>NC_069660.1:298518862-299143862 GCF_027244095.1 Hemicordylus capensis | reverse complement strand
TTGTCACAACAGGCATATTCAGCTTGATCAAGAAGTTAAATGAAGTAACATTAATTACCTTACCTCTATGAGCTAGTGTGATGTAGTGGTTAGAATGTTGGACTAGGACCAGGGAAACCTGAGTTCAAATCTCCACTCAGCCATGAAATTCACTGGGTGACTCTGGGCCAATCACACATCTCTCAGTCTAACCTACCTCACAGGGTTGTTGTGAGGATAAACATAACCACGTACACCACTCTGGGCTCCTTGGAGGAAGAGTGGGATATAAATGTAATACAAGTTGTAGTAAAAACTAATCGGTCTACTTTCTTTTCACTGTCTCTACATCTGGCCTCTATATGGTGCAAATCGAGGTCCAAAAGTTAGATCTCTTGCGCCTCAAATGTTTATGTGTCTGCCATTTTGAATTGGTGTGGATGACATCACCACAAACTATGCCACTAAGGTGTCCCTATATGTCACTTACTGCAACTGTACCTAATTTGGTTTAAATTGGTTAGACAGTCCACAAATTAGCCCACTTGCGCTTCAGATGTACACGTGGCTGCCATTTTGAATTGGAGTGGACGGCATCATCACACACCATGCCATTTGGGCATCCCTATGTGTCCCTACAGGTTTAGCAAATTTGGTTCAATTCGGTTAGGCGGTTCACAAGTTAGCTCACTTGCGCCTCAAAAGTTTACGTGTCCACCATATTGGATCAGGGTGGGTGGCATTATCACAAACTACGCCGTTGAGATGTACCTACTACTGTTTCTGATTTGAGGAACACACACACACAGAATGCCGGTTGATCACATAAGCCTACTGGAAAATAGGTTAAAAAATAATGTACAGCAAAATCCTTGTTCCCTTAATAATGTTCTTTGCCACCCCTTTGCATCCCCAAACTAGTTGTTCTAGGATAGGCCCTGCAGGGGACTCAAGTCTGAGAATCTCTGTAGTAGACTATAACTGAGGCATGACAATAGAAATCCTGCCCCCTACCTTTTCCTTTGCCCGGCTAAATTCCACCCCCCCCCCAAAAATACATCTTAAATAATTTAGGACTAATGAGGGCCAGATGAACTCCCCACTCCCCTCCCCCACACTTTTTGGCATCCCCTGACTACAGGCCTGATCCTTAAGCTAGCTCTTCCAAAGAGATTTGTTTCTGCCATAATGATTCCAAGAAGATTTCCCCAGAACCGAACACTTCATGTAAAGACAACCACTCCCTTTTTCTTGTTTAAAACTTTGCATTGGCCCGGCTGGTCCTGGCCTCCCGTTTGGGCATGCTACCAAGGAAATAAAATGTTACAGTGTTGTAAGAAAGCCCATGCCGCTCACTTGAGTCCATGGATTAATTTTTCTTTAGTTGGTGTAAGTGCCAGTGTGAAAAGTGCAGTGATCGCTCCTTTCATGATGAAAATATCCTTCCCACAGATGCTTCAGCAAGCGCCGACAGGCCTGCATTCCAATGCGTCGAGAGAACAAAGGGTTATTTCTGCCTCTCTCTTTTGGGTGCTTCTCCCTGTGCGGGATTTGCCCTCCTCATGTAAGATGAGTCTTGTGTAGCTTGTCTGTTCTGGCTATTCTGGGGCAACTAAAGGTTGTCCGGAAAATCCCAAGCCATTTCAAAAGCTCATGGACACCAAATTTACAATTCCACCAGTTCAGAATTACAGTTGTTTGCTTTTTACTGCCTTTATGGAATGATTCAGAGGTTCAGCTAGGTAATTTTGCACCCTGGACCTAATGAGCTTAAACTGTCCCCTCCCCCCTTGCAAAATAAGCATCCTTTCTGTATACATACATTTCACCACAAACTCACAGATCTGTGCTAGAGTGCATTTGCTACAATAACAAAATTCAATGCAAGCCCAATGGATTCACACAGCTTCTTGACTATTTACAAACTAACTGGGTCACAACACGTGTTCCTTGCTCCACAGTTCAAGCACAAAACCAACTTGGACATATAGTGCCTGCGTAATGTGGGGGAAATTAAAACTAAAACACATGCCCTTGCTTCACAGTTGTCATGCAGACCTTTTGGATCACAAACCAATTTGAGCATAGTGCATCTGTTTAAATAAAAGTTCAGATATAACACTTCCACTTTCACTAGATGTTCAATACTCTGTGGATAGAGATAACTGTGTCTGGCAGCTTTACTGCATTATGGTGGGGGGGGGCGGGAATCATTAAAAACTGACCACACACATAGCCCAAGATGGCAGGACTTTGTGTATTTTTATTTCAAGGAAATTTGGTCACTTTTTAATGAATTTTTCCCCTACTGCAGCAAAGATGCCAGACACAGTTATCTCTGTCCATAGAGTACTTCACATCTAGTGAAAGTGGAACTAACGGATACATTTGAATAAACAAATAACTTTTTTAAACAAATACATTATTCCCAAGTTGTGATCCAAAAGGTCTGTGATAACTGTGAAGCAAGGGGCATGTGTTGTGGCTTTAATCCTCCCCCCCCTCCACTTGCCAATGTATTATATGTCAAAGTTGGTTTTCTGTTTGAACTGAGCAAGGGACATGTATTGTGTCTCAGTTAGTTTGTGAATGTTCAAGAAGTTGTGTGAATCCACTGGGGCTTGTGTAGTTTTGTTATTTTCCCCCTGCAAGGCTGGGGGTGGGGGGCAAATGCACTCTGGCTCAGTTCTGTGAGTTTATGGTGAACGATCAAAAAGATGTATGGATCTTTTGTGGGGTTATATAGTCTCTCCAGCCCCGCTCCCCAAATGTTCTTTGGTTCAGACCTGTGGGTTTATGGTGAAATGTGTGTATATATACAGAAAGGATGCTTATTTTGCGCTCTGTGTGTGTAAGTTCATTAGGTCCGGGGTCCAAAATCTAGCTGCACATCTGTTTGCATGGGAGTGGAATGATGGTCTGGGGTGGGGTGGGGTGGGCTTCAGCTACAGAAGTTTTTGTAATTTTCTACCATGAAAAAAGCTACTTATACAAGTTCTTGATTTTTTAAAATTATTATTATTATTATTATTAACATTCATTTTAAAAAATCATTAAAATTAATGGATTGGCCAATCCACTTCAAGATCAATACTCAGTGTCGTACATAAGAACAGCCCTGCTGGATCAGGCCCAAGGCCTATCTAGTCCAGCATCCTGTTTCACGAAGTGGCCCAGCAGATGCCTGTGGGAAGCCCACAGGCAAGAGTTGAGGGCATGCCTTCTATCCTGCTGTTACTCCCCTGCAACTGGTATTGAGAGCTATCTTGCCTCTTGGGCTGGAGGAGACCTATAGCACTCAGACTAGTTGCCATTGATAGACCTGTCCTCCATGAATGTATCTAGATCCCTCTTAAAACCATCCAGGCTGTTGGCTATCACCACAACTTGTGACAGAGAATTCCACAGATTGATTATGCATTGTATGAAAAAGTACTTCCTTTTTGTTGGTCCTAAATTTCTTGGCAATCAGTTTCATGGGAAGACCCATAATCAGTTATTATGCAAGAGAGAGAAAAAATTATCTCTATCCACTTTCTCCACACCATGCATGATTGTATAGACCTTTATCAAGTCTCCCCTCAGTCTTTTTTGTCTAAGCTAAAAAGCCCCAGGTGTTGTAGCCTTGCCTCATAAGGAAGATACTCTAGGCCCCTGATCATCTTGGCTGCCCTCTTCTAATTTTTTCCAGTTCTACTATGTCCTTCTTTAGGTATGGTAACCAGAACTGTACTCAGTACTCCATATGTGGCTGTATCATAGCTTTGTAAAAGGGCATTATAATGTATTAGCAGTTTTATTTTTAAACTCCTTCCTAACAATTCCAAGCATGGAATTGGTCTTTTCCACAGCTGACGCACATTAAGTTGACACTTTCAACGAGCTGTCCACCATGACCGCAAGATCCTTCTCCTGGTCAGTCACCAACAGCTCAGACCCCATTAGTGTATATATGAAGTTGGGCTTTTTTGCCCCAATATGCATCACTTTACACTTGATAACACTGAACCACATTTGCCATTTTGTTGCCCATTCCCCCAGTTTGGAGAGATCCTTTTGGAGCTCCTTGCAATCTCTTTTGGATTTCGCTACCCTAAATAGCTTGTTTGTCATCTGCAAATTTGGCCACCTCACTGCTTTCTCCAACTTTTAGATCATTAAAGAACAAGTGAAAGAGTACTGATCCCAGATCCCTGGTGGGGGATCCCATTTTTTACTTCCCTCCATTTGGAGAACTGTGCATTTATTGCTACCCTTGGTTTCCTGTCCATCAACCAGTTACCAATCCACACATGAACCTGTCCCCTTATTCCATGACTGCTAAGGTTTCTCAAGAGTCTTTGATGAGGAACTTTGTCAAAAGCTTTTTGGAAGTCCATGTATACTATGTCTACTGGATCACCTTTATCCACACACCTGCTGACACTCTCAAAAAATGGCTTCCTGCTAACCTGTTCTACTTTTGTGCCCAAGTTCACAACTCTAGGACAAGCCTTTCCAGAAACATAAAAGGGAGGGTGATGCTTTCCCTTTTTAATAATTGTCTGCCATCAAACAAGACACATAGGGCACCTCTAGGAGAGTGGGCATGTGAACCTGGACCCCAGGTCTGTGCCTACCAGCATCCCTGGAATGAATGCACAGAATGTGCATTTTGTTTTGGCAACAAAAGCTTCCTTTTAGAGTTTTCATTGTATTTTAAGTTTTAATGGTTTTATATTGTGAACCGCCCAGGGACCTTTTTGTATGGGGTGGTATATAAATGTCCAAAATAAAATGAATGAATGGATAATAAATATTTTGACTCCCCCAGCTTCCCGCCTCAGTTAAGACATGTTAACTAGGGATGTGCCATCCCAAAGGCAGCGAAGACACTTTGGTGCCATCCCAAGGGCAGCGAGGGGTTCCTTTAAGCGGAGGCGGGCAGGTTCTACCCACCCGAACTCTAAGCCCCTGCCACCCCATGGCATTTTAAAGGGGAAAGCGGCCCAAGCTGCCGCTTGCACAGGGGTATTTCTGCTTGAACAGCGCCGTGGCAGGGGCTTGGAGGATGGGCAGGTAGGACCTGCCCACCTCCTCTTAAGGGAGCCCCACGCCAAAGCATTTCAGCACCTCTCCAAAGAGGCACTCATCCCTAATGTTAACTTAGCTAGTGAGATGCTGTTTTTCCCACCACCATCTAGATTTGTAATGTTCAACTCCTGCTGCCCCCAAAGCCAGGTTGGTCAGTGGTGTGATGCACACTCGGATTATTTTCAAGCTGCATTATGCTCTGCGTTTCTATCACCTAGTTTCTAGGTGATAGACCTGCCATGTTGCAACCCATACCCTATACCTTTCCTGCACCTTTAACCATGAGTAGGAACACAAAAACATAGGAAGGTGCCTAATTACTGAGTCAAACCATTGGTCCATCTAGCTCAGTATTGCCTACACAGACTGGAAGCAGCTTCTCCAGGGTTGCTGAGTCCCTCTCAGCCCTATCTTGGAGATACCAGGGAGGGAACGTGGAACCTTCAGCATGCAGATGCTCTTGCCAGAGTGACCCCATCCACTAAGTAGAATATCTGCCAGTACTCACACATGTAGTTTCCCATTCAAATGCAAACCAGGGTGGACCCTGCTTAGCAAAATGGCTATCCATGCTTGCTACCACAAGAACAGCTCTCCCGTGCAGTGAAAGAGAGTGCCACTCTCTTATGAACTCTGCCTGTTCTTTCCTGCATCACACTAGGGCTGTTCACATGATTAAGAATGGGGTGGGAGACATTTCCTACCTTAGCTTGTGAGTTCTCCGATTTGCTGATGGTGTGTCAATCAAAACCAAGGTCGGAGGTGCCATCCATGATTGTGTGCTAAGTAGCAGCTGGGTCAGAGGCACCTCTGACCTTTTGTTTAACTGGCAGATTATCAGCAAATGGGATCTCATACAGCTCCCAAATGAAGGGCGGAGGCATCTCCTACCCTATTCCTAATTGTGTGAACAAGCCTACAGCTTGCAACCCTTCCCCCTCCCCTGCCCTACCTGCTGTGGGACAAAACAAAAGATAGGGGAAGAGGTTGAGCATTGTGTGAGAATGTTTCATTGTGTATATATAATAGCAGACCAGATAGATTCGAATGTATGTATGCATACCCCAAAGATGGGCCTTGGGCTGGATCCAGCAGGGCTGTTCTTATGTTCAGAGATCTCATGCTGGGAAGAAATTGGTGTATTGGAACACTGAACTCATTCATCCTCACATCAACCTTGTGAGGTGGGTATGTTGTTGCTCCATTTTACAGATGGAGAAATGAGGTAGAGAGACTGCAGTAATTCCATGGCTGAGCAGGGAGATGAACAGACATCCCAAGTTCAGCATAGTCCACTAATTATGCTGGCTCTCACACATGGAGAGATTTTATGGTGCAGGGGTTTTTGGGGTTTTTTTGTAGCGTGACAACATAATATTTGCTTCCACCCAAGTGATAGCTCCCCTATTCTGCTCTCCTGCCCCCTCCTGCTGTTTGTGTTTGATCTGGAATTCCCAGTTCTGCCAAATATGTTCCTTGCGACAATTAGAAGAGCTTTTTTTTTCAGGTTCAGGTTCTGCTACAAACAGCTCCTCTCCTCCTAACTTCATTGGATATTTATTGCATGGAATGATAGATGGGAAGCCATTGCTTAGCAACTGGAATATTTTCTCTTGTGGTCTAGTTACTTACAGTGATTGAATATTGCTCATCTCTTTGCTTGGTGGGGGGAAATGACATGAAAGGTGCTCGTTCAGCACTCCTAGACATCTGCCAAATCCACATATATTTGCAGTCCACTCCCTTCTACAAAGTTACCGGGACTGTTATAGCTGCCCTCTCCTCTCTTACGCACTCGAGCCAGGGTAAGAGTGCCTGCCGGGGGGAATTATCATGGAATTAGCCTTTGCCTCATGCTGCAAGGATAATAAATGGCAACCTTCCATACCACCCATCTTGATGCAAAGCTTCATTATGTACACTATTCTGAAAACGTATTTGGCAGGGTCATCCACTTGAAAGGTGGGATATAAGTAAAAGGGGCCATTCACACAACCTGCTGGGTGGACAGGTGGGAGAAGGCTTAGCACACCTTACCCCCCCCCCCCCCCGCCCAACAATCATGCTCTGCTTGGTGGGAATACGGAGTTCCTGCACATTCAGTGCTGCTCCGTGCAGCATGGAGCAGGGCAGATCGCTCTGAGGCCAGGACTCATAGTCCCGGTCTCTGGGTATCCCACAGTGCACCGTGCACTGAGTACAGTGTACTAGGGGATTCCCCCAGGGGATGGGCGCTCTAGGCCCCCATCTCTGTGTCAGCGCAAGCTGCAAGCAGCCTGCACTAACACACGATCCCGGCAGCCAGGTTAAGGGCACGCTTGTGCCCTCAACCTGGGCTAACAGCCATGCTTTGGCATTGGGTTTGGTGCTGTGATGCCACCAGGATCCTGGCAGTTCTCATGGACAGCCAAGCCTGGGCTTGGCTACTTTTGAGAACAGCCTCAAAAAATAACTAAATCATAGACAACGTGTAGCTCTCTAGATGTTGCTGAACTACGATGCGTATCATCCAGCGGTAATAAATTGTGACTGGGGCGATGGGAGTTTGGCAACATTGGGAGCCTGAAGCCAATAGCTAAGGTCCAACGCATGACACATGTGATTCAGCTGCTATTTATTGGACAGTTCCTGCCAACAACCATGTTACACAAAAGTTTGTGAACAGAGCCATTTTAGAACCCTTTGGAGCAGAATTCCATCCCCTCCAACGCTGAAAAATGTAATGGGGACACACCTGTGAATGTGGAGGAGGTGTGGCCAAGCAGCCTGGAGGCCTAGCATCCCATTCTGACTACAAGCAGGTATGGGAGGCAGGTGATCAAGTGCATGCAGAACAAATGATTCCAGGTTGCCAAAGCAGATGAGCCAAGCCCATGCCCTCCAACATTCTGCAGATAAAAACACTTCTCACAACCAATTCTCATATCGAGGATTACTGCCCAAGCCTCATACCCACAATGAAAGATTGCTGAAAACTGAATTCCACTTGCTATGTGCGCTGCATAGTGCCTTAGTGTTATGCACCCATTTACACACAGATAAACTAGAGTCACGATAGGCCCATTCACATGTTATGTTCAACACTCGTACAATGAATGTACAGGGTGCACAGATACATATCTATAGTCATTCACGTGTGATGCTGAATGCAAATACAACAGTACACTTCCTGTCTGTATCATGCATTTGTGGGGCCTGTATCCAGGTTCAAAATGAACACAGGCATAGTTATTCACACAGACACTTTTACAAATGTACAGACATCTGTACACCTGTACAGCATAATGTCTAGAAGAGCCCCGGGTGGCGCAGTGGTAAAACTGCCGCCCTGTAACCAGAAGGTTGCAAGTTCGATCCTGACCAGGGGCTCAAGGTTGACTCAGCCTTCCATCCTTCCGAGGTCGGTAAAATGAGTACCCAGAATGTTGGGGACAATATGCTAAAATCATTGTAAACCGCTTAGAGAGCTCCAGCTATAGAGCGGTATATAAAATGTAAGTGCTAAGTGCTAGATTGGGCTAATGCATCCTGGAGATTTAATTTCTTGAGACTCTGGGGAGGAAATTGAAGAATGACAATTCTAGCAGCTCACACAAAAGAGAAAAATGGAGCAAGGCAGCCTCAAAAATAAAAAATGGGGACCATGATTAAACAGTCCTAAAAAGTCAACAACCATTAAGTGGTTCTAGATTCTCTTCCCACAAATGATCATTTCAAGTACCATCAAGGGGCTGGTCACTTTTTCTTTTTTAGAAAGTTATGTATGACTCCCTGGCAGGGCTTCTAACACAGGTCTATGCAGGATTTTTCCTAGTCTAAAGGAAACAAGTCTGAGCTGTACTTAGGGCAACATTGCACAGTTAACTCACTCTTCCTGAATACAACATAGCATGCCTCATCCGGTGTTTTGTGCTCCCACCAGCAATATCTGTCTGAATGCCCTTGCCATGCTGGCCTGCAGGTGCAAAGGCCTTAAGAAGCTGCAGCGAGGTAAGTTTCACTTTATTCTTTTTCACTGTAGCTGTTACAGAGAACTTGCGTTTTGGGCGGTATAGAACTATGCTAAATAAATACATAGAACTTCACAGACACTTTTCTTTTTTTAAGGAAGGCATATAATTGAGAACTTGCTGGAAGCATAGAAATGACTAGTTATGGCAGGAGCTGGGAGGGTGGAACTTAGGAAGCTGCCTTCTTCCGAGTCAGAACCCTGTTCCATCTTGCTGAATATTGTCTACACTGACTAGCAATGGCTCTCCAAGGTTTCAGGCAGTGGCAGGAGTCTTTCTCAGCTGGTCAAGGGCTGAACCTGGGACCTGCTAAGCAGACACTACCACTGAGCAACAGTTCCATCTCAAACATTTAAAGAACCTTCCCTCTGATTTTGTGTGTGTGTGCTGCTGCCACATAGTCTGAGAAGATGCCTTCTATTGAGTCAGACCACTGGTCCATTTGGCTTGGTATTGTCGCAGGGGCGTAGCGAGGTTGGAGTGGGCCCAGAGACAAGATTTTAAAATGGGCCCTCTGTCACTGAAGTAAAATTTATATATATAACCTATGTGCCACGATAGAATTAGAACATCATCCTAAATTATTTTTAAAATGTTTTGTAAATTGTAGACGATTTAATGGTACTAGAGAAAGACAAGCTGTTCTGGTAGCTCCAGATCTTAGCACTCACATCAGTTTTGGAGAATGAATACAACTGAAGGAAGCCTGGGCGGGTGCGTGGCTGGGGGAGTCAGTCATGTGACTTGCCTCTGGGGAGGGGGACCCAAGGCAGTGGGCCCCCAGACAACTGTCTCCCCTTGTCCTGTTATAGTTACGCCCCTGTACTGTCCACATTGACTGGTATGGGCTCTCCAAGGAGTCTCTCCCACCCATACCTAGAGATACCAGAGAGTAAACCTGAAACCTTCTGCATGCAAAGCAGATACTCTACCATTCAGCTATGGCCTCAATCCACAATGTCACACAATCATTTTGAAGTCTGAAACTAAGAATATCAGTCTACCAATCACAGAAGAGTTAGAGCAGAGATACAGAAGTCAGAGAGAACAAGTGGGCAGTTCTGCATGCTCTGCCTCCAATCCTAGTGGTCAATAGGAGTTATCATTACCAGGAGTCAATGCTTTATGGAGTTACATCTCCAACAGAATACTCTTTGACGTACTGAATGTAGTCTTGATTCCTTGAGGCAGGGATTGTAGCCAGCAATTTTCCAAGCCCACTGAGGCCTAAATGTGACTGAGGGCAGCAGTTACAGAACAAGACACTTGCATTACGCTCATAGACTGTATTGCCTGAACACAATAATGTTACAAACCCAGGTAGCAGAACTAGCCAGCTAGCTATCTTGCTGGATGTAAGGGCCTTTTGGCTATCCTCAAAGTCCCCGAAACCCCATGGGCTCAGACCAGGATGTCGCTCAACAGCCCTTCTCTAATTGGTCGATGATTTTTGTCCTGGCACCAACAAAGGTCAAGGTTTCTGTTTGATCCTTTCTTGGCATTGCAACAGACTTTGATACTGTCAGCCTGGCAGGATTATTGACACAGTGAGGAGCAATGGAAAGGCCAAGGTATCTTGTGTTCAAACAGCCTGTCCTTTGCTCTCTGAGAGAGGAGGAAGATCATACTCAGCAATTACACTTCTGCCCTTAGCCATTTTGAGCTTCCTATATAATTTGCAGCATTCTCTCTCTATATGTCATTCATATATATATAATTTGCTTGAATCTCACTGACTGATTGGCTTGCTCAGTCATGGAGATATCAAAACAGGGCACTTCCATAAGAGACAGTAAGCCAAAGTTTTGAAACCCTCGCAATAAAGGCTAGAAAGATCTGAAAGCAGGCTATTTCCCCACCGAATGGTTGGAAGCTATGAAAAGGAAACTCAACGCATAAAGGGAAGCATTCTAAATAAAAATGGAAGCCCAAACAAAATGACCAAAGCAAAGAGTCCAACACAATGGATGTGCTTTATTATACAAAAATGTTAATGGAGAAATTCAACATGTATAGAACATATAGCAACAATACTCTCTAAATGAAAGGACAATTGTTTCCCCAATTTTTAGATAGTGGCCTGAAACACACACATGAAAATGGGCAGAAATGTTCTCCAAAGATGATTCCACAGAAAGTGCAACAGCTTGTTCATTGTTAAAATTACTTTGACACTATCTCTTTACAAAAATGACTGCAATTTTACCCTAACCATTTGGGGAGAGATAAAGGGCGATAATGCACAGAAAGCCGTGAGTGCAACAATGCTATCACCAATTTTCTGTCTCTAGAGGGGTAAGGTAAAGTGTGCCATCAAGTCGATTTTGACTCCTGGTGCCCACTAAGTCCTGTGGTTTCCTTTGGTAGAATACAGGAGGGGTTGACCATTGCCTCCTCCCATGCAATATGAGATGATGCCTTTCAGCATCTTCCTATATCGCTGCTGCCTGATGTAGTACCACCAGCAGGGATTCGAACCGGTAACCTTCTGCTTGTTAGTCAAGCATTTCCCTACTGCGCTACTTAAGGTGACTTCTCTAGAGGGGAAGACGTTGCCAAAGACCACTATGAGCATTAGTCTCCTGAGATGGTATTGATGGCCAGAATTTGTGGACCTGGCTCATGGATTACATTCAACATTGTTTCCACCAATAGCTAGGGGTAGAGATATGCACAAATGTCAGTTCACGCACATCCCTAGCTAGGGGGAAATGCTTCTAGATGTTCACAAGCAAGGCGTGAAAGGGATGGTTATTCCCTGTTTAAATCTTCAATGTACTGTTGCAAAATGGTGTTCAATACAGACATTAAATGAGCATGCATGGAGGCAGGAGGTCATGTCCCCAAGCCTACAGAAGTCCATGTGAATGTCTGAATAGAGCCTCACCTGTACAGTTGTTTGGCATTCAGAACGCAGGTAAGCAGAAGGACAGGGCCTGCAACCATGATGCTTCCTGGGTAGAGCAACATTTAAGTTTTCCCAGACCCAAGCATGAATGGATGGATCAAACAAAGAGTTAGGTAATATCATAATGGAAGTCATTCACCAATTAAGAAGTTCATGGTGGTCTCACTGCATGCTTGTAACTTGTACTTGGGTGGGCAGCATGTGGTCCCCTGGGCGGTATGCAGCCTGCTGGATGGTAACCCAAGGTCAGTTGACCATCTTGCTGAGATTGGCTAACACAGTGGTGGTAGATGCAGCAGGCCACACTACGTCTATTTAGCTCATGATTCTTTAGACCAGGGATTCTCAACGTTGGGTCCCCAGCTGTTACTGGACTTCAACTCACATAATCCCCAGCCCCAGTGGCCTTTGCTTGGGGATTATGGGAGTTGAAGTCCAATAACATCTGGGGGCCCAACATTGAGAATCTCTGCTTTAGACTGAAGCATTGATTTTCCTGGGAAACTATGCAATGGTAGTGCGGTCTGTGATGAATGGACTATGAATGTTTCGGCAGTGACAATTTGTTTGTTGATGGAGGGAACCCACAACCTATTCTGCCAATCACATAAGAGCCCCCTTCACCCATGTACATGCCCCAGTGTCAACCAGGGCAGTTTGACCCTATTTTTCTGTTGTGGAAGGACAGTTCTTTGAAGTCACAAGCCTTTCTGAAAATTCAGGTGGAAGGAAAATCCCAGAGCTGAAGGAGATGCAAAGAAATTGGACCCTTTAAAAATTGCAGGGGCGGGAGGGGGCAGGGATGTACAATCCTGGAAGGCTCTGAGTCTCTGCTGGAAGTGGGGGCCAGCAACCAAGACACCAGTCTGCCTGTACCTAAGGAGCCAGCAATGTACGTCTGCACTTGGGCAACTAATGAACATGGAACATAAGGACAGCCCTGCTGGATCAGGCCCAAGGCCCATCTTGTCCAGCATCCTGTTTCACACAGTGGCCCACCAGATTATTATTATTATTTTTTACATTTATATCCCGCTCTTCCTCCAAGGAGCCCAGAGCGGTGTACTACATACTTGAGTTTCTCTTTCACAACAACCCTGTGAAGTAGGTTAGGCTGAGAGAGAAGTGACTGGCCCAGAGTCACCCAGCTAGTTTCATGGCTGAATGAGGATTTGAACTCGAGTCTCCCTGGTCAAAGTCCAGCACTCTAACCACTACATCACGCTGGCTCTGGATGCCACTGGAAGCCTACAGGCAGGAGTTGAGGGCATGCCCTCTCTCCTGCTGTTACTCCCCTGCAACTGGTACTCAAAGACATCCTGCCTTTTGAGGATGGAGGTGGCCTGTAGCCCTCCGACTAGTAACCACTGATAGATCTCTCCTCCATGAAGTTATCCAAACCCCTCTTAAAGTTGTCTAGGTTGTTGGCTGTCACCACATCTTGTGGCAGAGAATTCCATAAGTTGATTATGTGTTGTGTGAAAAAGTACTTCCATTTGCTGGTCCTAAATTTCCCAGCAATCAATTTCATGGGATGACCCCTGGTTCTAGTGTAATGTGAGAGGGAGAAGAATTTCTCTCTATCCACTTTCTCAACACCATGCATGGTTTTAAAGACCTCTTTCATATCTCCCTGCAGTCATCTTTTTTCTAAACTAAATAGCCCCAGGTGTTGTAGCCTTGCCTCATAGGAAAGGTGCTCTAGGCCCATGATCATCTTGGTTGCCCTCTGCTGCACCTTTTGCCATAGCCTTGGGGGAAGGGGATGGCCCCTTTAGTGATAGATCACCCCCCTCTAATTAATAACTTTACATATATCAGATTTAGATTTACATTTTTGCTTTCCCTCATTGACTTAAGATGGACCCTCCCAAAAATGTTCCCTTAAGCTCCCTCACCATAAGATTCATGGCTCAAGGGTCATGGTCATGACAGTAGTAAACCACTGCAAGGGTGGGAAATCAGATGAAGGGTTCTCTAGTAGTGTTTCCAAACCACTTTTATCAAACAGCACACCTAGGTTAAAAAAATCGAGGTGCACTGCCCACACAACACAGACCTACCTTTCTTGCAACAGTAAAGCTGCTGCATGATTCTTATTTATGTTTCTTCATCCTTCCTGGTGCATTATGGGACAAGTCAGCTGTGAAAGCAGGCAGTAGTTAGCATGGTACACCAGCCTGTGTCCACAGAGGCAGCATGCTGGTTGGGAAATGCTGCTTTATTGTACAGTATATGTCTGGAAAAATGTGAGGTGACCCAGTCTTTCCTTGATTCTCATTAGCATAGAGCTTTTTAAAACAACACAGCAATACTATAAAAGTGATGCCTCGAGAAATAGGTGGAGGGTTTTCTACTGCCAGTGCCAAAGGAATGAGCAGCTGAGATAGTGAGGAAAAAGTAATCCCATTGAAATTACAAGTTGTTCCAGTAAGAACTAATTAGCCTACTCTCCTTTCACTATCTCTACAACTGGACTAAATGTGGTTCAAATCGAGATCCACAAGTCAGATCTCTTGCACCTCAAATGTTCATGCGTTTGCCATCTTGGATCGGGGTGGATGACATCATTGCACACTACATCATTGAGGTGTCCCTGTGTGCCACTCACTACAACTGTACCAAATTTGGTCCCAATTGGTTAGACAGTCCTCAAGTTAGTACACTTGAGCCTCAAAAGTTCACACATGTGCCATCTTGGATTGGGGTGGATAACATCATCACAAACTATGCCATTGAGGTTTCCCTATGTGCCCTTACAGCTGTAGCAAATTTGGTTCAGATCAGTTAGGCGGTTCACAAGTTAGCCCACTTGCACCTCAAAAGTTTATGCGTCCGCCATCTTGGATTGAGGTGGATGACATCACAAACTACCCTGTTGAGGTGTCCCTATGTGTCCCTACAACTGTACCCAATTTGGTTTATATTGGTTCAGGCATTGCGAAGTTGATAGCTGGAGGGGACACATGCAGACACTTGAAATGTTGGGTGATCTCCTAAGCCTACCGGAAAGTAGGCTAAAAAGGGCAAGGCAGGCCTATTGTGTTAATTCAAATGGGACTACTTTGAGTAGATATCTTTATTTCAAAGACCAGATGCAATAGCAGCATTTATATACTCAGCATAAGGATATATTGCTTGTTTATCAACAGTATCATACAACCACACATGGCTGACCAATTGGTTAAACTAGTAGTAGCTGGCAAACGAAGTAAACTAATGGCTAGTATTTAGCAATTAACAAGTAAAAAATCTGCTACTTTGAGTCATTTTCCTTAGTGTGTCTTATGATGCATCAGAGAAGTCAACAGAACCCCAAAGTATGGCTGAGCTAATTGTCCCCCACTCTGTCAATTCACTCCTGGGGTTTCATTTTACCTTCTGTGCCAACAAAATGGATGCATTTATGATGAAGACTGGGGCTAAATACACAAAGCTTTAACGCGCAAGGAAATTCAAATTAAACAGCGAGAAGAGCCAGAAAGAGTAGCATGAGCACTTCCCTGAGGCATGCCAGAACACAGGAGTGGAATTTACATGTGTCCTTCACCTCCTGTTCACTGACTTCTACAGACGATACTGTGATCCTCTCTGTTCCTCTTCTTCTCTCTGAAGGACTTCAGAAAATTATTTAACATCTCTCAACAGTACTCCCTAAGCCCTTTTGGCTCAGTGATTGAGTGGAGTGCTATCCCACAGGCTGCTGCGCGTCCTAAAAGCCTCTGCATGGACTAGACTGTTCTGTAAAACTGGAAATCCGCCTAGGCACATGTATATAGGGGTGTCTGATTTATGGCGGAGAATCAAATGATTGGAGGGGACAGAGTTGCCAGCTGACCAGGGGGAAATAGCCTGTTCTGCTCTTCTGCTTTCTTAAAACAGCTTGACTTGCAGTGGCCAGTTGAAGAATGGGCACCCCTGTGTTATAACCATGCCAGGAAAAACTTTGCTTGTTCAATTTCTGTCTGTCATGGCACAGAGCCAGTAAGAATGTTGGCAATCCTAGCATGATGAGATTTGCACTCAGGTAGATTTACTGTAGGGATGAATGAATGCAGGCAAGTGAGAGTTTATCATGGCCTCCCATGACATGCACACACAGATACACATCTCCCCTCTAACACTACCATGGGCTCCAATTGCCCTTATTTATTTAACTAACTAACTAACTAACTAATTTTAATTTACCAAGAACAGCCCCTATTTTCTGCTATCTGTCCCAGGTAAATCATTGTCTCAGTTTTGGTGGGTTTTTGTTTTTTGTTTTGCCTTAGGGGACGCCTTGTTCAATTTTTGCATGCGAGTTGCTGGAATTGTCATTCTTCAGGGTTCCGCTCTTTCACCAGAGTCCCTAAAAATTAAATCTGCAAGTGGGTGGTGACTACCTCGTGTCTGATTAAGTTACCTGCACATCAGTGGGTGCACAACAACACTAAAGCACCCTGCAGTGCACAGCATATAGTGGGTAGAATCCCATCTGCCATGTGCAACCGTGGGTGGCTGGGGGGCTTTGGGCAGCAATCCTTGGGATGAGAACTGGCTGTTAAAGAGGGTCGCTGTTTCTATCTGTAAAGCATTGGAGGGCCTGAGCTTGGCTCGTCTGCTTGGGCAGTCTGGGATAAATGTGCTCTGCATGCACTTTCTTACCTGCTCCCCATCTGTAGCATGCTTTCTGTCAGAATTGTATGCCACACCTCCCAATTTGCTTGGCCACACCCACTGCTCATTCACCAGACCTCCCTGTTTTCATCAGTGAAATGCTAGAGGGATGCACTGTGGAGAATGGATTCCTACCCAGAAATGCCGTCTGTGTACATTTGGTTAACCTGTAGAACAGCCCTTATCAAACGGTAGCCAGAGAGGCAAACAAACAAGCAAGGGGAGGGGGATGAGATCTTAGGCTTGCAAGTTTGTTTGTTTGTTTGGTGGGGTGGGTCAGGAAAGCCCCTATAGATCAGAGTGAATCCTTTGGCCTCCAGGTGACTCTTCTTAGAACTGATTGAGGAAAGCTACAGGTAGCAGTTGCTTATGAGTCATCTCCTCACCTTTCTCCCAATTTGGAGTTTTCTCTTCCCACCTCGCCCTTTGCCCCAGGGCCTCACCCTTTCACTCCTGACACATGATGACACATGTACTCCATGACGCCAGCCAATAAGAACAGCCCTGCTGGATCAGGCCCAAGGCCCATCTAGTCCGGCATCCTGTTTCACACAGTGGCCCACCAGGTGCCGCTGGAAGCCTACAGGCAGGAGTTGAGGGCGTGCCCTCTCTCCTGCCACCCAAATAAATACATATTGGGCAAGATGATATCATTCCCTTTCTTGTCCCAAAATACTCTGGTTCCAGGATTGGGTTTTCTGCTTAAAGAGGAGCTCAGGTGCCTTGTAATCTTTCACGGAGGGATTGAATAACAATGCAGTATAAACCCAATTCACACACTATATTTAACACTTGTACAATCTGTGTACAGTGTGCACAGGCACAGATCTGAATGTAGTACAGTTATTTACGGAATGTTGACTCAATCTAGCAGCATAATTCCTATCTGTGTCCTGTATTCCAGGAAGCCTGTACCCAGGTTCACTTTTTCAATGAACACAGGTACAGTCATTCACACAAACACATGTACAAGTGTACAGACATCTGAATGTAGTACACCATAATGCTCGAGCAGAGCTATAACCCCTAGTCAGACATTGAGGCTATTCAAACGATGAGAGAATGACCAGGCTCGGCTGCGAGCCCGGTGGTTCTTAAGCGGGTCACCAGCTTAAATAACCCTCCTCTAAGCTCAGGTTAGTGGAGCAAGTGATCCGCTAACCCAGACTCTGCGACCATGAGTTGCCATGGTGCGGCTCCACGCCACGGCAACTCATGGGTAGACCCTCCAACTGGGAGGCTTAAAAGCATGCCCTGCACGCTCCGTAATGTTCGGCCACCCGGAGCAGACTGCTGGGTCGTCCGCGGGGAGAGCAGGCTAACCTTCTCCAGGTGGCTCCCACTGATTGTGGGAACCACCTCATTAAGTTGTAGAAGTGTACAGATGCCTGTACACTTGTACATGTTTGTGTGAACGACTGTACCTCTGTTAATTTTAAAAGGGATACAGGCTCTTCAAATGGATGGTATAGATAGGAAGCAGTGTACTTGCATTCAGAATGACTGTACCTGTGTACAGATCTGTTCCTGTGTACACTATACACTTGTATGAGTGTTGAACATAACATGTGAATGGGTCTATTGTGTTCACTGTATTATCCACTCTGTTTGAGAGGAGACTATCCTCTATAGCAGGGTTTCTCAATGTGTGGGTCCCCAGATGTTATTGGACTTCAACTCCCATGATCCCCAGCCTCAGTGGCCTTTGGTTGGGAATTATGGGAGTTGAAGTCCAATTACATCTGGGGACCCACACGTTGAGAATCACTGCTCTATAGACTGAGATTCTGAGCCTTGGGCCTCCAAATGTTGCTGGTCTACAACTCCCATCATCCCCAGCCATAATGCCCCAAATGTATTGTGACCGGAGATGATGGGAGCTGTAAAACAACAGCATCTAAGAACTCCTGGTCTATAGCACAGTGGCAGTGTACATGCTAGGCATGCAGAAGTTTCTGCATGTACCTGCCTTATCCCGAGTCAGGCCACTGGTCTCTGTAGCCCAGAACTAGATGGACTCTGACCAGCAGAAACCCTCCAGGTCTTAAAGCTTTCCCCCAGCTCAGCTACCCAAAATCCTGGACGAGGTTGGTATCCCACCTTTTCTTCAAAGAGCTCAGGGTAGCATACATGCCCTATGAGTTAGGCAGAGAGATTCCTCCTCCTTTCAGGTGGACCCAGCGTGGTGTAGTGGTTAGAGTGCTGGACTAGGACCGGGGAGACCCGGGTTCAAATCCCCATTCAGCCATGAAACTAGCTGGGTGACTCTGGGCCAGTCACTTCTCTCTCAGCCTAACCTACTTCACAGGGTTGTTGTGAGGAGAAACTCAAGTATGTAGTACACCGCTCTGGGCTCCTTGGAGGAAGAGCGGGATATAAAATGTAAAATAATAATAAGCTTCATGGCTACACCGAGATCCGAATCCTGGTTCCCCTTGTCTTAATTCAAGACTCTAACTACTATGGTGCCCCCTGCTCTCCTTTTCAGCTATGTTGTTCATGTTGATTTCCACATTCATCAAAAATAAATAAATAAATAAATACAGAGCATTATGTGGCAGCATATGAGTAAAAGGAACTCCTTTTAAAAAAATACACCACAAGGTGAAGAAGAAAAGAACATGAAACACTCTTTTTCCCCCAGCACAATAAAATGCTTTTAAGTCTGGTCTGGCTGTGACTTTTTCTCTTCAAGGGATTATAGAAATGTGAAGAGCAGGAACCAGACCTTGTAACATTTATTAGAGCCTCCTGAAGTTTGTTGTCCTGGAGGTGGCAGCTAACTTTTGACAGAATAGACAAATCCCAAATGTCCTTTTTTCTTCCTCTCTCACAACACCAGAACCAGGGGTCATCCCATGAAACTGAAGGCCGGGAAATTTAGGACCGACAAGAGAAAGTGCTTTTTCACACAGCACATAATTAATCAATAGAATTCTCTGCCAGGGGATGTGGTGACGACCACTAGGTAAGCTTGGCTAGCTATAAAAGGGGCTTAGACAAATTCATGGAGAACAGGTCTCCCAATGGCTAATAGTCTGGTGGCTAGAGGCCACCTCCAGCCTCAGAGGCACGATGCCTCTCAATACCAGTCGCAGGGGAGCAACAGCAGGAGAGAGGGCATGCCCTCACCTTTTGACTGTGGGTTTCTCAGAGGCATCTGGTGGGCCACTGTGTGAAACAGGATACTAGCCTGGCCTGGGGTCTGATCCAGCAGCGCTGTAATTATGTTCTTAACCCAGGCTCTAAATGCTGAGCTGCAGTAGAAGCAATAGAAAAACAAACAAACAAAACAGGGTGGGAGGCACAGAAGAAGCAAAGTGCATTTATGGGTGGTAGCAAGCATGACTTGTTCCCTTAGCTAAGCAGGGTCTGCCCTGGTTGCATATGAATGGGAGACTAGAAGTGTGAGCACTGGAAGAGATTCCCCTTAGGGCATGGAGCCACTCTGGGAAGAGCAGAAGGTTCCAAGTGCCCTCCCTGGCTTCTCCAAGATAGGGCTGAGAGAGATTCCTGCCTACAACCTTGGAGAAGCCGCTGCCAGTCTGTGGAAACAAAACTGAGCTAGACAGACCAATGGTCTGGCTCAAGATATGGCAGCTTCCTATGTTCCATATGTAAGAAATAGGGGCACTGGGGAGGACTACTTTTCTGATGGGGGACTTGCCCCCCTTCTCCCCCTCCCACCGGAGCCACTTTTGTGTAGAGGCCCTTTTGTTTCAGCTTACTAGGAACATAGGAAGCTGCCTTATACCAAGTCAGTCCATTAGTCCATCTAGCTCAGAATTGACTACACCAGGGCTCCTCAGCTTCGGCCCTCCTGCAGATGTTGGACTACAACTCCCATAATCCCTGGCTATTGGCCACTGTGGCTCGGGATTATGGGAGTTATAGTCCAAAAACAGCTGGGGGGGGGCGAGGTTGAGCAGGCCTAGTCTACACAGACTGGCAGTGGCTTCTCCAAGGTTGCAGCCAGGAGTCTCTCTCAGCCCTATCTTGGAGATGCCAGGGAGGGAACTTGGAATCTTCTGCTTGCAAACATGCAGGTGCTCTTCCCAGAGAGGCCCCAAACCCTAAGGGGGATATCTTACAGTGCTCACATGTACTCTCTCATTCAAGTGCAAACCAGGGCAGACTCTGCTTAGCAAACAATTCATGCTTGCTACCACAAGACCTGCTCTCCTCCATTAATTGCAACTATTCCGGTTGTTTTAGCCATAAGCATCAGGTGAAGGAATAATTCTTCGTGAATGCTGATTGAAGATTCCATTTTCATTATCTTAAGTAAAACCAAAGTACACAGGCTCTCTTATGTTAAGCGAGGAACTCCTCAGTTCTGTTAGAACCATACAATAAAAATTAAAAAATAAAACAAAAAACCCACAGAGAAATCTGTTGTTGGTGCAACAGGTTTAGTTCCTTGCAAAGGTTAGTTTCCTTGTAAAGGTTATTTGTACAGGTGTAGATCAGAGAAAGGGAAGATGAAGCAATATGTTAATCATAGGCTAATCTGATAACCACCCATATTTGCATCCAGAAGGTGACTTGAGTGATTTATTGCCTAGAGACATGAAGCATGAAGTCCACTCAGCCCAAACTTCAGCCATTTACAATACCCACAGGTGCTCTGTGGGTGCCAAGAGTCGAAATTGACTTGACGGCAAACTTTACCTTTACAGGTGCTTGGATATAAGCACCTGGGAGGAGAGCTGGTCACTTTACCTTTACAGGTGCTTGGATATAAGCACCTGGGAGGAGAGCTGGTCTTGTGGTAGCAAGCTTGCATTGTGTCCTTTGCTAAGCAGGGTCTGCCCTGATTTGCATTTGAATGGGAGAGTACATGTGTGAGCACTAGAAGATATTCCCCTCAGGGGATGGGGCTGCTCTGGGAAGAGCATTTGCATGCTTGCATGCAGAAAGTTCCAAATTTCCTCCCTGGCATCTCCAAGACAGAGCTGAAAGAGACTCCTGTGGACAACTTTGTAAAAGCTGCTGCTTGACTAACAAGCAGAAGGTTGCCAGTTCAAATCCCCTCTGATGTTTTCCAGAATATGGGGAACACCTCTATCAGGCAGCAGTGATATAGGGATATGCTGAAAGGCATCATCATCTTATTCTGTGCAGGAGATGGCAAGGGTAAACCCCTCCTGTATTCTATCAAAAACAACCACAGGGCTCTGTGGGCTCCAGGAGTTGAAATCGACTTGACAGCACACTTTACTAATAGTGGACAATATTGAACTAATGGTCTGATTTGGCAGCTTCCTATGTTCCAATAAACCCCATAGTGTTCACTGATGCTATAGATGTCATCCACCTCACTATGCAGCTTGTAAAATCACAGAGAGATGGATTTCGACATCTGTAAGTGTACGGGAAAGGGGGGAAATGACCCAGCAGGTTGGTATTCAAAAATCCAGTCTGCTCTCATCACTGAGCTGCATGTACTAGTGAGGCTCGTCTGGCATCCTCACTTAGTTCTTTTTAAATGCCGGATGAAGACCTTTCTGATCACCAAGGCTTTTAAAAAAGGTCTTTAAAACAGTTTTTAAAATGTTTTGTGTTTTATTGTACTACTTCTGTTTTATGGGTCTTAACTGTACTTTCCCCTCCATGGTTGTTCCATTGTTTTCCTTTGTGAGCCACCCAGGGAACAATTTGTTATGGGCAGCCAGCAAATACAAGTTGTTGCTGTTGTTTATGAGTTTGGGCCACTCCTGCTTCTCTGCCTTTAACAGCAGCCTTGCACACACATACGGACCAAATAAAGCTCCCCCATTCCTCTGTCTCCACACTTGTTAATGTTGGAGATGCCGCCCTTATGGCATCAACTCTTAGCACCAGCAACCCTATTGACCACTAGGAGTAGAGGCAGCCAGTAAAGGCATTCCTTCTCCGACCAGGATTCTGCTTTGTTAGACTGATAGACTCAGGTTTCATTCTCTCACCTGGAGAGAGAGATTTCCGTCTTCTCCCTTCCCCTCTTCCTGTATGTAGCTAGCAGCAAGGCGTGTAGGCCTTATCTTTCTTCCTGATGGATTTCCTAAATAAACTACTTTGTTTAGAAATTTAACTCTGTGTCTCCAGAAAATATTAATTAGCAATGCTCCCCTTATCTGTGCACTTCTGCTGCAGCTGGGGAAGGTAAAGAAATCCCGCCTGCAAGCTCTCTCGCAGTTAAAAGGGTTTCCTGCTTACTTCCTGTGTGCTTGTCTGAAGTTTATGTTACAAAAGGGGGGGGGGAGGTGGCAAGAATATTTATTTATTTAACATATTTGTATACGGCCCACTACTGAAATCTCTAAGCAGTTTACAACAATAAAAACAAACCAAGAAATGTTAATAATTAAAACATACCCGTAAAAACTACCAGATAGCTAAAAGGTTTGGCTGAAGAGATGGGTTATTAGTTGTTTCCTGTATTACTGCCATCTCGTCTGCTCAAACAAGTTGGAGACCTTGCTTGGTGCAATTAAGTGCTGAATGCCACCAGCAAGAAACAATGGCAGGCAGGATACAAAACATTGGTATTAATCAAGTGCATCTGAGTCAGCTTTTGAGCAACTGGCATCTGACAGTGTCTTATGCTGCCTTGCTGTAAGGTCGTGTGTTTATGACTTGGATAATAATAGTGTTGAACAGCTGGAAACTATGTACAGCTCAAGCTGCGTCGCCTGATGAATGACTGTGTGGTCCGGGTTGCAGAGGTTGTTCTGCATTGGATCTGTGGAGCTACCCATTGTGAAGAGGGCATATCCTGGGTTGGCCCATGGTCTTGCACCTGGGAGGATGGTCTGAGGGCCTTGGAGTTAGTGTGTGCCAGACCAGTTTGAATAGAACTTGGTTCTATACAAAACAACCCGGTTTGAGCTTGAACTGGATCATCCTCCCTTTAAAAAGTAGGGGCCAGTTCAAACTGACCTGGGCCTGGTTCGGATCGAGCTGGTTCAGCCCAATTCAATTGCATTGCTTGTAAAGGAGAATCTGGTAAGGGTTCCCCTTTAAAAGCGAAGGGAGATGGCCCCTCTAAAAATAGGTTCAGGGAGGTGAGTGAAAGGAGAGCCACCTTACTGGCTCTCATGGCCAGTGGGATAGTGCTGTAGGGATGGGCAGGGACACATACCTCCTGGTACTTTTCCCCCTCTGGGGTCTCAGCAGTGACACAGAGCCCTGGACTTCCTACACGGAGATAATGAGCTGCTCTTGCTATTCCATGCATTCCTCTGGCCACTTTGAAGGAACCAGTTCATTTCAGTGGGCATTCCCTGTCATTCATTCTAGTACATGAGTCCGTCCTGGTTGCATTTGAATGGGAGACTAGAAGTGTGAGCAGTACTGTAAGGTATTCCCCACAGGGGATGGAGCCGCTCTGGGAAGAGCAGAAGGTTCCAAGTTCCCTCCCTGGCAGCATCTCCAAGATAGGGCTGAGAGAGACGCCTGACTGCAACTTCAGAGAAGCCTCTGCCAGTTTGCATAGACAATACTGAGTTAGATGGACCTATGGAGGCTATTCACATGATGGGGCGAAATTGGGCTAGCAGAGGCTAGCCTGATTTCGCCCCATCGTGTGAACCACCAGGCTTGGCTGCGAGCCCGGTGGTTCCTAAGCGGGTAACCTGCCTAAGTAACCCTCCCCTAAAACCAGGTTTGTGGAGTGAGCGCTCCGCAAACCTGATTTTCAAGATCGTGAGTAGCCGCAGCGCGAAAAGCCACCTCCCGGCTCTGGGGGTCTCGCCAGCATGCCCTGCGCACTTGTGCAGGTCATGCTGGAGCTTGCGGGGGCCGACTGGCCCCTTCCTCCCCCAGCCACCTCCGGCTCCATCACGGAGCCGGCAATCGTGTGGGCGGCCAATCCGGCTGCCCAGGGCTCCCTCCCTTCTCATGTGCGGGGAGAGCGGGCTTAGCTCGCTCTCCCCACGCACCCTTCTCAACGGGGTCTCACTGATTGTGAGACCCGGCTCAGGGTCTGACTCAGTATATGGCAGCTTCCTATGTTCCTAACTTACATGATCCTTAACATCTTATTACAGAACCCCACAAATTATTGCATTTATCTAAGTGAGGGGTGTGGCCATTGTAATGGGCGTGGCCATTGGGGTGTGCTTGTCAGGATGGGTGTGGCTATGGGGGCTGTTGTGGAGAGCACCTACACTTCTGAATTTGCAACTTCAGTCATCCCTTGCCAACCACGGTTTCCCCACGGTTTTGAGCAAGGATTCTCAACGTTGGGTCCCCAGACATTATTGGACTTCAACTCCCATAATCCCCAACCAAAGGCCTCTGGGGCTGCGGATTATGGGAGCTGAAGTCCAATAACATCTGGGGACCCAACATTGAGAATCCCTGGTTTTGAGTATCTGCGACTGGGAAATTGTGACCAGTCTCACCAATCATGACCCAAGCATCCATGGTTTGACAAGATTTCTTGGTAATTTGGAGAGGGGTGTGTGTGTCACAATTTTGGGGGGTCCGGGGGTGATTTCTGGGGGTTCCCTTTCACTCCTTTTGCTAACTATTGCTGTTTTTAAAGGATTCCAGGTGGTCTTTCTTTATTTTTCAGTCTTTTCGTGACCACAATTCCCCTAACCCCATTTCCAGTGTATTTCAATTGCTCGCCAACAGCAAATTTGCCAACCATGAGGATTTTTGGGAACAGAACCCTCGTGGTTGGCACTGTACATCACTGCTTGTGGCAGCAGCTCTGCAGTGGCGACCCCTCTCGGCCCTGCTGGCACTCCTTCCTGCCACTGCTGTAGCGTGGCAGGCAGCCCAGTTTTGGCCTCTGCATATGTGGATTCCCCTTTACAAGGAAGGCAATCGAACGGGTTCAACCTGGTTCGACAGCTCAAACTGAACTGCCACCAGTTCTAACAAACTGGCTTGTGGACCGGGCAGCTCGGTTTGAGTTCAGTTTGAACTTGAACTGAACTGCCCATGCCAGTTCCGGGCACACCCCTACTTGGAGCACCTGATCTAAAAACTCTGTCAGAATCTAATCCAGGCTACTGCTTCTGGAGTACAGATCCTGTGGGATTATGGGTCCTTTATTCATTTAGATTGGGGTCCAGGGGTTCCAAAACATGGGTCCCCAGACATTGCTGGACAGTTGTGGCTGGGGAAGATGGGAGTGTAGTCTAGTTACATCTGGGGACCCCAGATTGGGAACTCCATCTAGATAGACTTCATCTGGAATATATCTCCCCCATTTTTAAGTTGTGCATGGGGGAAACATTTTGCTTGCTCCATTCCTGCTTGATAGGCAGATCTTTAAGGCATGGTAGCCATGCCACAAGCCACCTAATGGCACAGTGGGGAAATGACTTGACTAGCAAGCCAGAAGCTGCTGGTTCGATTCCCTGCTGGTATGTTTCCCAGACTATGGGAAACACCTATATCAGGCAGAAGCGATATAGGAAGATGCTGAAAGGCATCATCTCATACTGCGTGGGAGGAGGCAATGATAAACCGCTCCAAAGACAACCACATGGCAGTGTGGTCGCCAGGAGTTGACACCGTCATGACGGCACACTTTACCTTTAACCATGCCACAAAAAGAGGAGGCAGTTATATTGAACTGGGCATTATTCTTAACTTTTATGTGTGATAAATGCAAGCAACAATTGCAGCATCAGCTATTCTCAGCCCAAATTAGACTCCATTGTTTCTGCAAAGATCCTGAAGGTCTACAGGTTTTGATGTGCCGCCTCTTCTGGAGAAACATTTACATTTGGCTGCAGTAATACAAAACTGAATTCAGCCAGAGCCGGACTTGGCCTTTCACTTGCATGTAAACACTGCAAATGTTAACACTGTGTCATATGATGTTTTCCCTACACACAAAGGTCTTCTGGGTAGGTAACAATGTGCAACCTACGTGTGGATTCCCACACCTATGCACACTGGCAAGCCACTGATATGTAAAAGTGGTGCTGCCTAGGATCTAAGAGGCTTCAATCTTAAGCACATGTACTAGGGAATAAACTCTAGTTTATTCATGTACTAGGGAATAAACCCTTAAACTCAGTGAGGCTTACTCTGGAGTAAATAAATTTAAGATTGCACTGTGAAAGCCACAGCCAGAATATCCGCAATTTAATCCTTCCCTCATCTATGAATTCCTTGGAGAGTGCAGCTTTAAGCAAGCCACTATTATCTCAAAACTTACTTCCTCCCTTTTTAATATGGAGATGATAGTAGGGGCCTGTCTTAAAGGGCTTTGGTGAAGGTTGATACATGATTGACTCCTGATCAAATAGAAAGCATCTCCATAAGTGCTTGTTATTTATTTTTTAGCAGATGCATTTTCTGTCTTTTTTTAGAAATGTAGCTTATGTGATAGTTCTACTATGAATCATAGAAGTGTTGGGTTGAGCATCCTAGAGAATATTCAAGGTCAGCTCTTCGATAGCCACTCCAAGGCTATTGCTTCCAGATGTCCGTCCATTCTGACAACCCCTTAGCTCAGCCCCTTTGGCCATTGTGGTAGGCTGGGGAAGATGAGAGCTGTAGTCCAACAACGTCTGGAGGTCCAAGTCTGAGAATTCCTGCCTTAGTTAGATAATGCAGAATGAGGGAGGATTTCTGGCCGTCACAGCGGAGGGACGTGTAGCTCAGTGCAAGAGCATCATGCAGAAGGTCCCAAGTTCAGTCCCAGGTAGAGCAGAGAGAAACTGCTGCCTGAAACCTTGGAGAGCCACTGCCAGTCAGTGTAGGTAGGCAATGTGGACCTCAATTGGCCAGTGGTCTGACTCAGTATAAGGCAGTTTCCTTTGTTCCTATATGCACTTGGTAGGGCATACTTGTACCGTGTTCACATGAAGAGAACAATTATAGTCCTTTTCATTCTCCTTTTCTAACCAAAGAATGAGGCTAAAGTTGTTCTCCACTATGAGCAGCAGCAGCGAATTCTGCCTGAGGACACAAGAAATGGGAGCATTGAGTCTGAAGCTCAGATAGGGCCACCCTACTATGGAAAAACACGAGCCAATATTTTTCATGACCGTGCAAAACATGGATATGAAAAAACCTGGTTTCATTACCAAGTTGTGATTCACAAGCCTGGCTACATTATTAATTACATTAATTTGTAAAGAGAAAAGAGACCACTTTAATTTGCTCCAAGCCATGGAATATTTTTTCCTGAGCCGCCTCATAACTTAAATCCACTTTTGAAAGTGTGTTTCTCTCTCTCTCTCTCTCTCTCCCTTTCTCCTTAATAAGGTTTGCAATAACAGCTCAAGGCAAATGCTATTTTAAGGGGGAATACTTCAGCACTTCATAAGCACTTCATAAGGCAGCCTTAAATCTTTCATATAGTTTTGCACTTTAAAAGTCACCCACCAAAGCCGAACCCTTAAAGATTTGCCATCACCTCAGAAATGTTTGGGAGCAAGGTAAATATCATGGGGTATTGCAACTCCTTCCAAGGGGTCTTGGTATGTATCCTGAAGAGTTTTATGTTCACTCTTCACTAGTATGAGTAGACTAATTCAGATAGATAATGAAAATAAGCTTGTGCCAATGGTAGCTATAAGACTGAGCTACAAAGCAGGGGGCCTGTACATCAGCATTACCATCAACTCACTATTTATTTATTTATATTTCTATCCTGCTCTTCCTCCAAGGAACCCAGAGATAAACAAAATCTTGTACTCCAAGGAGTACAAGATTTTGTTTATCCTCACAACAGTCCTGTGAAGTAGGCTAGGCTGGGAGGGAGGTGGCTAGCCAAGAGAGAGACAGTGAGTTTCGTGGCTGAAAGGGGGTTTGAACTTGGCCCAGTCCAAGTCTTGGACCCAGTCCTAGTCAGACACTCTAACCACTATGACACAGTGGTGGTAGGACTGTGCTGTATTCTATCCAGTAATCTTTTGTATTTTGTTGTTTGGACATTTGTCCCAGTGGGGACTCTATAGCGAGTGTGGGGAAGGATTCGGAAAGAAAAGGAGAGGAGAAAGGGAGGAGGAGAAAAATGGAGTTGTTTCTGAATAAAGCTTAGTTAAACAAACATAAGATGGAGTTTATGAAGGAAGCCAGTATAAAACAGGCTGCCAATCTCTCTCAGCCTCAGTCCCTCATCTGTAAAGTAAAGGTAAAGTTGTGCTGTTGAGTCGGTGTCGACTCCTGGCACCCACAGTGCCCTGTGGCTGTCTTTGGTAGAAGACAGGAGGGGTTTACCATTGCCTCCTCCCGCATACTATGAGATGATGCCTTTCAGCACCTTCCTATATCGCTGCTGCCCGATATAGGTGTTTCCCATAGTCTGGGAAACATATCAGCGGGGTATGTTTCCCTAACCTCTTTAATCTGGGTATAATGATGCTGAGCTACCTTTAAGCCTAGTGTTTTCAAACACTGATCCCCAGATGATGTTTTGACTACAACTCCTATCATCCCTAGCCATCATCCCAGTGCTGGGGATGATGGGATTGTAGTCCAACAAAATCTGGGGACCCAGGTTTGAGAACTCCTGCCTTAAAGAGCTTATGGCAGGGGTTCCCAACCATAGATCTGCAGATGTTGTTGGACTACAACTCCCATCTCCCCCAGCCACGATGGTAACTGTGCTCAGAATGAAAGGAGTTGTAGTCCAATAATATCTACAGACTCAAGGTTGGGAACTCCTGGGTTAGAGCAAGGAGTAAATTACTTTTCACACCTATTACCTTTACAACAATCTATCTATGTGGTCGCTAGTCAACACCAACTTGAGGGCACTTAATCAATCAGTCAATCACCTTTACAGCAACCTGCCAGAGAGGAGAGCTGGTCTTGTGATAGAAAGCATGTCTTGTCCCCTTAGCTAAGCAGGGTCTGCCCTGGTTGCATATGAATGGGAGACTAGAAGTGTGCACATTTTAAGATATTCCCTTCAGGGGATAGAGCCGCTCTGGGAAGAGCAGAAGGTTTCAAGTTCCCTCCCTGGCTTCTCCAAGATAGGGCTGAGAGAAATTCCTGCCTGCAACCTTGGAGAAGCCACTGCCAGTCTATGAAGACAATACTGAACTTGATAGACCAATTGTCTGACTCAGTATATGGCAGCTTCCTATGAGGCAAGTTAGGCTGAGTGACCAGCCTAAGGTCATCCACTGAGCTTCATGGCTGAGGGGGATTTGAACTCGGGTCTCTCTGCTGCTAATCCAGCACCCTAACCACTTTACCACATTGGCTCTCAGTATTATATGATGGATCATATGTTGTCTTTTGTATAACCGGATTGCTTTGTTAAAGGCCCTGTTGCTGCAGGTTTCAAAGGTAGCTGAAGGTGCATGCTCCACTCTTTTTTTGAGGCTTAGAAAAATTAATTTTGTTGTTGTTGTTGTTGTTGTTGTTATTTATTCGATTTCTATACCACCCTTCCAAAAATGTCTCAAGGCGGTTTACACAGAGAAATAATGAATAAATAAGATGGCTCCCTGTCCCCAAAGGGCTCACATTCTAAAAAGAAACACAAGATAGACACCAGCAATAGTCACTGGAGGTCCTGTGCTGGGGGTGGCTAGGGCCAATTACTCTCCCCCTGCTAAATAAAGAGAATCACCACGGTAAAAGGTGCCTCTTTGCCCAGTTAGCAGGGGATGTTTTAATCAACATTTAATCAAATGTTTTAATCAATATTTATTTATTTAGTCTATTTACACCCCACCTTCTCCCCTCCCAATGGAAAAATTCAAGGTGGCTAATACAAGACAGGTCAAAATAGGTGCCCATCTATTGCTGGAATCCAAGTGGGTGAGAATCAGCAGGCTGATGGAAAAAGCCTTTCCCTCTGCTAAGCTGCAGGGTCGCTGGCTACTTGCTAGGGCTCACTCCCATATGCCTCTGTGGGAGTTGAAGAGAAACATTTGCAAGCTGGAGCGTGGCCAAGAAGTCTGTGGTTTCACAGCTGACTGGAAGAAGCGCACGGGGTTGGGAGAAGCTGCTTTATAGACTAGAACTATCTTTCTCTGCACTCACAACAGTAGAATTTTAGATTTGGGAGGAACCTTGGAGTCTTCTAGTCTAACCCTTCTAGTCTAGTCTTCCAGTCTAACCTTGGAGGTCTTCGAGTCCGTCTAATTCCTGCTCAGGCCAGGAATCTGATAGACGCAGCGGCTGCTGACCATGTGTATGCTTGTAAACAAGCAGACAATGAGGAGAATGCTGTACATTTACAGGACCCTCTCTTCTCACTAGAAAACTAAGAATAATTGCATGTATACAGCACTTTCTGAATGTTTACACTGCTTCACATATCCCAGTAACAACAGCCCTGGCGGGCAGGTCTTTATCATTACTATCATCGTTTCAACATTGCAGACGTAGGAATGAAGTTAAGAATTAGTCACCGAGTGAGTTCATGGCAGAGGTAAGCTTTGAACTAGAGACATTATGATTCACAGCTCAGTCTTGTACAATGGGAGCCTGTGGGTGCTTACTCAGAAGTAAGTCTGACTGTGCCATATGGCATACACCCAAGAGTTCTGAAGGAACTCAAATGTGAAATTGCTGATCTCCTAGCGAAAATATATAACTTGTCCCTAAAATCAGGCTCTGTACCAGAGGACTGGAAAGTAGCCAATGTGACTCCAATTTTCAGGAAGGGATCCAGCGGGGATCCGGGAAATTATAGCTGGTCAGCTGAACTTCAGTGCCTGGTAAATTGATGGAAAGTATACTTAAGGACAAAATTGTTAAGCATATAGAAGAGCAGGCCTTGTTGAAGGAGAACCAGCATGGCTTCTGCAAGGGAAAGTCTTGCCTTACTAACCTTTTGCAGTTCTTTGAGAGTGTCAACAGGCATGGGGATAAAGGTGATCCGGTTGACATAGTATACTTGGACTTCCAAAAAGCTTTTGATAAAGTTCCCCACCAAAGGTTCTTGAGTAACCTTAGCAGTTATGGAATAAGGGGACAGGTTCATGTATGGATTGATAACTAGTTGAAGGACAGGAAACAGAGAGTAGGAATAAATGGACAGTTTTCACAGTGGAGGTAGGTAGGAAGTGGGGGTCCCCCAGGGATCGGTACAGGGACCAGTGCTCTTTAACTTGTTCATAAATGATCTAGAAGTTGGGATGACCAGCAGAGTGGCCAGATTTGCAGATGACACTAAACTATTTAGGGTAGTGAAATCCACAACGGATTATGAGGAACTCCAAAAAGATCTCTTCTGGACTAGGACTGGGGAGACCCGAGTTCAAATCCCCATTCAGCCATTATACTAGCTGGGTGACTCTGGTCCAGTCACTTCTCTCTCAGCCTAACCTACTTCACAGAGTTGTTGTGAGGAGAAACTTAAGTATGTAGAACACTGCTCTGGGCTCCTTGGAGGAAGAGCGGGATATAAAATGTCAAAAAAACAAAAAACAAAAGTGGTTCAGTGTAAGCAAGTGTAAAGTGATGCACATTGGGGCAAAAAACACCAACTTCACATATACGCTGTTGGGATCTGAGCTGTTGGTGACTGACCAGGAGAGAGATCTAGGGGTCGTGGTGGACAGTTTGTTGAAAGTATCATCTCAGTGTGCGGCAGCTGTGAAAAAAGCTAATTCCATGCTAGGAATCATTAGGAGGGGGATTGAAAATAAAACTGCTAATATTATAATGCCCTTATACAAATCTATGGTGCGGACACATCTGGAGTACTGTGTACAGCTTTGGTCACCATATCTTAAGAAGGATATTGTAGAACTGGAAAAGGTGCAGAAGAAGGGGCAACCAAAATTATCAGAGGCCTGGAACACCATCCTTATGAGGCTAGGCTACAGCATCTGGGGCTCTTTACCTTGGAAAAGAGGCGACTATGTTGAGACACGATCAAAGTGTATGGAGTGTATGCATGGAGTGGAGAGGGTAGACAGAGAAATTTTTCTCCCTCTCTCACAACACTAGAACCAGGGGCCACCCCATGAAACTGAAGGTTGGGAAATTTAGGACTGACAAGCGGAAGTACTTTTTCACACAGCGCATAATCTATGGAATTCTTTGCCATGGGATGTGGTGATGGCCACCAGCTTGGATGGCTTTAAAAGACAGATTCATGGAGGACAGGTCTATCAATGGCTACTAGTCTGATGGCTGTGAGCCATCTCCAGCCTCAGAGGAACGATGCCTCTCAGTACCAGTTGCAGGGGAGCAACAGCAGGGCATGCACATACCTCTTGCCTGTGGGCTCCCCAGAGGCATCTGGTGGGCCACTGTGTGAAACAGGATGCTGGACTGGATGGGCCTTGGGCCTGATCCAGCAGGTCTGTTCTTATATGTTCTAGGTTAAGTGTGCATAGCACTGCAGTTTGGGTCACAATGCTATAGGAGCTCTCCAATCCAAAACTGCAGTGGCTACTACTGGAACTCCCTATTGCTCTGAGAAGTTCAAACCTATGGGCCCCAAATCACAATGCACTAAGCCACCTAATGGCACAGTGGGGAAGTAACTTGCCTAAGGAGCAAGAGGTTGCTGGTTCGAATCCCCGCTTATATGTTTCCCAGACTATGGGAAACACTTCTGTCAGGCAGCAGCAATATAGGAAGAAGCTGAAAGGCATCATCTCATACTGTGCGGGAGATGGCAATGGTAAACCCCTCCTGTATTCTACCAAAGAAAACCACAGGGCTCTGTGGGCACTGGGAGTCGACACTGACTCAACGGCACAATTTTACTTTTACCTTTAAGCAAGATGGATAGACCTGGCTACTAGAAATTGATCGAATGCCCTTTTAAAGCCATCTAAGCTCATAACCAATCACCCATAATGCTTTGGTGTCTCTCTCCCCTCCATGCTGAACTGATTAGCTGGGTTACCACCTTCTCATTTTCCTGAGCTGGTTCCTGGATTTCTGACAGCAGCCTGACACAGAAATTTAGCAGATGAAGGTTTTCCCACTTCTTATTTCCATGCCTGGAAAAGCTTCACTAGCTACCTTTCTGCATGCCAACCTATTACAAAGTTACAGAAGAAAGGCCAATTAAAAAAAAAAAAAGTGGCCCTTGGGAGTAATGACGCAGCAGCCATTACGCACACTTTAGCGTGCACACAGCAGCTGCTGCTTGCAGTGAGGACAAACTCCCTGCTGGGGCAGAAGCCATGCATGTCCCTCTCCCATGGGTAGGGGGGCTGTGTTGTATGTTAACCAGTAACTCCAGTGACTGCTTTTATCATTAGAATCAGGGCAGGAGAGGCATCCTGCCTAAGTTCAGGAGCAGTGTGATCACCTGTGTGTAAAAAGCAAGGTAGGAGGAGGAAGAAGTGTTTGTCTGCTGAAAAGCAGCTGGGCCTCCGGGCTTTTCGTCCTGCCTTGTTAAAGAGCTGGGTACAGTTGGTGGCTAGGTCTGAACAGGTTCAAAGAACCCGGGCCGCCATGCCTCAGGCATGCCGCCATGCCTGGTGTCCCAGCCACACCCCTGCATCTGACATCAGGTTTAGGGGGTGTGGCCACATTAGCCAACGGGCTGTGTGCCCCATTTGGAAATAAAATCTGGCCAGTGCCACATTTGCATCATGGCCGGGATGGCTTCTCCCCGCTTGTAAAGGAAGAGAGAAGCCTTCCCGGCCAGGCTGGGAGTCCAGCGCTGGCTGAAACTTCTCAGAAATGGAGCCAAGCGGAACGCCTTTGGAAGCAGGGAGAAGCCATCCCGGCCAGGCTGCAAATGTGGCACTGGCTGAATTTTACTTCCAAATGGGGCACTTGGCCTCGTTTGCTGACATGGCCATGCCCCTACACCAGATGTCAGATGCAGGGGGTGTGGCTGAGGTGGCGGCAGGCTGGGCAGGGGCTGCTGGAGTCTTCGGTACGCCACTGGCTAGGGTGGAGCCCTCCGACCCCGTTGCTGCTTTGCAGACGACCACTTCCTCCCCCTCCTACTTTGCTTTTTATGCACAGTTGATCACAGAATGGGAGCATGCACAGCGCCTGAACTGTTGCACACATCCCCTACCCGATTTGTAATCATGTGAAGCTGCCTATACGGCAGATCAACTCTCAAGAATTACCTGCCTTTAAGAACAAACAAACAACTGTCACTGCTACCTTGATGTAACTTCCAAAGCAGTGGGAACTTGCGCCTCCAATTCTTTTTCAGGTGTGCACTTGGACAGAGATGCCAGGAATGCAGCTTGACACAGCCATTATTCACCTGGAGTTCTAGGCTGCAGAATCTCCTGCAGAGAACTTGCCCTCTGGCACAAATTCATGCGGGTAATGAGCACCATTTCCTCTTGCCCCCAGGTTCTGTTTTTCTCTCCTTATCAGTTCCATTCAGTTTATTCATCAGCCAAAAAGACATTAGCCACTCTCTCACCACTTGGTTTCATTTTACGAGTGCAGGTAGGGCCCTGGATTTCTATTTCTATTTCTATCTTCAGACTTTTCTTACTGCTGGTCATTCTTAAGGGTTTGTGTTAGCCAGCTCAACTCCAAAAGCTGCACTTTAATGTAGGGCTCTGGGTAAGAAAAATGAAGTCGAAGTTAATCTCTTTGGCCAACAGAGTGAGGCCTTTGGTTTAACTCACTAGCACTCAGGGTTTTGGGTTTTGTTTTGTTTTTACAATGCAATAATGTCATTGAACTTTGAGGTCCCCAGGGCATGGTCCAAAGGTACTTGATGCTGCAGTCTCGCTGAAGTTAAACCAGTCTGGGTCTGGTTGGTAAAGTAAAGGTGGTTTAGTTTAGTTTATTACTATCAGCGGTCAAAGATCAGCAAATGCAATTTAAAACTTTACAGAAAAGTACGGATAAAAAGAATACATAATATAACAATGGTAATAATCAGGAGAACAAATCCCATTTACATATAAAAATAGCTATTATCCAACATCCTAACCGAACCAAGAATCTAAAAGACAGGACAGGAAATTAGTTGCCGTCGAGTCCTAAAACTTAGCCACCTTATACGTAATAGAGGGAATTTTGTCTGCAAGCAAAAAAGCAACATAAAATTCTTCTGAATGACCAGATAAAGATAATACAGTTGTAGTTAATAAAGTCTGTCATAAAGTGTGCCGTCAAGTCGATTTTGACTCCTGGTGCTCACAGAGCCCTGTGGTTTTCTTTGGTAGAATACAGGAGGGGTTTCCCATTGCCTCCTCCCGTGCAGTATGAGATGATGCCTTTCAGCATATTCCTATATCACTGCTGTTCGATATAGCACTAGTGGGGATTCAAACTGGCAACTTTCTGCTTGTTAGTCAGGCATTTCCCTGTTGTGCCATTAGACTCCATAAGGAGCCAGCATGGTGTAGTGGCTAGAGTGCTGGACTAGGACCGGGGAGACCCTAGTTCAAATCCCCATTCAGCCATGAAACTTGCTGGGTGACTCTGGGCCAGTCACTTCTCTCTCAGCCTAACCTACTTCACAGGGTTGTTGTGAAAGACAAACTCAAGTATGTAGTACACTGCTCTGGGCTCCTTGGAGGAAGAACGGGATATAAATGTAATAATAAATAATAATAATAATACTGGGAACAGCCTATATTCTGCGACGATATCTGTAACAATTGACAATAAAATTCTAGCATCCCAGGTCCTTGGGAAGGACTCGATGTAAAACAAACCAGGCAATAACACCTGTCTGACTGTGTAAACAAGAAATAATAAAGGAAGAAAGATGGGATATAAATGTATACCAGAAGAAAGCATGGTACACATGCCCAGGGCTGAATTCTATGTTTCAGTTCAAACACTAATTTGAGCCCCACACCTGTTTTGAGAGGGGGCATGAAAATGCAAAACACATAGCAGTGTAATCTTGGGAGGAGAGCTGGTCTTGTGGTAGCAAGCGTGAATGGTCCCCTTTACATAGGAAAGTGTCATATACTGAGTTATACCATTGGTCCATCTAGCTCAGTATTGTCTACACAGACTGGCAGGAGACTGGCATCTTGGATATGCCAGGGAGGGAAGTTAGAACCTTCTGCTCTTCCCAGAGCAGCCCATCCCCTAAAGGGAATATCTGACAGAGCTCACACTTCTAGTCTCCCTTTCATATGCATCCAAGGTGGACCCTGCTTAGCTAAGGGAACAAGTCATGCTTGCTACCACAAGATCAACTCTCCTCCCAAGGCCAGCTCTCCTCCCTTTGCTAAGCAGGGTCCAACCTGGTTTGCATTTGAATGGGAGACCACATGTGTGAGCACTGTAAGATATTCCCCTCAGGGGATGGGGCTGCTCTGGGAAGAGCATTTGCATGTAGAGGGTTCCAAGTTCCCTCCCTGGCATCTCCAAGATAGGGCTGAGAGAGACTCCTGCTTGCAGCCTTGGAGAAGCCGCTGCCAGTCTATGTAGACAATACTAAGCTAGAAGGACCAATGGTCTGACTCAGTATATGGCAGCTTCCTCTGCCAAGATGAAGACATCAGCATGAAAGCGGATGAGTATGGATCTACATTTCACGCGCACCTCTGAGTTCAACTCCCAGCTTGGGAGTGGGGCCATAGCTGAGTGGTTGAGCATCTACTTTGCATGTAGAAGGTCCCAGGTTCACAGCCTGGCATTTCCAGGTAGGATGGGGAAAGATTCCTGCCTGAAACTTCAGAAAGCCGCTGCCAGTCAATGCAGATAATGGTCTGAATCAGCAGAAGGCAGCTTCCTTCTGAGAACATGGGACATTTAAGGTGCTCCACGGCAGAACGCATGTTTTGCATGCAGATGGACCCAGGTTTAATCCCAGGCAGGAAACTCCAAGGAGTGAGAAAGATCCCTGTCTGCAATCCTGGAGAGCTATTGTTGATCACTGTAAACCATCCTTAGCTAGATGAACCTGATGGATATCAGATGTTTCAAACACTGTGCCTTCCTAATTTTAAGATGGGTGGAGAATCTTTCTTGTAAATAATTTCTGTACCACTTTTCTGTTGCAATCCTATGTACACGTAAGCATTGTCCTGCGATTTGAGACCAGCATCTCGTATCCAACAGCAGCCAGCCAGCCAGATATGCCTCTGGGAAACCCACAAGCAGGGAACTGGGAAAGCAGAAAAGGCCACATCCCTTCCCTGTTACACCCAGCACCTGGTACTCAAAGGTATCCTGCCATGGCAAAAGGAGGTTCAGTAGCAGGGGCATAGCTAGAGGAGAGGGGGCCTGTGTTCACCTCTCTCCTGCACCCCCTCGGAGTGAGGGAGATAATAAAGAAGATAGGGAGGGGTGGAGTGGGGGGGCCCCCAGGAAACCAGGTTTTTTGAACCCACCCACTCAATTATAGCTACACTCCTGCTCAGTGGGGATTTCTTTTGAATAAATGTACCCTGGATTGGGCTGTTAGGTTGCTTTGCAAGCTCTTATCTGCCTTCTCATATATTCCCTGACCTGGGGAAATTGATACATTGATATTCCCATCTTATAGATGAGGTAGAGATAACACTATGTGTTCAAAAAGCTCCTTGACTGGATGATCAGAGACTAATCCACGGCTTGAAAGAGCACCATCCATTCGCCCACACGCACTCCACAAAAGTGCCTTGCAGCGCAGTATATCTACTAGGTGATGAAAGGCAGATGGTCGGTAGGCGATGCAGGTACTGAGCTTCCCAGAGGCGCACCTATCTTACCTTTGCGCTCGCCGGGATTGACTAGGCGGCGATGCAATATTCCGTCCGGTAGAGGGCACTCGCATAAACGTGTCTCCCTATGGAAGAGGCAACAAGGAACGATTCGCTCCTCTTTCTCCAGATCCCCCCCAAATAAAGTTTGACTCCCGGCTAGTACCTTTTTTTAAAAAAACGCCATCTATGCTATTAATAGGCTCGCTTGCATGCTACAGTTGATTCCTCCTCCTCCTCCTCCGGAGTTGGTCCTTTTCCTTTTACTAAACGCATTTTGGAAATCCGATTTTTGAAGGGAGAGAGGCCAGTTCTTTAAATCGCATCGATCTATTTCCTCTACAGCTGGTTGAATTATTTGGTGGTGCAGGGGTTAAGAAGTCGGCAGGCAGGATCCCCCTCTATTATACACATTTGCAACCCCAGTCTATGTTTATTACAGAAACAAGCCTCACTGAGTCCAGTAGGTCTTTCTGGAAAGGCACTATCCTTATTAAGTCCAGGTATGCATATCCTACGCTCGCTAATCTGGGAGAGCAAGCCTCGTTCCACACACACGGGACTGAATTCGGAGTACACGTACATCAGACTCCTGATTGTGCGAGGGGGGTCTCCAGCTAAGACCGTTATTCGGCTCCATAGAACTCATTCCCTAGAAATTGCGTTTAGGATTAGAGCCCGATTCTAGGCGGCACGGGGACTTTTGGGGCCGGGAGCGGGGAGTCCTACTGTGATCAGTGATGTGGCTCATTCCCAAGTGTGTGGACACTGGATTGCAGTGCTGGGCTGCGATTATTCTACGTACGATCTGTTAAGCCCGCAGGAGGGGCGAGAGGATTTCTCTCCCCCACCCCCGCTATTTTTGTTGGCTTGCAAACGTGGGCCAACCAACTCATCTGTAGCATTGTTTCCAGCTGCTACGCCCTTCCTCTGCTGAGATCTTCGCAGCCCTTAAGGCAAACGGGAAAGCGTCCTTCCTCTTCCCGGGACACTCCCACCATAAACAATCACTAAACACGCTGTTGCTGCCCCGGGCAACCGGCTCCTTGGCCTGCGCGCCGCCTTTCAGTCGTGTTGATGCTTGCACATCATGGGTGGTGGAGTGAGGGAGCCCAAAGGGACCGTGCGAACTGCAAAGCCTTCCCTGGCTTGGGCAGCAGCTTTCTAGTCCTCCGTCAGTGCAACTGCCGGACAGCATCTACACCCGGCTGTGTCTTCCATCCTCCCCCTGAAATCAGTGCCTGTGATTTAGAAAGAGCAGCTTGCGGGGCTCCCAGAGCCCGCGCCGAGATGCTTGCAGGAAACCTCTTGGAGGGCCGTCACCGCTCGAGGGTCCTGCCCTGCTCCAGCTAAGCGTTAACCCCCCACGCGCATCTTCAAGGGGTTTCCATTTAATATACCGCAAAGCTGTATCCTCCGGCTGGGGGGTTATGAATGGGTGCAGCGGAAGCACCTCCCCCTCCGGACGTGACGCTCAGCCAATCAGCGCGCGGGCTGCGTGGATGGATGAGGTCAGCGCTGTGGTGTCGGGGAATGGAATGTGTAAGCGTAACATTCGGAACCGGGTAACGTTCGGCGATCGAACTCTGCGATCGGCAGCGTTCGACGAGGGGGCAAGGCAGCCTCCCCCGCGCTGCCGCGGATCGCCGCTGGTTGCCATGAATGGCTGAGAGGGGCGGGGGCTAAGAGAAGGCGGCGGCGAAGGAAGGAGGAGAGAAGAGGAGGAGGATCTCTGGCTGGTTCCATCCCGGGGGCCGTACACGGAGATCGCGGAGAGAGGAATAAAGAGCCCCCGAGTCTCGGCGCCGCTGCAGAGCCGAAGAAAGAGAAATGCAGGGCTTCGTAAGGTTACGCTGCTCAGGCTGGAAGATGTAATCCCGATGGTGCTATCCGTGTGAACCGGGGCGGGCTGCAGGCTGCTGCTGGTTGCCGACTTGATCCGGAGCCGGGCGTCGGGGTGTCCCTTTAAAACAATAATATCTACCTAAATATGCATAGCTCTATCTGTCTGTTGGAGGAGTGTTTTGCATGAGTTGAAGTTGCTGCCGCCGCTGCTACACCTTAATCCTCAGCAAACACCGTGTGTGTCTGTGTGTGTGCATGAGAGAGAGCAGGAGGGAGGGAGGGAGGAAGGAAGGGAGAGGGCGGGACAAAATTTCTCAGTCTTGCAACAGCAGATTTAAGGGCAAAAGGGACCTGGACTCGGTGGTTTCATTTTCTTAGCGGCGGTCTGCTTGCCTTCTCCGGTGCCTGCGAAAGAATTCCCAGCCTTTTCGGCAGAGCCGCGCTGGCTGCGAGGTCCCCCGCCTGCCCGGTTCCTCTCGCTCTCTGTCTGCCCCCTTCTCGCTCCCTTTCCCTCTCTTCTCTCCCCCCCCCCGCATTGTACGAGCCAAAGATGAAAGACAGGAGGGGAGAAAGTTAAAGAAATCGCCCACATGCGCTGCATCAGTCCAAGGCTTTGGGAAAGGAATAAAGAGAAGGTGGGAGAAGAGAGTTTAAAGTCTTTGCAGGCGGGAAGATGGCGGACTCAAGCTGAAAGTGTCGATTGGCAAACTTGGGCAATCTTTGTGTTTATTTACAATCCTCTTGACCCAGATAGGACACATGCAGGCCAAAAAACGCTATTTCATCCTGCTCTCTGCTGGCACTTTTGTCGTCCTTTTGTTTTACTTGGGAGGCGTGCAGTTCAAAGCATCCAGAAACCAAAGCAGGCGAGAAGCTCACAGTAGCAGGAATGGCTTGCAGCAGACCAGCCCCGAGCACTACTGGCCCCGATTCCCGGACGCTCTGCGCCCCTTCGTTCCTTGGGATCAACTGGAGAACGAGGATTACAACGTGCACACTTCCCCCCGGCAGAAGCGCGATGCCAACGCCAGCGTCTACAAAGGCAAGAAGTGCCGCATGGAGTCTTGCTTTGATTTCACCCTTTGCAAGAAAAACGGATTCAAGGTCTATGTCTACCCGCAGCAGAAAGGGGAGAAAATAGCCGAAAGTTACCAAAACATCCTCGCCGCCATCGAAGGCTCTAGGTTTTATACTTCCGACCCCAGCCAAGCCTGCCTGTTTGTCCTCAGCTTGGATACCCTAGACAGGGACCAGCTGTCCCCCCAGTATGTACATAACCTGCGGTCCAAAGTGCAGAGTCTCCACTTGTGGAACAATGGTAGGAATCATTTAGTTTTTAATTTATATTCTGGCACCTGGCCCGACTACACTGAAGACTTGGGCTTTGACATTGGCCAGGCCATGTTGGCTAAAGCCAGCATCAGTACTGAAAACTTCAGGCCGAAGTTTGACGTTTCTATCCCGCTCTTTTCTAAAGATCACCCGAGGACAGGAGGGGAGAAGGGCTTCCTGAGGTTTAACACCATTCCTCCCCTCAGGAAGTACATGTTGGTGTTCAAGGGGAAAAGGTACCTGACTGGGATAGGGTCAGACACCAGGAATGCCTTATATCATGTCCATAATGGGGAGGATGTTGTCCTCTTGACCACTTGCAAGCATGGAAAGGACTGGCAAAAGCACAAAGATTCACGGTGCGATAGAGACAACGCCGAGTATGAAAAGTAAGTGAAAGTTTCTGGCCTCTTGCTCTGTGTTTTTACAGTTGTTATTATTTTTGTGTGTGCTTGGCTAAGAGAACAGTGAGAGCCACAGAGCTTCTCAAACTTGGGTGCCCAGGTATCGCATTACAACTCCCATCGACCCCAGCCACAGTGGCTTGGCCATTGTGGCGGGGAGGGGTGTGTGTGATAGGAGTTGTAGTCCAGCAACATTTGGGGACCCAAGTTTGAAAAACCCCTGGCTTAACAACTTGACATGTTCCATGTCTTTGCAGATCTCCGTCTAAACCACAAAACCTTTGGGCCTAATATTGCTTTCATTTCTGTTAGGTTTGCCAGTAAATTGTAACTTTAAAAATTCAGACATGATAGGGGAAATCTGTTGGCATGGTCAATGATTGTGACCTGTTAATTATTAGCACCAGGTTTCGTTTTTTGGGGATAGTCCTAAATCTGGAGCTAAACGGCTTGCGGGTTTCATCTTTTGCGGCTAAAACCTAAAGCTGCTGATTGGGAATAAGGATAGAAGCCTCTGCACTTTGGGAGTAAGGCTCCAATCCTCTGCACCCTTTCTTGGGAGTAAGCCCCACTAAACACAGTAAGACTTGCTGTGCAACCTTATGCATTTGTACTCAGCAGTAAATCTCTTTGAGGTCAGTGGCATCAACTTCTAACTATACATGCCTAGGAGCAGGCTGCCTGTCCCATTGATTTCACAGGGATTTCCATCCAGTTAGATGCTCCAGATCACAGCTTAATCGTTTAGGTTTCCCTGGTCCAGATGCAGCTGAAGCTGGTGATCTGTAATGTCCTTATTTGTCTCTGACTTGTGCTGGATAGATCTTGACAAAGTCGCCTGTAGCATCTTGGTTTTCCAACCATTCACTTACTGTGTGTTTTCCTCCTTCACCCCGATGTATATTGCTTAGAACAAAGTTCAAAGAAGTCTCGTGACTTGCTACAGTGTGTAGCAATTTATTTAGATGAGGGTACATCTAGGTTTGCTTAACTGAGGTTACTTACCCGGTAATAGGAATAAATCCACTGACATGTGTAGCGGCTTGAAGTCTGGCCCTCAGAATTTATTTTTCTTGCGTGAAAGAGCTATAAAGTCATGATCATGAGATGTGGCATTGCTCCAGTTGCAAAGTCTTTTTCCATGTTGACTACTATTTCCAGTGGTATAATCATCTTTCTGGTGGTTTCCCCTCCTCCCATGTCTGTCTATTGCTTTTTTCCTTTGCAGTGCTCTTGATAGTTAGTAACCCTCTGGACAACTTGTCAGATAATTTAGATAAGAAATACAGGATGCAAAATCTAGATGGTACTTTCGCTTGTCCCTCTGTTGGTGGAATAGATGAGCAAGCTTTTGAGTTGTCTTTGAGCTGTCTTTGGAGCTTTTGAGTTGTCTTTGGGTCTGAAGGAAACTCTTCCTTCAGACCCAAAGAGGGTTTCTTTGCAGTCCAGAAGCTTGCTATGCTGCCAGCACAGGTGGTCCAGTAATTAGTGTTATCTGGACTCCTGTGTATCCTGGCTTGTCTCTCCTTGGGATTAACCTAGCAAGCTCTCCTGCATCATCTGGCTACCTAACGTGTCCCTCTTCTCCAGTATTGCTTGCAACTGTGTATGTAGTTTTTACATGTAGCTGCTGAAACAACAGTTTTGCAGGAGTGGCCTCTGTAGGGTTGCAGTGATAATGAGCTTGTTTGAAACTAATTACTTGACTTGAAGTGCTGACCACAGATGTGTTTGCAGAGCTGAGATTCCCAAGTTAAAGGTTTCTGTTTCCAGATACTAGCAAACGTGAAGTCTGCTCCCATTCATAAAGTGGTCCAAGGTGATGTTGCCTCGGGAGTGGCTAGAGGTTCAGAAGATCAGCAACCCCTGGAACGGCAAGGGTGTAGTCTGCAACCATTTCTAATGGGCTGTCAGTTTGCTAGTAACTCAGAAAGCTTGATTAGCTGGATGCCAGAATGTGAGAACTGAACACTGCTGTGTCTCCTACAAGAGCACTCGATGAAAAAACACTCATGCCAGCCAAACATCTGATTCTTCCACGGAGAACTAATTATGATGGGTATAGAGGTCATGGGAATAGCATGCTGGTGATGTTCAAATATTGTGACCTCAGCAGCTTGCATATCACTCAGAGCCTTCCCCACTCCTTCAGCACACTGCTGGGTGTGTTGTAAGTGTATCTTTTACCTTGAATTTGCATGTGTAAATGAGGCTTAAATGCTTGTAGGCTTTCAGGGATTTCTTTGTTTGGAATATGATCCAGCAGCCTGCTGTAGTGATCTGAGCTTAATCTAATGTTTCCCTGCCTTTAAAGCTGTGGTAGGACAGTCTACGGGTTTGCATCAGTCCATTTTATTTTTAAAGCCGCACAGTGCCTAGGGAGATCTCTGTCCCACTCTTGTTTGTGTTAACCAGAGTATACAATACATGGGAGTTCTAATTATGAGAGATGTTAGTACAAAAGCTTATGCTTTATAGAGTGCCACTTGCCCCTAAGGGAATATACCAGGGTTTTGTTTCCTCGGCTTCCCTCAGCCACAAAAATGCAGCCATGTCTGGAGCAGAGCAGCGATCCTTTTTTGAAAGCATTATGGCACTGTAGTTCTTCCAGGGCAAGCCTTATGGTCTGTTGAAAAGGGCAAGTGCATTTACTTCTGTAAAATGCCATTAAATGATACAGGGTCCTTTTGAAAGACAGTAGCTGTGAGGACCTCTGTTGACATCCCTAAAATGTCACAGATTTTGGAGGCACAGGTACAGCTCTGACTGCCTGAAAGAGAAGTCTGCCCCCTGCTGTGAGCACCCAGCCTCTTTCTGGTCTCCTCCACCTTCCCCCCGCCCCACCAAACGTCCTCTCCCTTTGATTCAAGGCCTGTCCATGCTTGGATCTCCACTCAGTTTATGAAATCTGACAAGGTCACATCCGGAGGGAAGCATGGCTTACAGAATCCTGGCAGTATCTCTTTATAAGCACATCATATCTATTCTCATGCATGTGATCGTTGTAGGAGATTGTCCTCTGTTAACCCTCTCTACCTTGAGAGGGGGAAAGATGGCTGTTTAAAAAGAGTGCGGTGGCAACTCTGGAGAGTTTTCAGAAATAACTTGAAAAATCCCAGACTGGCATTTGATCTTCAATTCTTAAAGAGTTTTTGAAAAGCAGACGTGGCCATTGATAGATCTGTCTTCAATATCGTCTGTCTATATATAGTCTAATGCTATTAGTTGTGAGAGCGGCATGAAATCTTTGTGTACAGAGATAGTGAATTTCTGAATATCAGAGGTGGTGGTGGGGGTTGGTTTCGACAAGAAGAGCAGCTGATACCTTTTATGCATTTTTGTTCTAAAGAGCATATCTCCTGCTTTGTTGATTGAAAACGACTCACAGTAACCAATAAAGTAATCATTAAAACAGCCAGCAAAATACAGTGCAAAGCAAGATAGCCATGACAGCTCATCCCATGTAAAGCAGTGGTGCAACAGTCATCAATGCACAGCAGCAGGATCCATAGCAAAAATAGTGTCCCATAGAGGACACTCTATGGGACATAGAGCCATAGTGGCTCTGAATGCTTTGCAGTAGGGCTGTGTTTTTACAGATGGGTAGTGGTGGGTGCCAGTCTGACCTTCAGAAGGAGAATTTTCCAGAGAACTGGTGCCATCGCTGAAAAGACCTTCTAGTGTAGGGGTCCTCAGCCTTGCATCCCCTCAGTTTGTTGGACTAGGCCTCCCATCAGTCCAAGCTACAGTGGCCAAAAGGGGATGATGGGAGTTGTAGTCCAACAATAGCTAGGAACCCAAGGTTGGGAAGCCCTGTTCTAGTGGATGTCCACCAAACCTTAGATGGGATGCAGCCATATCTCAGTGGTAGAGCTTCTGCTTTGCATGTGGAAGGTCCCAGGTTCAATCCCTGGCATCTCCAGGTACAGCTGAGAGAGACTCCTGCCTGAAATCAAGGAGAGCTGTTGCCAGTCAGTGTAGACAATACTGAGTTGGATGAACCAGTGGTCTGACTCAGTATAACAAGGCAGCTTCCTATGGGCTGGTCACCAGTGTCCACTGTAATGGGGATTCCTAGATGCTGTTGACAACTCCCATCATCCTCTGTCAAAGACCATTGCAGCTGGGGATGATGGGAGTTGTATTCAGCAACATCTGGGAATCCATGTTCCAGGGAGGCATCTGTCTGGCTCCTCTTGGGAACTATATGTGAGCCTAGTTAGGTCTTCGTATCATTCAGCAAGGCAGTTCTAACTTTCTCATGGCATGCATACTGTAAATTAGAATAAGTTTTGTTTTGTTTTAAAGATGTGTATTTCTCATAATTTAGTAATGGGTTATGTTATAACCCATTTGCCTGGGCAAGGTGAATATTTCACTACCCATTTTCCCTGGCACTTGAGCTTACCTTTGCTGAGAAATTTATGTTGCCTTGTTTTCTATGATGGACAGGAGTATGGGTACTTTGCAAGTGGCCTGTTGGCCAGGCAGTATTGATCTTGGCATGGCTGGAAACTGGAGGAACCTTTTGGAAAGCAACCTTAAAAAAAAAAAAAAAGCATGTCATGATAGCTGAATAAGTCTGCACTTCTGTCTGTGTTTCTTTGGGGTTAAATCTCATTGACAACCAGGAGGGATTTGCTTTTGAATGAACATGGGTAGGATCAGTACTGTACAATTATGATCTGTTTGTGAGATCTTTTTCCATAGTAAACTGCCAAAAGGAACAGGGGGAAGAATTAAGTTTTAATAAGTTGCTTACAATTAAATGTTATCTAGAGATCACTGCTGCTTGTCTCACGGTTTTCCTGTCTTTAAAAAAAAACAAAAAACAAACCCATTGATAAATTTTCTAACTTTTTGCAATATGTCACTGAATGTTTGACATGTTTAGTTCAGTCTTCTCAAATTCTGTTAAGAAATCCATCTGCAAACTAATTAATTTTCATCAAAGTTATACATCTCAGCAGATAAAGCTAATGCTGACTAGAAATTGATTGCATTACCTTGATTAGAATACCTGCAAACAGAATTTAAGGAGTGGGGTGTGTGTGTGTGTGTGTGTGAGAGAGAGAGAGAGAGAGAGAGAGAGAGAGAGAGAGAGAGAGAGAGAGAGAGACTGTGCATGGAACTGTTCAGGCTTACTTAAAATGTTGTTCCTTTGAACTATTTGAATTCCTCTGTAGTGTGCTTCCTAGAGTTGTTTTTCTTTCTTTAATTTCGTCATTTTTGGAAATGGTTATCGTAGAAGGGATAACCAAGGAACTCAAAGTGACACATCTATTGAAGTGTAGATACGTACATAAATATTAAAGATGGGACTGAGTGCTCTGCAGAATGAATCTGAATTCGTAAGTAGACTTAGCAAATTTCACATTATGCTTTGGAATATGTAGATGTTACAAATACTGTAGATGCTATCAGGAAGGAAGCAGGAATGGTGTGCCTGTCCAAAACCAGAGAGAATTCCATACTGTCATCCAGCCCAGACTTCACCTTTTGACATGTTGATCGGGATAATGGAGATTCTAAAGAGCTTGTAAAAACAGGAAATGATTGGGAAATAGGCAAACACAGATAAATGTTTTGACTGAGTTTCCTTTGGAAGCATTGTAGACTTTCCATTGAGCCTGATTAAGGTGGTCAGAGCAGATTGTCATTGTCTGTGTCTTAGTATTATTTCTGTTTTCACTCTGTTTCAGCAGTCAGGCTAATCTGGAAGTGCACACACTGTGTTTGAATTACGTGTACTCTCTTGCTCAAGGTTTGGGCTTAAAACAATATTGACTCCATGTGTTTACAAAGCGGAACCTGGCTGTGGATGGGCCTGGTTGGCTTGCACATGGGATGACATGAAGCCACCACCACCCTCCCTGGAACAGTTTTGCAACTCTATTGAAATTGCTGTTTTGGACAATGAATGCACAGTTAAATGAATAAATGCATGGGTCATGCTTTAAAAAGAGGGAAGAGAGATAATGCAATCCAGCCAAAGACGTGGGAGTGGGGAGGGAGACTGAAGGCTTCATCAGTGTTTGACTGTCAACTGCGCATCCAGGGAGGAAGCCAGAGGCACCTGCTGTGACTCTTTTAAAAATATTACATCGGTCTTCACCCTTGAGTTTCTTGTATGCATAAGTATACCTTGAAATGTGTTACCCATCCAGAGCCTTTGAGATGAAATGGAATGGGCTACAATAGGGAGATGAAATCTTTGGGTACCAAGCATCATTTTGTCATTTTGATATCATTCCTTATATTGGTGAAATGTCATGCAGACATGCTATACCATATGCTATACCTCCATGCAGACAATTGCTATACCATATTGGGTGGGGTAGGAAGAGGAGGATAGGAGAGAGGACACCCGTACGAGGTTGAGATGTACTGCCCTTGCAGAAAAACATGAAAACAAGCTTGTGCAAATGATAGCATGGTAGCTCTGAGGCTGAGCTGCAAAGCAGCTCTGTGGGCTGAACGTCAGCTTTCCCGTCAACTCACTATTTATAAATTATTTACATTTATATTCTGCTCTGCCTCCAATGAGCCCAGAGTGGTGTAAGGTAAAGTGTGCCGTCAAGTCGATTTTGACTCCTGGCGCCCACAGAGCCCTGTGGTTTTCTTTTGGTAGAATACAGGAGGGGTTTGCCATTGCCGCCTTCCTCGGAGTAGGAGATGATGCCTTTCAGCATCTTCCTATATCACTGCTGCCCGATATAGTACCAGCGGGGATTCAAACTGGCAACCTTCTGCTTGTTAGTCAGGCATTTCCCCGCTGCACCATTAGGTGGCTCAGAGTGGTGTACGTGGTTATTTTTATTTTCACATCAACCCTGTGAGGTAGGTTAGGCTGAGAGATAAGTGACTGGCCCAGAGGGGCCCCCCCCGTGAGTTTCATGGCTGAATGGGGATTTGAACTTGCGTCTCCCCAGTCCTAGTCCAGTAATCTAACCACTACACCACACTCACTCTCTTCTCTGCTAAGGATACTTTAAGCTGCAAGGAAGACTGCTTGCTTCGTTTAAAGGATTGTGCTGTGGTGGTGGAGGAAGGCTTGGCGAAAAAGAGATTCCCCTATCCCTGGAGGCTCTATTTTCTGTGGGTGCCATTTTCATAATGCTTTTAAATTGCTGTTCTCCTGTTCTGCCACAAACTGGTCATTTTCCTGATCGCCAATGATGTTCAGCCTAGGTTATAATTCTTTATTTGTCTCGGTATTTCTACCTCATCTTCCGATACTGAAAATAGCAAGGCGGCTTACAGGGATTGCCGAAAGTACAACAAAATGAAAATAGCATTAAATGCTAAATATTACTAGTTCAAAACTTTGGGTAAAATGGCAGTAGCAGGGCACCCTCAGCTGTACATAAAAGTAGTTCTAGGCAACATTAAAAGCCCTTAAAAATAAACAAAAAAGTTCTGAATTTTTCATTTAAAATCAGAAAAAGGGGGCATTAGTGAAATATGTCTGGTGTCTTTTCCCCTAGCTGGCTCTCCTAAGATTCATTTGGGTGGACAAATGAATTTCCAATGGCTGATTCTTCCAGATCTGACTTCCCAATTTTGGCCCAAAAGATTTTTTTTCCGTTGGTGGGGGAATCTGTTATGAGTAGTCCCATTCAGTTCAGTGGGACTTACTGTGAGTTGGTGGCTTGAAGCTGAGGTCCCTGGGGGTTGTTTGTTGTACTTCAGTGGCGAGAATGTTGAAAAGGGTTGTGGGTCAGGGGTGTCCCTTAATTAGGAAACAGGGCAGCAGTGACAGAACTGAAATCAGTGGGTGAAGCTTTATTTGTTGGAAGACTAAAATCCCTGAACAGACTGTAATTAAGACAGAACGTGCACAAAAGTATGAGGATTTTGGAGGAAAGGCAAGACTAATGAAGTGGGGAAATGCTAGCCTCAGACTTCTATGACTCCAGTTGCCAGCTTGCCAGTGGTGAGTGCCCCCAGCCTTCTGGCTAGCAGGACACTCAGCACCACACAGCTCTCTTCCCCAGAGGTCTCATTTCCACTGCTATTTTTGAGGAGGTCAGAAACAGTAGGAACCCTCATCTGAGCGTTAGGAGAGGACTCCCACTCTCTTACCCTCTCCATATCCCAGTGCCAATGACAGAAGACCTGCTTCTCTCCTAAGCTCTCTGCCAGTGTGCCAAAATGTATCTGAAGGGACAGAGGGGATTGGTGGCGACCACAAATAATGGACTGGCTAGTGGGCTAAGCCTAAGTTTGTGGTTCTCTGGAGCCTAGATCTAATTATTTGGAGTTGCTGGGATCACATGGGTACTACCTGTCCCAGTATTGGCAGCTGGGCTATCAGAATGCAGATTCTGGTATGTCAGTACAAACGTTACTGGGTCTTTCTGGAATCCAGCCTTGAGGCACTGGCTACCACTTGGCTCCAGTTACGATGAATTGGGCCTCACTCTATTGAAGTAAAGCACCTTCTAAAGATAAATACCATCAAGCATTTACTTAACGTAATGGATGGGTGCTTGATGGTACGCTGAAATCTGATTTCCTGAGGTTTCCGTATTCATTATCTATCTAGAAGCTTTACCAGGAATATCCAAGCAGTTTTCAGTGGATGTAGGTAGCCAACCATTTCCATAATAACAGACATTAACAATTACAAGCTTTAGTTAAACAGTCTCCTCTGTATTGTTGTATAGTCTGTTTTCTTTTATTTTCTTTGTTGATAGCCTGTAACTGTTTCCAAGGGTAATAATGCAATAAATATCAATTGCATCAGCATCATCTGCAGATTACTTCAGACCCGAAGAATTAATTGGCATAACCTTAAATTACGTATTACATTTTTAAAGATACATCATATGCTGGAAAAAGAAATAATTTTATATTCTGTTCCATTTAAAAAAAATCATCCTTTTAGGCATGTATCTTGAGTATCGGCAATATCAAAACAGATACAGTATCATAATGTATTACACTCACAGTATTATAGTTGCTGGGTTTCACAGACTTCAATCTGTTGATTGATCCTTGAAAGGTTGTGTAGTCTTATTGGACCTAATGGAGGATTTTTGTTGTATGTTGTCCTTTATATTTATGTTGTCCTTTATATGGTCAGCTATCCAGTAGCTGACTACTGAACTATTAGGTGTTGTTCTTTTTTTCCTTTTTAATGCCAGCAAATTTATCTTTATAAAACGTTATAGCTTTGCATAAGGTTCTGCAAGTTACTGCTATCCAAAATTGCAGCTCAGGAATCCAGAATGGATTCACCAAAGCAAACTGTTCTTGATAGAGGAATGCAAGGAATAAGAGGCTTCTGGCCGAGCAAGAATCAACATGTTTTGTGCACAAAAGAGGAGGAGAGAAATACGTGGGAAGGAATTCCAGTTTCACAAAGGGGCCTTGATCCAGTAAAAGGCTTTACCTGACTGTGGATAATTTGATCCAGATAAATAACATCCTGCATAACTCTTTGAGGCAAGCTGACTTTTTCTTCTCCTTCAAAAGGGTGAAAGGGAGATGTACACGTCTTAAACCTTTGTTTCCTCAACAATAACAAACTTAAAGTGGCCTAAAAAGCAACATTTCCACTAAAAAGCGAAACAGGGAGGTGGCACTGTCTCTTTATGCATTTTAATTTATGGTTATCTTAACCCTCATTAGCAACAAAGAGAAGTCCCATTTACCCTATCATCACTAAGTCTGGTAATTTTGTGACGTATTTGTTGTCTGACTCCTAACTTTTTGGGCTGGCTCATAGATCCAGCGAAAATTTGTCAAGGCCTGTCCCGGCCAGTCCAGAAACTTCATAGTGCCAACCCATCACAAGGGCCAAGTTTATATAGTCCTGTTATATTCTGTGCTGAAGAAAGCTCAAAATAGAGGTGTGCACAGATCAGTTTGTGGTCAAACTGGTGACTGGTCTTCCACGAACTGGTCCAGTTTGATCATGAGCCTCTTCGAACCAGTTCATGCTGGTTTGTTGGTTCTACCAATCAAGCTGGTCAGTCCAACTGAACCATTTCATGGAGCGATAATTTGGTCCCAATTCGGACTGAACCGCCGCTCACAGTCCATGCACACAGCTAGCTCAAAGGCTTGAGTGCACACACAGTCCCAGGTAACTCATGAGGCTGCATCCTAGCATTAGCCCATGAGATTCTTCCTATGGTGTTGTAGCAGTTCTACCGGATACCCCCTTTTCTCACATACTGTGGCTTGGGTCTCTGACGGTATTCCAAGTTGCCACGTGGGAATATATTACAGCGCTGACTTGTGGGTAATACAAACTGTGGCCTGTGGTTAAAATAAATAAATTGAATAAATAAATATTACTTGTTGAGGTGTTGCATTTTGTTCCTTAATTTCTCCTTTTTAGGAACGGGATATGCTGCACTCTTCTGCCTACTGGGACATCTGGAATTAAGAATCATGGCTTCTTGTTAGCTTCATTGGCAAAATAATATGGATGAGTTGAAAGTAGTTGAATATAATATTTTAGCGCACACAATTTTTAAAATCCTACTGCTGGTTCAGTTACAGGAAAGACTGTTTCTCTAGCTGTTAGAGGCATTGCTAGAAACAATCAAAAATTATTATTGCAAGGTGGTTAATAAAAACAAAACTGTGTTGACTGGAATTAGCTTTTTCTAGTAGGTTCTTCTCTCCCCCCCCCCCCGGCTTTTTTGTAGAGTACTCTATGAAAGCTTAAAAACGTTGTTTTAGTGAATTTTCTGTTTGTTTTTTGATTTGTATCTCTTGTACTTCCTGTGCAATTGATTGGAATGGGATTAGCCCCGGTTTGGTTGTGAAACAAAAATATTGGGTGTTAAGAGTGTGAATTGAGAAGGCTTTCAGATTGTGTTGTATCTTTCCCCATTTCCCCTACATATTTGTTTATTATTATTATTTATTATAATGCCTGTATCCAAAGACCCCAGTGTGGTTCACAAAATAAAAACAGTAATAAAACTTCAATAAAAGTGTACTGATAAAATAAACAGCAATGCAGCTATGTTAAAATGAGAACTGGGGGCCACTCATTGGTCATAAGCCTGTATAAACGGGGACGTCTTCAGATTCCTCCAAAAGACTGAGAACCATGCAGATCTCAACCATGAATGATTGTAACGGGCGATAATTATACACTTGGGTGTGCATCTTTTGACCCAGTAGTTCACTACCGTGTTTCCCCGAAAATAAGACAGTGTCTTATATTAATTTTAGCCCCCAAAAATGCACTAGGGCAATTAGCGGTACATCAGAAATTACTGCTAGGTCTTACTTTCGGGGTAGGTCTTACTTTTGGGGAAACAGGGTACAAACTGCAATTGCATGGAAGTTCTTGTTTTGTTTGCAGCCAATTAAAATCTGTTTGAGTTTCTGGAATCCTGTAGCATTGATGTCTGTCTCTGATAATGCTTTCTCCTCCAACTGAGAAACATGTTTGGAATGAGTCTTTAGTTCTTCTCTAAGCTCCTCCCATTGGTCTATTGGTTATCTTCAGAATGTTGACACAAATCAGTTGTCTCCAGTTTTCTACTACTGCCTAAATAGAAGGAAGCAAGATGTAGTATTTCATACATTGCATATCAATTCTAGATCAAGATGCTTTTTACATTGTTGAACCAGATAGTTTACTGTGTTAACCTGAACATACAGTTGACAGTGAGACATAGAGCACAACCTTATGTATGTGTCCCTGGATTGATTATATAATAATAATAATAATAATTAATAATGTGTCCCTGGATTGATCACAGCTAAGTGTACACAGGATTACTTCTGAAATCTTTGCCATATCACATTGCAGTCTTAAATTCGGGGGACTACATTGGATGGCATCCAGACATTTCCTGGAGCAACACTCCATTGATGGAAGCGCTTTCTTTCAGCAGGAGAACTTCATCATACAAGGATCCCTTCTGCATGCCAAAAGAGCTCTGGGCGCAGCGGGGAAATGACTTGACTAGCAAGCCAGAGGTTGCCAGTTCGAATCCCCACTGGTATGTTTCCCAGACTGTGGGAAACATCTCTATCGAGCAGCAGCAATATAGGAAGATGCTGAAAGGCATCATCTCATACTGTGCGGGAGATGGCAATGGTAAACCCCTCCTGTATTCTACCAAAAACAACCATATAGCTCTATGGTTGCCAGGAGTCGACACTGACTCGACGGCACACTTTACTTAAATGGTGAGCTGGGTTATAGTGATGGTGTACTAGAGGTCTGGATGTGATCTGTTGGCTTGCAGTTATCACCAGCCTCCTACTCAGAGGCCTTGACATATGCAAGAAGCGAGGCAGAGATTTCATTTGCTTGTGCTGGAGTATAGAGAAGGGGGAAAATGGCAGGAGAAACACTTGCTTCTTACCTTCTCCAACCCTCTGTGCATGTGGGAGAAGATGCTGCCAAGCCCACTCTGCATGTTAAGGGCCTGGAAGAGAGATGGGGTGGTCTTTGACTTGCACTGGGCAAGCTAAAAAGCAGCAGAATCGTCTCGTGCTGTTCCTTAACTTACCAGAGCTTCTGCACAAGTCAGAGATCAGAGAGGGGAGGCATGTAATCTGCTGCTGGGTATTCTCCTCTTGAGGGCTGGGGCATTGCCCTTGGTGAGTGGATTTATGGATGCCTGTCTAAATACTCTGCTACAAATCTCAGTGAAAACAGTGAGGCTTCCAAGTAAACCTGGTTAAGACTGGTCTGCCAAATGGGAATATACAACTTGTTCAGTACCTATGTGCATGTATACACACATGTGCAATTTAGAGTTAAGCTGGAGGTTGTGGCTTTCTCCTGTTTGCATATTGTTTCCAAGAACATGTCTTCAAAGCATGCTACAGTAACTTTCTGGTCAGGAAAAGGATATAAATATAATGCATGCCTTTTAAAAAGTTATGCAGAAGAAGCAATTCACGTTCTGCTTCTGCTAGGCAAGAAGCTATACTGAATGATGGAGCCTCTGCCTCTCCCCCTTCCAACTAGAGAACCTCAACCCAGCACCACATCTGTTGCTTTTTAAAACAACCACCACCTTCAGATTGAAATTAAGCAGCTCTGAAAAAGGAAATAATAGTGGTGCCAATCGTTGTTGGTGCCCTTGGTGCAGTCCCAAAAGAACTTGAACACCATCTCGACACCTTGGACATCAGTGAAACTACATCAACTACAGAAGGCCACACTACTCGGGACAGCATGAATACGACAATAATATCTTTAATCTTTCTTTAGTTATCCTAGACCCTTGGGAAGGACCCGATAATTAAAGTACCAAATCAGGGTGTCTCTGGGCCAGTCACTTCTCTCTCAGCCTAACCTACTTCACAGGGTTGTTGTGAAAGAGAAACTCAAGTATGTAGTACACCGCTCTGGGCTCCTTGGAGGAAGAGCGAGATATAAATGTAAAAATAACAACAACAACAACATCTAGTAGACTGTGTGTAAATAGCATAATAATAATGTGGCTGGGGATGATGGGAGTTGTAGTCAAACAATAGCTGAGGACCCAAGGTTAGGAACCCAGATACTAATGAAGCCTACCCCCCGCCACCCAATTGATTACAGGGCAGTCCCACTATACTATGCAACTGTGCTTGGGCACATCTCCAGCTGTTCTCCCTGTTTTTGTTGTGTTCTGTTTTGTTGATGGAGTGCCCGTCCATCAACTAAATAGAACTATTACATTTTGCAGCCTGGCAAAATGAAATAAGAGCGTCTAGAGGTCTTAGGGTTTTGCGTGTGTATGTTATGCATCTGGACAGAGCTACAAGCATGTTTGATAATGGTATCTGATTTACAGGTGCAACTGGGGAATTTGATGTTTAGCCGTTATAAAGTGTGCCATCCAAATTGCACCCGCTATCTTCCACAGGTGCTAAATCGGAGGCTGCCTCTGCAAATCAAACTCATTATTCACAGATGAAGGGGAGAACAATTCCGGGCTTACAGTGCGGAAGATTATACTTCCGAAGGTAAAAGTGCTTCAGGTTTCTTTCCACGCCAGCAGCCTCTATGTGGAGTGGTGGCTTTTATTGGGTCACTTCTGATTTGCTAGCCACTGTTGTGCAGGTTGCAAGCAGATGAAGACTTAAAACAAAACAACTCAGTGAAATGCAATTTGCCTTATCCAAGTTAGGCAAATTCTATAGTTGCAGGATTTATTTTGTGTGATGACACTTTTGCATTCTCTTATTAAAAGGGTGGTGGGAGGAAAGGGGTTTTTCATCCTTTGAGGACTGGACCGGAGGAAGTAGGGATCAAAAGCCTCTATTCAGCAGAAGAGAAAATTAAGTAAGAAGCCTGATAACATCTGATAATGCAAAGCATCAATAGAGCTGAAAATTAATAAGCACGGAGCTAACAATGAAACATGCTAGACTTAAGAATTTTTTTAAAAAAAATATGCTCAGAATTATCCAAATTTTCTTTCCTTTTTGGTCGGAAACAAGTAAAAATCTTGGTGCACCCACTCAGAATACTAAACATTGATAAGAGAATGGAAGAAGGGTAGGACATTGATCAGAATGATGTTCACGAGTGACCGAAACTCCTTTGGATCACTTGGCTTAGGCCTGGTATACACAAGAAACCGAATAAGTAGTAAGAATCGTGAGGTAGCAGAATGGCCTGTACCGTGGTCTTATGGTAGCAAGCATGAATTGTCCCCTTTGCTAAGCAGGATCTGCCCTGGTTTGCATTTGAATGGGAGATTACGTGTGAGCATTGTAAGATATTCCCCTCAGGGGATGGAGTTGCTCTGGGAAGAGCGTCTGCATGCTTTCATGCAGAAGGTTCCAAGGTCCCTCCTTGGCATCTCCAAGATAGGGCTGAGAGAGACTCCTACCTGCAACCTTGGAGAAGCCACTGCCAGTCTGTGTAGACAATACAGAGTTAGATGGATCAATGGTCTGATTCTGTAGAAGGCAGCTTCCTCTGTTTCAGACTATGAAACTATTTTGAATGTGCCCCTATGTAAAGACAAAAGGAATACTCTCTTAAGTAAAAGTTTCACATGAGTGAGAAAGTTTTTATTCCATCTTTTAAACTACTTGAATATACTCTGAATTCCCCTGTTTGTGTTGAATTGTTGACATAGGGGAGCATTCATAAAGGTGATTCCCCATGTGCAGTCTGAAAGATGCAGTTCATGACTCCACTTCGGAACTCTGCCTGATTCTTTAGCACTCTTCACAAGTTTTACCTCCACATACAGTGAATGTGTGGAGGAGGGAAGCAGGGGCGTGGCTAACATGCCAGTTAGCCACACCCCCTACTTGCTGGCCTTTGGGTCAGGTGTTCCCAAATCAGCATTTGTCTGCAAAGGGCAGTGTGGAATCCGGGGAGAGTTTCTCCATGTGATTGGGAACCCTGGCTGGTCAGGTTCCAGATCACGTGAGAGAAGTTGTCCAGTGCTCTGCACTGCCTCTACAGACATGTGCTGCTGAGTGTGCAAGAGGGCCCAGCCAGCATAGCAGTGTACACTGAATCCATGTACTCAAAGAGTGTGGGAGAGTATCGTGCTAAGGGCTTCTGTTGCATGTGTTGACCAGACATAAAGAGGTAGGGGAAACGTGTGGTATGTGTGTACAGGGCCTGTACACATACATATGTGTGTGAGAATGACCGTACACATTTAAAAACTGAACTTGAGTGTACAGACATCCTTGGATCCTGGATGTGCATAGCGCCAGTTCGGATGGTGCTTGGTCTGCTGGCCCTGGCACAGCGGTCTTCACTTATTATTTGGCAGGGGTTGCTGGCGTGCAAGGGAAGAGGGCACACATACTAAAGGTACTGCCTGGCACCTTCTGGTCTCCCCTCCACTGCCGCTCCTGTGGGCTGCCGCCATTCTAAGACATGGCAGCAGGCGCGGGGGAGGGCGAGGGCGAGGGCCCACTTGGTGGGGAGGGGGCAGGGGGAAGAGAAAAGTTAGGGGCCGCCAGCAGGGTCCCCATGTGCTGCTCAATGAAGAAGAACACTGCCCGAACATAAGGGATTAGGATATGTGCATGCCATGAGCATGCATGGCCTTCCCTTCTTCTGATGTCTCTGGGGCACCTTTCTCTAATTGCATGTGGAAATGCAAATACTAGGATTGATCGCATGTGTGTTGGAGTGATGGGCTGCCCCTGCCTCCGGGCAACTAGGGAAAGGCACCCTGGCACACGGTGAGGGGCAAAGGTGTTTGTTCTGACAGTGTGCTTATGTCGTTTTCCAGTGTGCTAGGACTGGCAGAGAAAGTGTCATCCAACCTGGCCCGCAGGAAGTGCATTACTGCAGATGCCTTGAACATAGTATGTGAATAACTGTAGATGTGTACAGATTATTATTACATTTATATCCCGCTCTTCCTCCAAGGAGCCCAGAGCGGTGTACTACATACTTGAGTTTCTCTTTCACAATAACCCTGTGAAGTAGGTTAGGTTGAGAGAGAAGTGACTGGCCCAGAGTCACCCAGCTAGTTTCATGGCTGAATGGGGATTTGAACTCGGGTCTCCCCAGTCCTAGTCCAGCACTCTAACCACTACACCACGCTGGCTCTCAGATCTGGACATGTCTGCAGTCTGTAGGCAGATTGTATGTGTATTGAGCAGTGATGGAATAGGGCTCCTGTTTCCACCTTTTCTGAATTTCTTGCTTAGGTTATAAATGCTTTCTTCATCTCTGATTGATTGCAGCTGCTTCCTAGAACAACTGTGCCCAGCTCTCCGGTTGGGTCTTCTATGTAATGCAGTAATTCAAATTGAAATGAAAAGTCCTTTCTTAGCTGTTGTATCTGTTGAGCTGATGTACTTTTCAGCATACAGACCTGGTAAAAATATAGCAGAAATAATTCCATGGCCAGCAGATGGTGAGGATGGGTCATCAGCATTTGGTGGTTCTTTTCTACCGATGTTCATATTTTAACTTAAATTTTAACCATTGATTGCAGGGAGTGTTAATATTTCAGTGGCAACAAATGTTTTGGTCTAGAGCATGCAGCCCTGTGGATGCATGCTTGGGAGCAGGCAGAATAAACAGCAACGATTTTTATCCTATCCTTCCCCTCAGTGTCTTAGAATACCTCTCTCCCCCCCTCAGTTTTTCTTCAGAAGAACCCTGTGCGGAGGCTAGACTGAAAAGTTGTGAGTGGCCCCAAGTAAGCTTCATGTTTGAGCAGGGGTTTGAAACTCGTTCTGTCTAATCTGAATCCACAGCTCTAACCAGTACGTTACACAGACTCTCTTCTGCAGAATAAATGATGCAACCATAAGAGGACTTCTGCAGAGTTTTCGCAGCGTGCATCATGAATTCAGGTTTCAGAATCCTTTTCTTCTTGGAGCATTATTGGTATTGCCCAAGTTTAAAACACGAGTCTTGTGTTAGCCTGTAGTAGAAATACAGTCTCTATATTTTGCATCATTACATTTGGTAGCCGTGGATTTCCAGGCGTTCTTGAGGTATTTTTCACAGATTTGCCCTCTTTCCAGGCTGTCAGATTAGACCTTACTGGCCCTTGAGATTAGGAAGCTCATGCACTGAGAGTGCACCTGTTGGGATGTCTGCAGAAGAAGTAATGACAGGTGTGCTCTTGGCATGTCCCTTTCCTTCTCGGGTATCCGCTGACCCAACCCCTTGTCTGTTTTAATAGGATGCAATTTCTCCCCATTTCTTCCTCATGTTTCCCCCTTTATAACTTTACTCTGCTGTCTTTAGAATTTAAGTCTCCAAATCTCTCTGTCAAGTTGACAGCTTAGAGCCTTCAGTTGCTTATCATGGTCTCTTTACCTGTTTTTTGTTCTGCTGCTCTTCCAAGATTAAAAGGATTTAGCAGCAAGATGGGGAAAATTGGGAGAGCTCTGTTGAATTGGAAAAGGAGTACCACTTCAAACTTCCTTCTGGTGTTAAACCAGGGAGACTTAGTGGATTCCGGTATATCCTTATCTAATGTCTATCTATAATCTTATCACAAAGGGCCCCTCAGCTGGGTTTGACTGAGACAGAGAAGGAAAATGGATGTGGCAAAATAAGGAACTGAACCTAGTTCTTCCTCATGTAAAACCAGGTCATCTGAGGGGGCTTTGTTCCGAGTGCTGACAATGAGGGAGGCTCGGCTGTCATATATGCGGGACAGGGCCTTCTCTGTTGCTGCCCCCAGACTCTGGAATACTCTCCTGGTGGCTATTCGCTCCTCGGTCTCCATCACAGTTTTTAGAAAGCTTGTGAAATCCTGGCTTTTTACCCAGGCTTTTATATGATTAACTCTGCTGTTTCTTTGTATTTTGAATTGTTATATTGTGCCTGTATTTTAAATCTTTTTTTTAGTCAGATCTATGTTTTTATATTTTAGCTTAATATTTTAACTGTAATTTTTATAGTATTTTTTAAATTTTTCAGTGTGAACCGCCTTGGGATTGTTTTAATGAAGGGCGGCATATAAAAATAACTAACTAACTAACTAACTAACTATTCTGTTCACTCTGCCAGGTGCAGGTAGGAGATAAATTAGAATCTGCTGGAAGATCTCTGGGGAAACTTGCACTAGGTCAGCAATGGTTTTTGTCTCCCAGTTGCTTACATGGGGATTTCCAACCAGCAATATACAACCACCTGGGGGGACTTTATGGAGTGCAGGGCCAGATTAAGGGAGGGTACGGGCAGCACAAAGTCCAGCAAACAGGAAAAGGGCATCATTCTGCACCTTGAGAACTTTGGGGTTCTAGCAAAAAATAAAATAAAATTCCTTGCACCTGTTTTTGTAAGCATTAATAGTATTACAGCTGGAAGACAAAATAGCGCTCCTGGCTATCCAGTTAAGAACATAAGAACAGCCCTGCAGGATCAGGTCCAAGGCCCATCCAGTCCAGCACCCTGTTTCATACAGTGGCCCACCAGATGCCTCTGAGAAGCCCACAGGCAAGCGGTGAGGGCATGACGTCTCCTACTGTTGCTCCCCTGCAACTGGTATTCAGAGGCATCCTGCCTCTGAGGCTGCAGGTGGCCTATAGCCATCAGACTAGTAGCCCTGTCCTCTATGAATCTGTCTATAAGACATAGACAGTTTTCAGATAGACACCCACAATTATCAGAGCTAGCAATCTTTTCTTTTTAAATGTCAGTGAGGAATGTGAACATAGGAAGCTGCCATATACTGAGTCAGACCATAGGTCCAGCTTGCTCAGTATTGTCTACACAGACTGGCAGCGGCTTCTCCAAGGTTGCAGGCAGGAATCTCTCTCAGCCCTATCTTGGAGAAGCCAGGGAGGGAACTTGAAACCTTCTGCTCTTCCCAGAGCGGCTTCATCCCCTGAGGGGAATGTCTCCCAGTTCTCACACTTCTAGTCTCCCTTTTGTTTGCAACCAGGGCGGATCCTGCTTAGCTTAAGGGAACAAGTCATGCTTGCTACCACAAGACCAGCTCTGTTCCTGGTCTTGTGAACAGTCTTAATGAGAATTCCTGGTCACAAAACTGTGCCACATACATGTGTTGTGTGTTGCCCAATCCAGTTGAGGATACAGGAAACGGCACTCTAGCTAGCAATCTTTATTCTGATTATAAACACATTTGTTTACAGATGCTGTTCTTACTGAGCCTTTAAAAAGAGAGAGAGAGAGAGAGAGATGAGGTTATGATTATAATTTTACCTTCACAAAAACAGATAGTCCAGTGAGAGAAGTCTTGATGTTCAATTCTACCTTACATCACTTTTATTGAACCAAATGAAATCTCTTTGGTATTTCTGGAATGAATATTTGGAATGGATGGTTCTATTTAGAGGGGTGCCTGTGGGAAAGATTTAGCGTGGGAGGAGAAGTCGACCCCTTTTAATCTCCTGTTTTTTGTATGAGTTAGGATTCCACATTGTTAAGGTCAGAGGCAGATTTCAGGCTGGTTTTATTTGGAGGAGATGTCTGGGGGATTTGTTACAGTGTTAATTTTGTGGTAGTATTGGAAAAAGTAGTTGTTTAACATTTCATAGCTTTTCCTTGAAGGAATTAATTGGTGGTTCTTGTCCAGGAGAAAAGATGAACTATATAGGCCATATGCTGAGCTGTTGCTTCTAATTGCCTAATGTTGCTGCAGCTACATTGGATAACCCTTCTCCAAGCACTGTATGCATCCTTCTCAATTTGTATTGTTGCCCATATTGACAACCAGGGCTAGAAACTAACTAACTAACTAGGTTTTGTTTGCTGGCCATGCATGGGGCATTTTTCTCCAAGGGGCCCCAGTTCTACTGCAGTTTTAACTGGAACCTCACATTGCCAAGTGAATGTGGCTTTTCAGGTGGTGAGAGGTTATAGGCAAATTCACTAGCCCAAGGGTTCTCAGACAGGGGTCCCCAGATGTTGGGTTGCAGTTCCTGCCATTCCCAGCCACAGTGGCATTGGGCATCCCATGCTATAGCCAGAAATCCTTCTTCATGTGACTGCTCCCGCCCCCTGCAGGTGGTAACAGACACATTTCATATTGTAGAAACTTTGCAAAGTGCTTTTTGCAAAGTTATGCCTTGCTTAATACAAGTAACTTTCTGCACCGGTTGCCCTGCATCTTTTAAAAATGCTGATTGCCTTGCATTCCCATTGGCTCCCCCCCCCTCTCTTTCTTTCTTTCAATTACATCCCGCTCTTCCTCTGAGGAACTCAGAGCGGTGCACATGGTTATGTTTATCCTCACGACAGCCCTGTGAGGTTAGGCTGAGAGATACGTGACTGGCCCAGAGTCACCCAGTGAGTTTCATGGTTGAATGGGGATTCGAACTCGGGTCTTCCCAGTCCTAGTCCAACACTCTAGCCACTATGATATGCTAGGCCCTGCACTTGCCAGGCATTGGGATATGAGCCCACAGTGGATGTGAATCCTGACGGATTTGTGAAGATCCAGCCCGCATACCTCACCAATTCTGGCCGACAAAGGGAGACTCGCTAGCCTATCATGGAAACCTCTTAATTGTGATAAGCCAAAAAAGGTCATGTGATACCTCCATGCCATCTATAAAAGCTTCTGGGTTGGCCCTTTTGCTGATCTGAGCAACAAATGAGATTCTGTGGCTATAAACTGCTTTTGCCTCTCAGTCCCTGAGTCTGACTGTCTGGCACTGGCGTTTTGACTTCTAAAGAGACTCACATAGTCATTTGGTTCTCCCCCCACCCCCATAAAATGACCCCCAAAAAGGAGGAGATTTAAAAAATCCACAAATGACCTTGTCTGAGAGCATTGGCTCGGCACAACAGTAATAGGCCTTGCAAATGCTTTCCCCCAGCGCTGCCTTGGAGGAGAGGGAATATTCTGCAGTTACAGTTGGATAAATTTACTTCCTACCTGCTGCTTTCAAACAGCACTCATTTTTATGCGCTTGTCACGTATAGTGTTTAATTAAAAGCAGAGCCGCTTGCAACAGAGAGCTTCTAGAGATATTTTCCCCTCCCTTTGCCACCCCCCCTTTTTTTTCAATGAATAAAACAAATAGGCATCTGGTATTTGTTTTGTTCTAACACAATCCTCATAAAGTGGTAGACTAGTAAAATATCATTTTCTGTTAAGGCTGTGTGTGTGTGTGTGTGTGTCCCAGATTCTCCCCATACAATAAAATGGCCCCCTATTATGTGTGTTTCCTTGTTAAAAAAACAAAAATAAAAGTACCTTTCCTTAATTGCTGGAGAGTCAATAATGAGACTGTTTTATACTTGATACATTGATAAATGCACAAGAAAATACCTTTTGAGGTATGTGTTCTTTAAAAAAAACAAACATGACCCCATTTTTTGTTGGAAAAAGTATATCCTTTCCCCCCAAAAAGAAGTTCAAATGACTTGCAACATTACATTAAAACTGCGTGCAATAATGCAATAGGCAATAAAACAAAACTCAAACTACAGCATTCAATAAAACGTAAACACGAGAGCATTTACGAAGAAAAATATATAGTTCGTGAGGATCAGTTGAAGAAGGTGAGTCTTCATTTGGTGTCAGAATTGGCAAGGAGGGAGCCTGTCTCACCTCTTTCAACAGGATGTTTTTCAGGGCTGGGGCCACAGGGGAGAAGGCCCTGTCATGTGTTGCTACCAGATGAACTTTGAAAGGAAAAGGGACATGCCAGATAACCTCCCCAGTTCTCAGTGGGGCTGACAGATTTGGAAAGGGGAAGGTGGCTCTTCAGCATTTATTGCTGGGACCACTCTGGGAAGAGCATCTGCATGCTTGCATGCAAAAGGTTCCAAGTTCCGTCCTTGGCATCTCCAAGATAAGGCTGAGAGAGACTCCTGCCTGCAACCTTGGAGGAGCTGCTGTCGGTCTGTGTAGGCCATACTGAGCTAGATGGACCTACCTGTATGGTCTGACTCAGTATAAGGTAGCTTTTTATGTTCCTAATGAAGGCAAGGAAGCCTATTTGCTTTCCTTTCTCACTAGTGAGCTTCCCAGAGGCCTCTGGCTGTCCAGGGTGGGAATCCAGATCATTTTGATCCATCAGGACTCTCTAAAGTTCCCAAAGGGCTGAAGAGGCCTTTAGGAACCTTGGTTCTGCTTTTGTCCTTGCATGGTTGCTGAAATGAGTGAGGCCTGAGAAATCAACAAATGGTTAAATGATAGCTTGGGAGAGAATTTCTCCTCCTTGAAATCGTTGGTTCTCTCTCTCTCCCCCCCCTCCGCCGCCCCCCCACAAAGAGGTTTATGTTCAAGCAGGCACAGACAAAACACACAACTGTTGGGAATGGAAAGCACATCTGTGCTGAGACATTCTTGCCTAGGTTGGGAATCCATTCTGGTTTTCACCAGTGGCCTCTTCTGCCCCAGCAAAGTTTGGAATAATCCTCCTTGAAAGCAAATTTCCTCATCCTTCTTTGTGTCTTTCTCTCTCTTGCTAGAGATGTCCTGAATAACCTCTTATTTTTAATAGGCAGCACCACTGCCTTGGCTAGCTCTCTGTCTGCCTTTAAGTCACATGGTAGAAGGTATGTTTCTTGGCGTGTCATGTGAGCAGTTTGCCATGGCTGGGAGCCTTTGATGTGTTCAGCTGGGGAGGAAAAACACCCTCTCCCCAGTGAAGCGATGGGGGTTGGTTTCCAGGCAGTGCACGAGCTAGAGAATGCATGATTCCTCACACTATAGTTCTTTGTATCGACTCCCTCTGCTTTGCCTAAAGAATACTGCAAATCTTAAAAAAATAAAATAAAAAGTGCTGAAAACGGGTGTGCTATGGCCACCTCTGAGGGCATAGTGCAGTCTCCAAATCCCAAGGACATTTGGGATCCTCCAAAAGATTCGCCTGAGCAGACACATGGAATGAATGAATAGATGTGTAGCAGATGAAACATTAGATTTGGAGGGAGTCCCTTCTAGTTCCAGTCTCCTCTTAGCCTTTAGGTTTTCCCTTCTCCAGTTGTGTGGGTTTAATAGGCGCTGTTTTTCCTTTGTCACTCCACACACCAGTACCTGTGTGTCTAGACTGTAACTGTGGTTGACATTTTCAAAATGTACCTATTTTGGCTGGTAGAACAATGGATTTATGCATGGTTGTATTTTGTATTTTGTTTTAGTACTGGATCTGTCAGTTTTCTAAATGTCCTGCTTGAAATGCTAATTTTTTTTTTTTTACTTGAGGTCTGGACCTGTGTAACACACTTTACAAAACATACATATTTGAGGCAGCTATATGTACACATTATGGCTGTTTGGATGTTTGTGCACATGTTTTTGGCAAATGTGCTTTTGGAGAGGCGAAATTAGTTGCTGGGGCGAAAAAAACCCCTTTTTCAGAATTCTTGGCAGCCATTGCTTGTCTTGGATTGCTTTTTTTCTCTCCACTCCACGAACGTGATGATGTCACTGAGGGTGAACAAAGCCAAGTTAGAGTGAGAGCAATCCTTCCTCAACAGGTCAGATGGGTGTGCTCTTAATCATCTTAGCCATTGGCCAGCATCTTGCTTCTCCTGTAAGCCAGCAATAGGAGAGAAAGGATTGTGCTAAAGGAGCAGCCCCCTTGCCACTCCTGGAGCATAGGAAGCTACCTGAGACACACCATTGGTCTATCTAACTCAGTATTGTCTACACTGACTGGCAGCAGCTCTTCAAAGTTTCAGGCAGGAGTCTTTCGTAGCCCTATCTGGAGATGCCAGGGATTGAACCTGGGACCTTCTGTATGCTAGCACTGTGCTTGGGCCAGTCCCCATTCTGGCTCTCTTTGCCTCTTGGTATCCATTGGGGAACACTTCCTTCCTTTTTGTCAGATTCAGATTCATTTATTTATGGTCAATGAACAAATAAGCACTACAGCAAAAAACAATACAATAACATAAGTAAAAAATGTAAAAACCTTTTTGTGATGCCCCTACCATAAATTGACAAAGGGAGAAGCTTTTAGCATTTCATTAAAAGGTTTGCAAAATATTCTATACCTCATTTTTGTTGAGCCCTAGCAAAAATATATGGATACAGCATGGTTAAAATATTTGTGAGCATCCTGTACTCAAATTCAACTTGAATCATAATGTGTTATATTATTCATACATATCCTATACATACATTTATTCATATTTCTCCATGCACGGTTTCATGGCTTTATCAGACTCTTCTCTGTAAACCTATGATATTGTTTTCTGCATGGATTTGTGGATGGGATTTGTTTTTTTTAAAGGTTTATTTTTCTCCATTGTTACTAGCACACATCTACATGTTTCCAGCCAACTTTTCACTATCTGCCAAGTATGTGTGCTTTTTAATCTACAAGGGTACTATGCTTGATATCTGCTATATACACTATTAAAGTCTTACATTTTCCTTAATTACCTACCCCTTTTTTACCTAAGCAATGAGTGATTTTTTGTGTGCCTGCAAGTATCTATCCTAGTCTGGTGTCAGATGTTTAAAGCTGTAATCTAAAGCTTCCCCTAATAAGCCTAAGCCAGCCAAAATGTTCAGGTGTGGAGAACAATGTAGGTCTTTGTTAGTCTGGAGGTAAGGAGAAAATTGTGTGTCAGGAAAGGAAAAGAACACGACAAAAATCCAGCCTAGAATTCATATCGCAATGCAAATGGCATTGCAAATATTGCATAAAAACCCTAGGCTTCAGGTCAGTTGCTGGGATAAACCATTTTAAAAAAATGGATTCTGTTGTAATTTTAGCACAACATGCTACAGTGTTTCCAAAAATCCATACTGGTGCTAAACTATGTGGTTACGTCATGTTACTATCGATTTTGTCTGACCTCTGTCAGTAATTTGCTGATGTTGCTGTATTTCTGAATTGCCAAAATCTATTATTTTTTCTGGTTTTATAAGGTCATGGAAACAATTGTGTATTGTTTCCCATCTGCTAATTGCATCCTTTCCTCTCACCCACCTTTGGAAGTCTCTACTCTAGAAAACTACATTATAATTTGGTAGGGACCTCAATGCATAAGTCACAGCAGGTGCCGTTTTAGAAGAGGTTTTCTCACCTGTGTGGATGCTTCTTCTAAGAATGTGCCTCGTGTGTGTGTGTGTGTATATACAGATAGATAGCAATAGCACTTACATTTATATACCGCTCTATAGCCGGAGCTCTCTAAGCGGTTTACAATGATTTAGCATATTGCCCCCAACATTCTGGGTATATATATATATATATATATATAGAGAGAGAGAGAGAGAGAGAGAGAGAGAGAGAGTGTGTAACATAGGGTATTATGCATATGGGCAAGATGTTTTGACTTCTGTCTTCTTCAGCTGCTCTGATATTATTGGACAGGTACAGTAACTGCAGTGAGAGTTATGGAATGTCCGTGATGCAGTATTGCATTGGCTGCTGCTGAGATGATGCTGTTCTTTGAGACTAAGGTCCCGAATGTGTAACTCCAGAAGTTTTCTCTTACATGCCGGTGTTCTGCATCAGATGGCATCTCTGTTGCAATAATTGTGCTCATCAGAGTTAAAATGTTTGACTCCTGGTTGTTCTAATATTTTTGTTAGAACTGCAGATTTGAAATTAAGGAAACGTGTATGACAGTCAGTTTTGGGTTTTTTTAACATTGTTTATGCCACCCCAAACTTAAGCATCTCCAGTTAACCAGACAATAAGGCTATTCACACGAGCAGCCCAATCCAGATTAGGGAGATCAGCCTGGGTTGGGCTACTTGTGGAGCTCTGCGATTGTTCCTGATCCTGGCACTCCCGTCCCTGCTAGCCTGACTCTTAACCCTGGCCCTTAACTGTGGTTAGAGGGAGTGAATAGGTTTGGGATCGTGTGTTGGCATGCAGCCCAAGCACACACAGTTGGGTGCCTAGAGTGCCTGACTCCTGGGGGAAACTGCCAATGCACTGTGCTCATCGTGCAGTGCATTATGGGACTTGTTTTCCCACCTTGCTTGTCTGCACTGTTCCAGTGAAGGTGGGTTCAATTCTGCCTTTCTCCCCGCCCCTGTTATGCTTGTGTGAACAACCTTAATAACCTAATTGATCAAAACCCTTAAAAATGAACTTGTCTGATTAATTGATTAAAGGTTGAGGCCCAACTTTGTAATTTAAACTGTAGCTCATAACGCTCTTTGATTCGTGGAGGTTTTATGGGGTTTTTTGTGGGGAACCTGGATACTTCTGCTTTGGGGAAAGATTTTTAAAAGTGTGTCATTTTTCAGTTATTTCCTTCAGGACAATGCCAGTGTGTGGGCATCACTTGATGTCTAATGATAAAATGACTCTTCAGGTATCACTTAGCCACTGCTACCGCAAGGGAACCTGAGCTTCTGGCTTCATTCCAGCAATGTGTTGTTGTTGTTTTAAATGTACGTGAGTATCATCAGTATAATGCTTCTGCTCTGCAGTGTCTGAGACATTCTGATGTGACTACAGCGTGCAGAAGTGGGTTGAGTAGTGAATGGACAGTGGCAGGGAGAAGCTGCTCAGGACCACTGGATCTTTCTCCTTGAATGCATACTGTATTTACCTGAATCCAAGACTAGGTTTCCCCCAGGTTTTTTGATAATAGAAATCAGGAGCTCATCTTAAATTCAAAGTCCTGTTCCTTTCAAGTAAATGCAGCTATAATCTGTATTTAACCTCTGCTTCCTAAGGGGATCGTCTTAAATTCAGAGACATCTTCGATTCGGGTAAAGGTGGTATTTTGTGTTTGAGACATTAAAGCATCAGATGTTTAGCTGAAATGCTTGCTGCTTTTCTGACCAAAAGGATTTGAGGTTTTTCCATCCTGGAATGGAGGGTGCTGTGCTTATAAACACATTATGGTTCATTGAAGTCAAGAGGGCCTACTGTCAGAATTGGAGCCCAGATAAGGCTTGAATCTGTGGCCTGAGGAATATTAAGCAGGGATTCAGTTAGGGACAGCAGAGCTGGCCAGATCAGCTACGAAGCCTCTTGAATAACAATAGGACAGACCAGGTGATGTGATAAGACCTGTTCCTTTTCCTCCTCCACACTTGCAAACCCTTCAGGTCAGGTTTGTTAACAGGTCTGGTAGCACCTGCAGAGAGAAGCCCTATTCACATGTTATGAATTTGTACTATCTGTGTACAGTGCACACATGTACAGATCTGTATGCAGGTAGAGTTATTCACATGTTATGCTGAATCTGCATTACGCTTCCTACAGTTTAATGCAGCAATACACTTCCTATCTGTACCATTTAGTTGAGGGATCTGTCCCCAGACTTTTAAAGTGGACATAGATACAGTTATTTGCATAAAAATGTGTATGTGTTTGCAGATGTCTGGACGTAGGTACAGCATCCTGTCTGAATATTGCCATTTTCTGATTTTGTGAAGCTTCCATGGTACATTGAGCCTTGCCATGCCTCCATGCCAGACCTAACATGCACATTTTGCCCTAAAGTGGCTAGGCAACCTTTGGCATTGCAGCTGTTATTTAAATTCAAGTCCCAGCATCCCCAGCCACAATTGTGGCTGGGGATGTTTGGAGTTGTAGTCCAACCAAAGGTTCCGTACCCCTCTCCTATGGTTTTTTGTTTTTGTTATGTTTTTACCACGAGCAGAGTACAGTTAAAAACAAGATGCCTCCATGATGGTACTGTAACACTATTTGGATCGTCTAAGTCCTAGTTAACTGGGTATATCTTGCCCAGGAAAATGTTGATGCTTCTCAGCATTCATACTGCCAGAAAATATGAGCTTTAGGATTATATTCTCTCAAGGGAAAAGGAGACTGAAATGTGTTTGGATTTTGTTTAATAACTCTTGACAGTTCTCCTTTTTGGGGGTGGGGGTGGGAAGGAGGAGAGAAGGTACAGATGTAAGAGGGCTGATTTCTGGGTGAAGAAGTAACGTCCTTGTGTCAAGCAGAAGTGATCAGGATGGATCTTATGACTTGTCTGTGAATTATGCATCCTCTTCTCTCTACCCTTGGGTAGCTCCAAGTGGCTTTCATGGGGTCTCGCAGTGATCTCCCTTCCAAGCCCCCGCACAGGTCTTGGGTAACTGGTTGTTTTTGGCCTTTGGCCATTGTGTCCAGAGGTGATGGGAGTTGTAGTCCAAAACCAAGGAGTTTCCCAAGGAGAGCTGGTCTTGTGGTAGCAAGCATGACTTTCCCCCTTAGCTAAGCAGGGTCTACCCTGGTTGCATATGAATGGAAGACTAGATGTGTGAGCACTGTAAGATATTCCCCTTAGGGGATGGAGTCGCTTTGGGAAGAGCATCTAGGTTCCAGGTTCCTTCCCTGGCATCTCCAAGATAGGGCTGAGGAAGATTCCTGCCTGCAGTCTTGGAGAAGCCTCTGCCAATCAGGGTAGACAATACTGAGCTAGATGGACCAATGGTCTGACTCAGTATATGGCAGCTTCCTATGACTGTTAAGCAGGATCCACAGTCCTGCTGCACCTGGTGCTTGCAAATTGCACACTAGTTATCCATGTGATTTTGGTGCCACTCAGTAAAGAAGCCATAAAACTCTGCGCTTTCTGTGCTTTGCAGAAAGGAGGGAATGAATGGTTGGTGTGCCTTGCTGGAAAATGCCAGGTGAGGCTTCAGAGTGAAGTAGCACTTCATTTCTTTGCCGCCAAGGGGGGGGGGGGGAAGGCAAACGCTGGAGAGCCCAGCTCTGACCCATCAGCTTGTGATTAATGGCAGATTTGTCGGTAATGAGAGTATTGTTAGTTAGCATCTTGGCACCGTGTTATTTCTTTATTTGAACTCATGTCTGTGGTTGTGCGTGAGAGCTGTGATGGATATTGACTAGGCTAATCTTGACTGTATGCTTAATCACAGTGCACAGCAAGGCAAGTGGATAGTGTTTCGGAGAACGGCTACGGGGGAAGAGTACAGCGACATGGGTAAACCGAGCCTGTGTTAATTCTTTGGGGACGTTGTAGAGGATTGTTATTGCATTAGAGTGGGAGGAGCTGCCAAGGAAAGACTGTTGTACAATTAAATGGGGCTGTTAACAGCATGACTGAGTCAATTCATTAATGACAACGGATTATTCTTGTTCCTGCTTTCCCTCTGCAGCTTCCCCTGGTGAGGATGCAGGAAGGAGACAGGCGCATGGAAAGAGGTTGAGAGCCAGGGATCCTAGCCCAACTGCATGGGCTCTTGTTCTCAAATGGATGACAGTGGTGGCATTTGGTGGTGGGAAGGAAGACCCTTCCTGGAGCTGCGGTTGGCGCAGCATATGCCAACATGTGTGATTCAGGGAGAAGAGCTGGTCTTGTGGCAGTGAGCATGAATTGTCCCTCTTCCTAAGCAGGCTCCACCTTGGGGGCTACATGTGAGCACGGCAATGTATTCCCTTAGGGAATGGGGCAAAAGCTCAGTGGGAAAGTATCTGCATGCTTGCGTGCAGAAGGCCCCAGGTTCACTCCCTGACATCTCCAGGTGGGGCTGGGAGAAAGTGCTGCCTGAAACCTTGGAGAGCTGCTCCCAGTCGGTGTAGACCAGGGCTGGGCAAACTTTGGCCTTCCAGCTGTGATTGTCTACAATTGTCTACAAGCACGGGACACATGGAAGCCCAAGGGAATGGCCAACAAGAGTGTGGCATGTGGCTAGTTGGTGTGTTCTGGTTTTCCACCTCACATGGGCTTCCTAAAACCCATCAGCCTGAACATAGCCCCTTAGCCATATGCACAATCTCATCCTGCTAGGGACTGGGGAAACGAAGGAAGCCACCCAGTACCTGGCACACCACCTAGTGACCTGTGTTAGTGGCCTGTGTATGCTTTGGTGGGTCACAAGGTGTGCAGGTCTCTTTTAGCATATTAAGGTTCCTTTCTGGTCCTGTGTACTTGTTGAGGACTTGTTAACAAGCAGGGAGTGTTGGTGCAGAAGCTGCCACAGCATTGAGAATCTGATGCAAAGGGCTGCTGAAGCTTATATACACACAAAGTCTCATTGTCTTTGTAATTTGCTTTTTGGTGCTCCGGGCTGTTTAGTAGTAGGGAGGAATCGTAAACATAACATAAATAAGGCCAATTTTCGCACTGCAAAATTCCATAGCCAGTAGTCCTTTAATTATTACTGCTAATAGCCACCATGAAAACAGTAGTAAATTGCATCAAAGGTTTATTGAGGATATAAAAATGGGTAAACAAAGCGGCATGCCTCGGAGGCGTTTGCTGAGTTGAGGCTGAAGCAGAGTTCAACCTGATGTGTTGTATTTCAAATAGGTATTAATTGCAGCATTTCCTTAGGGGCAAACCTGTTTCAGCAAAAGCCAAGCTCTTTTTTGGTTGGAGGTTGTGTTGCATCCTTGGAAGAAATTATCTAATTTAACTCAAAGGCTTAAAAAAAAAAAAAAAAGGAAACTAGCAATTTGGGGGCATCTGTTTCATTCTTGGAAGGAGTAGTACTGAAGGTTCAAGCTGGGTCCCAATTATGTGAAGGATCACTTTGCAGATTACTTAAAGCTGCACGCTACATATTTATCTAAAAGTGTAGCAGGTATGCATAACATGCCCATTTTCAATAGCAGGCCAGTTGAAACAGTAATGACCGCAGCACACACGAAGAGGAAGGGGATGCCCCAAGACACCTGTCAGGATGCAACCCAGGTGTGTCCTTTGATCACATGTAGGGGATGTTCATCCAAATGGTGTTTGTATTTGTATCATGTGTAGGGGCTGTTTGGATGAGGAGCCCCTACACATGATCAGGGCTTTGGGATGTCCCAACAGGTGTGTTGTGTTCTCAGTACTCTCCCTTTCTGATTGCATGTGCTGCAGCCAGTATCATTTGAATTTTCCCAGTGTGTATCCTAGAGGTCCATGGCTGCAGGTCCATGGCTGCAGGTCCATGGCTGCAGGTCCATGGCTGCAGGTCCATGGCTGCACTCATTGTCCCAACTACACACTGTTGGAAACGCATTTGCCATTGTGTAACAACAACCACAACAAATATTTATATTCTAGTTTTAAACAAAAGTTTCCGAAGTGGTTTATATAGAGAAATAATAAATAAATAGATAGAATGGCTCCCTGTCACCAAAGGGCTCACAATATAAAAAGAAATATAAGATAGACACCAGCAATAGCCACTGGAGGTACTGTGCTGGGAGTGGATAGGGCCAGTTGTTCTCCCTCTGCTAAATAAAGAGAATCACAAAAAGGTGCCGTTTTGCCCAGTTAGTGTAGTGTGGGATAACAAAATACTTAGCATTTTTATTGTGATGTTCAAAGCACTTGGTATACATGATTTCAGTAATCCTTATGACACCCTTGTAAGGTAGGTCAGTTTTATCCCTATATTGCAGACATGAAAGCTGAGATGGTAGCTTGCTTGTGGCAATTGGTTGAGTTTTGACTTGGGCACTCAAAGCAAGGTGTCAGGTTCAATCCCTAACTTTTCCAGTTAGAAGAATCATGGGAAGGAGAGAGATTTCTGTCTGAAACCCTGGGGAGCTCTGATAGTCCAAGCATACAGCACTGGTCTAAGTGGACCAATGGACTTGCTCTGTAAAGTGTGCCGTCAAGTCGATTTCGACTCCTGGTGCCCACAGAGCCCTGTGGTTTTCTCTGTAGTATAACATTTACTCTCGTCTTACCCCAGTAGGTTGAGGACAAAAGCAATCCCTCTTCTACCCATCTCTCCCCACCCCCACTCCCGCCACCCACATTCTTTGCCTTTTTAGGAAGGGCCTGTTCCTGGTGGAAGAACTAGAGGTTTTCTGTTGTTTGTTTTGGGTTTCTTTTTATTGCAGTAAAGTAACTTTGCTTTTACTTGCTCTGTTAGCAGAGCGTTTATCCATATGTGTCTAACTTGTTAAACTGTTTTGCTAAAGGTTCTATTTATTGCCTTCCTAGCTGGTGTTATGCAAATTTTAATATTATGCTTCTTCTCCTCTACCTTTCTTTTCCTGCTGGGTGAGAAGAACAAATTTGCTGCAGGTCAATTTAGGAACAGGTTTCCCAATAACATTTTTAGTGCTGCAGAAAACATGAAGGCACTGAAATATATCCTAGGAGAGAAGGCAATACCATTTCCCCCTTGGTTTTTTTTTTTAAAGTGAAGTGCCAAGGGAAATTTCTTCTTTCTTCTTCTTCTTTTAAGTGAGTAAAGCCTAAACAATGGAAGTCATTTCCTCTATGTGAAGAGGTGGCTTTTGTTTTTGGGTGTGAATGAACCTTTAAGGATAGTACTAAATGTTGCTGTGTTAAGCAATTAATGGTGGTTAAAATGTCACAATGAAAGGATACATTCAGTTGTGGAAGACCTATAAATGAAGTGCTTTCCACCTTGAATCTTCCCATGTTGTGGTAAATTAGGTGAGATTGCTGACCTTTTGAATTTCCTGGGATTTTGACGATCAAAAGATTTTTAAAAAGGGAAAGAACTATATTTGAAATGCAGTTCATCCAAGTCTGTCAGAGCAAATTATTTGTGCTCAGATATACAATGGAATATTGTAATCCCCCCATTTTTCTTTGCTCAGTCATCCTGTGGATACTTGGCAAAAGGACTAATATAAATGTTAAAGGGGCAACACTGAGACTAGTTAGTCATGACTAAGCACCATTGAAATCAATAATACAAGTGAATCATGATTAATTTAAGTCCTATTAATTTTAATGGGACTCAGCTATGATTCATAGACTGGATACTGCCCAATAATTTTAACATAGGTTATTAACGAAGACGTTGAGGGAAAGTTTCATTACTTCCTGCAAAGCAACACGTACATCTGATTCAGACATGCCTGGACTGTGGCAAGCTTCAGATTCACAGGCTCCTCTCCCACTTTCTCTGTGTGTAAGGGAGGAAGTTTGAAGCTTCTGTTTATCGTTTGGAACATACTGCAGTTTCCCATGTTTGAACAAAATTGGATACTGTGGTTTGCAGAAGCTTTAAATTTCCCCCCTTTCCATGCAAAGGTGGAGATCAGGAAGAGCATGACCCTGAAATGTGCTCCAGTTCATGTATGTAACAGTGCTGAACTAGCTGGGCTGAGTGCAGAGCATCTGCATCTCCAGCCACTGGCTCTGCCTCCCTCCCGTGTCGGTATGCCCGGTTTTCTGGCTGGCCGCTCCCCCCACCACTCGCCCCCCTCCCCGCGCTTTCTGACGGCATCTCCTCCCTACCTCACTCTTTATGGCTTGAGGGCCAGCTGGAAAGCCACCTCCTTCCATCCCCTCCTTCCGGTAGCCGGGCTAGGTTGGCCCGCCGCCATCTCCGGCGGCTGGGCCAGGGCCAGGCTGGCCCGCTGCCACTTCCTCCATCCTCCTCCTCCTCCCAGCCTCTTTCCCTGCCAGCTGGCTCAGGGGTGGGCTCTCTCCTTCCCTGCCTGCCAGCCCGGCAGCGGGTGCTTTCCCTCCCTGCCTGGTGACAGGCTCTCTTCTTCGCTGCGCCGGCGCTCTCCTTCCTGGCCAGCCCAGCGGCGGGTGCTCTCCTTCCTGCCGGCGGTCACCACTTCCTCTCTCCCCACCTGTTGCTAGTCCGGCAGCTGCTTGCAAACTCTCACAAGAGCTGCCACACATGGGATTAGCAATGGGTACGCCTAGGAGGAATAAATATATGGATAATAGTTTTTGGATTATGTCTGAAATAGGCTCTAGTCAGTGGATTGTTGTAGTGTATTTACTTTCTTGCTCATAACCAATCGATAGATTAAAAGAAACATTGCTATATTCTGGAGAAAGTCCATTGCATATTTAAGGTACCAGTGGCTTGGTCCAATGCAGAGTTTTCAGAGCCTTCTTACATCTCCCCCCCTCCCCCAACAGTGTATTCATACATCACTTCTTTACTGATAAACTAACTAGGCGGTATCACTGGTAATACTTAGTTACAGTGACTGCCATCTGACTAGGGATGTGCATGAGCCGGTTCGGCGCTTCCTCTGGGAAGTGATGAACCAGTGGGGTGGGGAGCGGTTCCTTTAAAAAGCAGGTAAGGAGCTCCTTCATTGCCCGCCCCAGCCGTGCTGCTTTTCCAGCGGTGGTGGCTGCTCTCCAAAAGGCTGCACATGGCTGCGGTACTATTCCCTGCATCCTCCGTGTGGCATTAGCACGCACGTGGCCCATGCACATGCGCATGCGCTGCAGGGAACAGCGCTGCAGTTGTGCATGGCCTTTTGGAGAGCGGGCGGCGGTGGCGGAAAAGCAGCAGGGCGGTGGACAAGCAGGTAAAGGAGCGCCTTACCTGCTTTTCAAGGGAACTACTCCCCTTTCCCCCGGCAGCTGCCGGAGCTGGTCGGGCACATCCCTACACCTGTCCTATTTTTCTGGTTCTCAAAACCTGTGTCCTAAACACAGTTAAAATCTGCCCTGAAAATGTTTCTCTCCAGCCTTGCTTGCTTGGTAGCTCATCAATGATGCATGGAGATGTTCTTGTATTGTAATGAGGTGAGGGTTTTTGAGCTGTGTGATGTGCTAGCAAGGATCTGACTCTCCCACTGCCCGCCTCTGCCCATCAGCTTGCCATATAATGCCAACTGCCTGCATGCCAGATTATCAGGGCAGAGAACTTCCACACCTTTGCAGATCAGAGCCTGAGATGTAAAATATAATTTAAAGCATCGCTAGCATTCATCACTGCTGGATGAGGAGGAAATATTCATATTAAAAGAGATGATGTCACTGCACTGGAGAGGTTGTGTTAGCATAGTGGCTAAAAAGACTGCGCTGTGAATAGGGAAAGTCTTTGGATTTAAACGTGCCTCCATTGTGAGTTCACTAGATAGTCTTATGCAAGTGATGGTCTCATGCCCTCTACTTAGGAACATAGGAAGCTGCCTTATACTGAGTCAGACCATTGGTCCATCTCGCTCAGTATTGTCTGTACAGATTGGCAGCGGCTTCTCCAAGGGTCCAGGCAGGAGTCTCTCTCAGCCCTATCTTGGAGATGCTGCCAGGGAGTGAACCTGGGACCTTCTGCATGCAAGCATGCAGGTGCCCTGCCACTGATTTTCCCTATCCTCTAAGGAAAATATCTTACAGTCTCACATGTAGTCACCCATCCAAATACAAACCGGGATGGAATCTGTTTTGCAAAGTTCGCGCTCGCTACCACATGATCAGAATTCCTCTCCATTTGCATTTCTTCGTCTTCTTGCATACCCTGAATACTTGGAGTGAAATTGTGTCTGTTGCCTGTACACCCCTGTGTTGGTGCATTCAACATGCCTGTGTAAGGGTGTGACTGGTGGGCACTATCCTGCTCCCCCTCCCAGTGATCATCTTATATATAGAGGGCTTTAGCTTCATCCCTGCACCTGCACTGTGTAGATCAGGGCTGATCAACGTCAGCCCTTTTGCAGATGTTGGCCTACAACTCCCATAATCCCTGGCTATTGGCCACTGTGGCTAGAGATTAGGGGAGTTGTAATTCAAAACCAGTTTGTGGGGGCTAAGCTGAGCAGGCCTGGTAGATGATAATACCAGTTGGCCTTACTTACAGGGTGATGGTGGTTGTGAAGATAATGCATATGAAACTTTTTTTGAACAGCCCTTAAATATTGTATCAATGCTTTTGCTTGCACAGTAGGAGCCTAATTCAATCTGTTTGGGTTTAGTCTATAGCTTGGAGCAAGAAACAGAACACCCAAAGTTGTAAACAGCAGTTGTAAGCAGGGTAGTGGCAGCTTTCTGTGCCAACAAAAATCTAATTTAATTATTGGCCGACATGCCGCTAAAACATCTCCAACGCTGTTGCCCTTTCTGCTTTTGCTGCTTCTTCTTCTGCTTCTTCTGCTCCCCAACACTATGACCATTGCTTCCAATAGGAAGAGTTCACTGGGACTGGCAAAACATTTCAACATGCTAATATTAAATCATTGAGTGGAAGCATAAGTTTTATATGCTCAGATCTAGACAAGACATTCTGGTAAGAACAATATGCCTACTTCCCTTTCACTATAATCTTAATTTATAATTATCTTCACAAGGTAGCCCACTTCCTGCTCAAACGGTCACACATCCTAATCTTGAATTGGGGTGGGTGACATCATCACCAACTCCATGGCTGAGGTTTCCCTGTGTGCCACTACAATAAGAGCCTTCCCATCGCTCAGAACTTTTTAAAAGTCCCTGAAGACTCTTCCCCCCACCCCCACCCAAGCTTTTTAATTTGATTGTGGTTTTAAATTGTGTTAAGGTTTTCATTTTAATTTTTTGATGTAAGCTGCTGAGAGATGGAAGTTTGAGGCAGTCTACATATTTGAGAAATAGACAAAGAAACTCTACCCGATTTGGTCCAAATCAGTCCAGGCGTTGCCAAGTTTTGGTGGAGTGGGGACACGGGCGTATGCACACACATGCACACAGGGCTTGGTGATTTCATATGTTTACTTTCCTTATGGAAAGTAGGCTAAAAATATTTCAGATAGCTACTAATGAGCATCAGGTTATTCGATGCCTGGGAAACTAAGTACTTGAGACTTTTTAGGTCTGCTGCCTCCTCATGGACCCAAATTCTTCTTACAAAACATAAGAGCAGCCCTGCTGGATCAAGCCTATCTAGTCCAGCATCCTGTTTCACACAGTGGCCCACCAGATGCCTCTGGGGAGCCCACAGGCAAGAGGTATGTGCATCGCCCTCCTGCTGTTGCTCCCCTGCAACTGGTATTGAGAGGCATCGTGCCTCTGAGGCTTGTCCACCCTCTCCACTCCATGCATAATTTTATACACCTCGGTCATGTCTCCCCATAGTTGCCTCTTTTCCAAGGTAAAGAGCCCCAGACGCTGTAGCCTAGACTCATAAGGAAGGTGCTCCAGGCCCTTGATCATTTGGTTGCCTTCTTCTGTACCTTTTCTAGTTCGACAATATCCTCCTTAAGATACGGTGACCAAAGTTGTACACAGTACTCCAAATGTGTCCGCACCTTAGATTTATATAAGGGCATATAAGAGGAGGGCATATAAGAGCATATATAGGGGCATATATATAAGAGGAGGGCATATAAGAGGAGAGCTGGTCTTGTGGTAGCAAGCATGACTTGTCCCCTTAGCTAAGCAGGGTCCATCCTGGTTGCATATGAAAGGGAGACTAGAAGTGTGAGCACTCAAAGATATTCCCCTCAGGGGATGGAGCCGCTCTGCGAAGAGCAGAAGGTTTCAAGTTCCCTCCCTGGCTTCTTCAAGATAGGGCTGAGAGAGATTCCTGCCTGCAATGTTGGAGAAGCTGCTGCCTGTCTGTGAAGACAATACTGAGCTAGATGGACCAATGGTCTGACTCAGTATATGGCAGCTTCCTATGTTCATTTTTATTTTCAATCCCTTTCCTAATGATTCCTAGCATGAAATTAGCCTTTTCCGCAGCTGCCGCACACTGAGTCAATACTTTCCATGAGCTGTCCACCACGACCCCAAGATCTCTCTCCTGGTCAGTCACTGATAGCTCAGATCCCATCAGTGTATATGTGAAGATGGGGTTTTGTGCCCCAGTATGCATCACTTTACACTTGCTTACATTTGCCATTTTGTTACCCACTCCCTCAGTTTGGAGAGATCCATTTAGTGCCGTATCCTTAAGGTGCTCCACTGTCTAGTATGTGATTAAATCTCCCTTTCTAGACTGTCCAAACACATAACAGACATGCCAAATCCTGCCCCAAATCACCACATACCAGAACAAAAGGTAAGCATGGAAATCTGGTAAATGCTGGGATTTGAAAGGATTTGTGCTTTTTTCTTCCTAGGCCCAGCCCTAAATTCTCTTGATAGCTTTGGAATTGTCTTTTAGAAATACATAGAATTCCAGACCCCCTGCAAAAGGCAGTCAGAGACTAACTGCTCAGTTCTTTGTTTTGCTTTGTTTGACCTATCTTTCAGTACTGCCTTGTACAGTGTTTAAGACCTTCAAGAATACCAGGCGGTGGTGTCTAGCCTTGACAAGATTCTTGGCTCATTTATAAAAGTGCTGCCTCTGAATGTAAACCGTGTGAAAGGCTGAGAATGCAGAAGGTTATTAGTTCCTCAGGTGAAAATGCACTGGTGACCTCCTCCTTGATATAAAATGAGGTCTATGAAGGCTGTGCATGTTAACATAAAAGGCTTTTGTGGTCCCCCGCTAACTGTTGTTAGCTTTGCAGAAAATATTTCTTGTAGGAAGGATTCTTCTTCAGCATTACTTAATTTGACTGTATCATGCCGCCTTCTGAATGCTTCCTCCACCCCTTCGTTCATTTATGGAGCGAGAAGGAATAGTTTGGTGGTCATGCACATGCTTTGTATGCAGAAGGGTTACCTGTGTGTTTCTGGGGGCTCAATTCACTTTTGCTTTTGTTAGCTTTTAAAGTCCGAACTGCTTTGCGTGCCTTTGCCATGTGGGGTAAAACAAGCACCTTCTAAGGCTGGCCTGTTCAGCTTCGGACCTCCTGCAGATATTGGCCTGCAACGCCCATAACCCCTGGCTATTGGCCTCTGTGGCTGGGAATCATGGGAGTTGTCCAAAAACAGCTGGGGGCCCAAAGTTGAGCAGGACTGCCCTAGGGCCTGGATTCTTTCTGTAGTCACCCCAACACTTTGGAACTTGCTTCCATTGGAGACCTATTTGGCCCGCATAAAGCTAAATGGGATGAATTTAGCTCTCCCAAAGCAGCTGCATCCGCCCCAAGTAGTGAGGAGCTGATTGTTTTATTGTGGACCTGATGGCTCTGCCTATTCCTTGATCTTCTTGGAGACCCAGTCTGGGGAATATTCCTCTTCTTATATACATCGGGCAGCAGTGATCTAGGAAGGTGCTGAAAGGCATCTTGTACTGCACGGGAGGAGGCAATGGTAAACCCCTTCTGTATTCTACCAAAGACAACCACATGGCTCTGTGGTCTCCAGGAGTCGACACCGACTCGATGGCACACTTTACCTTTATAGGAACCTAGGAAGCTGCCATATACTGAGTCAGACCATTGGTCCATCTGCACAGTATTGTCTGCACTGACAGTCTGCAGCTCTCCAAGGTTTCAGGAAGGAGTTTTGCCCAGCCCTGAGATGCCAGGAAGTCAGGCTGTGCCCTTCTGCATGCAAAGCAGATGCTCTACCAATAAACTACAACCCCATCCCCTCAGGGGAATATCTTATAGCAGACAGTGCTCATATGTAGTCACCCATCCAAATTCAAACCAGAGCAGACCCTGCTTAGCAAAGGGGGCAATTCATGCTCGCTACTGCAAGACCAGTTCTACTCCCCATCAGAATGGCTACATCTTGCAATTTACATTTTTTAATTGAATTGCTTTTAATAATTTATTTATTGTGTTATTTTTTTAAAAGATGCATTGTATTCTGCTCTGGGGTACTTTTTAATAGGAAAGTGGCGAAGAAGTGCAATAACCAGTATGACTCATAAAATACAAGGCGCATAACAATATGACTGCCTACCCCTTCCCTGTCTAGGCATTGCCATCCCTGCCTTAAGGGTGCATATATACACTGTACCACCTGCTGAAATCTGTATGGAGAAACTGTGAATGTTATAATTCACGTCTTCTGAAGTTCAAAATGTCTGTGTTAGACTGCCTTGGCCATTCTCTCCTCACATACATGCTGAATTTGATCACACTGTGGCTTGCTGATACAATTCTCCACCTTGATCTCTTGCACTGCAGATTAATATAATTGTGCTGCATGATCTTGAATTTCCACAAGTAAGTTAATTAGCTTCCCCGTTTGGCCTTTGCAATCAACTCCAACTTTACGTCTTGAAAAGTTGATGGAGCAGGAGTTGCAAACCAATTTTTAACTTGATGGCCTAGGGGAGAAAAGAACCATAACTGAGACAGCGGCTTTCAGATTCAAAGGCCATATCATATGTCTTAAAGGAAGCTAAGCACGCAGGTCTGTGTGATCTCTGAGACCGCAAAAAGTGATTAGCTAGTGACCTTGTGCACACAATACCTACCTTTTTAAAGCTCCAGGCTTGCTATAGTGGTCAGAATTCAATGGATGCATACTGTGGCTTTTAATTGCTTTTGAGTGGTGGCAATACTTTGTCATCCTGATTATTATTAGTTATTTTTAATTCAGTCAGCTTGTAGGCCTCAGGGGTTCAAGTTAGAATTGAGCCCCCTTTGTGCTGAAGATGAGACTTTTATTCTCAAGAAATAGGCGGGGGAAGGTAATAAGGAAAAGAATTCAGCAGGGCCATGCCTCTGTGGGTGAGGAAGTAAAACACATTTCCCATGATTTAAAAAACACACAAATCAATTTATGTATTTATTTAAAAGACTTATTTGCTACCCTTCTTCACGTATGAATTCATGGCAGCACACAACAAAATTATTATTTAAAAACCCCAATAAAACACAGCAGCCTCTAAAATAATAGAAAATTGGGATAAAAGACAATCAACGATACAGGACGTTCAGACAAGTATTTATATAGTAAGGGGGAGGCCTGCTGAAATAAGTAAGTTTTCAACTTCCTTTTAAGATCAAGGTTCAGGGAGTTCCAGAGGGCTGGGCCACCACTGAGAAGGTTTGCCAGAATATCAGTGACAGTCATGCTTCAAGGTGGCAGGACGTCCAGGAGAGCCTTTCCACATTATCTCCTGGGCTGGGCAGGACTGTGTGACCTTAAATCATTAACAGCTTTAAAAGGCAACAGGACTAATAATCCTCTAATGGTGGTCCTGTTGGGCACTCAAATTTGGCTTTTATCTACTAACAAGCAAAAGGTTGCTGGTTTGAATCCCCGCTGTTACTATATTGGGCAGCAGTGATATAGGAAGATGCTGAAAGGCATCATTATCTCATACTGCACAGGAGGAGGCAATGGTAAACCCCTCCTGTATTCTACCAAAGAAAACCACAGAGCTCTGTGGGCGCCAGGAGTTTAAATCGACTTGATGGCACGCTTTACCTTTACCTAGTGAAGCTAATGTAGGCAAACACTTGTATTAGCAAAAATTTAGCTGAACTCTTACCATGAATGACAAGGTTATTCAGCATTTTCTCCTTGTAAGTTAGCCTTCCCTTAGTGACTGCCAGACTCAGTTACTAGGGGAAGTTAGCTTATAGGAGCAAATGCTGAATGACCTTGTCTCTTATGCCTTAGAGTTCGGTAAAACAGACCAGTTTTATTACAGGCAGGAGGTTGAAGTTTAGAGAAAGTGGTATTGCCTAATACCCCCAGTGGATCTTTAGGTGATGCCTGCTCTTCCCTCTAGAGTTGCAGAGGAGAGTTGCAGTAAATTGCAGGTGGGGATGATGGGAGTTGTAGTCCAGCAACACCTGGAGATCCTCAGGTTAGCCATCTCTGCTCTAGGGAATCTCTTATTTGAAAGCTGAGCCGTGGCTAACTTTGCCACGTACGGCTCTTAGCCCAAGCAGCGCTGTGTGGTTGCAGCATGCCTGGGGCAGCAACACCTGACCTAGCAGAGGTATTCCACTGACCACCAGTTAGCTGTTCCTTTACTGGTCCCTCATTCCTTGCAGCAGTTGGTTACTGTTCTCCTACTTCTTATTATTTATTATTATCTTATTATATGATATTATATTTATGTCCTGCCCCTCCAGTACAATACTGCTCAGGGTGGCTCACAACAATAAAAGTAATATAAAATTCAACACAGTAAAATTGTGTTAACTGTTTTAGTGCAATCAACGGCCTGTGTGTTTCAGGTCCTTTTGGAAGTGGACCACTAAAAGGCTGTAGTTTGCATCATAGTTAAAATTACTCATGGCTTCCCCAAAGTCTGCTGTGATCTCTGCCAACCTTTGTGCATTAACAAAGCTGTTATGGGCTTTAGGAACATTTCCCCCCATTAGCCTACTGTAGCTGCCGGTATGAATATTTAACACCCGCAGGCCTCTGTTTAAATGGTGTTTTCCTCCTCCTCCCCCACTCCTGCCCTTTGGGAGGGGTAGAGGCTGATCTGGTCTGGTAAATGTTGAAATATAGACCTTTTCACCTTGCGAGGCCTTAAAATAGCCGCAGTCAGCTTGCCTTGGCCAAAAAATCCGAGCCTTTTAGGCTTCCTGGATTCATCGTTCCCCCAACCCTCCCCGCACATCCCCCCCCCCATAGCCCTCTTTCCCCTTCTCCTTTTTGAGCTGTATCTGTGAGAAAGTTTGCCTGCTCCATGGCCTTGCTCTTTCTTTTCATCTCGGGCTTGGCAGAAGCCTGGGCTTTCTCCCCCAGTCTCTCCACCCCCCCCCCCTCCTCTGCAATCCCCTTTGCAAAGGAGGAACCAATGAGCGGCACCATTCCTGACAGGATTTGCGTTTGAACTTCACTTGAGCACAATAGATGCCCTCCGACTTCGCCTGAGCTCTGTTTAAACGAATTCCTGACACTTCATGGGTCGCTGGCCCCTTTTTATGTGCCACAGGGGGGGGAAAAGAGAGAGGAATGTCTGGAAGACAGAATGACTTTTGAGGGCACTGAAAGATTTACCATGTCTGGGGCAACCCCTAATCTGCTCAATATTTTTTGTTTTTGTTTTGTTTTTTGGCCATAGGAAATGCGACGCTTCCTATTTGATGGCGGTAGTAGAAATGCTGCTGTGTTATCATTTATGGGCAGAATCCCAGCTACGTTTGTCAGGGAACCTGGGACCTGCTGCATGCAAAGCACAGATGCTGTACAAATTTGCTGTGGCCTCATCCCCAAAGGGAAATGCTTCTGAAAGTTGCCTTCTGTTAAGTCTGATGATTTGTCCATTTTGATTCATTATTGTCTGCAATCACTGACAACAGGGTTTTTAAATGGTTTTAAAGGGTTTTAATTGTACCTGTTTTTCAGGATTTTAAGATGGTTTGTTTTATGGTATTTTATAATTTTTAATTGTTGATTGTTTTTAACTGTCTTTGTTTTATTGTAAACCGCCCTGAGCCAATTTTGGAAGGGCGGTATAAAAATTGACTGACTGACTGACTGAATGAATAAATAAATAACAGCTCTCCAGGTTTCAGACAAGGGTCTTTCCCAGCCTTACCTTGAGATGCTCTAGACTGAACCTTGGACCGTCTGCATACAGAACTGTAGAGGAGAGCTGGTCTTCTGGTAGCAGACATGACTTGTCTCCTTAGCTAAGCAGGGACCACCCTGGTTGCATATGAATGGGAGACTTGATGTGTGAGCACTGTAAGATATTCCCCTTAGGGGATGGAGCTGCTCTGGGAAGAGCAGGAGGTTGCAAGTTCCCTCCCTGGCAGCATCTCCAAGATAGGGCTGAGAGAGATTCCTGCCTGCAACCTTGGAGAAGCTGCTGCCAGTCTGTGTAGACAATACTGAGCTAGATGGACCAATGGTCTGACTCAGAATATGGCAGCGTCCTACGTTCCTATGCTTCACCTCTTAACTGTGGACATATGATGAACACACGGGACTGCTTTGTACAGAGTCAGAACCTTTGGTCCTTCTAGCTCAGTGTGGTCTATACTGACTGGCATCATCTCTTAGGGTTTTGGAGGGATATTCCCTAACCCAACAGGCAGATGCCAGGGCTTGAATCTGGGGCCCTGTGCATGCAAGGCATGTGCTCTACTCCTCCATGATGATTTCTGGTTTTGATTACAATTGTGAGCCACCTTGAGCACAGGAGAGGCAGGCTGCAAATGTTTTAAGTGTACCTTTCCTACACGACAAAGATGTATATCTTGAGTGTTTCAAGACCCTTTCCCTTTCATATTTTTCCACATGCAGGAAGTCCGAGGGAGTTGAGAAGCCAGCTGCATTTTATCTTTCTACAATGGCAGGCTGGGAAATATTACATTTTAAAGAGACATTCACGAACAGCAGGCTTGTAAATAGCATCCTGCTAGGTAACCTGTAGTGGATAAGGATTGCCCCTAGGCGAACAGAGAAGGAAGTTTTTATAAACTGGAAAAGAGTTGCTGCTTTTTATTCACCCTGCTGAAATGTCAGAAGTGGTAAAGTGGGGTGACGGGAATGAAGGCCAACAACCTTTGTGGATTCATGTGCTTGGCTGATTGGAAAAATAATGAGGGATTGGCTCTTGACTCGTGTGTAGGGGCATGCAACCTCAGCTCTCCAGCTGTTGTTGACCTACAATTCCCATCACCCCCAGTCACAGTAAATTGTGGTTGGAGGGATTATGGGAGTTGTAGTCCAACAGCAACTGGAGAAGCCAAGTTGCCTACCCCTGCTTTTGTGTAAAGTTAGAGGGTCTGAAGGACGGGATACTGGATCAGGCCAACATATGCTTTTCAGGATGTGAGATGGAAGAGGGAGACTCAGAAAGGCCCCGTTGCTGCTAGTGCTTCCGTTGGTCATGGTCTGTCTTCTGTAGGCTCGGCTAAGCCTGGCTGCTCCCGCCGCATGCTCCCATGCTATTTTTGGAACGTGTTTGTTTAGGCCAGATGTACAAGATAAAAGGATCTCTCTGTGGAGCTGTTGTGACTTGCCTACGGGTGTGGAGCTGACACCCGTAGGCAAATCTGCACAGGGATGTTCCCAGGAGCTGGAAGCAGTCCATGGTTTGCAGGGAGCAAAAAGGAGAGAGGCCCTGGCTCAGCAGCAAAGCAGAAACGGCTTGGTTCGAGCCCTGGCTTCTCCAGGATCTCAGGTAGCAATGCTGGCAAACACCTTCACTGTAGACTCTGGGGAGCTGATAGACCATTGATTGGAGACTGTGTAAGGTAGTTTCATAGGTGCATATATAGATGCTTCATAGATGCCTTGAGAAATCCCATTCATGTTCTTTATCTCTCCATGGGTTGTATGTCTGAAACATCATAAGGCCATTCAGGGAATTGCCCCTGGGGCAGGGAGTGGGGAGGCTGGCATTCGCCTACCTTCCCCTCCAGACAATTACTGGTTTACTGTATAGAGTAGGTTTGCTCACCTTAGGCCCGCCCCCAGCTGTTTTTCGACTACAGCTCCCATAATCCCTGGCCACGGTGGCTAATAGCCAGGGATTATGGGAGTTAAACATCTGCAGGAGGGCCAAAGTTGAGGAGCCCTGGTGTAGAGTGTAGCTCACACTCCCACGCAACCTGCACTGCTTCAAGCAGCAGGGATCTCCGGAGGCTGGGGAAATGAGTCCCAGCCTCCAGATATTGCACAGTGCACCGCGTGACGAGCATGGTGAATTGGGGGAATCCCCCATGAGTTGGGCACTCTAGGCAAGTAGCCTGAGTGCACACATACGATCCTGGCTGGGGTGTAGGGTGTGCTCGTGCCCTCTAACCCCCCCCCCAGTAAGAGGCCAGGTAAAAAACTTGGGCTTGGGGCTGAGGCAGCACCAGGATTGGGCTTGATCCTGGCAGTGCACATGAGCCAGGCTTCCCAAGCCTGGCTTGGCTGCTTGTATGCATAGCCTCTGATGTAGAAGGTGCTCCCTGGAACGTTGCCACAAGTTAGACACCCACCCAAACCTGTTGCTTGCCTTGATCAAATGGCTATCTGGATAACCAGTAATTACTCTGCGCTGTATTTCTACTTCAGAAGTGTCAAAATGTTACGTGCCCAGTTTTTATAACCTGTGGTATTCCAGGTGTTTGGGAAGTTAAGATGAAGTTGTGTCCTCAAGTCCATGTTGGCTCCTGGTGACCACAGAGCCATGTGGTTTTCTTTGGTAGAATACAGGGGAACTACAACTCCTGTAATCCTGAGTTACAGTAAATTTTAGTTGGGGATGATGGGGGTTGTAGTTCAGGAACATAACACAGGTTAGGAACCCCTGACCTAAACCATTAAGTGCAGTGCATTGAAGCCCAAATATTTGGTGTGTGTGTGTGTGTGTGTGTGTGTGTGTGTGTGAAATCTGTTCTGCATTTATTTCATCAGGTGCTACCTTATAGGAAATATTTGAACATGTGTGTGTGCACGTGCATGCACGCACATGCATAATTTCCTACTTAGGCAATGCTATGGGATATTGAACTGTGGCACATTTTATTGGAACTCAAAAGTATTGGTTAAAAGAATGGATAACATTAAGAAATCCTAGAATACTTGATTTGGAAGGATTTGATAGAAGGTTCGGATGGCATTCATATTTGTGGTATGACAAAAGTAAAATACATAAAGATTTTCTGAATCACTATGTAATAAGGAGTCTAATGAGAGTGTGGGTAAAATATAAAAAATGGCTGGAACCTAAAACTCCGTTATGGTTATCCCTGATTGAAGCTTTAGTACATAAAGAGATGAATATGCAACCGCATTGGGGTTCCTATAGGGATCTGTTGTGTTTTCAAGAAAAGGACTGTAAGTTAAAAAACTTAATTGAAGTACAAAATCTGGTTAGTAATTGGTTTCAGTACCATCAGTTAAATGAAGTTTTTAAGAAGGATTACAAACTTGGATTTGAGGATCAAATCTCGAGATTTGAGAAGGAGCTATGTGAAAATGATGAAAAATTAGTGTCTAAGATGTATACGCTGTTGCTTTTGGAAGAGACAAGAGATGAAGTGGTTAAAACGACTATGATAAAATGGGCTCAAGAAGTGGGTCATAATATAGATATGGCAGCTTGGGAAAAATTATGGAAAACTGATTTAAAGTTCACTGCATGTTACACTTTAAAAGAAAATTATTATAAGATCATGTACAGGTGGTATTTGATGCCTAAAAAATTGGTGATAATGTATAAAAATGTTTCAAACAAATGTTGGAAATGTGGACATTGTGAAGGAACTTCTTTTCATATGTGGTGGTCTTGTAGGAAGGCAAAGGCGTTTTGGGACATGATATATAATGAGTTAAAAAAATTTTTTTAAATGACATTTCCTAAGAGCCCAGAATCCTTCCTGTTGGGAATAACACAAGGAGAGTTTTCCACAAGCAATTTAACATTCTTCATGTATGCAACCACAGCGGCCAGAATAGTATATGCACAGAAATGGAAGGACAATGAACTGCCCTCAAAAGAAGATTGGCTGATAAAAATTTTGGAATATGCGGAGATGGCAAAACTTACAGTACTGATAAGAGATCAAAATTTGGAAGGTTTTAAAGAAGATTGGAAATCATTCTTACTGTACCTAAAGAACTATTTTCCTAATATTGATTTTTCAACAGGGTTTGAAATTTAGTAACATTAGCAGGTTGAGTAGACTAAAATTGAGTTTAAGATATAGGATATATGTTTTGAATTATTATAGCAAGGGTTAATTGTATAGTTAGTGATTCGCGCTGATTGGTGAGCTGGAAGTCAATTTTTGTATGTAATGAGATGTTTAAGATATTGTTAAAATCAATAAAAATTTAAAGCAAAAAAAAGGAACTCAAAAGTATTGTGGTGTGCAAAAGAGAGTTAGACAAATTCACACACCCTCCTTTGTGTATATACAGAGTCTAACTGTGGTTAATGCTCGACATTGTTCTTCTGCAACCATGGTTTGCACAAACACTTACTGTGTTTTCGGTTTCTGATTTACAAGAGAACCATGGTTAACAAAGTAGCATCCAAACCAGTGCAAAGTGTTTAGCTGTGTCTAATGACTACTAGCTATTATTTAAGGTCAGGGTTCATAAACATGGGTCCCTAGATGTTGGCCAAAGGCAGTTGTGGCTGGGGATGCTGGGATCTGTAGTCCAACAGCAGCTTGGCACCCAGGTTTGAGACTGTCCCCACGCCCCAATTTATGGAAAGTTCTGGAGATTTACAGCCTGATCCTATGGCATGTTTGGTTGGAAATAAACCATACTTGATTCACTGGGATTTATTTGAACTAAGGGTCTGGATTATTGCTTGCCTTAGCCTTCAAGTAAAGGATCTTGCTTAGTTTCCTTTAGGAAGAGCACCAAATAGAAAGCTATTATTATTATTATTATTTGGTCTCTTAAGCAGATATAATTCCTGCAGTACTTCCACTATGATCCATAGTTTTGGATTATCCTCCTAGGTAACTGGTATATTTAGTTGCAAACCAATATGTGTCTATAGCAATCACTTTAGTATGCAAGTTTGTTCAGGAAACATATACCTTTCAAAATGGGAAGCTTGATTCTAAATCAGTGCTTTAAATTCCCTTGATTTAAATCAATCTGTCCTGATTGGTACCTGCCATCCCTGTCCCGTCTTGAAATCCTATTCAGTGACACTGTAACCTGCCTCTGTCAGGGAACAAACAAAGGAGTATGTAATTGTATCTTGCATTAATGCAGAGTGTCACAGATGGTGCTATCGTTTGAGAGCAATCTATAAAAAAACGACTCATGAGACAGAGCCCTGGCACAATTATTTATTCCTCCATTATTCAGCCCTTTAGGATATGGAATGCAGACAAACAGTACAGAGTGGCTTATGTACCTCCTGGCAAACCTTGCCTGACTGACTGAATTCCCAGACATCATATGCACTGAAGCCCTTTGATGTGTCTTTCTTTCTTTCAAAGCAATCCTAATGTTTATTCTCCAGTTCCAAATTGTGGTTTCTTTTTGTAGCTCTATTTTTTTTTAACCTCACCACTATCACCACCCTCTTTCTGTATGTCTGTTGTTGTTGTTGTTTTTTGCTGTTCCAGTTCACTATGTGGATGGCTTAGTGGCTTTGTTTGAAAACCCTCCACTCCTTAGAAAAAACAGGTTCAAATCCCAACAGAGATAATGTTAGCCCTTCAGATTTCCAAGGTATACTAATTGGACCCAATGATGCTCTCTTCTTTACACTCCTTGTCAATTGACATGAAACTCCCATCATGCCCCTGGATTAATGCTGCTGCAACTGAGCAGAGAATGAAGATCGAAATCCTTGGGCATCATAAAGTGCTGTGTGTTTGTGTGTGTGAGGCATTTTGAAGCCTTAACAATAAAGGCATTATTTATGTGTTGCATGGCTGTTTTGATTTTATTTGATTTCTATACCGCCCTTCCAAAAGTGGCTCAGGGCGGTTTACATTAAAATAAAAACAACTAAAATCAGCAGTTAAAATTGGAAACTGTAAAAACAACATAAAACCATTAACAATTAAAACATTTAAAACAGTTTTTAAAACCCTGGAAGGCCAGCCCAAACAGATAGGTTTTAAGGGCTCTCCTGAAGGCCAATAATGAAATCAGATTACGGATTTCTGCCGGGAGTGCATTCCACAGTCCAGGAGCAGCTACACAGCAGGCCCGTCTCTGGGTCACCACCAGACGTACCGGTGGTAACTGAAGACGGACCTCCTCGGATGACCTCAACATGTGGTGGGGATCGTGCAGAAGAAGGCGCTCTCTAAAGAAACCCGGACATAAGCCGTTCAGGGCTTTAAAGGTAATAACCAGCACTTTGTATTTTGCCCGGAAACATATTGGCAGCCAGGCATAACAAAACAGGCAGTTCAAACAGGCATAATATGGTCTCTCCGAGTTGCCCCAGAGACCAATCTGGCTGCCTCATTTTGAACTAGCTGAAGTTACCGAACTACGTACAAAGGCAGTCCCACATAGAGCACATTGCAATAGTCAAGCCTGGAGGTTACCAGAAGATGCACCACTGTTTTGAGGTAATCCTCTTCAAGGAATGGGCGCAGCTGTTGAATCAGCCGATGCTGATGGAAAGTGCTCCTGGCCATAGAGATACCAGAGTGAGGCCTGGGTCCAGGAGTACTCCCAAGCTCTGTACCTGCTCCTTCTGGGGTAGTGCAACCCTATCCAGCACATGAAGCTCTCCCTCAAATTCTGAGCCCCTGCAATGAACACCTCTGTCTTGCTTGGATTCAGTTTCAATTTGTTACCCCTCATCCAGCCCATTACTTCCTGTAGGCATTTGTTTGTTTGTTTGTTTGATTTTTATACCACCCTTCCAAAGTGGCTCAGGGCAGTTTACAATTAAAACAAAACCATTAAAACCAATAACAGTTAAAACAAATATAAGTGATATAAAACATCAATTAACTATTAAAACATCATAAAAAAACAATTAAACAACCAAAACAATTTAAAAACCCTGGAAATCAGGTTATAGCATTAAAACAATTAAAACTAATTAAAAACCCTTGAAAGGCCAGGCCTAACAGGTTTTTAAGGGCTCTCCTGAAGGTCAATATAGAATTCAGATTGTGGATTTCTGCTGGGCATGCATTCAACAGCCCAGGAGCAGCTACACAGCAGGCCCGTCTCTGGCTTGCCACCAAACAAACTGGTGGTAACCAGAGACTGACCTCCTCAGATGACCGTAACTTGCGGTGGGGGTCATGTAGAAGAAGGCGCTCTCTAAGATAATTTGGACCTAAGCCGTTCAGGGCTTTAAAGGTAATAACCAGCACTTTGTATTTTGCCCGGAAACATATTGGCAGCCAGTGTAACTGTTTCAAAACAGGCATATTATTGTCTCTCCGGGTTGCTTTGTAGTTCTGCAACCCTTCTTGGACTAAGTTTTTAAGAAGACAGACTTGAATATATACCAACGTGTGTTTTCAGTATTAGAAAGCATTCTAATTAGTTTGTAGTTATTTGATTTGCAGCCACTTGATTTTGGCTGGCCTCGCAGTTTTAGTGCCTGATGGGGGACATCCAAATCTCCCCTCACCACATATAAACACTTGACATTCATAAAATAATAAACTAATTTAATTGCCACTTTTTCATGATGCTTATAAAATGTTTGTTGCTAGTAGAAATCAACAGCCAGCCTCTGTTTCTTGGCACTTACATCTGCATGCTATGCACACTCTGAATCATGAATCTGCTTCACTTTACACTACCTGTAGACCTGTGATCTCCCCCTCCCTCCAGGAACAGAATTGGCATCTACTTATGTACCTTACCTTTTCTATTGTTTGAAAGGCTATGTGATGGAACAGGTGGGGAATGTGTTACTTCTTTCTAGCTGAACAAAATCCCTTCTCAAATGTTGCCTGGCTGTTCCTTTGTTCTTAAGCATTTAAGTCTAGATACACAGTGATATTTGTTCTTAATTTTGCTTTGAACTCCTTTTACTTTGATTTTAAAAGACTTGTACATTACTTTTCTGCCAAATGATATTCAAGGTGGCTTGACAAAATTTGTGAAATTATGAAACGATGCTAAGAGAACGACAAACTGCATAAAACATGCCATTATGCCAGATTTATTTATTTATTTATTTATTTATTTCAATGGAAGCAACACTTAACTAATCAAGTGGCCTGTAAACCATCTGCAAACCAAGCAGGTAGGTAAGCATAGTTAAGCCACCGAAACATGTTTTAATGTTGGACTGTGTTTCAATGTTATGTTTTTGTTGTGTGTGTTTGTATTGCATGTTGCCTTGAGGCCATTTGGCAAAAGGCGGCTTTAGAAATACAAATATATAAAACCGAATACCTCAAATCCAAATTAACAAGACAGACTTTGCCACTTTGATGAATAATCTGTTGGGTTCTGAAAGCTTGTTAGCTCAGAGGAGGAGGAGAATATTGCTTATTTATTTATTTTATTATTTAAAACATTTATATATTGCATTTATTTCATTCACAAGACAGACTTTGCCAGCTTGATGAATAATCTGTTGGGTTCTCAAAGCTTACTAGCTCAGAGGAGGAGAATGTCAGAGATTTTATCTCTCTCATTCTGGTGGGAGGAACTTGGCCCCAAACACCTTGAACCTGATTTACACTTCAAGTACTGTGATGTGAAATCCAGGAGAGTTTCTCTTTCTCGCCTCCTTTCTTTCTTCCCCTGTGACTTTAAGTTGGAAGACATCCCACGAGTGGCTACTTGGTATTTGACACCGCACTGTGAAATTTTGATTGCCACGGTGGCACTGCTCTGTTTGTGGTTGCTAGTCAACTATTTGCTTAATCTGCCTCTGTATCCTCTTTAGTAGGGTAGCTGGCGTCCTACAAGTTGGCCGGTTCAGAACGCATGGCCCTGCTTGCTTGGGGGTGGAAATGATATGAACTTTAACTTGCCTGTGCATTGCTGCAAACATACGTACGCGTGCGATATATACATATATAAATACAGTAGACACTTGCGCATATGGGGTGCATGTAAATGCACTGCTTTCCCACTTTATTTACAGCTTCATAGCGTACCCAACTGACATTAAAGAACTTCACGGTGGAGCCTGCAAATCTTTGCTGACATCCCTGCCTTGATGCTGCCTTTCCTGCCAAAAGGCTTAATGGTGGGAGAGAATGCTGGCGTGTCAGCACTAATTTTCAGCATTAACTGTGAATTTCCTGGCTTTTGTGTGTGTGTGGAAGAGGGGCTCTTATCTGACCAGTGCCACTGTCCCTCCGCCAAACACCAGCCTCTCCAATGCAGCCTTGCAGGACAATAGGTGTGGAATTAACTCCATGGGGTGCCCGGCATTAATGTATCTTGGTTGCGGGTGATGGGGGTAGGAGTGGGGGGAAGAGAGAAAACAGGAGCTCTTGCAGCCTGTGTGACCCACTGTGTAGTGGATGGTTTGCTGGTACAGGTCAGGGCAACAAACCAGCCACTTCCTGCCATGGAGTTTCATTTGCTTTCTGCTGGTGGATCAATAGCCAGAGCAAATGAGCTGCTTGGGGTTCAGATATGCATGTGTTGGGAATACTAGTATATTGCTTGGTGAAATATACATGTGCACTAATGAGGCCCTTGATGGACAATTTTCAGAAATATATATAATCTTCCCCTGCCCCAGCAGGGGAAAAAATAACTTGAGTTCTGTTTTGGTCTCTATGAAGGCAAGAATGTGTTTTGTGTAGCTGGGGGAAGGAAGGGTAAATGTTTCTGATTTTTTAAAGAAACACACACCCTTGCTTCTTTCACTGCCACAACACAGGGCTATGAGGAGGAGAAGTGTCTCCAGATGTCCTCGAACTACAATTTCCTTCATCTCTCCAGCCACAATTGGGTCTGAGGATGATGGGAGTTGTAATCCAGTGACATTCTGGGAACCTAAGGTTAGGAACCCATTGGATGATAAGAGTACAACATGAAAAGAGCTGTCTCTTAAAACAATATTTTTCTGTTTTGCATAGGTTTTCATTGAGGCTTATTGTTTTAATGGTGGACATACTGCACAAGGTCACATCAGCCCAGTAAGAGTGTGTGCACCCAGGTTGCACAACAGCACAAACAAAAAAAGAGTGGTGCAAATGGTGTTACACAGGAGTAGATAATGGGTTTACTCTTTTCTAGTGTCACTTGTGTAGTGAACCGGTGGTTGGATTAATCCCACCTCTGTCATCTTCCCCAGGGTTGGCAGCTGGTTTCTGGCACCAGCATTAAAACCTGGAAGCTTTTGCTACCCTGAAGGATTAAAACCTACATGTGAATGTTCAGAGAAGTCTTGCTTAGGAACTGTTTAAAGAGAGGATTCGCTCTAGAAAACACAGAGAGAAGCATGAATCCACAATTGGACGTACTAGCCAACATCCTGACAGATGAAGCACCAGCACAGCAGGAGAAGCACTGATGTAGCACTCCTACTTCTGAAGACTCCTAGACGAATGCCGCCCTGGTGTATGTGTGTGAATTTCAGTGACCTTCCCTTCCCTGGAAGCCTTCTGTTTCACTCAAAAATATGTCCCTGAGGGCCATGTGGCCCTCAGGAACATATTTTTGAGCAGCACAGAGTACTTTCCAGGGAAAGGGAGGTGGTTGAACTTTGCCCCCACTACTGAGCCAGCAGTGGAGCTGAGTGAGAAGCTCCAATGCGTCTCCTGTGCTTCTGGTGCTTCATTAGTCTTTGTGTCAGCCACTGGATTTACACAGAGAGACGATGCTGACAAACATAGTCCCTTCCCCTTTTTGCTTGCTGGATGCATATTTTGCTTCATGGGTGCTGTGGTGATAACACAGTTGAGAAGTGTGGAAGCCGTTCACTTGTCTAGACAACTCGCTGGCTTGCTTACTTGCCATCTCTCCTGTGCTGCAATTAATTTAGGATGTGTATGCTAAAATAACCTACCTTTCCTATTGATATGATTATTTGGTCTCTCAAGAGTTTATCCCGGTTCGTGTTCTCTCTCTCTCCCTCTCCCCACCCCCTTGTGTGAAGGGATCTGGTTCCTGATCCTTACAGGTTGAGATTCTTCACCCCTCTTTCCTCGCATCTCTCCCATTCCGCCATATTCCCATTCTGATTCTCCCATATTCCCATTCAAGCAACTTCTGTGTGCACAAGCTCACTTTGTATTGGTTCCCTTATTCCCGCCCCTCCCCCTCTTTCCATTTCTCCTCGGCCTTCCACCATGCTGCCTGCCTGTGCCTGAAACGCCATTATTCTCCCACATCAAGTCACTTGGAAGCCAGTCACAGAAATAATATCCTGTGGCGGGGCATGGGAAGATGAAGAGCTGGTCCAGGCTAAGCCAAGTGGCCTTCTTTCCTCAGTTTCTGCTGTGCCAGAGAGGACCCGTCGTCGGACTTTGGTGCACTCACCTCTCATAATGGACTTCACTTCTCTTTCAGCCTAATCTACTTCACAGGGTTGTTGTGAGGAGAAACCTAAGTTTGTTGTACACCACTCTGGGCTCTTTGGAGGAAGAGCGGGATATAAAATGTAAAATAAATAAATAACCCAACTAGTTATTGCTTACAACTTTTGCTGGGGCGGGGAAAAAGTAGAATGGATTGGAAGCAAGGGCTGCTTATGTGAGCACTGTCGCTAGTTGCTGGTCTGTCCAAGTGTAGGACTGTTCAGGCCCCTGTAAATCAATATGGGCCCAACCACTCCCACAGGCTTCTGCTGAAAAACTGAAAGTATTGCCTCTCTTGCTCTGCATGGCCTGTCCTCTTCTGAGGCATTCTGGCCTGCCTCTGAAAGAGGCATTGCCCAACACCGCTACTCTTAAATGCCGGTCCTCTAGTCACACACAGATTCATTTTCTCACCCCTGTAAGACTGGAGAGTGTTGTTTTTCTCCCACTAGTAAAGAATATTGTGCTTTTCAGAGAGTCTTCTTTACCTTTACCCTTCTCTTTTTTGCACAAACACGTTGGGGCAGCCCCCCTGCTTTTGTAAGATGGAACTCCCCCCAACTCCCCCCCCCGCACCCCCCCACACCCTGATTTGGGAAGCTCAGACTTTCCTATGTAATAGCTATCCAGATGTTGAAAGATCAAAGGAGGGGCTGCTTGACCCATATAACAGCATTCTCTTTTGTGTTGCATACAGAGTTCAATTTGTTTAAAGCTTCTTGTGACTTATGGAGCACACAAAGTGCTATAAACCATTAACACCTTGAGTGGAGAAAAAGGAAAGGAAATAGCTGCCCCCCCACAACCTTTAAAAAAAATTGATAAAATGCATAACTGCAAACAATCCTGTTACCTTTTTTGTGTGTTTTGTTTTAAATTGCACTGGAGATGTCATCGCTATAGAGTGACGGAATTCCTCTGTTTTTGCTTACACACAAGGAAATGTTTGTGGAAACCCTGTTTAATTTTAGCACAGATTGATCCACAAGGAAATGTTTTCTTTTCCAGCTCCTCTTTGCTTATTTTTCCCTTTGTAACTGATACTGCCCTTGAAAATGAATTTATTTGCTTAAATTTCTTTTCTCTGGTAAGGCTTCTAATTTTCTAGCTGCTTTTCCTCTTGTAATGTTTTATTGGCATATTCATGTTCACCAGGTTAATATGTTAAATTGCAACAGATCTGTGGTTTAAAAATAAATAAAAATCAGCCAGTAATTTTTGCAGGGTTTTTATGCTGTCTCACATCCAGACTGAAACTGTGCCAGTGCAACAAAAGAGGGTTTTTGTTGACTCAACTAAAAGGAGGAGGAATTGACAGTCTTCATAATTAGCAACGGTAGTAGCATCATAATTTGGATACTGTATAATGGCTCTTGTGTGTAAATGTGGTTTGTCATACCTGTGCTATCATTAGCTGAAACTTTGTTCTTATATGGCAGCGTCTAGACCAGGGTCAGCCATATTTGTTCCTCCAGCTATTGTTGAACTACAACTCCCATCATTCCCAGCCATAATAAATTGTGGTTGGGAGTTGTAGTTCAACAACAGCTGGAGGGCACGTTTGCCCATCCCTGGAATGTGCTGCTGGTCCAGTTTTATATGCTAACATACAGGCTAGGTGAAAAGTGAGAGTGGGCGAATCAGGACCTTGGCTGGTAATCTATAAAACAAAAGTCACCGAGAGATTGTTGGACCTGCTTATTTCAGAACCCTTTCTTGTGCTGCTTAGATTTCTGCACAGTATAGCTTACCAGTAAAGCAAGGCCTCTAGAATCTGGAGTCCCGGCCCCTCCTCCTCCTGTTGCACAAAATAAGATTTCAAAATGAAACTTTCCCTGTGCAAATGCAGCTCCCACGGAGCCTCTTTAAAGATCTTCTCTCCCATTGCCTTTGCAATGGCAGCTGAAATGATTATTATGTATTCCCCTTTCAGCCCTGCTCTGTGGGGCTCCGCCAGATTTCTAATTTTGATGAAAAGGCAGAATTTGCAGCCTTAGAAGGCTTCCCTCCTCTCAAACTGCAGCTTAAACACAGCCTTTCTGCTTCACTAGTACAACACGGAGAAGGTATAATTTCCTTTTGTGCGGCTCTTGAAAGCATGCTGCTGTTGAAGTTGGTTTTTTAAAATTTATAATGCTGTAATGCATTTGCATGCCCCAGTACCCAGAATACTCATGAAGCTGATCTACCTGATGCTGAGCAGCTAGCATTCCTTGCATGCTAACTAATCTCCTCTTGCAGCTTACCCTGTCCAAAATATTTGATTCTTGCCCTTATAAAGCAGGGGTTCCCAACAGTGAATACTAGTACCCCAGGGAGACTTGAAGGGCTACCAGGGGGTACTCAGAGCTCTCCCGCCTCCCCAGTGCCGCCACACTATTTGTTCCTCATCTGGGGATTGCCGGCTTAAAGCTGACACGACCTCAGCAATGTGTCCACTGCAGAAGGGGAGGGAGGGAGGGAGGGAGGGTGAAGACCCTCCTCCTCTGCTCCTGATTGGCTGGCTACATGCTGAAGCTTAGCGCACACCTCCCCTCAGCCTGACTGACAGGCTTCAGAAAATTAGCACTGAGTACTACCATTGAAATTAAGGGGACATGTTTACTATACAGTCCTGGGGCTGCCTGCTTGTGGGATATGTAGGGGGACAATTTATTCAGAGTTGCAAGGACCCAGACTTTGTCCAGAGGAAGTACACATTTCTGTTGTCAGGATAAACTGCGGATACTGGTGCATACTTAAATGTACATAATTGTTTCTGCTTGGCCTGTCAAAAAAATGTTATGGAGGAAGAACAGAGTAAAGGGAGCCAGGGAAAATCATCATCATCATCATCCCCATCCCAGTGGTAATTGGCGCCCTGGGTGCAGTTCCAAAAGACCTTGAAGAGCACCTCAACACCATAGGGGCCACAGAAATCACCATCAGCCAATTACAAGAAGCAGCTTTACTGGGAACAGCCTATATTCTGCGACGATATCTATAACAACAACAGTGACAATAAAATTCAGCCATCCTAGGTCCTTGGGAAGGACTCGATGTCTGGATAAAACAAACCAGTCAATAACACCTGTCTGACTGTGTAAACAAGAAACAATAATAAAAAATAAATAATTAATAATACTTTTATCAGTTGTTCAGAAGAAGGAATTTCAAGAAATATTATTACCCAAATGGGATTATGTAGGAAGCTGCCCTATACAGAGTCAAACTATTGGTCCATCTAGTTCAGTACTGTCTACTGACTGGCAGTCACTTCCTGGGTTTCAGACAGGAATCTTTCCATGGCTCACCTCCTGCATGCAAAGCAGATGTCTATCTCAGAGCAACAGCCCTTCTCCATATGTCTTCCTGGCCACTTGCTGCTATCAACAACATGAAATAAAGTACATGAAATGAAACAGATCCTAATAATGTAGCCAAAAATAACAAAAACCACTATATAGAGGGATATAACATTGAAGGACATTGCCGTCCTTCAAGAGAGCCCTTAAAACGTACTTATTTGGCCTGGCCTTCCAGAGTTTTAAATGATTGTTTTAAACTGTTTTAAATTGTTGCCCTGATTTTCAGGGCTTTTAGCTGTTTTGTTGGTTTTATTGTGTTTTAATAGTTTGATTTTAATTGTTAATTTGTTTTTAATTGTTTTTATCATCTTGTGATCCGCCCTGAGCCGTATCGGAAGGGCAGTATATAAATCTAATAAATAATAATAATAATATAAATTATATTGAAAGTGAAACAATCAAATATATATAGTGATAAGAATGAATCGAGGATATTGATGAAATGTAATGACTAAAGTTCTCTAGCAATAGACACATAAGAACAATAGAACAGAATAATAACGTAAACTATAGAAAAACAGCTTTCCGGTAATGTTCGCTGTTTCGGTACGCTTTTTCAAGTGTCCAAAAAGTCCGATTGTTCTTTGAAAAATATCAGTAATCTTGACTTTCTATCCGTATGTTGGATGATGAATCCATCAGTCTTTTCCCATCATATGTCCATTCTCCCTCCTCAAGGGTTTCCAATAGAACAATTTGGGGTTTAAAAAAAGAATTAGAAGAATTGCCAAAAATTTAACTGTTGTTGTTCTCTTAAGTTAAGGGGATGGGTGTTAAGTTTGGAGATGCAGAAGCTTCTGTTTACTTCTACACTGTCAATTTCCCCCCCTGTTGAAAATATTCCAAAACTGAGAGGTTGTGGTAATTGAAATTAATCTGTCTTGCAACAGGGTGTTCAAGCTTTGTTGCTGTGAAACTGTCTTTTAATCAGGTTTATTGGTACTCTGTGATTTTATTACTTCATTGATTGATTGCAGTCCAAGCACTGACTTATAGCATTCTGAGAACCTTGACTGTCCCTGAACGTGTACATGTGTATGTTTCAGTATTCCTGAGAAAAAATTCCTTCTTTCTCCCTGCTTCCTTTGCAGACTGCCTGATCAAGAGCTCTGCTTAGCCTGAAAGCTTGCGTATTCCTCCACCAATTATTGTTGGCCCACTAAGACAATCATTCACACTTGTATGCCTTTAGTTTTTATACCTTTTATATCTATTCAGACATTATGTTGTGTATGCATACAGGTATCTGTACACAAGTCCATGTCTTTGTGTTAATTACTGTACTTATATTAAGTAAACCTGGGTAGAGGGTTTCCCAAATGCAGGGTACAGTTAGGAAATGTACTACTGTGCATTGAACATTATGTGCTTTGAACATAATGTCTCATTGCATACTCTGTACACAAACTGTATATGTGTTGAATATAGGGTGTGAAATGGGCTTCTTTGTACAATATGTAGGCAAAAAAATTTTTTTTTCCAATGCAGATCTCTAGCTTTTAAGAGAAAATTGGTTGTACTGAATGAATTCTTAGAAAGCCTGGGAGATGAGATTTGGGCAATTTACATTGGCTGAATGATGCTCAATGCAATGCTGGCGTTGTCCATTGGCCGGCACTGCTGTGCATGTGCCAGGCAGTTCCAACACTGCTGATTAACACTCATAGTTTTAAGTTGCACAAGTGCCCATTTGGTTGGGGCTGCTTGGCACATGTGCAGTAGCGCCATCTGCTGGGCAATGCCGGTGTTGTGTTGCTTGTCATGTTGGCCGCTGTCTAAGGTGGAGCCACTGGATAGCTTTCTGACCTGCCCCCTGCCTAGCCGAAGCTGAATAACTTAAGCAAATATATGTGATTTTCCTTAAAATGCACAATTGAGGCTATGGAAATATTAATATTACCCATATAGTGCCATCCATACAAGGCACTTTACAAAAAGTCACAAGACAGATCCGTGTCCTGAGCGGCTTACAATTTAGATAGTGACACAAGGGAGACTGCTGAGGGAGAGTAGGGTGGGCATGGAGTAGATACTGAAAGAACAAGTTTCATTTCAGTTGCGTGAACTGAAGCTTTGTTACAGTAGGGTATGGAGATGAAGGGGTGGTGCCAAAGGCTTCAGACTTGTCTTGGAAGACAATTTGGATTATTTGGTGCCAGATGTGCCCCACCCGCCACCTAAGCTCAGAACATTTAAGTTCTGCCCTTAAGCTTATTTTCTCTCGTCTAAATTATGCCGCGAGTGTAACTCTGTTAACGTGCACTCTAGCAGGAGCTGCTGGGTGTCTGGTATAATTAGCTGACACATTTTCTCCCTCTGCTGGTCTACTTTGACTGGCCAGGGGTCTGATGTAACTAAGACTGACACGCTATCCTGTTACAGTACTTGAGCATAAAGAGTGGCCAAAGCCTGAGTCGTAGAAGCTCCCAGGTGCCAGAGCCGGGGCTGGCTGTGGTCTTTTGGCCGGTTCTAGGTCAAGCCAACTGTTTCTAGGAGAAGAAAAACAAAATTGACCAAGCAAAGAGCAACCAAAAAAGTACATATCCGGTGTCCGTCTTTGGCTATATTACCCAAATGTGGAGAACCTGGGGTTTTTTTGGTCCTGATTCTCTCTGCCACGGCCAATGCGGAGGCAGGCTCGAGTTAGAAGGACGCAGCATGTAAAGAATATATAGCAGAAAATAGCTGGTCAGCCATGTGGAGAAATAAAGGCTGAAAAGAGAGTGTATTTTCAGGAGCAATTTAGTGCATGATTGATCTCCTTGATGCTGTTAGTGGAGTGTTCATAGCTGAGTGAGTCGACCAGTTGCCACAGTGGTTTGTACCGTGTGTGTGTGGAGTGAGGGTGGGTGGGGAATCTGCTGGTGAAAAGCACTGATGAGGTTTTTTTTTTTTAAGTAAAAACTTGCTTGTGCATTAGAAAAGCAACCTGTTGTACATCCTATTAGTATGCTTTTTTGACTTGACTTAGATTGTTCCCCCGGCTCTTTTTTGATGCTTTTGTGGGTAGGTAGGTACTTCTGAGCCTTGCATTGTCTAGCCTTTATATTTCATGCACCCAGTTGAAGTGTGTATTGGGTGCATAGAATCAGCAGTGACATGGAAGTTAGATGGATCGCTTATAGTTACTGAGCATTCGTGATGTGACTCTGCAGGGAAGGGGTTGTAGGTCAGTGGTAGACGACATGCTCTGCATGCAGGTTTACAACCCCTGGCAACTCTGGGTAGGGCTGGGAAAGATCCTCTCTGAATGAAAGCCTGGAAAACCACTGCCAGTTGGTGTAAACCAGGCATGCTCAACCAGCCCTCCTGCAGGTTGGCCTACAACTCCCATAATCCCTGGCTATTGGCCACTGTAGCTGGGGATTATGGGAGTTGTAGTCCAAAAACTGCTGGAGGGGGGCAAAGTTGAGTAGGCCTGGTGTAAACAATACTGAGCAATAAGACAGGCCTTGACAAATTCTTCTTTGGATCTGTGAGTCAGCACAAAAAAGGAGCCAGACAATGGACACATGACATGATTACTAAACTTCATGGCGTATATTGTCTTCTCTTTAAGAGTGGGCTTCTCTTCACAAGTAACATACTTAGAACAGAAACAGGGCTGCTTGGGACAAATAAAGAAATGGTTCTGCCTCTGGGTATCCTACTCTAGGCACCACAGTAAAATTTCTAGGCACCATGGCTCCCTGGTGCCTGGGATTTGTCAAGACCAGTCAAGTATGTGAAAATGGAAGTATTTTCCTGAGGTGAATGCTTATGTAAAGGCAATATAGCTATTGCTAACTGTTCGCTTTGGTGTTAGATTTGTTTCCCTTTCTGACAGTTCTTCCCACCCCCCTCTCCCCTGAGGGATTGGTAGCCCCATCCTTTTCGCCCACTGTTGTTCTGGATAAGTTAATTGAATATTTAGGTGATGTTGATTCTCTCTTTTACTGCCTGCTTATTGATATTTTGCGGGCCTCAGCTGGCAACTGCTGAGCAGACCGTGGAGGCTGCTTTGGTGCCAAGACTGTTGCCAGTTGCACTAAATCAGTAGTCAGTTGTGGAGTTTCTGTGTGGTGAGCTTGGCACGCTTGCGTCTTTATAGTCTCTGCTGAGTGCTTGCTGTGCGTTGTCATCATTTTAAGGTGAGCTATCCAGGTTGACAAAGAAACGAATGGCCCACTTCTCTGAAAAGCAACTGCACCCAGCAACTGAAACTCTGAGGAGAGCTGGTCTTGTGGTTAGCTCAGACAAACATGAATTGCCCACCTTTTGCTCCACCTGGTTTTCATTTGAATGGGAGACTACATGTGTGAGCTCTGTAAGATATTCCCCTCGGGATGGAGCCGCTCTAGGAAGAGCAGAAGGTTCCAAGTTCCCTCCCTGGCTTCTCCAAGATAGGGCTGAGAGAGACTCCTGCCTGCAACCTTGGAGAAGCTGCTGCCAGTCTGGGTAGACAATACTGAGCTTGAGGGACCAATGGTCTGACTCTGTATAAGGCAACTTCCTATGTTCCTGCGTAACTGGATTGGGCAGGTGGGCTCTTGGGCATTTTAAATGCTGTGGTGTTCTGGTGAAGCCCCAAAGATCTTTCAGTTTCCATGGGTGTTGCATGGCCCTTCTGAGCTGGTCTTGTGGAAGCAAACATGACTTGTCTCATTTGCTAAGCAGGGTCTGCCCTGATTTGCATTTGAATAGGAGACTACATGTGAGTACTGCAAGATATTCCCCTTAGGGGATGGGACCACTCTGGGAAGAGCATCTGCATGCTTACATGCAGAAGGTTCCAGGTTCCCTCCCTGGCATCTCCAAGATAGGACAAGATTTTTTTTTATAGGACAAGATTTTTTTTATTGAACCAACAAACTACCAAAGCATACAGTACAGGCTGAGAGATTTTACTGCCTGCAACCTTGGAAAAGCCACTGCCAGTCTGTGTAGACAACGAGCTAGATGGACTTATGGTCTGACTTAATATGACAGTTTTCTATGTTCCTAATGTGCACATCATCATTTAGCAAATTAAAAAACAAGAGGCTTCAGTCTAAGATAATGCATCTTCCTTAGTTTTGCCATGTGCGTGTTCTGTGTTTCTAAGTAATGTAAGTAATGAGCCACAAATCAGAATTTCCGTGCTGTGTCTCTTGCCTTTGCCAGGAATTCACTAGGTTTCCTTGGGCAAGCTACTCCCTCTCAGCCTCAGCTGCAATATGGGGAAAATATTTACCAGTCTTACAGGGTTGTTGTAAGAATTACATCAAGATAATATATGCCAAGCACTTGACACACACAAGTTGATCAGGAGCCTAGAGCACCTTCCTTACAAATGCAAGCCTACAACACCTGGGGCATCTTAGCATAATAATAATATTAATAATATAATTATAAACTTTTATTTGTTAGCCGCCCCATAACAAATTGTCCTCTGGGCAGATTACAACACATCATTATAACATGAGCTAAAATACACACATTAAATTATAACAGACCAAAATACAAAATCGGTTACAATCAGTTCAAACATATTAAAAACTTGTTTTTTAAAATTTTAAATGTAAAAGGCCTGAGTGAACAAAAGTCTTTACCTGGCATCTAATAGAACAAAGTGATGACGCCAGGTGAAGCTCACTGCGGAGGCAATTCCATAAATGGGGTGCAGCCCCCTCAAGTTAGAAGAAAGACTAAGGGAAGACATAATAGGGTTCTATAAAATTATGCATGGTGTGGATACATTTTTTCTCTTTCTCTCATAACCCTAGATCCAGGGGTCATTCCATGAAGCTGCTGGCCAGCAAATTTAGGAACAAAAGGAAGCAATTTTTCAAACACTGCATAATTAACCTATGGGATTTTCTGCCACAGGATGTGCTGATGGCCACCAGCCTGGATGGCTTTGATAGGGCCTTAGAAAAATTCATAGAGGACAGGTCTATCGGTGGCTACTTCTCTGAGGGCTATAGCCCCCCTCTGGCCTCAGAGCCAAGATGTCGCTGAGTACCAGTTGCAGGGGAGTTACAGTAGGAGAGAGAGCATGCTTTCAGCTCTTGCCTGTGGGCTCCCCAGAGGCATCTGGTGGGCCACTGTGTGAAACAGGATGCTGGACTAGATGGGCCTTGGGCCTGATCCAGCAGGGCTGTTTTTAAGTTCTTAAAAAGTGCTAAAGACATACTTCTGCTTATGATGATATATGATTATTATATGCTACTTACTTATTAATATTACTTCTATACCACTCTCCATTAAAAAAGCTCTCAAAGTAGTTTGCACAGAAAAAAGAATGGTAACGTGGTTCCTCGTCCTCCATAGGGTTAGCAGTCTAAAACAGAAAACAGCCACTGGAGTGATGTGCTGGGGTTGAACAGGGCCATTTGCTCTCCCCCGTTAAATAAATAAATGTTTGTTGTATAGATGAGAGAGATGTCAGTTTTCCAGAAAAATTTTGAATCGGGCAAATTCCCCCTTATTTGCATTAATTTTTCTTTTAAAAAACAAACAAAAACCCAACTATACACATTTTCCTGATGCCCTAAATAGATTGTGAACTGATTTTGTATGTTGTTTGACCTATTTATTCACACACACACACACACACACACACACCCTTCCCCATATTAATTTTCCCTAATTATATAGCAAAAAAAAATTTTTCAGATAGCTAAGTAGAAATTTTAGAAATGGAAAAATTTCCACAGAAAAATAAAGTATGAGGAAAAAATTGTGAAAAAATTTCCACCCCACATCTCTGGTGGATGGTAGTGTTCAAAATAGGTTTGCATTATGAAGAAAGCTATATGGCCAAGAGCTCTGACATGACTGCTTCTTCATGCCCGAACAATTCCCTCTCTTGATGTCTCCATGGTGATTTCTCCTCTTCTTTAGCGATTTAGCTTGCCACTCATCCACTTTTACACCATACTGTCCACCAATATTTCTCCATACTGCCAGTCGATATTTCTGAACATCACTTTTCAAATGGATATTTCTGAACACCAAATTTTCAAATTGGCTGAAAATTGTCATAGACAAATTAATCAAATCCAGTTTTAATTGATAATTGGGAAAGGGTGTCACATTTTCAGTCATGAAACTGATGGTTAAGGACACACTTCTCCTTGAAACCTGTTCTGATCTGTTCCTGTACCTGTGCCAGGAAAGGATGATCAATTGCATTTTTTCTTATGAAATCGTGAGTCGTTTTACACTTCCTTCAGTATCTCATATAGGCACGATATTGAAGGTTTTGAAATTAACAACTGTTTTTAATTTTAACTGAACAATTAAGCATCTGTCCTGTAACCAGTTAACGAAGTAAAAATCAATTAAATAATTGATTGACAGCTCCAAAATGTTAAAAATAACGAGGCAGCAGAAAAGCCTATGAAAAGATTTAATACTTTCTACCCATCCAATGCAGTTTGTTTATCTCTGTTGTTGGTAGGGCTGCTTCTTCGTTTTCTTTACTCTCTTTTTAGATGTTTCCTCTGCTCCTAGTTCAGTGGAAAGAAGCATTATTTGGAGCTCAGCAAGAATTCTCCGGTCATCAAGCGAATTGCTGTCAGAAGCTCATTGCTTTTTAAGTAGACCAAAAGGGGAACGTGGAATACAAATTATTCAGCTAATGTAGCACAAAACTCTTTCCATGGAAGTTATTAGTTTTTGGAAACTTTCTGTAATCATGTCAAACTCTGGATGCTTAAATCATTTGGGCCCCGCTAAAAGAGGAGGGGTAGGGGGGAAACTTGGCATGGTTCTTAGTATCTGCTGCCTTTTTATGTGGCATGAATAAGAAAGTATGCGTGTAGGAGTTGGGGTGAAAGGAGCTGGTTTTATAAAAAGTGAGGATTTTGGAATCCCCATTCTGGGTCCACATAACAAAGGGATGCATTGAAACAAAGGACTGGCTTACTACTTCATCAGGAATCCTAGATAGCTGTTAGGGAAGTCACTGTACTGTATGTATGTAATTATTTAATTGTTCAGTTTTTATACCGTCTTTCATAATGCATCTCAAGGTGGTTTACAAAAGTTAAAATACAATTAAATTCCATAAAAGTTACATTTAAAACCTTAAAATCAATTAAACGTTAAGATCATCAAACACCACGAAACACTTAAAAAGAAACAGAAGCAAGAAAGCTGAGAAACCTAGCAGCCTCTCTAGAAGGTAAAAGCCTGAGTAAATAAAAAGCTCTTGAGTTGTTTTTTAAAAGCAGCCACAGCGGTCACAGAGCAAACGTTCCAGAGTCTAGGAGCAACAACAGAGAAGGCCCTGTCCTGTGTGCATGGCAATCTAGCCTCTCTCAATGTCGGCACATGGAGCAAAGGCCCCCCCTGACGATTGTGTTGGGTGGGCAGAAACCCTTGGAAGCAGGCGGTCCTTTAGGTAACCAAGCCCCAAATTGTTAAGGGATTTAAAGGTAATAACCAGCACCATGAATAGGATCTGTAAACAAATTGGCAACCTGTGCAGCTCTTTCAGAATAGGTGTAATATGCTCTGAGTAATGCTTATTCTGTCATATGTTAAAGTGCAGGGGTTCTCAAACTTGGTCCCAAGATGTTATTGGACTGCAACTCCCATCATCTTCAGCCACAATGGGCTTTGACCACAGTGACTGGTGGTGATGGGAGTTGTACATAGGGACAAAGGAAGCTGCCATATACTAAGTCAGACCATTGGTCCAACTAGCTCAGTATTGTCTACACAGACTGGCTGCGGCTTCTCCAAGATTGCAGGCAGGAATCTCTCTCAGCCCTATCTTGGAGAAGCCAAGGAGGGAACTTGGAACCTAGATGCTCTTCCCAGAGTGGCTCCATTCCCTGAGGGGAATATGTTATAGAGCTCACACTTCTAGTCTCCCATTCATATGCAACCAGGGTGGACCCTGCTTAGCTAAGGGGACAAGTCATTCTTGCTACCACAAGACCCGCTCTCCTCTCCTATATGATTCAACAACATCTGGGGACCCAAGTTTGAGAACCCCTGGTTCAGTGTTTAGGGTGTCAGACTAGGACTGGGGAGATTCGGGTTCAAGTCCCCACCCAGCTATGAAGCCCAGTGGATGCTCTTGGGCCAGTTGCTATTGCTTTTAACTCAACCTACCCCACAGGCTTGTTGTGAGGATAAAACAAGGCAGGAGACCATCTGCCTACCTTGAGCTGCTTGAAGGAAGGTTGCTCTATGCATGTAATGCATGCAAACAAATGCTGTTATTTACATAGTGCCATGTATGTGCGTGGTGCTTTACAAAGCACAAGAGGATATGTCCCTGCCCTGAAGGGCTTACAGTTTTCATAATTTAAACATTGCTGTTTGGACCCTATGCAAGGATGGGGCAGGAGCTCCGTGGTAGAGCATCTGCATGCAGCAGGCCCCAGCATTTCCAGTTGGGACTGGGAAACACTCCTGCCTGAAACCTTGGAGAAGCTGCTGCCAGTCTGAGTAGAGAATGCTGAGCTGGGTGGACCGATGGTCAGACTCGGTATAAAGCAGCTCCTCATGTTACTAAGGATTGCTCCTGAAAGGAAACTCAAGGGACTTTGCTACCTCCCTTGCTCTGTGCATGGGAAAGCATTAGGATATGCGGGATAGAACCAGAACTCCAGGCACTTACTCCTTCCAGGGACAATGTCACAGGAGCCTGGGCTGTACTGTTCAGATGCTGGGCATTATTGATGCTTTGAATAGCTAGAAAGAAAAACTCATTATTTGGCATTTTCAAGCCAAGGCACAGTTCATGATGTCTGCAGCGTGTTTTAAAGTGCGTCTGCAGTTCTCCTGGAGACCATTGAATAGACAGAAATGTTGGAAGGGAGGTGATCCCCCCCCCGCCTCCCCCCCCCAGTGGTTTGTATGGCCTGCTAATTAGGTCATTCTACTTGCACTTACAGTATTTCCTCTCCCTTTTAAACAGAATAAGGCTCTCTTGGTTATATTGTATGTATCCTTCCTGCTTTGTATTTTCCTCTGAGAGCGCTCTCTCTCTCTCTCTCTCTCTCTCTCTCTCTCTCTCTCTCTCTCTCTCTCTCTCTCTCTTTCATCTTGTTTACCACCCTTTCAAACATTTACCAGTTTGTTTTCCCCAAATGTAGCAAGGGTTGGCCTTAAGAAGGGGCTGTAGCTCAGCGGAAGAGCATCTGCTTTGCATGCAGAAGGCCCCAGTTTTGGTCCTTGTCATCTCCTGGTAGGGCCAGGAATGACCCCTGACTGAAAACTTGGAGAGTTGCTGCCAGTCAGTGAAGGCACAACTGAGCTAGATGGACCAATGGTCTGACTCAGTATAAGGCAGCTTCCTGTGAACCAACTGTTTGAGGAAGCTCAAAACCTTCCATGTTCACGTTCCAGATAGTTCTCTGGAGTGGAAATCCTTGTTGGAACTAAGTTGGTACTAAACTTCCCATTGAGATTGAGAGGGGTCGATGTTTCACTTTGAAAATGATGGATTTGATCTTTACAGTATTGAAGCTCTGACTGTTTTCTTAAGCGGCATTTGAATAGTTCGTATTTTCTGCATCCCTTCAACAACATCCCACTGGTGCTACACATGGTTTGATTTAACATTTTAATGCTGCTAGAAAGCCGCTTTGTGCTTTTATTTTACCTTATTGTGTTCTATTCCTCTCTTCCTTCAAGTAGTTTAAGGCAAGGGTTCAAGATTCTCACCCCATGGCCCATTTTATCCTTTCCAACAACCCTGTGAGGTAGTTTAGGCAGAGGGAGGGTGGCTGGCCTCCGGGCACTCGAAGCTTCATGGCTGAGTGGGGACTTGAACCTGGGTCTCCCCAGTCCTACTCCAACACTCTGACCACTACTCTTTAACCCAGGGCTGCAGAACTTTGGCCCTCCTGCAGATGTTGGACTACAACTCCCATCATCCCTGAGTGTTGGCCATTAAGGCTGTGGATGATGGGAGTTGTAATCCAGACACAGCTGGAGGGCTGAAATTGTGCAGCCCTGCTCTAACCATTGAGATTGTAAAGTGTGGGTGTGACAGGCTTACAGGCTTATCAAACAGTTATACCCGCCAGAGAGAAGAGAGTGGGTACTTGGAGGCAAGTCTTATCTGCCACGGGTGACTAGGTGAGTTGCTATTTAGAAACCAATGTCAGTTTCCTCCAGAACCATGGCATTCGATTTTTATATGGATTGCAAAAGGGATTGCTATAGAAAATTTAAGATTTCAGAACTGGTTTTGCTTGTTAATTTTTGAAAAACAATGAAATTGCGTTGTTTAAATTGTCCACAGCAATAGCTTTGAGCAGCAGATGCTTCTTCTCTGTCTGCTAACAATCAATGGATGCTGTTCCAAGTAATTTCACTCTAGTTTTTAGCCAAGGGCCTGCATGTAAATGAGTCCCAGTGAAATCAACAGGACTTGACCGTGGCTAATTGTCCTCTGCATTGTGAATAGTTCTTAACAGGTGATATATTTGACTAGATCTGGAATGAACAAGCCGCTCTTATTAAACAACTCTGTGTCATTTGTCTGTTTGGACAGAGTTTTATTGGACTGGGGTAATCTTCCCCCCACCTCCCCCAGTTTTTCTTGCAAATGGGTGATGATTGTAGAGACACTTTTTTTTTTGTCAATATGCAAAAAAAAAGGGGGGGGGAGCAGCTGTTAGGCTTAGCAGCTTGATGCGGATGGAATTTACAATCCGCTCATACAGCCGTCTGCAATTTATTGTGTAGAACGGAAAATTGTTTGCTTGTTTCTTGTCCTGGTAAGGCGAGCTGTGGATTAAAATGAAACGCCAGCGTGTCATAAACAGCTGGGAAATTACGCCTGTTCAGTTGTGTTGCCTCTTTGTTAACCTTGCTGATAGGAAAATGTGGTGTCTTGTTTCAGATAAGGCTTTTTGTTGGAGTGGATGTTTTGTACCTGGTTCAGGGATGTACGTTCCTGTGAATGACTGGATTGTGCCGTCCTCTTCCTTATTTATCTGTCTATTTAGATTGCAAATTTGTGGGCAGGGTGTTGTCACTTTCAGTTTTATGTTTGCACAGCACCTTTTTTTTTAGGTGCTTAAGAAATTGCACATTCTAAATAAAAACGATTTTTCCTAGGGGAAATGCATTTGTAGTGGTGCAAATATTTCATTGGAGGCTGAAGTGGTGTAGCATAGTGGTTAAGCGTAAGGAAGGGGTTGTAGCTTAGTGGTGGAGCATTTGCTTGGCATGCAGAAGGTCCTAAGTTCACCGTAGGATCTCCAGGTAGAGCTGGGAGAAACTTCTACCTGGAACCTTGAAGAGCCGCTGCCAATTGCAGTAGGCAATGCTGAGCTACATGGACCAATGCTCCTATGTTAATAATCAGCTCTAAGCCAGATGTTTACATTTCTTGTAATAGTTCATCTATGAACTATGTCATTGATTATTAACGAAACATCTTTATTCTCCTTTTTATTACGCATCGGATCTTGCTAACTGAAGCATCGAGGTGATCTGCAAGTGTGAATATGAATATGACGAGTATTTATATACCGCTTTTTAACAAAAGGTCCCAAAGCAGTTTATATAGATATATATAAATAAAGGGTCTCCCTATCTCCAAAGGGCTCACAATCTAAAAAAGAAACATAAGATAAACACGAGGAAGAGCCACTGGAGGGATGCTGTGCTGGGTAGGGATGTGCACAAAACTGGTTTGCCTGGTTCAGTTTCAGTCCGAAGCCACCGTGTGTGGTTTTGCACCTCCGAACAGGGCCCCGGATTGGCTTGAAATTGAACCGGTTCGGGCGTGCCATGGACATTATATTTTGTAAAATAAGAAAGAAGGTGGACTTACCGTTTGCTGAGGGCATAGGCAGCCTTGGGGTGTGTGTGTGTGCAATGAGTGCTGCGTCTGTGGGGCTTGCTCTCTCTCTTTCATCTGGCGGTTCCTCTCCCCCCGTTTTGGTCCATTTTGAGGCCATTTTAGGCCTATGTTATCTGGTCATGCAAATGGCCTGTGGGCATGCACACCAACCTCACAAATGGCCACCACATGCTTACAGAGGGCTGAAACAGGCCGAACCGACCCATAGGAGATCGGGGGGAGGGAGAGCCACCAGAGACACACACCCCCGCCCACTTGTGGCCACAAGAGCACCCCAGAGGCTGCCAAAGCCCTTGGCGGTGGTAAGTCTGCCTTTTTTTCTTATTACAAAATTTAATGTCCATGGCAGCTCTGAACCGGGCCCAGTCCGGCTCGTGGTCAAGCCCTTGAACCAAGCTGGTTCGAGCTTGAGACACCTTGCACACATCCCTAGTGCTAGGGATGGATATGGCAAGTTGTTCTCCCCCACTAAATAAAGAGAAGCACCACCATAAAATGTTCTGCCTGCTCTAGCTGAGCAGGGAGATGATCCATCCTAGATAAATTGCCATGAATAGAAATTTCATGTTACTTTTTGGTGAGATACATCCATCTGTGAGACATCAAGTGATGTTCATACATGCATGAACTGACTCTTTGGTATTGCAAAATTGGATCCACAAACCTTCAAACACAATTACATCCTACAATGTATTTCCTTTTTAAAATTGGGGCAAGGAACAAAAACATGCATTGGAAGATGCATTCTTTCATCTTAAAAAGAAAGGGCCAACATAACACTATTGTTTAGCTGTAGCTAGATTAAAGTCAATATATACATACTAGGAGCTCTTACAAGCCCCTAGTATGCAGAAAATTTCTGTTCCCTTTGGATGATGTTGAAATGGATCTGCATTTATACTGAATTCTGTCTTCCTCTGATTCTTATAAAGGACACTTAAAATTCTCCTGCCTTATCAGAGTTTGTGGAGGCTAAATCTTTCTGCAATTCATATCCAGCCTCTACTGATAGTGCTTACTTTATGTTGGATATTTTATATCCAAAATATACAGGTGAAACTTGGAAAATTAGAATATCGTGCAAAAGTCCATTAATTTCAGTAATGCAAATTAAAAGGTGAAACTGATATATGAGACAGACGCATTACATGCAAAGCGAGATAAGTCAAGCCTTAATTTGTTATAATTGTGATGATCATGGCGTACAGCTCATGAAAACCCCAAATCCACAATCCCAGAAAATTAGAATATTACATGGAACCAAGAAGACAAGGATTGTAGAATAGAACAATATCGGACCTCCGAAAAGTATACAGTGTACTGTGCTTGATTGGCCAGCAAACTCGCCTGACCTGACCCCATAGAGAATCTATGGGGCATTGCCAAGAGAAGGATGAGAGACATGAGACCAAACAATGCAGAAGAGCTGAAGGCCGCTAATGAAGCATCCTGGTCTTCCATAACACCTCATCAGTGCCACAGGCTGATAGCATACATGCCACGCCTCATTGAGGCAGTAATTGCTGCAAAAGTGGCCCAAACCAAGTACTGAATACATATGCATGCTTATACTTTTCAGAGGTCCAATATTGTTCTATTCTTCAATCCTTGTCTTCTTGGTTCCATGTAATATTCTAATATTCTGGGATTGTGGATTTGGGGTTTTCATGAGCTGTACGCCATGATCATCACAATTATAACAAATTAAGGCTTGACTTATCTCGCTTTGCATGTAATGCGTCTGTCTCATATGTCAGTTTCACCTTTTAATTTGCATTACTGAAATTAATGGACTTTTGCACGATATTCTAATTTTCCGAGTTTCACCTGTATGATGGATATTTTAATTGCACAACTTATGTTATTAGAAACATATTAGCAATTGTATTGATAAGAAGAGCTTTGACTTGACCAAATTAGTAGGCCTCTTGTCCTCAGGAGTAACCTTACAGGAATTTGTGAGTCAGAAGCTGTCTGGCTGGGAAATTTCATGGTGCGGTAAACAGGTAGTTAGGTAACATAGGCGAACACTAAAACGGTGGGATTTCAACATGGCAGAAAAACAACGAAACAAAACGCAGACATCCTGCAGATTGATGTAGTGGAACGTAACAAAATCAGGGAAATCCCTTGGGAAATGGCTGAATAAAATGCTCATGACCAAGTCCTCTGGATTGTGGTCATCATTTCTTCGTGGTTTCAACAACAATGACATTTGCTTGCCAGTAAGATTCTCTTCACTGCTAAGACTGTGGGAGACAGGTCTGACTCAAATCTGATCTTGAAATTAAAGTAAATTTTAAAATTAAAGTTAATGGAAATTAAAATCCTTTCACCTTTATAATCAATTCCTTGTTTGTTTTTTCCCCTTGAACTTCCTAAAATTCTTCTGAAAGAACTCCCTAGTGAAACAAGAGCCTCCCCATCTCTGACATCTTTTAAAAAGTCTCTTAAGACACATTTCTTCACCCAGATACTGATATTGTTTTGATTGTTTTAATGTTGTTTTTAGAATATTGTTTTAAAAAATTTTAAATTGTGTTTTAAATTTCTTGCTTTTACATTTTTTGTTTTTGTTTTTAATTAATGTTTTACTTTTAATCTTGTTGTAAACCGCCCAGAGACTTAAGTTTTGGGTGGTGTAAAAATATGATCAAATAAATAAATTAAATTAAACTAACTCCACAGCCAGGTGCTACCATGAGCGCTTGAAGGGGCAGTCTTTCTTCAGTTTCTACTTCCTATGTTCTGCCAGTTCTTGAATTCCCTATATTATAATAATCTGTTCGCTCAGTTTATTATCTAATATCTCATTCTTTCTCCCAACCTCCAGTTTTCTAGAATGGACTTGATTTAATTATAGTTTTGCAGATTTAATTATAGTTTTGCATATCTTGCCCCTTTTGCTTGTGTCATTCTTTGGTGGACATATGCTGACTTCCTGAATTATCTTTATTGTTCTTTCTAATCTTACTATGAAACACTACCAACCTATAGTGCAATTCTGTGCACTGCCTGAGCAGTATGGATGTCTGGAAGAGACCTGATTAGACAGAGATCGGTGGGAGTCCCACCTGCTTCCTGCATAAATATTTGTCTACATTTGCATCCATGGAAAGAGCTCATTCGTCCTCTGAAATGTTTTGGCATATTAGTGACTTCAGGTATAATCCTGTAGTTCTGCTGGTATACAAACTTTTTGTTTTCTCTGCATAAACATATCACTCTTTTGAAACACCTTATGTGTCAAAAGATGATGGTTTGTTCGTGTGATATATGGGCAGTGATTGTCAGTAACTTTTGAAGCCCATCTAATTTTGGCAGTGAGGCATTCTTTTCTTGTCACATAAGACATACTTGATAAATTTTCATGGTCTGTGGACATGGCTTGGTAATTTTCAAACCTTCGATCCAAGGTAGAATTTCTGAAGAATTATTGAGAGGAGAATGAAATTGTGCTTCCCTGTTGCTCTGGGTTGATGCTAGTTTTGCACATTTTCATCTTTCACAAACCCATCACGTTAGCCTTTTGGGAGGGGAGGGGAAAAAAGCTCTGTGCATTTTTATTTTGCTGGTTTGAATATTGGCCTTCATAGGATGGATCCGGGAAGAGGAAAGGTCAGGCAGGAGTGTTAGCATCTCAGTTGTTACAGTGTGGGTTTTTAGAGATGTTAAGATGACATATTTTGAATTGTAAGAATAAAACACATTGTTTTGAAACATATCCTTCCCAGAGAGACTGTGTTTCTAGTGAGCAACAGGATGTGTAGCCTGCGCTGCTGCATTAATTCCTCTAGGGCTAGCTTTTACCCTGTGCATCCTGTTGGCCCGTGAGTTTTATTCTTTCTCTTTTTGATCCAGTCAGTAAGAACTCAGAGGACTTGGGGATGGCTTAGCCATATCTACTATAAGTGCTGGATCTTCTGAGCAGGCCTAGGTAGACCTCTCAGGGATGCCTCTGACATGGGTACATTTCCCTTCTTTTCTAGCCCCCGTCAGACGTTTACAGTTCTGCGGCACTCACAGTTACAGTGTCGAAAGCACTGTAGGGACGGAGTCCTGCCTTGGAGCTGTCACTCACTTCCTCCAGCTGGCCTGTCCAAGGTTCCGGCACCATTTGTGTGAAGAGGGAAACTGTGGAATTGTGATGGCTGGTGCTGCCGTGATTTGGCAGCCTGGATTGCCTGAGGCTGCTGATCATGGAAGCACCGGCCGTCATGGTTCACACAGACGGCGCCAGGATGGTGAGTGGGCTAGCTGGAAGGGATGCGTGACAGCACCATGGCGGGACTCCGTGCCACTTTCAGAGCTGTAACTGTGAGTGCTGTAGGGTTGCAAATGGCTGAATGGGGCTTCTGTTCTAGCAGACTCTGGCAGGAGAGCCCGAAATCTCATGAAAATCTGTCCCCATGTTTAGGAGGAGTGGATTTAATCACTGAATTTCTCCTCTGCATTTTGCATCCCTGTGCTATGGATCACAGTGGGTTATGCTCTCCAGTGACACGTACTGTAAAATAAATCTCAGTGGCTAGAATCCCAGATGTTTAAAAGCTTAATCCTGAGCATTGACAACTAGCTAAAAAAGGGGTGGTTTTCAACGCTTCTAGAAAGCTCTTATGGAAAACAGAGTTCCATCACAGTAAAGTACTATTCACATGTTATGTTGAATGCATGTACAATCGATGTACAGCGTATACATGTACAATTATTCATAAGTTATGTTGAATGCACAGACAGCAGTATACTTCCTGTCTATGCCATGCATTTGGGGGAGCCTGTACCCTGGTTCACTTTTAAAATGGACACGTGACAACATGTATGTTTGTACAGATACCTGTTAGCACATATAACATAACATCTCAATAAGGCTTAAGTCAGCTGTGGAAAAAACTGCTGTCCAAGTATGGGTCCCAGATGGAATTTGATCTACCAAGAATATCCTTTGATTTAAGGAATTATAATAGGACATATAGGATGTTATCTTTGCGGTAGGCAGGGCCAATCCTTTTTTCATTTTGTCATTTTGTGTTTATTTAGTTGGAACCTTGGAAAGACATTACCAAAGTCTCTGCTGGCACTGCCAAAATGATGCTGTCTGCAGTGATTTGTAGAAATCATTAAAATCTGTATTTAAAGATGACTGTGTTGTCCCAGTCTTAATTTGTTAGACCTCTAATAACCAACCTCTTCCCCTCAAAGCTAACTGTTTCCAAACCTAATTGATGAAGGACCTTTCAGGGCCACATTTCAGCACAGACACAACCCCCCCACCCCACCAAATTTCTCTGTCTCTAGCTGCATAGGCTACCATTAATTAAGACTGATGAAATGGAAAAGAAAATTCAGACAAAGCTGAAATCCTTCTTTGGATGACCTCAGGAATGGACAAGAACACAGCATTCCAATTCTTGTAGTCATATCAGAGGAGCAGCCAAACCAAGCAATAAGTGAATGAAGTTGATGGACAGCTAGAATACATATAGGGGAAAGAAAAACTTGAGTTTTATGGCCTGCAGCTATGAAGTATAATCATCCACTCTCTTAGTTTGGCAAATGAAGTTCTGAAGCTGTTGATTTCTAGCTGGGAGGGCGCTAGTGAGAAGCAGTTGAATATCTCAGAGCAAAGTATGAGGAGAATGGAATATGGAAATATCAAAAGGAGTCATTCCCTCCACAGGCTGTTTCCTCCCTGGTGACATCCCCAAGAGACTCCTGCCTGCAGCGTTGGAGAAGCTGCTGCCAGTCTGGGTGGACAATACTGAGTTAGATGGACCAATGGTCTGACTCGGTCTGTGGCAGCTTCCTATGTTTCAAACACCATCAGTGACTGTAGAACATTATAGAATGTCATGGGCCAACACAGACAGCTCCCTGCTCTTAAGGAACTTGTATAAAAAGCAGATAATGGGAGGAGGAGAGAAGGGAGGCAAAAGTTGGGAAGCGTGAATGTAGGCAAATGCATTAAGATGTAATTAAAACTTCATTATCATAGAGAATTAGAAGTCTGGGGATGAGCCAAAGACCATGTAAAGAATATACCTCTTGCTTGGTATATAGGTGCATAGGAATTTGCCTTATACCAAGTTGGTCCCTCTAGATCAGTAGTTTCTACCCTGGGGTGGGCAGACACGGCCCTCCAGCTGTTGTTGAACTACAACTCCCATCTTCCCCAGCCACAATGGCTGGGGATGATGGGAGTTGTAGTTCAACAGCAGCTGGAGAGCCGTGTCTGCCCACCCCTGCCCTAGAGAAATGTTCCCTGGTAGCTGCTGCTACTCTTTGGGTTTTCAGACAGTTCTTTGAGTCCTACCTGAAGGTGCCAGGGATTGAACCCGAGACCTTTTGCATGCAAAGTATGTGGTCTACCACTGATCAGTGGGCCCTTCTGCAAGATGCACAGGTGCCATTAATACTGGGCGACTGTGTTTTAGCATTCGCTGGGGTGGCCTCTAATTTTTTTCATCTCTGTGCGAAACGAGTTTTGTTCTGGGTGGCACCTGCATTCAAAATGGGGCCTTCCTGAGTCAACCTGAGCGGGATCTAAAACAAACTGAGTGGACATCCAAACACTTGTGAACATGCGCACGTGTGCACGCCTTAGAGGGAACAGTGCGCCAGTGCTGTCTGCAGTGGCTAAAAGGACCCTTTCCCCAGCCTCTCTGAAGATGGCCAGCCTAGGGATTGAACCTGGCACCTTCTGCATGCAAAGCAGATGTTCTGCCACTGGACTATAGTGCTATTTCACATACTGGGAGGAACCTGCATGGATGAGACTGCTGTATATCTTGCATCTGAAGCTCGCTCATCTCTCCTTGGCCAGTTCCTATTTCTCCATTACCCTGTGAGCACCGTAAGATGGAGAGCAACTCGCTTGAACTTTCTCTCCTCTGGCTCCCCACCCACCCTGCAAAATCCTCGTCCAAAGCTGCCCTGGGAAGGACTGCCTAACTTGCAAGTTGGAGAGAAGGGTGGATTGTGCCCCTGCAAAGCCTGAAGTTTGATTTTTTTTTTGTGGGGCGGTGGGGAGAGAGGAAGGCTGGAGTTTTCAGCATCTTTGATCACCACTATTGGGTTGCCTTCTACAAGTCTAGCTCTTCACTGCATGGCAAACAAGCCTCAAATTATCATTTATTTTATTTTATTTTATATATTTTTTTAACATTTCTATCCCACTCTTCCTGCAAGGAGCCCAGAGCGGTGTACTACATACTTGAGTTTCTCTTTCACAACAACCTTGTGAAGTAGGTTAGGCTGAGAGAGAAGTGACTGGCCCAGAGTCACCCAGCTAGTTTCATGGCTGAATGGGGATTTGAACCTGGGTCTCCCCAGTCCTAGTCCAGCACTCTAACCACTACACCACGCTGGCTCTCTCATGTGAGCCAGGTTTCAGTCTTAAGATTCCACCACACTTCCCATCTTGCTGCTGCAGACATAAACACTTCATTTATTTATTTATTCAGATTTTGTTTGGCTTCTTTGTGGCTTTGATTCAAGTGAGCCCAAGTGTATCCTTAAATCTCCTAATTTCCCACTCGCCTGTGAGATAGGTTAAGCTGAAAGATCAACTCCTCGCCCAAAGCCACTGGTAGTATGTGAATGTGTTCCAGGAAGACATCCTTCTGGAAAGCAAAATTATTCAGTAGTAACTAACCGTTAAGTCTATAAAGTAAAATATATACAGAAGCTTAAAGAACAAAGTGCCCCTTCTTTGCCTTGTGCCAAGATTGACTGATCTCCATCAAAATATTTCTTCTCTGTTTGGTCGCCATTACGAGTGGTGTTCTCTACTTTTTTCCTCTCTTTTCTTTTTTGGCAGTAGGTGAAATAAATGCCATCTGTGTCCATCTGTTGGTGTTCTAATGACTGCAGTATGTTAACCAGGCATTCACTCAAAGCACCTCAAGGTAGTTAGTTGGGGAAGAGAGCTGGTCTTGTGGTAGCAAGCGTGACTTGTCCCCTTAGCTAAGCAGGGTCCACCCTGGTTGCATATGAAAGGGAGTCTAGAAGTGTGAGTACTGTAAGATATTCCCTTTAGGGCAGGGATCCTCAACGTTGGGCCCCCAGATGTTCTTGGACTTCAACTCCCATAATCCCCAGGCCCAGTGGCCTTTGGCTGGGGATTATGGGATTTGAAGTCCAAGAACATCTGGGGGCCCAACGTTGAGGATCCCTGCTTTAGGGGATGGAGCCACTCTGGGAAGAGCATCTAGGTTCCAAGTTCCTTCCCTGGCATCTCCAAGATAGGGCTGAGAGAGATTCCTGCCTGCAACCTTGGAGAAGCCACTGCCAGTCTGTCTAGACAATACTGAGCGAGATGGACCTATGGTCTGACTCGGTATATGGCAGCTTCCTATGTTCCTATGAATTATTGCTTCTTCTGTTGTAGGCAGTTGCACTACAATTTCCATCACCCACAGCTACAATAAATTGTGGCTGAGGAGTTGTAGTCCAAAACAGCTGGAGTGCCTCAGGTTGGTCACCCCTGCTATGTTGCTCAGTGTGGACAGCCTGAATAGGAGGTCTGTGTCACTATTGAATTGTTCTTACATCTGTGGAATTCTCTGCCACAAGATGTGACGGCCACGGTAGATTAGGCTGAGAGAGGATATCTGGCTCAAGGGCACTCGGTGAGTTTGTCTGTGTGGGGATTTGAACCTGAGTCTCCCAAGTCTTAATCTGACCACTCTCACCACTACACCACACTGGCTCCAACACCGAGTTCTTAAGCATATCTCTGCTGGGAGATGCCAGGGCTAGAACTGGCACTTGGAAAGCTTCCTCTATGAGAAAATCCATAAGTGAGGATAAGGTTCCCTGATTGTCTATCCTGACTCTTCCCAGCAGTGGACAACCATAGGAATCTATTGAAGATCCCTATCCTCCATTCACATGAAGTGATAGTGAGGTCTAGTAGGCTAGGCCAGTGCCCTCTAAAATGAGCATGTGCTTTAGAAAGAACCAGAGACGCTGCTGTGCTCCACAGCAGATTCTTAGGAGTTTCTCAGCAGCTAATTTGAAATCAAATAATTGCCTAAAAACTGAAAGTTAATCATTGCTTTATTCAGGGCTGCACAACTTTAGCCCTCCTGCAGATGTTGGACTACAGCTCCCCACATCCCTGACTATTGACCACCGTGGCTGTGGATGATGGGAGTTGTAGTCCAGCAGCAGCCAGAGGGCCAAAGTTGGGTAGCCTTGTCTTAATTTCAAGCAACATTAAAGCAGAGGTTCATAAACTCAGGTCCCCAGATGATCTTAAAGTACAGCTATCGCCATCTGCAGCCACCATGGCTGAAAGCTGGGGGTGATGGGAGTTGTAGTCCTATTTCAGGACTCCTGTTCTTAAGAACCGCGACTTCAAGAAATAAATAGTGCTTGCTACTGCTCGGTACTTGGTAGCTCTGAATTTCCTTTGCATCCATCCACTGCCATGTGTCTAAAATCTTACCTATTCTCTTTAGCATTCATTATAGGTCCCTTCCTTGCCATGCCCTCTAGAGCTGGGGAAAGCACCTAATATTTTATGGACTGTTGGTTACCTTGACTAATCAGATTTAATAATAATTGATCTGATGGCAGCAGCAGTGCCTTGAATGTGGGAGGGTTCTTTGCCGAGAATCTATTTGGCGTTGTATAAACAAGTACGAAATAGCTTGAGCACCAACAGTGAAGTGTATGAATGGGAGAGATTGTTTAGTTAGTTGTTATTGCTGGGATTTCCGAGCTTCTCCTGTACGTAAGTTAGGGCACCTTGTCAAATATTGACTGACAATTCTGTAATCAGGGCTGTTCACTCACTAAACTATATATTGCGGTTGCTTAACTTCAAAGCCGTTCTGTTTGTTCTGCTTCCAAGTTACCCTAAGGCTATGGTGGGGGGCCTTTCTCTTTCTATAGGAAACTGTCACCTTGGCATCCATGCAGGTCCGTCTGTGCAAGGAGACATCAGAGAGTTCTCTTATTGACAGTTGCATTCCTTTAATTCCTGAAAAGTCCACTAATCCCTGCAGTTCATCACTTAAAATCCTAGCTGATGGTGGGCTGTAAAACTGCGATGCATATTTGTTTATCTTCTGGAATTTTCAGGTATTTTGTTCTGCGTTTATCTGCATATTCTGTCTTCATTTGGAGATTGCCTTGCATGCCTGAAAAATCTCTTTCCAGAGGGTAATGGAAAGGGGGCACACATCTTATATTTGACTGTCAACCCGCACTGCTAATTCAGAATGAAGATAATGCTTAATGGCTCACACTTGCTCAGGGCAGCAGTTGCTGTTACAGGTTAGGAGGCAATATTTACTACTATTAAGGAGAAGAGAAAACCTGTTTTGGCTGCATTTCCTGTGCACAATTTATTGCAAGCCCCATTGAACTCAGCAGGGCTTACTTCTGAGTAAATTTTGTTTCTCATTTATATACAGCTCATCCAACTCAGGGTGCTTTACAATCAAACTTAAAACCAGGAGTCAAGAAATGCTGGCTCTGTTCACCAGCCAGACAAAAATATTTTACTCCTTCAGCTTAGTTGGTACATTTACTCATCAGGATTTTTTTCACTCATCAAGCACCATTTTTTGCTTTTCACAGACACGAGCAGATTTCCTGAGCCTTGTTTAAAACCATATATGAAGTTAACATAAAATGCTTAAATATTACTAAAAGTCAAGCTGCAAAGGTGGGTCTTGACGGCTCTCTTGAAAGCCTGCAGGGATGATAAACTTCTTTTTCCCACGGTGTGGGTGGGGGGCACATTCTGCAACCTAGGGGCAGCTACTAAGAAGGCCCAATCTCAAGTTGCTACCAGACGAACTGGCAGCATCCAGAGATGGACCTCTCCTGATGATCTTAATGGGTGGTGGGGATCTTGCAGAAAAAATGTCTAGGGTTGGGATGTTTCTCTCTCTTGTCTACTGCTTTCCCCTGCAACATAGATCCGTTTGCACACATGCAAGTTTTCAGCTATGGGTTGGGGCCTCCAAGTAGGCCACGCCCAAAGAGTAGTGGTTTCTATTAGCAACTCACCACAATCTACTTGTTAGGATGTGTCCTCTTATGGATTGAACGCGGCTTAAAGAGCAGGAACCGAGAGCAGGAATAAATGGACAATTTTCACAGTGCAGGGAGATGTGGTGTTCTCCAAAGATCTCTGCTGGGACTAATGGCTGACATCCTGACTTACGTTGCAGTTGCACCACAAACAAAGTTGTGCTAGTGCAAGAGGATTGCATAACTACATGGTGTGACAGGGATTTTCAAAATTGTGCCATTGCACAAAAGTTCCCTTTAAAACACACGAGACAAGCTATAGGCTGTTGCACAAGGACAGACATGTCTGTGTTAGCACAACACGGGTTTGGAACGCAAGCCCCAGACTTAGCGCAACTAACTAGCGCAACATTCTTGCGCAAGTGCATCGTTAGTCCTGATGCTGGCTGGTGTTTTTAACTTGTTCATAAGTGATCTGAAGTTAGGGGTGAGTGGTGAGATTATTCAGGGTGGTGAAAACCAGTGTGGATGGTGGCAAGGCAAAATGAGATCCAAAAGGATCTTTTCAGACTGGGTGGACAGGCAACATAGAAGCAAGGAATTGTCTTGTTTGAAAGTAAACTCTATGGGCCCTGAGCAGAATGACCTGCCAGTGTGGATTTGCCTTCTCCTACTAGGCAAGCGACCTAATTTGTCTTACCCAAATGGATTTTTATTCTTGGCAGCGACACTCTCCTGTTTCATTTACAAGTCAGCCTTGGATTGCTGTCTGGAGCAGAACCTTTCAAAGGACAATTCATTCCAAAATTGTCTGTCTTTGGCAGCTTTTCTTTGTGTTCCTGTCTGTTCTCTGAGGTTTTGAGAACAACTTTCAAAGAGAGCTGAAGATCAGATGTGTGTTTTCCATTTTCTGTTTGTTTGTGTTGATCGCAGCACCCATGGCTGGAGACCATATGCTTCACTGACTCTTACTCTGTTTGTTTTGGGTTTTGGGTGGTTGTTTTAAAATTCCATCTAACTCTCGCTATTCCATTTGGACTTGTATTAATTGAGTTGTTAGAGATGTCCAAATATCAATATTGCATATGCCTTGGCATCAAACAGTATTACTGTGGAGTGTAAGTGGAGTATTTTCCTGCCCAAGGATTTAGAATTTGCAGTATATACGGGTTGCATAATGGACATTCATTTTAGGCACCCTTGTTTACAGATGGCAAAATCCTCTAGAGTAAAGCCTTTACTGCAATTGCCCTCAGGTTCTAGGATCCCCTTCCTGGGGAGGTCAGGATTAGCTTCTTCCTTACTGCCTTCTGAGAAAATTTGCAAGACCACCCATTTTGGGTGGCTCATGGAGGCTGATGTTGGGAGGTTGCTCTGAATTGCTATATTTTGGCTGTCAAATTTGCTGTTCTGTTCAACTATAATTTAACGTTGTATTTTTACATAAACTTATTTGAGCCTGGAAAAGGAAGTAGATAAATATTTTTAAATTAATAAATTAGGAAAAATGTGTATCCTTTCCTTCAGCCAAAAGTGCATCTCCATTCATTATATGAGATAGCTAGGCATTTAGTTTTTTGAAGGATGGAATCATAAATTAATAATTAATTTATTATTTATCTTTCTATACCAGGCCATGACCAGTTTTCTTTGGATCTAGACGCCAGCTCAAAAGGTTAGGAGCGAGACAATGGACACTGGACAAAATTGCCAGATTTAGTGATGGACACTCTTGCATGGGGTGGGGTGTAAATGGAGTTCTCTTTATCCTCTTTACAAGGAACAAACTTAGAACAGAAACAGGGCTGCCTGGGACAAATAAATATTTTCATAAAACAACTCTACCTCGGAATATCCTAGTCTAGGTGCCCTGGTTAAATTTCTAGGCACTATAGCTCCTTGGCGCTTGGGATTGGTCAAGCCCTGTTCTATACCACTCTTTATCTGGAGACCCCAGGACAGTAAATAATTACTTTTTAAAGCTTCCTTTCCAATGGAATGAAGACTTATGAGATTTATTAATTTATTTATAAATAACATATTTTTATACCGCCCAAAACTTACATCTCTGGGCGGTTTACAATCAAATAAAAACAAAGGTGATGTCTGTGTCTGTGTATCCCCCTCCTAATAACTTTTGCGTGTTCAGTCTAATACAATCCAAATTCACAACTAGTGGTTCTTATGGTTGACACTGGTCCTGTGAAAATTTCGGGCACTACTGTTTGTGTGCACAGCCACATCACTGAGTTATTATAGTACTTACTGAGGCTCTCCACATGAGCAGTGTGGAGAACCTTACCAGGCTCTGCGGGGAGAGTGGGCTTACCCTGCTCTCCCCGCAGACGAGCAGTCGTTTCTTTGCCAGGAGGCCAGATCAGCCGCCCACACGACTACTGGCTCCATCACGGAGCCGGTAGGGGCTGCAGGGATTAGAGGCTGCCTGGCCCCCGAAAGTACCAGGATGCTATGCGCAGGGCATCCTGGGGAGACTCCTGAGACCAGGAGACTTGTGTTAGCCTCCTGGCGGAGGTCTCCTCACAAGTTGCCACGGTGTGGAGCCATGCCCTGGCAACTCACGAATGGGAAAACGGGGTTAGCGGAGCACTCGCTCCACTAACCCCATTTAAGGGGAGGACTTCTTTGGTGGGCTAGCCACTAGAGAACCACCAGGCTCGCCCGGGCTGGGCTTCTTTAGTCTGGTTTCCCCCCATCGTGAGAATAGCCTCATTGAGTCAGATGGGCTTAACAGCTGCAAGGGAATGTGTATGGTTCTCAGAAGTGACTTTTGGAAGCTGTAATCACAAATGTGGGTTGTGTAAGAAAACTTCTGCTATTGATGTGAAGAAAGGACAAAAGAGTCCAGGTGGTCTGCAGATCTACTCATAGCAGGAAATCTAGGCCTTGTCAGGTGAGTCAACAAACCATAACTCATAGACTATGAACTGAAGGAGCTTCAGGCCCCTCCTCTTTCTCCCTCTTCCCCCCTCTCCACCTCCCCCTTTCTCTTCACTTCATGCACAAAGGACTTGTTAAACCACAACTTGACATTTCATCTAAATTTGTGAGCTGTCCTTTAATTGTGGTTAACAAACCAGGGTTTGATCTTGATTTCGTACCCTTTGGAAGCCACGGCTGAACCATACTCCCAGGTTCAAAGCACACAGAAGTGGTTTTTAACACACAACTATTCCTCTATCACAGCTTTGTGACTGAGCTGGGGAGGAAAGTTGGCGGGGTGGGGGGAGGGAACACCTTGATTCAACTCTCTTCTGACTGAACCAGGCTTTAGTGTGTAACATTGGGATCATTTTCACCTCCTTCCTTAGAGATAAAGATTTTGAGTGGGTTCTGAATTGAAATCCCAGGTTTACATCCTTGCTGAATTATGGAACTAAACAGCATCTTCAATTAGTTTCATCATCAAAGTGAGCTATGTGACTGTTTTTCATTGCTGGGTCAAAGTCACCGGGTCTTATGCTAGGGAGATGGTTTAAGGTAGCCTCAAAAGTTCAGTATCTGAGCATTTGGAAACACCATCAGTCTATTTGAAGAAAGACATACATTAAAGGGTGGTATGCTGAGTGACAGTTTGCAGTCGGGAAATTTCCACCCATTAGGAGGTTCTTGCTTTAATGAAAGCTTCCCTTTTCCGTATGTGTATGTGTGTGTTTTGAATGATTTATGGGGAAGGTTTTTGATGTATTGCTTTAAATAAGTGTCAAATCTTTGAACACGCTGCATAAAATCGGGAACCTTTGTAACGAACTCTTTAACATTGCTCTACCGTTCACAACGGTTGGCTCCCGCAGACGGTGTTGTGTAGTTTATCTCCAAGCGGCAACAGGAAGATATTTAAAGCATGTAGACATTATAACCTAAACCCTGTAGTAATGTAATTATTCTATCAGTCACAGCGTCCCAAAATAACCTCAAGCCTTTGGGATCTGAAGATGTTAATGCTACAGGGCATACGTTGTATTTAAACAAAAGAAAGCTCCTTCCAAGCCAAAGGGAGTTACTGTCGTGTTGGGCCTTTCTTCCAAAGTGTTTGCAGCTGAGGCTCTTGAAAGAATTTCATTTTTGTTTGCTCAGATAACTTCATGAGATTTCCATGCTAGGCCTTGGTACCATCGTAATGTTTTGCTTGTGTGGTGAAGATAATAAAGCTTCGGGGTGTTCCGGGCGTACTTGCAGTTTGATGTTTTTTTAGTCCTGCCTTTAACACTTTTTAGTCCTGCCTGGACACACAATTTTAATCAATAGAAAGGCGAGCCAAGCTTGTAAATAGGGTGGGCTCATTATCACAAGCCATTAGGCAGTGTGGTTCCTCTGTCGGTATGAGGTGCCTCTCCATGAGCAAATTGTTGGCCTCAAGTACAAAATCTAGGAGCTCCAAGTAATTAATAGGACTGTGCGTGTCGGTAAAAGCGGATTTATGATGTCAGAAATCCTTCCCCCTGCCCCCCACCAGGCGGCATCGGATCATGGGGGGCAAGTGGCCTGGGTTGTGCACTGGTGGTGGAGACCCTTTAATTGCCCTCCCAGCACTGGTGTGGGGGTGGCTGAGCAGCTCAGCAATGTTTGGGAGCTTAGGGGGCGGGCGGGCAGAGAGCAACGCTGGACATCCTGGTAAGCCCGCACGTCTGCTGGAAGGATATGCAGGCTTCCTGGGATTGTAATCCTGCTCAGAAGTTCTCCCATCTGAGAAATTCTGAATGGGATTGCAATCCCCATAAGTCTCTGCGAGCTTCCCAAGCTGCCCAGTGTCACTCCCTGCCCTCCCCCCAAGCTCCCGAACTTGGCTGCGCCAGCCAGCTATCCCCACACCACTGCTGGGCAGGCATTTAAAGGCCCACCACCACCAGTGTGCACTTGCCCAATGATCGGATGCCTCCTGTTGGTCTACTTTTACTGATGATCACAGTCCTAGTGACTAACAACATACATACACAGATCTTGCCTCATTCATGCATTCATTCATTCGATTTCTATACTGCCCTTCTAAAAATGGCTCAGGGCGATTTACACAGAGAAACAACGAATAAATAAGATGGCTCCCTGTCCCCAAAGGGCTCACAATCTAAAAAGAAACATAAGATAGACACCAGCAACGGTCACTGGAGGTACTGTGCTGGGGGTGGATAGGGCCAGTTTCTCTCCCTCTGCTAAATAAAGAGAATCATCACGTTAAAAGGTGCCTCTTTGCCAAGTTAGCACTTTACACTTCCTGGACACTAGAGTATGCTTCCAAAGGCACAAGGACAATGTCTGAATAATTTCAGGAGCGTGTGTGTCTATAACTATGCAGTTCGGCAAAGAATTTCTGCTTGCTTTCATACCACCAAATCATCTTGACTGTTTGGATTCCATATATGTGTGGTGGATGGCCATCCCATAGTAAAAATGTAAACAGACTTATGGAATAAGGTGGACGGCATGCTGAGCAGCCTTCTGGTCACACGTCAGGAGGACGCACCCACACAACCGTGGAGCTTCCTCACTACTGCTGCAGCCACATGCAGGAGGTGGAACAAATCTTGATGAGTAACTATGGCTCTGGAAGTGCCCTGTGTCACTTGAAAATATGTCCCTGAGGCTGTGTGACCCTCAGGAACATATTCTCGGGTGACATGGGGCACTTCTGGAGGGACAGCAAATTGTCAAAATTTGCTTACCTTTGCTGCCTGAACAGTCCCAGTGCACTTAGGAAAGCTTTCTGTCACACAGGGTCATCTTCCTGCCGTGCTACTGGAAGGTTGCCCTGAAGGCCATCTGATACATTTGGAAGTTTTATAAAAGATGGAATTGTCAATCTTGGGTTGTGTTTACAAGTCTTGTTGGTTTTTGGAGAACCTTCAAAAATGTTCTCTGTACAGAACTGGTACTCCCAGGCTTGCCATTTAGTGGTGAAGTCCGGCTTTCTAGAAGTATAACCAGAATTTTTTACATGATCTGGTGGTATCTCTTTCTAAGGTAAAGTGTGCCATCAAGCAGATTTCGACTCCTGGCGCCCACAGAGCCCTGTGGTTTTCTTTTGGTAGAATACAGGAGGGATATACCATTGTCTCCTCCCTCACAGTATAAGATGATGCCTTTCAGCAACTTCCTATATCTCTGCTGCCTGATATAATATCAGCGGGGATTCGAACCGGCAACCTTCTACTAGTTAGTCAGGCATTTCCTTGCTGCACCATTAGGTAGCCCATTGGCCTCTGGTCTACCCTCTCTTCAGCCACCTAATGGCACAGTAGGGAAATGACTTGATTATCAAGCCAGAGGTTGCCACTTCGAATCCCCCCTGGTATGTTTCCCAGACTATGGGAAACACCTATATCTGGCAGCAGCGATTTAGGAAGATGCTGAAAGGCATCATGCCATACTGCGCAGGAGATGGCAATGGTAAACCCCTCCTGTATTCTACCAAAGCCAACCACAGGGCTCTGTGGTTGCCAGGAGTCGACACCAACCTGACGGCACACTTTAAAAAAACCTTTTAACACCCTCTCTTCACAAGCCATTTTGAGAGGAGACACTGCATCAGTGACATTTCTCTGTGCTGTAGCAGCTTGGTATTGGTACTCTTGACGGTTGTGTTTTATTTATTTTTTCTGGTTTATATTGGTGCATTTGAGGCTGCATCTCACTTTACATGATCGTACTTCCTTTTACCTTATTATAACTTTTTATTAATATTTTTATAAAGTAGGCTTTGCACTTTCTGAATGTAAAGAACCCCAACTGTGAGATAAGAGCTTTTCTTCAAACAGGTGATTAATACACCCTATTGGCATTTCGAGAGCCAAAGGGCAACTCCTAATGAGTTACTTCCCATTTGCTGTGTCTGTTGGTTATAAAAACTAAACAGGCTGCTGAGAGTCTCCCCAAAGAGTCTACTAAAACCCGTGTGTTGCTAACAAAACTAATTTTCTTGTGACATTTTGCACTGAAGGAATCTGATAAGCGCTAATGCTATAAACCAATGCACAGAAAATCCTTAGAGGAAGCCCTTTCTCTTGTATCGGCTGCATTCTTCTGAGCACATTCTGCTGACTGTTGAGAACAAAATCCAGATGCTATAATGCCAGGTGGTTGCAACGTGTATGTACATGACTGAAGAGCAAAGCCAGGCTGGAAATGGCTCCCTAGCCAGCCTTGCAGAAGGTGAGTTGTTTGCCTCCCCACATACACAGTGATAGATTCATCAGATCTTAGATGCAAATAAGGATTCTTTGCACTGGAAGCGCTTCCAATCCTGATCTGATTTTCCCCCCCTCTTCAAAGACTTTTGCCTTCTCCCTCAGTTTACTGTAATGCCCCAGTTATACCCCCATGTTTTGTTTCCAATGTTAACTTTTAAAAGAAAATGAAGAAAAATCATTACTTAAGAACAGCCCTGCTAGATCTGACCCAAAGCCCACCTAGTCCAGCATCCTGTTTCCCACAGTGGCCCACCAGATGCCTCTGAGAAAGAAGCCCACAGGCAAGAGGTGAGGGCATGCCCTCTCTCTTGCTGTTGCTCCCCTGCAACTGGTATTCAGAGGCTTCTTGCCTCTGAGGCTGGAGGTGGCCTATAGCCATCATAGTAGGAACTGAAAGACCTATTCTCCATGAATTTGTCTAAGCCCCTCTTTAAAACCACCCAAGCTGGTGGTCACCACCACGTCATGTGGCAGAGAATTCCATAGATCAATTATGCTGTGTGAAAAAGTACTTCCTTTTGTTTGTCCTAAAATTCCTTGTTTCCATTTGATATATGCACCGCCCAACTTGTATTTGTTTTCTCCACACCTGAATAGTCTGGACAAGGAGAGATACTGCTAGTTAGTATAGATTCTATAACTTGCCTTGGAAAGAAACAAAAACCACTTTTTCCACAGCCTGAGGTCATCTTCCGATAGTATGGGTTGTGGACCAAGCATGCTCCAAAGACAGGACCAAATTCAGAACTGTAGGCGTGGTTAGCTTCCCGCCTGGGAGGCAGCAAAACCCCCAGTACCGATCCTGTTTTGCTCCAGTGAACAGGTCTGCGAAATAGCTCTCGCCTGTCCCTTCCTTTTCTACTTTTTAGCTGGCTAGCTTTGCTCTCTACTTTGTTCCTCTCCTTCTCACCTATCTAGCATTGTTCCAGGGTGGGAAGGAAGTCAAAATTTTAATCCAAAAGAGAGTAGGGCGTTTAGGAGAAGGCACTTTCTCAGAAGAAGACAATGGTGATTTAGCTCTCTCTTTTCTCCTAAACGCCCTACTCTCTCTCCTCCCACCCTCCCTTTTTCCTCCTGCCAGACCCTCCCCTTCTCTGCCTGTCACAGTTCCTTCAGGGGCTCTTCTGACCAATCCTCAAGATCATGTTACCACCTCTGACAGTGAAGTGGTTCTCAGTGACAATAATAATTATTTTTATTTTTATTATTACATTTATATCCTGCTCTTCCTCCAAGGAGCCCAGAGCGGTGTACTACATACTTGAGTTTCTCTTTCACAACAACCCTGTGAAGTAGGTTAGGCTGAGAGAGAAGGAACTGGCCCAGAGTCAGCCAACTAGTTTCATGGCTGAATGGGGATTTGAACTCGGGTCTCCCCGGTCCTAGTCCAGCACTCTAACCACTACACCACGCTGGCTCTAACAGTGCTTCACCATCTGACAAAGAGGAAGGGATGAAAGTTCCGCTCTAGCCCCTATTCCTTCCTCCATGCGTCTCTTCTCTTCTTTTAATTTTGAAGTTATGCTTGCTAAAGCCAGGTGTGCAATTAATGTCGTTGCTCCCTTATTGCTTGGCCAGTCCGCTTCTTCTCTTGATGACAATGTTTTTCCTTCCAGCTCTGCACACACAGCTACTGTGTTCCTTTCCCTCCTCTTCTCAAGGAAGTCATGATGGCTGAGTGAGTGGCACCCACTTCTAACAAATCAATGATAGAATACAGGGCTCCCAGTCTCAAAATGGCAGCTGGAAATGACCTTCAATGTCATTTCTGGCCACCCTTGATCCACAGAAACTAACCCCTTAGTTGCCTCCTCCCGCCCCCTACGTATACTGAAGCCGGGTGCAAATTCCCCAGCCATGGATACATGACATTGGGGATACAGAGTTCACAATTAACAAACTTCCATAGCCTTACCTGATCTCCTTTTTGAAATCTGCTAATTCTTCTGTACACTTTTATCATTATTTTTTGGCCTGATGGAGACCGAGCACTGACTCTCTGCAAACCATGGTTTGGAAATCAGAGCCAGCCTTGGTAGCATAAGTTCTTTCCTTCTCTCCGTCCCCCTCTTTCTCTTGTTGACTTCAACCATGATTTAGTGTTCCGTTGGCACCAGCACTAACCAGGTTTCTCTTTGGCCAGGTTTAGAAAGTGCTTTAAAGATAAGGAACCACAGTATGGTTCTGCTTTTCTTCTTTGGTGCCCAGTATGGCTGTGCTGGGTGTATTCTGTGCATATTCATAATCCATGCTTTGAGAGGTAGTAATTATTGAGCAGATGTAGAGTACAATGGTAGTGAGGTTTTTAAGCAGCTTACTGATACAGCAGTTTAGGAAATGTTTACTGGCTGTAGTAACATTATTTCTGGTTGCCTGTCTTAGTTCGTTTCAGATTAATCCGTCTTTCGCTGGGAAGGGAAATGAATTGAGTCAGTAACTTCAAGAGTTATGTAAAATCTGTTACAGTGCTAAATAAATGTGCAGAATTTTATGTATGCTGCTGAAATTGGAATGTCAATTTGACACAAATTCTCCCAAACAGAGTGTTGGATGAGCTGATCTGTTTCTCAAATGAGGGACTTGGAAACTGCCATTTAGGTAGGATTCCAGAGTTGAACTGTCCTGTTCTCTTGCGTAGGATGCATTGAGCATATTTATTGTGCCATAATGTGTCCACATAAAACTGATCTATGGGTGGGCCTCTTGTTCAGTACTGAGGACTGCAGTGCACATATATCAACTCTTTCTCCAATTCTGGTTGTGTGTAATTAAAAGAACTTGCATAGGAATTTAATGAACATGGAGGATGCAAAGTACCATTAGCTGGCAGGTGGAGCTTTCTCTACAACAATCCTGTGCTTCTAGACTGCCGCAGTGTTGGCCTGCGTGGTTTTATCTTGTCTCTGTATCTGGCAATCCACGTCTTACAGAAAGGCATCCTATAGTGGGGTTATTCAGTTCATCAGTTGCCGTCCTATTAATGCTTTTTAAGAAACACTCTAGAAGTAGATGTGACATTGCGGACTGTCTCTGTCCCATAACAGTGTAATCATACAACCAATAAATAAGAAGAAAGAAGCAGAAAAAAGATCTAATGGGATAATGCAGGCTTCAGTTGCACAACTAGCTCAATCTGTGGGTAATATGCTGCATTTTCTGATATATCGGATTTCTGTTGCGTCCAAGTTGGATTTGAATTCCCTTCCTCTTCAGACTGGTTTTATCTTGCATATAGAAATGCCATACTTATTTGTTTTATTTCTCTTTGTAAATCGCCCTGAGCCATTTTTGGAAGGGTGGTATAGAAATCGAATTAATAATAATAATAATAATAATAATAATAATAATAATAATAATACTTGTTCGTATTCCCAGAAATGTGCTAAGGGCCAACCCATGTGATGCTCTTGGTGCATGGCTGCTGCTGCTAGACAGTCGCCACATGTGCTGAGGCTGAGCATGTGATTGCTGCTGCCAAACGTTGAGTTGGGTGTGTTGGCTTTTTGTGTGCTTTCTTGCATCAGAAAGCAACCCAACTCTGCTTGTGGAGTGTTAAAAGCCAACCTGGGCAGAATACAATAGTTTCTTGTGGCAGTTCCACAACCCCCTTCAGCATGCACTTCTGGATCTGAAGCTTCTGATATCTGCCATGGATTGTGATCAAATTATTTGATTGATTGATTAATTGATTGATTAATTAATTAATTACATTTATATACCACCCCATCCAAATGGCTCTGGGTGGGGCACAGCAGCAAAAACAAAACCTGCATCGGTCATTTTAAAAACAATCAATACAAAACAATTTTTAAAACCATTAGCAATTAAAACATTAAAAACAGTTTTAAAATCCTGGAAGGCCAGGACAAACAGATAGGTTTTAAGGGCTCTCTTGAAGGCCAACAATGAACCCAAGCTTCGGATTTCTGCGAGGAGTGCATTCCACAGCCCAAGGGCAGCTACAGAGAAGGCCCCCTCTGAGTCGCCACCAGACGGACCGGTGGTAACCAGAGGTGGACCTCCTCAGATGACCTTAATGTGCGGTGGGATCATGTAGAAGAAGGCGCTCTCTAAGGTAACTCGGACCTAAGCTGTTCAGAGCTTTAAAGGTAATAGCCAGCACTATTATTTTGCCCGGAAACATATCAGTAGCCAATGCAACTGTGGTAGCAAGCATGACGTGTCCTTTTAGGGACACGTGTCCCCAGGGTCTGCCTGGTTGCATATGAATGGGAGACTAGACATGTGAGCATTGTAAGATATTCCCCTTAGGGGATGGAGCCGCTCTGGGAAGAGCATTTAGGTTCCAAGTTCCCTCCCTGGCAACTCCAAGATAGGGCTGAGAGAGATTCCTGCCTGCAGCCTTGGGATACGAGGGGGGGGATATGTACTTATGTTCTCTTCTCCACCAGGCTCCTTGTGATCCTTGTGATCGCAGGGGCTTATTCCAGGCTCCCCTGCACACTTCCCGCTAAACTCCTGCAAAACTCCTTCGTCCTGTTTGCTATCCCTGTTCGCTATGCTCTGTTCGCTATGTTCTCGGGCCTTCACCTCATACGTAGAGTAGCCTTCCAGAGTAGCCTGAGTAACCTCATATGTAGAGTAGCCTGTTTGATTGCTGGAATGTTTTTTTCAGAAGTTACAAGCTGTAGAGGGGAATCACAAGAGGCCTTCTTTTAAATGTTGAGCAAGTTACAGCAAAACCTTTTATTTTGGCTTTTGAAGTGCTTTTGTGCTTAAAAGTCCTGACCTTTTTTTTTAAAAAAGCATAAGCTTCTCTGATTTCCATTCATACATCTTTTTTAAAAAATCAGAGAATATCTTAAGTCTCTCCATCTATTAATGTTTTGTTATAACTCAGCAATAAAGAAGAGCTGAAAGGCATGCTTCAATAGTGCTACATGTTGCTCATTTCATTAAAGCAATGGAAGCATCAAAGTACGAGATCCCCTCTGTACCTTTTTCTGCTATTGACAGCTCGTGGGAATGTGGCCAGCTTTTTGCTATTCATAAGCCACATGTATGACTCCCCCACTCCTTTTCCAGACCTCTTTTAAAACAATATTTCCCCCTAGACAAGAAATGTCAAGCTTTTGTTTCTGATCCAAGAGCACATTTCTCCGTAAATGACTTTTATCACCGTTCAAATGCAACAGTGGTGTCAGCACAGCACAGTCATTTATTTGTTGTGTATGCATTTGTCATGTTTGCATCCTTCCACAGAAGGATGCCACTGCCACCGCCTACTTCTCACATGGCTCTTCACGTTATTTTATTTTACTTTTATTTTTTACATTTGTATCTGCTCTTCCTCCAAGGAGCCCAGAGCAGTGTACATGGTTGTGTTTCTCCTCACAACAGCCCTGTGAGGTCGGTTAGGCTGAGAGAGAAATGACTGAAGAAGAGTGACTGAGAGTAGTCATCTAGCAAGAACAATGGCTGAATGGGGATTAAACCCAAGTCTCTCCGATCCCAGTCTAATCACTGATAGTGTTGAACGGGATCATGGAACTGGATTTGCCCAAGAACCCCCAGTAAGCTCCATGAGGCCAGCAGTTTCTTGAGCTAGGGGTTCATCCTGTAACTATCTTGTGGGGTGAGGGGGCATGCATCCCCTTTAACTGCAGAAGTGAGTGGGCTGGTATGTTTATGTTTTTCATTTCTTCATCCCTGGCATATTTCTGGAAGACACAAGAAACTCACTAAACTGGCTGTGTATTTTGGCCTGCATTACTTATCTGTGAACATATGCAAACATGAAACTGCCTTGACCTGGTCCTACTAGAGCTAAAGCTGTCTGCACTGATTCGTAGCAGCTCTCCCGGATTTAAGACCTTGCTCATCTCCTGCTTCCTGATCTTGGCACCTACTGTGAACCGTTTCCTCCCTCTTGTGACTCGCTGAGCTGACCACAGACCACCAGCCGTGAACGCACCAGTTGCTCCATAAACCATATTTTTGCTCCTTGCCATTGATTTGCACAATAGTGGTATTGACAGGCTTCTTGTGGGTTATGGTATGTGGCTAGTGGGTTGTGTTGGACTTGGTGTGTGGCCTAATTGAGAGGAAGCACTTGCTTGCTTGCTTGCTTGCTCCACTTGTCTGATTGCTGAGGTTGCCCATTTGCCAAAAATGACCCTGTTCCTCCAGCTTTTTATTTCAAGTGGGCAGATGGCAGAGATTACTCTTGGGCCATTTGGGAACCGTAGCTGGGTTCAGCCTCTTGACTCTACTCTTCCTCCCCACCCACCCCCGAGTTCCACCCTAGTTTCAGATTTTTTAAAAGGGAGTTACCATACAGCAAACATGAAGCGATGACAGGCATTTTAGCAATCTTGAAGCAACCTCTCTGGCAAGGGAGGGAGGAACCAATTTAAATGCCTTTCATCCCAGACCACAGCAGACCCGGTGATGCAGGAAGAAGTTGAGTGTGAAACAGGATGAGGGAAGGGGAACATAGGAAGCTGCCATATACTGAGTCAGACCATAGATCCATCTAGCTCAGTATGGTCTACACAGACTAGCAGCAGCTTCTCCAAGGTTGCAGGCAGGAATCTCTCTCAGCCCTATCTTGGAGAAGCCAGGGAGGGAACTTGAAACCTTCTGCTCTTCCTAGAGCGGCTCCATCCCCTGAGGGGAATATCTTACTGAGCTCACATCAAGTCTCCCATTCATATGCAACCAGGGCAGACCCTGCTTAGCTAAGGGGACGAGTCATATTGCTACCACAAGACCAGCTCTCCTGCTTGTGGCAGCAAGCATGAATTGACCAGCTCTCCTGCTTGTGACAGCAAGCATGAATTATCCCCTTTGCTAAACAGGATCTACCTTGTTTTGCATTTGGATGGGTGACTACAGGTGAGCACAGTAAGATATTTCCCTGAGGGGATGGGGCCATAGCTCAGTGGAAGAGTATCTGCATGCTTGCATGCAGAGAGTCCCCGGTTCACTCCCTGTCATCTCCATGTCGGGCGGAGAGAGACTCCTGCCTGAAACCTTGGCGAGCTACTGCCAGTCAGTGTAGTAGACAATATAGATCAGGGATTCCCAACGTTGGTTCCCCAGATGTTACTGGACTTCAACTCCCATAATCCCCAACCAAAGGCCACTGGGGCTGGGGATTCTGGGAGTTGAAGTCCAATAACATCTGGGACCCCATTTTTGAGAATCCCTGAGCTCGATGGACCAATGGTCTGACTTAATATAATAAGGCAGCTTCCTGTGTTCCTTTGTGACTGAGGGTAGAGTTACCTTCCTCTTTCTGGCTTCCTCCTTGACCTACCTCAAATGTTCCCAGGCACTGCTTGTTATTACCGAATTATAACTGATTTATATGTGGCAGGTGAAAATGTAAAGGCTTAGAGGAATGCTGTGCTACGTTACAAATAATTGGGATAATTAGGTTCTTGAAAATGCACAATTTACATTGTGAGACATACAGTCTTATTTTTGCTGGTGAGAGCTGCTTGATGAAACCTTCCTTAGAGACGACACGTATCTGTGTAATTGCTGGCATCCACACAACTTTGGAAGCTGGCTTCACCATGACCCCTTAGAAAAGCGACGAATTGGATTTTTACATATCTTGTTACTACAGCATATTGAACTAAAATTTATGTTGCTAAACTCAGAAGCAGATGGGCCTTGGAATGCCTTTCAGCATCTGGTCAGAATGCCAAAGTTCTCTGAAGGAGAGAGAAATGGCTATCAAAACCCAATGCACAGTATTTTATTTCTTTGTCAGCTGGGCTTCAGAGAGAGAGAGAGAGATGACAATTGGTTTAAAATGAAGGAGATAGACATTGATTCTATACATACATGTTGTGCTAAATCCACCATGACATTTTCTCCCACTAGAAATTTGAAATGATTTGAAATGGCCTCCTGAGTATCAATGCACTTTGCTGAGGAAAATTCTAGAATAAGCCAAAAGCCCTCTTGTCCAGATGACAGCAAGCATTCACAAAAGAGGCTCAGAGTCAATTTAACAGGAATAGAAAATAAATCCTGATACACTTTGAGTGACTACTTTGAGGGATTTAAGACATATTTTCCAGTATGGTTCTCCACGTTAAGTTACTTTCTGCATGACCCATACTCCTGGTAGTATCTTAAATCTCCAGATTAAGAGTAACTCACTCAAAACAGGTTGGGATTTGTCTGCTAGTGCTACCTCTATTCAGTTTCCTCTGCACTCACCTTGGGAATTTTTTTTTTTTTTTTTGTCGTTTGAAGAAAGTTCTACAATAACAAACTTATTCTAGCTTTGAGTAGAATGAGGAAGAATGAAATAAGCTCAGTTGGTTTTGGCTGGAAAAAAACCCTTAGCTCTTCTTCACTTTGAAGGTATTGCACTCTTTTCCTTTAATTATTTAAATGAAAACTCGAACAGACAAAACTCCCATCAGCAGCAACCCTAAACCAATAAGATGAAAGATGCTATCTGAGGACAATAGCGCAAAAAGTCTGAAGGACTTTCCCACACATGGGAAAGAAGCTCTGGTTACCTTCTCAAGCAACTCTGTGCCTCTGAATTGTCTCCCTGCAGGTATGAAAATCTTCACAAGGGGAACCACAGTTTGAACTGTCGAACACCAGGAAAATTTATGGTCTGTGGCTAAAAACCCACACACGCAGAGGAACTGAAATTATTTCAACTCCTTTCTACCTATGCCTTAAACCTTGCTCTTCTCAGCCATGAGCATGTTTAAGCTCCATCATGGTTTCTTAATAAAAAGCAGGCTGTTAATATTTAGCTATTAGAGGAATGTTTTTAATTCATAACAATATGCCATGAACTTCTAACCTGACTAATTCTTCTGTTTCTTTGTCCTTTTTAAACAAAACAAAACACAGCAACCCAGTAATTAAAACTTAAGCTTCTTAGTAGTCTTGTGGGTTTGCATCTTTTGTAAACTATTTTGGGCATTGAATTTAGTCTCTGTGGCTTTCTTGTAAGCAGGGGTAAGACCAAAGGAATTTCCTGGGATGGTTGGATTTATTAGATCAGGGAGAGTGTTTGGCGATGGTGTGGTTCTTAAAGGTCTATGGAAAGGGACCCTTAGGCTTAAGGACTAGAATCATTTAGCATTCCTTTGTGTTGACAAGTGACTGCATCATGGTGGGAAGCAAAGCTCAAGGAAGTAACTGAATGTATTTGGACATCTGCCATTGCTTCCTATCCATACAATCCTGCTACTCTGTTACCATGTAAGGACATTTTAAGGATGAGGAGTAGGGAATACCTTGGGGTCAACCCCACCCTACCACAGTGTAGACTAAATTCTTAAAAGTTTGTGTTCTTGTTTTAAAATGTCAGATTCCATCACTGCTCTTTAGATGTGTGCATGGATTTCTCCTGCAGTTGTACACCTTCCTCTTCATTTAAATTGGAAAGTTCAGAGCTGGGTATGAATTGGGTGCTCCGAGGTTCTCAGACTTGGGTCCCAGATGTTTTGGGGCTACAACTCTCCTCATATCCAGCTTTCAGCCATTGTGACTGGGGATGATAGGAGTTGTAGTTCCATAACGTCGGGGGACCCAAGTTTGATAGCTTAATTCTGATGAATGGGGCCATTTTTGTGTGGTGGAAAGCTCCATGATAAGCAGTTACCGAATTGGGATATGGGGCCATAGCTCAGTGGCAGAGCATCTACTTTGCATGCAGAAGGTTCCAGGTTCAATCCCTGGCATCTCCAAGTAGGGCTGGGAGAAACTCTTTCCTGAAATCTTGGAAAAGCTGTTGCCAGTTAGTGTTGATAGTACTGACCTAAATGGACCTATGGTCTGACTCAGTATAAGGCAGCTTCCTGTGTTCCTATATGTAGTTCTGTACCATATATACAAGTGACAGCAGCCTTTAAGACCAAATACAATGTCAAAGTAGTCAACAATCTACTGTTAACTTTTGGGATATTTTCTAAATGACCAATTGGTTTATTTATTATTTATTTATTTATCATATTTCTATACCACTCTGATATGTACATCAGTATGACTCCCTATATGTTTTGTGGGTTCTTCATATATTTAGCGCAAGGATTATTATCCATTTAACTTGCAATTGGTGTCTTCTGTGACAAATCTAAAATATTTACTGGTGGCAATCAGAACTTGCTTAAAAAGTATATTGCATGCAGAGTAGTGGCAAAGTAAAGATTTAATCTTCCCTGGCGTAAATCTCTTCTAGTGGGACTTCTTTCAATCTGGCATGGTGGAGGAAAGCCAAAGTAAGATTGTGTGCCAATAGAAAATGCTACCGTTTCTCATGTCCAGATGTGATCATCTTCCTTGCTTCCTTTAATTATAGGAATTACAACTCTATTTGTCACACTCTTTCCAGTGTCGTGTCTGCCAATACATTTACATTTTATTTTATTGTATTTTTAACATCCTGCAAGGCACTGGTAGCTGGTAGCTTTTTCTCTCTTGTTCATTTCAGGCATCTTTGCTCCTTTCTCAATGAAATAGATATTCATAAGTTACAATCTAAGAAACCTTACACAAAATCAAAATTAGTCTACCTGCCTTACTATTAAGACTTGTCCTTATTCACAATTCCCAAGATTTTGGAGTGTCTCTTGATTTAGGTTTTTCAGGGGTGACTCTCAAAGATGCAATAACTCCCATGGCAGAGGAATCATAGCCCAATAGTAAAGCACATGGTTGGCTTGCAGGAAGTCCCCAGTTGAATCTGTGACTGGGGGGGAAACCTGTCTTGAAGAACCGTTGCCACTCAGAATGGAGAATACTAGTGGTCTGATTGCACAAGGCAGTTTCAGCAGTTCCCATTAATCACTCTTGTGTCAGAATTGCACAGACAATATTCTGAAGGAATTATGCAACACACGACTGAATTAGATACCATTTTGATGTATCTGCCTGTTAAACCGCCAGTTATCTAATGTAGGAGTGGTCAGACTTAAGGCTTCTGTTCTGGGAGGGTGTTGTTTTTTTGGCCGGAGTCTTGGGAGCTACAAGTACAAAATAGTGGCTTGGGGAGGGGTCAGTCACAAAATGGCGACTTGAGAAGGCGGAGTCAGTGGCTTTGTGCACATCCCTACTGGTAGGGCAGAGTGGAAGGGAGAGGTTTCTATTTGACCACACAAACCCCTCCCGCTGTTTTGTTGTTCTGGTTCACTGTGAGTTGAACTATGAGGTGTTTTTTTGTTGTTGTTCTGCTTCACTATTCACTGGCTAGTCATTCTGTTCAGTGTATGTAGGCTGCAGTTGTTTGCTGACACATGAGCATCCCTTCCCAAACAATGAGGAGGTCCCTGCCCTTAAGGTTTGCAAGGAAGGAAAACAGGAGCACAGATCTGGCTTATGGAAAAGCGGGAGAAGGAGAAGTGACATTCCAGAGCCTGATCCTTTTAAAACCATTGGAGGCAGTTGTGGATTTGGCCACCCAGTCTTTGTGCAGCAATCCAAGACAGCTGCTTCAAGTTGTTAACTCCTGCCTTGAGTTCTGCTAGACCTTTCCGTAGAACACACACACTCATTCTCTGTCGGTCTACATAAAGTCTTATAGCCATGATGCAAAGAACTGTTCAGCTACTTCTCTATGCCCAGGGAAGGTCTGGTTTTGACCACTTTTCTAAAACCGTCCCTTGCCCTTGGCACATAGCAAGCCTCTGTTGAAAGTGAAGGCCTTTTGCAAATGAGTCTGCAATATTTACTTATTTATTTTTTACACTTTTATCCCACTCTTCCTCCAAGGTGTCTATAGCAGTATACATGTTTATATATGCTCTCACAACAAGCTTGTGCGGTAGGTTAGGTTGAGAGAGAAATGACTGGCCCAGAGTGACCCAGTGAGTTTCACGGCTGAATGGGGGTTTGAACTCAGGCCTCCTTGATCCTAAACCAGCATTCTAAGCAAAACGACATGCTGACTCTCATCAAATGATATGACATGGAAGCCTGCATTCATTTATTTTTAAAATCCTACTAGTCTATAAAGTACTTCCATGGATCCCAGTCTACAAATAGTAAAATTCATCCCATTCCACCTGTTCACAGATACGAAGAGGTCAGTGGGAATGAAGTTTTGCCCCACTTCCGGAATGTGCTTAGATTCAGTTCCTCTGAGCCCCATTCTGTGTACAGACAACAAATTGGGACTTGAGGTGGGGGGAGAGCAAGCCACGCCCCAACTAGATGAAACTCTCTATAGACAAGCACCAAGTGTGTGGAGGCCTGGGAGCATTTTTAAGCAGGTATTTGGAGCATGTGAAGAGGGACCATTCAGATGAACAGCCCCCATATGTAATAAAGGGATGCCCCAAGAATGTGTTGAGATGCCCTCTGCTGAAGTCATGGTGGGCATGCTTTTGCCATGACCCCTTGCTTATCATATGTGCCGGCTGCATCTGTACTGGTTCATCGTCTCTTTCCCGCAGAGTTAGCAACCTCATCCCAACAGTATGTCAATACTGTGGGAAAGAGCCACAGAACTGTGTTGCTGTCCTGTTCTGAGTTGATTCAGTGTCTCTGCTGAGGTAAGGATCCAGAATTGCCACTGACCATAGACAGTTCCAGTCCTGGGGAACTGCTCTGAATTGGGGGAAGAAGGCAAGGCTGTGTTTTGGTTGTGATGGAGGTACTGGTTGGGATCCCCTCATGTTCCTAGTGTGTGTGAGTGTGTAGGGGGGTATCTTAGCAGGGGTGTAGCTAGGAGAGAGGGGGCCTGTGTTTGCCCCTCTTCCTGGTGGCCCCTTGGAGTGAGGAAGAAAATAGTAAAAGGTGGAGCTGGAGGCCCCTCGAGCTGAGGGGCCCAGGTTCTTTGAACCTGTCCACTTAATTATAGCTACACCCCTGGGTCTCAGGAACATGGGGGTCACTTGGTCTGGATCATAAATTCTCCCTGTCCTGTCACATCCCCTGAGCTTTCTGCTTCGCCCCCCCAGGTAGAGAGGGTCCTGGATCTGGGGTGATGACAGTTGTCCACATATTCTGCATTCCTGCAGCAGGACTGTACTATCCTGAAGTGTCTTCTGGGTGTGCATGTGAATGGTGGTGTAAAGAGGGGATTTTTAAGATTTTTTGCAATTTGCTGGGACGGAGGTCTGTAGCTGAAGGGCAACCACTAAGGGCACTTTCTTACGTGCCTCTTTATATGCTGTTAAAATAGATGCGGCATACCCCAGGGTATTTGCTGTGATATCACTGAGTTCCATTTCTCTCCAGCCAAACACAAAAATACATGTTTTGTTTGGTTCTCTCTGTCTCTCTCTCTCTCTCTCTCTCTCTCTCTCTTTATAATGAAGCAACATCTGTTTGGAGCGGCAAATGCTCTCTTACAGCCAATTGCTGTTATAGGAATAGGAAAAACGGTGTCTGACAAACATATGTTGTAAGAATATGTGCTTGGGTTTTTCTGTTCTTGCGTACAGTGCATGCTAGGGGTAGAACAAGAATGTGGGAGGTGGGCTATAGAAAGACAAGAATGCAGCTTGCAAATGGCCTGTTTTTTCAGCTGGAGCATTTTTCTCATTATTGTTGCCTGGCTTGAAATAGGGCTGTGGATTAAGCTCATGTGATCGACACAAAATTTCATTTCTGTCTGTGTTTCCTAGCCAAGATGTTTATATAGAAGTGGGAGAGAAGTTCTTTTGCCTCCTTCCTTATCTGTAAAACTTGCATTCAAACACACACACACACACACACACACACTCTCACTCACAAAGGTTAATTTGTCAATGTTTTATTCCTACTAAAATGGGTCTATGTAGAATGTAATTTTAAGCAAGTCAGAACTGACTCAGGTTAGACTGCAAGGGGAAAAAAGTCTCCTTTGTGTGGATGTATTAATCCACATACTGGAGCAAAGTGGATTTTGTTAAGGTAGGACTTGACAAATCCTAGGCGCCAGGGAGCCATGGCACCTAGAAATTTAACTGTGACTCCTAGACTAAGATATTCAGAGGTAGAGTTATTTCATAAAATCTTCATTTGTCCCAGGCAGCCCAGTTTTTCCCCTAAAGATGTTACTCGTTGAGGGGTTAAACAAAAGACCACTTACAGATAAGGGGATAACCCCAATCCCAGTGTCCATCACTAAGCCCAGTAATTTTGCCAATTGTCCCTTGCGTTTCAATTTGGGGGCTGGCTCCTAGGTCCACAGAAAACTTGTCAAGGCCTGTGATGAGAAATAGAGGAATTCCACAAATGTTTATGAGGAAATTTGTCAATGGCTTTTGCTAACAGGTGAAGTGAAAATAGGAGTGTTTTCTTTTTGTTTTAAGCTGAATATAGCATCAGTGATATGCCAAACAGGAGTCTAGATCGGTACAGAACTAGTATGGGGTAGTGAGACTACAACTGAAAAAACCCAGATTTGAATCCCCACTCAGGTCTGAAACTCATTGGGAGACCCTTCTTCAATTACCTAAAGATAAAGTTGTGCCCTTGAGTCGGTATTGACTCCTGGTGACCACAGAGCCATGTGGTTTTCTTTGGTAGAATATAGGAGGGGTTTACCATTGCCTCCTCCTACTGCCTGATATAGATGTTTCCCATATTCTGGGAAACATACCAGTGGGGATTTGAACCAGCAACCTCTTGCTCGCTAGGCAAGGCATTTCCCCAATGCGCCATTAGGTGGCTCATCAATTACCTACTCTCAGTTTAATCTACCTCACAGGGTTGTTGTGAGGATAAAATGAGGGAGGAGCTATGTTTACTACCCTGAGCTCTTTGGAGGAAGGTGAGGCTAGAAATCCTTTAGGTAAAGTAATCTAAAAGCAATCTAATCTTAAGTAATGGGATTGATTGGGTTGAATATGTCAGTGTGTTTTATGGATATATTTTTTCCATATGATCCATTCTGAACAGTTTGGCTTATTCCTCCAACAGAACTGAAAGTGTTGGAAACCACTTAATTTCATTTAGTTTAATTTTAATTATTTTAAGCAACCAATAAGCTTATGAGGAAACAGTGCTGAGTGTCTTGTATTAACACATTTGCAATAAATGAAAAAGTCCCAATAAAGTATACTTTGTCTTTCACCCACATTTTTCTAAAAGAGAAGCTGAGCAGAGAGGGTGGGTGGGTGGAATCAGCATCACTTTTTTGGTTCAGATAAAACCACTATTTTTCCTGGAACATCATCCAGGAAAAGCGTTGCAGGGGTTTAGTGTTTCTTTGGTGTTCTTGAGTAAATTATCTCACGGTTGTTTTATTGGGTTTAAAAGTTCATCTCTTACTCTTCCCAGTCTGCACCCCGCATATGTGCTAATTTCAGAAAGAATTTGAAATTATGTGTAGAATTCCTCCTCTTCTCTCCCCTCCCCGCACTTACCTGATAAGAGAAGAAAACTTTGCTTTGCCAAAAAGAATGACTTGGAAAATAAGCACATTGGTTGCAAGTTCAGGTTTTCCACATTAACAACTGATGCCTCTGTTCCAGTGGGGAAGCAAGTCTGTTTTGGAATCTTCCCAGTAGCTTATTAGTCATGGTTTCCAGCAGCCAGGGAATATTGCCCAATCTGCTCAGTGTGCCACCATATGGAGGTCTGTGAGGCATTTTTCCATCTTAGCAACTTGAAGTCATAGGAATTGCAGTTGCTCCGAAAGACTGAGGGAAGAGAAATAGCACTGACTGGTTGCTGACTTGCATACAGTCAATGCAATTCTCTGGTTATTATGGGAACAGGGGGTATTTACAGTGGCTGGGTCCAGACATAACATGAAACCATGATTTATGCTAGCCATAGTTAAGAACCTACACTGTAGTTTGGCTTTTGCACAGTTCAGTTGGCAAACCATGATTTAGATCTACTTACCTGCCTTTGTCCCTTATCTGCTCGGGACTCGGCTTCAGAAGTTCGCTCCCATCTCTGTAATGCCGCAGCCTCTCGAGGCAAAGCAATGGCTTGGTTTGTCAGTGATCTGTGGATTCAAACATACTGTATTTACCTGAATCCAAGACTAGGTTTTTTCTAAGTTCTCTGATGTTAATAATTTGGGGGGGAGGGTGGCCATCTTAAATTCAGGGTCTTCTTCCTTTTGGGTAAATAGCATATCCTATATTTAATCCATGTTTCTACAGAGGGTCATCTTAAATTCAGGGCCCTCTTCTATTTGGATAAATATAGTGATGGGTAGCTTTGCATGATTGCTGCCAAGTCAGTAAGCCGCGGACCGGAAGATCCCAGCAGGCATATCTTTGGTTGCCAACCAGTTTCCATGCCATGTTATCAAGCTTCTACAGAGATCCTCTGCCCAACTTCAAATCTTGGTTACAGAGGGTGAATCTTGGTAGAATCTATCTACACTATCCCTCCATCCGTGTTGGGTGCAGAGCTTGCGCACCCAGATGTGCAGCTGCCGCCTCCTGGCAGCACAGAGTGTTGGGGGCCAAGATGTGTCGCCCCAGCCCCTGGAACTACCATAATGCACAGTGCTAACAGGTGGGGCTCTTGGGTGGGTTTGTGGCTCCCATGCACAGGCAAAACCAGGCTTGGTTTCCTCAGCCCGCTTTTATCTGCACATGAGAACAGCTTCAATGACTTGTTGGCAATCGTATGAAGTTGCCCAATGGGAAACCACAGTTAGCACAAATAACAGTTTACAAACTAGCTTCAAACCATGGTTTCTTATCTTGGGTTGTGGGCAGACTCTGATTCAGAAACTATGACTTAGCTTAACACATAATGTTTGTGCTAAACCCAGCTGATGCCTTCTCTAGATTGAAAAACAAGGTACTGCGGCCTTTAAGAGGGATAAAACAGCCCAAACATAGGCCAGGGGTGATGGAACCACCTTCCTTTTATGTTTGATTGCTCTGGTCTCATGTCAAGAAATAAATCATGATTTTAAAAAGGAACCCTGGGTTGTTCCAGGATGTGCCATCTTCACAGTCACAATGAATAACCATTCTTTACAAGTTTTGTTGGCATAGTCTGACTGTTGGCTTTTGGGGTATTTAAAGATCCCCCCTCCCCGCCTTTTGAAATTCTCTAAATATCCTCTCCATTGCAGCCACACTTCCCACATAGCCAATTTATCTCTAAACACTGTACGAAACTCGTTTAATTGAAAATGAACACTGAAACATCTGATGCTCAGTGGTTCTCAGGTTCTGAATTTAGCCTGTCTGCACAGCCTTACGTTGGCCCCAGTGGGGGGTTGTGGAAAACCAACAAAAAAAAGTGCTGGCTCTGTTTCACCACATCTGACTGTGGTATAAGAGAGGTGTGTTTAAGTTATTGCCAGATGTATGAGATACTGTAAAATGAGCATTTCCTCTAGCAAATTAAGTCTTGTTGGCTCAAGGGAGCTGAGTTGGCTAGAAGGGGTTGTTTGCACTGAGATTACTCTAGTCAATATAAATCATACACTGATTTAACATAAGAGATCTTCCATCTGTAAACTTGCAAGTTTTATCGTTCTGGAAATCAGCTATATTTTCTAAATTTTTGGTTGAGGCTTTGCCATTGTTCATCTAGTCATCAGGTTTTGATTAGCCTCTCATACAAGCATCTGAAACTGTTCCACAAACGGATTTCATTCTGTAGCAATGTCGTGTCACAGACATCTGACATACACAGTGAGGTAGATTTCATAGGAAGAGAGCTAGAATGCTGTAGTGGAAAGAGTGTTGGGAAGAGGAGATTTGGGTTCAAACCCATTGTTTCTCCCTGTAGCTTTCTGGATGGCCGTGGGCAAGTCAGTCTCTCTTAGCAAACTCACCTCATGCATGGTGTTCCCTGTAACACGGAATCCTGGATGTTAATTGACTACAACTCCCATAATCCCCTGCCAAAGGCCATTACAGCTGGGAATGCTGGGAGTTCTAGTAATCAACATCTGGGAATTGCTGTTGCAGGGAACACTGCTCATGGAGCTGTATAAAATGGGATAGCCCTAAATGTTCTGCTCTGAGTTTATTAGAGGATGCATATATAATAAATAAGAGTGATTGGGACAGACTCCTTAAGATAGGTAATGGAGCGTTTCAGGAAACAATTTGCTGGGTAGTTGTTCACTTGAGAAGGAACCATGTCATTGGCCCTGCCAATGAATCAGCCTTCAATTATATCTGAATCTGGATTCATGTATATCCTTGTGATTAAAGGGTATTTCCCCCCTTTGATAGAATGATTGTGAAACTGCATACGATGCTGTCTGTGTCTCGGAAATGTTGAGCCTTGCAGGATGACAGCAAAACTGCTTCTTGTCATCCTGGACACTGTCACCACAGAGCTGGGGGCGGGGGGGGGGGAGTTGGGGGGAGAAGCAATCTAGCAAAGGGAAATTCATAGATAGATCCGAGGTCTACAGCTGTCTGTTGTCATGTCATCTGCAATCTGATTGCTATTGCAGGCATACTACTCTGGACTGAGAGCCAGTTTCACTTCCTCTCTCTAGAGTGGTTATCTAGCTTCTGCTGATTACCTTGTCATAAGACAAAGGGCCTACAAAATAGGTTTATGGGGGATGACAAGAGCAGCACTGCAGGGGAATTGGAAGCGAAGGAAACCCAGGAAAGGGGAGATGGTTAGTTATGCTAATAACAATGTATTAAAGATCCTGTATCATTAACAACAACAAAAAGCAGGTTGCTGTCCAAGAAGTGACATAACCAGGACTAAAAGAAATCTGGGTCAAGTTTGCATCCTTGTGCTTGAGTATTTCAGCTCGTCTAAAACAAAAAGGTTACTCCTCCAGGGCACTGTTTTTTTTAGCAAATATGAATTATCTTTAATTATCTACTGTGACCAGATCTCTTGAATATATAATGCCAAGTTTAATGGTTAAAACAGCAAGGCAAAACAGAATTGGAAGGAACGGAGTTCTTTTGGTCTAATGCCCTGCTTAGTGAAGGAAGCTGCTATCACATCTCTAACAGACATCAGAATAGCCCTGCTGGATCAGGCCCAAGGCCCATCCAGTCCAGCACCCTGTCTCACACAGTGGCCCACCAGATGCCTCTGAGAAGCCCACAGATAAGAGGTGAGGGCATGGCCTCCCTCTTGCTATTGCTCCCCTGCAACTGCTATTTAGAGACATCTTGCCTCTGAGGCTGGAGGTGGCCGATAGCCACCAGACTAGTAGCCACTGATAGACCTGTCCACCGTGAATTTGTCTAAGCTCCTTTTTAAAGCCACCCAAGCTGGTGGCCATCACCACTTCCCCTGGCAGATGGCCATCCAGTCTGTTTGAAAATCTCCAGCGAAAGAAAGCCAACTGCCGTGCAAAGCAGACTCTTCCTGCTATTGAACAAGTCTTACACTTGCAAAATTCTTCTTAGTATCTAGCCTAAATCTGCTCTCTTGCAGTTGCAACCCATTGGTTCCAGTCCTGACCTCAGGAGAAACAGAGAAGAGGCCTGCTTCTCCTCCTCCTGTGCAACAGCTCTTTAGATATTTGAAGATGGCTACCTTGTTTCCTCTTAGTCTTCTCTTCTGTATATATATGGGGAGAAAGCCCATCTACTTTGCATTCAAAGTCATTCTTTTAACCAGGGATGTTCTGCACTCCACCCACAATGGCCAAGTGGAAGAACTAAAACATGCCCCCACCCTCCAGCCCCTGGCTACACACCCTTATGCCAGCATGGCTGCCACCAGCTCCTCTGCAAGTGCTGCCATGCTGATCCAAGTTAGTGGGATGAGTTCTGCTATCAGGCGCAACAGTGAAGAAGTCTATATCCATGGTGAACCTGGCCTCCACAGCTTCCCTATGACTACAGCTCAGTTTCTTACTCTCTTTTGTATGCTACAGTTTTTGTCAGGGCTCAAGAAATCCACCAGTCTACTTGTCTGTGAAGAGTGAAAAATGATGCCTGACGAGTGAAAAAAATCCTGATGGCATAGCTCGAGGAACCATCTGACAAGTAAAATGTTTTGTCTGGAGCTAACATTTCTTGACCCTTGATCTTGGTGAACCCAACCTTGTGTTCACGGAATGTGGGAGGAGGGGCAGGATCATGCTTAGTGATGCTGTGCCAGCTCATGCATTGGCCACGCCCCCAGCAACTGTTCAGTACGAACATGCCTGCACACACTCCGCACCAGCGGGAAACCTGAGTAACCAAGGTATCTCCTCATGGGATAAAATTTTTGTATTCGTGCCCCATTGTGCATGAACACTAAACGTGTGACTGTATCAGCAGTGGAACCAGACTTGGTCCCATTCCTTCTTCCCTGTGTTTGTTTGAATGCCATAAACATTTTGGGAGAAGAGGGCTAACATTTCTCTTTAGACATGGGATCTCCCCCTCCCACAGTGAAGGAAATCTTGGGTTATTATATGATATGGCAACTATGACTGGTCAGAATGTACTCAAATTCCCTTCTCCATCTTGTACTATGGGGGCTGTTAGGCCACTTGCTTTAGCATGTAAACAAGCCTTTGATAGGAAGCTGTTTATGGAATTCCCTGGAAACAGGATCAAGTCTCCTTAGCACAGTTAGGTATGTATAGCTACTTTAAATAGCTGATGTCAAGAAATCTATTTATGTGCATTATCTACAGTGGGACATCGGTTTTTTTTAAACACTGCTGTCAAGTTTCAGAGGCGAGGACTAAATCTGTGAAGTGCAGGCTAACAGAATAGTAATTAGAAATAAATAATTGGGTTGGCCCGATTTGGGGGATGGCTCATCCGATCCTATTTCTCGCTGTATCTGTGTTGTGCGGGAGTTAGTCAAGAACTGCTATGGCTGCATCTTTGATTGCCCCAAGTCTGTCTCTTAAACGTCCTGGTAAATTTTTTTCCAGCCGCTGGCTTGTACTTCTAGTTTTCTCTCCATTCGTGGATAGACCTCTCCCGAACACAGAAGGACCCCCTCCAAAAGGGCCTTTTGGGTTGCTATCAGGGGGCTTTGGTACAATTTAACAAGGTGGCACTGGTGGGAAAACACATGTCCCTGGCCTCCTGAGGTACACAGGGCCCCACTGACTGGGTGACAGCTTGCTCTCTTCCTCTGGCTTTCAGCAGGTGTGGGCCAGTTTCCACTTTTTGTACCAGGTTCTACTCCACACTTGCTACGCCCTGGTTGCTGCACTGTAATTGTAAAATATGGAGTCTTGCCTCGCTCCTTGCTGGCTTTCCATCAAGAAAAGAATACTCCCTTAAAGCAGGACTTTGATTTCTTAATGCCTGTTTTTTGTATGTTTGTTCCTTGATCATAGTGCTTAAACTGTTCTTTATCTGTGTTGTTCTCTATTTAGTGTCTATATTTAGTCCTGTTTTATATATTGTATGTTAGAATTTTTATACGTGTATGTGGTGATCAGCCATGCTGCCCCTATAGATTTAACTGGAAGTGAACCCTGTCCTGACTGACAGGCTGGTGAGCTCCAGGGCTCAGCCAATCTGCACACCAGGTGGGTTGGAACTAGAGAGACATTGGGAGGAAAAGAAGAGTTCTTTGTTAGAAGAAGCAGACTGGGGTGAGAACAGGAAGTGTGGCCATGGAGTATGGCTGCAGAAGGATGACTGCAGTTCTTGGAAGATAGCACTGCAGGTGCATGAATTCTCATCCAGGATCTGGTGAGTTCAAGACAAAGGAAGCCAGGGCTTTGGCTTCAGGAAGTTTAGTCTAGGAAAGTTTTAGTCCGTTTTTGAATTAGACTTTCTGTTCCTTTGGTGTGTGCTCTGTATATCCCTGATACTGGTCTATGATTGCTTACCTGTAATGTAATTAACCTAATTTAATTAGGTTAATTCACCCATCTAGCTTTCACCCATCCAGCCAGGGCGTTGCAAAAGAATCTGTAAGATTTTTAAAGCGTGCTGTCCCAACATCATTCAGGGTGCTTTTTGAAGTATTCTTGTATCCTACTGAGTATTTATACCTGTATGAGTATTTATACCTGGAACTTAGATAGATAGATAGATAGATAGATAGATAGATAGATAAAAATAAACTAAAAGCTGAGAGAGCATCAGACAGAAGCAGTCTGTAGTATTTGAATGAAACTGTTTTTTTTTTTTTTTACAAGACTTTCTGAGTGGGGTTTTTAACTCAGGAGAAAGGCGGGGAGGCTGGAAGGGGATCTTACTCTGGTGCAATCACATCTTCAGAGTTCAAGCTCAAGTTCTTTAATGTTACAGCCACAAGCCAAAACAGAAGGGAAAAATTACAGTTATATAATTGATTACAGTTATATAATTGAATGAATGAATGTATGTAATTAAAACAGGCTGAAATTAGAATTAGTTAAAAAAAATTGACAAAATTGAAAACATAGTGATAATAAAAATTTAAAACAGTAAAATATCCTTATTAACCATCTGGTGACGTATATTTATGGCAGCAGCACAGAATTTAGCCACATTAGATGTAATTTAACACTCTGAGTCCGAAAGCAACAAGGAACAATAAAATTGCTCCTGTCGACCAGGAAATTTACAAAGCAAAGGAGTAATGAAAGATTCACGGATATCCTTGTAAAACAGGCAGAATAATAGAACATGTTCAGTAGTTTCCACCTGATCCAACCCACAAGGGCAAAGTCTGTCAGCAAATGGAACCCCTCTATAGCGCCCTTCTAGAACTGCTGAGGGTAAACAATGGCAACGAGCCAAGGTAAAAGCTTTCCTGTACCTCGGAAATTCCAACCAAGTAAAATAATTCATTGCAGTGACTAGATATCTTCTTTCCTCTGAGATGTAAAATTTGGAGACCTTCCCGAGGTCATTTTGCCATTCGGAGTCGAACACTCGTTGTTTAACCAGCAACCTTGCCTGAAGTCTTTAGACAATCAGCAGCTACCGATTTTCTCACCACGTGTATTATTATTATTATTATTATTATTATTATTATTATTTATTCAATTTCTATACCACCCTTCCAAAAATGGCTCAGGGTGGTTTACACAGAGAAATAACAAATAAATAAGATGGATCCCTGTCCCCAAAGGGCTCACATTCTAAAAAGAAACATAAGATAGACACCAGCAACAGTCACTGGCGGTACTGTGCTGGGGGTGGATAGGGCCAGTTACTCTCCCCCTGCTAAATAAAGAGAATCACCACGTTAAAAGGTGCCTCTTTTGCCAAGTTAGCAGGGCAACTTGTGTAGGCTCGCATGTAGAAGATTTTTGTACTTATCTAATAGCAGAATAAAAAGAGTTTCCCCCCTTGGATTCCACTCCATGTCCAGGGAGAGTCAAGCTCTGCTGAAAAGGGTGGTGGTGTCAGCAGCCATTTTTGAACTTGGCAGAAATACAGAAGGGTTTTAGGAGTAACCTTTGCCAGGGAGCTCAGTGGGGATGATTCAGTATTTCTTTCCCTCACATGAGCTTGCTCAGAGACAAAGGCTATAATCTTCGTGTGTGTGTGTGTGTGTGTGTGTGTGTGTGTGTGTGTGTGTGTGTGTAAAACAAACAAACCAAGTAGGGCTCAACAATTCCCAGGTGCCAGTTGACCATAGTGCCTAGAAATTTAAATGTGGCTCCTGAGCCAGGAAGGATGAGACCAGGTGGGTGGAGGGGTGGTTGAGCAAGCAAGGTGGGCTTAAAAGGGATGTTTGTGGCCAGAAAGGCGGAATAGAAGCCCTTTTAAAACACAGACAATTCAGAATAAAATGGAGCATTTGGAAGTGAATATTTATTGGCTGCCTGATATATGTATCCCTAGGCGATGAACATAATTTAAAATAAAACAAATGTAAACATAGAAGAAGAAAACCAAAACAATTTTACAGATTTTTTTTTTTGGCAAACTTGCAGTATGTGCAAAAGTCACCCTGGGAAGGAGATCAAAACCCTTTTCTACCAGTGCAAATGGGCTGGTTTGGACAATACCTAGCTGGCTGACCACATATGATAAAGGGAGTGTATGTGTGTGCCATGGGTGAGGATGTCCTTCCCCCTCCTCCCATGCACTGGGGTGCTTTTCCCTAATTGTGTGTGTGTTTCATTCTCAGCACCCTGTCTGAATGCTAGCTTGATGCATATAGACCCTTATTACAGGTAGTCGACTGGTGAGATCGTCTGAACTGGCCTTCAGATGGGGTGGGAGCCAATCAGTGGGCATAGTCAATGTTGTCAGCCCATGCTCCATGCAAAACATGGCCATGAGTTGCAAAACAAGACCAGAGGATAATGCTTAGTGCAGACAACAAACTAAATTAACAGATTATTTTGTGGGGAACATATTAAGGCGTGGTTTGAAGCAGGAAATTACCAAAGAATTTGAAATGTGTAACCCTGACTTTAACTTTGTCCTTCCCGGTTCCAAAATGATGACATTGAGGAGTGGCTAATGTTCAGCAGTTTGAATTTCACAGGTGAGTGCAGTGGTGCAGAATGGAAGCTTCAAAGAAAGATCTGCAAAGTCTGTGTGCTGGAAAATAGTGCATGAGTTTGTTCTTCTCACAATGGATAATGTAAATATTTTATCTTGGAAAATAACCTTTGAAGTGAGAAGTGACAGCTGAAGAAAGCCAAAAGGCATGGAACTGAAAACTTTATATTTAAGTCAAATGTGCCTGTGGGTTTTAACATAAATTAGTCATTTCATGTTGTTTTCACCCCTGCCCATTCACCATGCAATGCCCAAGTGGATTTAAAAGAGGCATGCCCACTTGAAGGCCAATTCTTACAAAAGATGTCTGCACTTGGGTATAGATGCATCCAACACAAAACACACGAGTTGCATTGAGAAGCATAGGAACACACTACTTGGTATATTAGCTGCCATACAGGTGAAACTCGAAAAATTAGAATATCGTGCAAAAGTTCATTAATTTCAGTAATGCAAATTAAAAGGTGAAACTGATATATGAGATAGACGCATTACATGCAAAGCGAGATAAGTCAAGCCTTAATTTGTTATAATTGTGATGATCATGGCGTACAGCTGATGAAAACCCCAAATCCACAATCCCAGAATATTAGAATATTACATGAACCCAATAAAACAAGGATTGTAAATAGAACAATATCGGACCTCTGAAAAGTATAAGCATGCATATGTATTCAGTACTTGGTTTGGGCCCCTTTTGCAGCAATTACTGCCTCAATGCGGCGTGGCATGGATGCTATCAGCCTGTGGCACTGCTGAGGTGTTATGGAAGACCAGGATGCTTCAATAGTGGCCTTCAGCTCTTCTGCATTGTTTGGTCTCATGTCTCTCATCCTTCTCTTGGCAATGCCCCATAGATTCTCTATGGGGTTCAGGTCAGGCGAGTTTGCTGGCCAATCAAGCACCGTAATCCCATGGTCATTGAACCAGGTTTTGGTACTTTTGGCAGTGTGGGCAGGTACCAAGTCCTGCTGGAAAATGAAGTCAGCATCCCCATACAGCTCGTCTGCGGAAGGAAGCATGAAGTGCTTCAAAATCTCCTGATAGACGGCTGCCTTGACCCTGGACTTAATGAAGCACAGTGGACCAACACCAGCAGATGACATGGCTCCCCAAATCAACACGGACTGTGGAAACTTCACACTGGACTTCAAGCATTTTGCATTGTGTGCCTCTCCATTCTTCCTCCAGACTCTGGGTCCTTGGTTTCCAAATGAGATGCAAAAGTTGCTCTCATCAGAAAAGAGGACTTTGGACCACTGAGCAACAGACCAGTTCTTTTTTTCTTGAGCCCAGGTAAGACGCTTCTGACGTTGTTTGTTGTTCAGGAGCGGCTTGAAAAGAGGGATATGACATTTGAAGCCCATGTCCAGGATCCGTCTGTGTGTGGTGGCTCTTGATGCACTAACTCCAGCCTCAGTCCGCTCCTTGTGAAAGTCCCCAACACTTTTGAATGGCCTTTTCCTGACAATCCTCTCCAGGCTGCGGTCATCCCTGCTGCTTGTGCACCTTTTTCTTCCACACTTTTCCCTTCCACATAACTTTCTATTAATGTGCTTTGATACAGCACTTTGGGAACATCCAACTTCTTTTGCAATTACCTTTTGAGGCTTTCCCTCCTTATGGAGGGTGTCAATGATGGTTTTCTGCACAACTGTCAAGTCAGCAGTCTTTCCCATGATTGTGATTCCTAATGAACCAGACTGAGAGACCATTTAAAGGCTCAGGAACCCTTTGCAGGTGTTATGGATTGATTAGCTGATTGGAGTGGGACACCTGGAGCCTAGACTGTTGAACCTTTTCACAATATTCTAATTTTCTGGGATTGTGGATTTGGGGTTCTCATGAGCTGTACGCCATGATCATCACAATTATAACAAATTAAGGCTTGACTTATCTCGCTTTGCATGTAATGCGTCTATCTCGTATATCAGTTTCACCTTTTAATTTGCATTACTGAAATTAATGAACTTTTGCACGATATTCTATTTTTTTGAGTTTCGCCTGTATACCAAGTCAGACCATTGGTCCATCTAGCTCAGTATTCATTCATTCATTCATTCATTCATTCAATTTATATACCGCCCTTCCTGAAGTGGCTCAGAGTGGTTTACATTAAAATCAAAACCCCATAATAAAACAATTTAAACCCAAAAAATATTTAAACCATTTTAAAATTAAAACTAGATATCATTAAAAGCCAGGCTAAAAATTGGGTCTTTAAGGCTCTCCTGAAGGCCTCCAAGGAAGGTAATTCTCTTATATCCATGGAGAGCACATTTCACAACCTAGGTATGACCACTGAGAAGGCCTGATCCCAGTTTGCCACCAGATGAACTGGTGGCACTCGAAGACAGACCCCTCTTGATGATCTCAGTGAGCAGTGGGGATCTTGTAGAGAAAGGGGCTCTCTCGGGTAACCCAGATCTAAGCCATTCAGGGCTTTAAAGGTAATAACAAGCACTTTGTACTTTGCCCCGAAACATATCAGTAGCCAGTGCAAGAACAGGCATAATGTGGTCTCTCTATGTTACCCCCCCAATTTGTAACTCAAGTTTCCGAACTATGCACAAAGGCAGCCCTACATAGAACATATTGCAGTAGTCTAACCTGGAGGTTACCAGCTGGTGTACTACTGTTTTCAGGTCATTTTCAGTATTGTCTTCACAGACTGGCAGCGGCTTCCCCAAGGTTACAGGCAGGAGTCTCTCCCACGCCTATTTGGAGGTACTCTTCCCAGAGTGGCCCCACCCCACAAGGAGAATATCTTACAGTGCTCACATACGTAATATCCTATTCAAATGTAAACCAGGTTGGGCCCTGCTTAGCAAAGGGGACAATTCATGCTTGCTACCACAAGACTAGCTCCCTTCCCTTAAGAAAAGGTGCACACATTTCAAATGCTGATTCCCACCCTTAAAAGTCACATGCCATCCTTTTCTATATTTTATTTCTGGTGTTATAGAAAAGAAAAGCAGTGTTTGAAGCTGGTGCTTTCATAATAAATACAGTTATGTTGTGCATTTTGTACTTGGGAAGACATCCCAAAGTACACACTAGTGTTTCAAAAGCCACCTGCAAGCATTTCAATATCTGACACAAACATGCTACCTATTTCCAGTAGTAATTACATATTGTATTTTCTGTTGCATTGTGAACGGATTCATTTAAAAAACAAACAAACATTGTCTTTGTGATTGTCTTTGGGTCATTCAGAAAAATCATCTGTTGTCATTTGGATCCATTTGATCTACATCAATTCAACAATCCAATATAAGCCATCTGAGATCATATAAATGAGGTGCTCTCCTGCAAATCCCTCCCATTTTACTTGGTCATTTGGAATCTAATTTCAAAGTCAGTAAACGGATTGTATCTTTGTCATCTTGCTTAGCCAGTAGAGTCTTGCTCTTTATTTTTCCCAGGGAGTGCCCTGGAACAATTTAGAGGGCAAAGATGCCTAGGAAAACTACCAATATGTGGTACACATTCATTTTGAAGTGCCTTTATTATTTTCAGTAGTAAGCATTTTTTAGTACACAAGAGCAGCCCTGCTTGATCAGGCCCAAAGCCTATCTAGTCTAGCAACCTGTTTCACACAGTAGCCCACCAGATGCCTCTGGGGAGCCCACTAGAAAGACCTGAGGCCATGCCCTCTCTCCTGCTGTTACTCCCCTGCAACTGGTACTCAGAGGCATCTTGTCTCTGAGGCTAGAGGTGGCCTATAGTCCTTAGACTAGAGACATTGATAGGCCTGTCCTCCATGAATTTATCTAAAGTAAAGTGTGCCATGTTGACTCCTGGCAACCACAGACCCCTGTGGTTCTCTTTGCTAAAATACAGGAGGGGTTTACCATTGCCATCTCCCACGCAGTATGAGATGATGCCTTTCAGCATCTTCCTATACTGCTGTTGCCCGATATAGGTGTTTTCCATAGTCTGAGAAACATACCAGTGGGGATTCAAACCAGCAGCCTCTGGCTTGCTAGTCAAGTCACTTCCCCACTGTACCATTAGGTGGCTCCATGAATTTATCTAAACCCCTCTTAAAGTCATCCAGGCTGTTGGCTGTCACTACATCTTGTGGCAGAGAATTCCATAGGTTGATTATGCATTGTGTGAAAAAGTACTTCCTTTTGTCAGCCCTAGTAGTTGTGCTGAATCTTAAAATTCTGAAAATACTTACCTTTGGACATTGATGTGTGGTATGGTATACGAAGCTGACTTCTGTATGTGATCCTATGTGGCCAACATCTAGACTAATGTTGTGCTGGTAGAAGAGTACTTTCCATTATGCAAAGGGGGAAGGGAGATTTTAGCCAGTCCCCCCATTCCTTCTGCAACTCTCTGTGTTTCCTGAAAATATGTCCCCGAGGGTTGTGGGATCTTCAAGAACATATTTTCAGATGGTATGGGCGGATTCATCAAAAATTATCCATCTCCCCATGCACAATGGAAAAATGCTCTTTCCACCAATGTGACGTTAGTCTGGAAGTCGGCTAATATTTTCAACGTGATTGGAGAAATGGTCTTGGTTGTTTAGCTTGGTCACTGGTGTTTGTCAAAAGTTTTGTTTGATTAATGAGTGGGTGGTGGGTGCAGCCTGCTTCATCTGTCTTATATTGGAGAGTGCCTTGTAAGTTTAGTTCATCAGATATTTCCCCCTTTCTTTTTCTCCACCTCATTCTTGTCCCGTTTGCTCCAGTGCTGTAACTTATATATTTCTCCTCCTCCTCCTCCTCCTGCCAGATTGCCTGGCCTTTCTTTGCTAAGTCCTTTGTCTTCCCTGCTGTGAGGGATGATACGGTCCAGCTGTGTATGCCTTTCATAGGATTCAGCCAGGATCTTGCCTGGCTTCCCTTTTAGGTCCAATCCTTAGTCAGGAGGCATGTGCCTTTCTGAAGCCCAGGGGGCACTTTACGGTTGGCTCCTGTGGGTTTGAGTCTCCTTGTCAAGGCCAGGGGGACATGGCAGGTAACTTCATCCCATATAGCTTCTAAATATTGATAGGCCTGGTGAGTAATAGTAGGCCCTGCAGTGTATTTTCTGTTCTTGCTCTTGACAACAATAGAAGCTTCTGCCCCCTGTAGTACATAAGTGCAGGGTATCCACACTGCTTTAACAGTCAGTCCTTCTCTCACTTTGTTAGGTGAGGGCGGGTAGGAATCTCTAACTGAGAAGTCTCAGCACCCTACACAAACTATAATTACCAGGATTCTCTGGGGCTGTCATGACAGTTAACCCTGATACAAGCTTTTGTTGTCGAAATAATAGTGCACCCGGGTGGGGACTAGGATCTAACAGCATCTCTTTGCATTCCCAGGCAGCTTTGCTGCTGGTTGCAGTTTACCCCTGAAACTATATTTTCTCATTATCGGAGAAATTGTGACTCTTCTGCAGCCCCCGAAGCCTGTTCAAAAGCCAGAGTTGTTTAGGCGGGTGCTAGAAATACCTTTCCAAATGGGAGGCACAGCTTAGACCAAAGCAGCATTGTGGATGGAGAAAACCTAAAGGTTGTGACATGTGCACAGGGAGGAACTAGGGAAAGCAAAATGGAGACAATGCTGCTAATTCATTCAGAATCAACACCATCTGTAAATTTCTCTGTGGTGTGGGCGGGGAGATGTTGGAAACACAGCAGCATGAATTGAGGGTGGCATTTGGGGCTGGGAGGAGGATAATTAATAACAAATGGCATAACTTTCCATGTAGAATACATTTGCATGTATAAACTCCTCTGTAAATCTTCTTCTGGGCTCTCGAATAAATATAGTACCCTTAGCTAGCCAAGTTTGCTCCCCAGCTTTCTCCATAAATCTCACGGAGACTGTTCTAGGATGTGTGTTCCATGAGCAAAAGATTCAACTCTTGAGAATTATACCCAAAGTTCTTTTGCTGATGCTCAGCTAGGGCTGAAGAGTTCCTTAGCTGAAAGGAGGGTTGGCTTCAGCTTTAATGCCCTCTAGTGCCCCCCGCCCATTGGTGCCCCCCTGTTGGATGGGTTCTGGAGGATTTGCCAGGCAATGGGAGCAGCAGTGAGGGCCTGCTCTTAGCACCAGGAGCCTGGAGCCTAGTTGGCATCTTAATTGCGGTGTACTGCATACTTGAGTTTCTCCTCACAACAACCCTGTGAAGTAGGTTAGGCTGAGAGAGAAGTGACTGGCCCAGAGTCACCCAGCTAGTCTCATGGCTGAATGGGGATTTGAACTCGGGTCTCCCTGGACTAAATGGGCCTTTGGCCTGTTCCAGCAGGGCTGTTGTTATGTTCTTAACATCCCATCTAGTTTGGCCTTGAGTTGCAGCTGAGAACATGAACTGACTTCAGATACAAAGTGTTGCGTCAGATATATGAACAGTTCTTAAATCTGCAATGGATTTCAATCTCGTACAAAGACGAATATCTTGATGTTACACTCAACTGGTAGTGAGTGTCCATGCATTGGTAGCTGGGGTGCAGGGGGGAGAGGGGGCAGTTGCTATTGGGCCAGTTCCTATTGAATTCAGTGGGGCATACTTCCAGGGAGGGGGTATAGGATTGCTGGCTTTGCCCCCCCCCAAGTCCCGCAGACACTCGTGTGTCTTAGCGAATAGGATAATATAGACATTAAAACGAAATAATTGATCTCCCTTTGCCCCTTCCCTCTGCCTGCAACAAACTTTGCATGCCCAAGGTTATAATTCCTCCGAACAGGGGGATCTCAAAGCACAGTTCTGAGCAGGCACAGTATTGAATGAACAGTGGCTCTGTTATATTAAGAAAAGAGCAGACAACTGCTCCTTCTGGTGTAGTGTGATGCTCTGCATGGGGCTGCCCTCTCAGCATGAGCCTATGTCTGTGCGGGCTGTAATGAGACATCGCTCTGTCTGTTTTGTTGATAAGTTAGGTCAGTGCTTGCAGGGAAGAAAGCCGCTGGTGAGCGGAATACTTTATTTAGCAAGCGGAGAAGACTCTGAGGTTGGGAAGGAGAAGAAAGTAAGGTCTAGTCTCTTCCAGAACTGGAACACTGCTGTTGTTGTTGGTTTAAATGTATCAATTACAGTTGCAATAGTCACCCTGTGTTGCTATTACTTGATGTTGATTTACTTTGATGGTGAATTCAAGTGTGTGGACATGATGAACATCCCAGGTTGGTTGGTTGGTTTGCTGCCTGAGTGCATGCAATAAAAGTGTGCATGTCTTTTCCTGGTGCGCCTGTCTCTAATCACATGAAGGTATGTGGTTCATTCGAACAATTGCTCTATACAGGCACTAAAAGACTTTAAACCAGTATTTGTAGCATGTGCTGAGGAGTGGTTGAAATGATCCACCGCCCACGTGATTAGGGGAGGGTGTGCCATTGAGGGAATGAGGTGTCTGCTCATGGTGCACCCACGTCCTTCATCTATATGGTGGTCCAGGGGATAAAGTATCATCTGAATTGCCCCCATGTGTTTAATGCTTGTTAAAGTTTGGCGCATTAATAGATTAACTGGTGCTGGTGCCCATTTGTCACTTAACAATTTAGATTTTGTGACTGGGTTTTGAATTTGAGCTACACACTTTGTGTAGGCCTTTGAGTAGGCCAAAAAACAACAACAGCTAGACTGCACTGAGCCAGGTGAGATGTTTCCTTTCATTAAATGTCCTCTGTTGGTCATGCTGCTGTCATATTTGCTTTGGCTGACCCTTGTTTTAAATGGTCCCCACTCTGTGTGGATTGCCTGCCTTTTCAGGTAAGAGCCATGAGTTATTTCTAGTGATCGTTATGAGGCCATCGGTTTTCCTGAGTATGCGATGTGCCTGTGTTGCACTCTTGTGGCCACAGCGCCTCCAGGATCTGGCGGGAGTCTTGCTCCTTAAACGACTGCATGTCTTTGGGCCCCAGTAGCTTTTAATGACTCTTTGCCTTGCTCCACTGCTGACGGTTGCTGCTTGTTGCTTTTTCTTCCCATAAAGAACTCCCCCTTCTGATTAGCCGATTTTGTGTAAATCCTGAGGCTCTGTTCCGCTCTCTCCCTTTGCTTGTTCCAGTTTTGTTGTCTGATCCTGCCTGCCTTTATATAGGTCTTCATCCTCCACAGCTTCCTTACCTATCTCGTCTGCCTCCTGGAAACTAGCTGCCATTTGCCTCTCCACCTGGCATTCTTCCCTCACCTCCTGGTAAAACACCTCAGCTTGAATCTGCTCTCAAAGTCCTGGCCCTACAGAAATCCAGATTTTACCTCTTCTCCTGGGAGGCACTACCCCATCAAGTGTAACTGTGTGGATAAATGGATCAGGAACTACTAGTTGATTTCTGTCCAGAAATTACGAGTTCACCATCCAGATATATCTATATATTTAATTATTTAGCAAATTTATATACCGCCCCAAACTTCTGTCTCTGAAACATTTGAAGAAAGCTGCTGGGTTCTTTGAAGATTATATATTCACCAACATTTACATTGTTTAATTTATTTAGGACATTTTATATTGCATATACCAGGTCTCAAGGCAGTTTACAGCTCATTAAAATATCTATAAACATTTAAAAAAAAACAGTTAAAACAGTAAATTTTAAACTAAAATTTAAAATCTGATTTAAACAAGAAGTTCTTATAAGAACTAATCTGCCTACTTTCCTCTCGCTGTCCCTACAACTAGACTAAATTTGGTCCAAATCAGGCAGTTCACAAGTTAGCCCTCTTGCGCCTCAAACATCCATGTGTCTGCCATCTTGAATTTGGGTGGATGACATCATCACAAACTATGCCTTTGAGGTGTCCCTACTGCACCAGATTTGGTTCAAATCGATTAGGTGGTCCACAAGTTAGCCCACTTATGCCTCAAACGTTTATGCGTCTGCCATATTGAATCGGGTGGATGACATTAACACAAACTATGCCTTTGAAGTGTTCCTATGTGTCCCTACAACTGTACCAAATTTGGTTCATATTGGTCCAGGCATTGCAAAGTTGATAGGGGGACACATACCCTCTCTCTCTCCCACTCTCTCTCTCTCTGCCAGGTGAACTCATTAGCTTACTTTCCTTTAGGAAAGTAAAAAGCTAAAAGCCTGACTAAACAGGTGTGCTATCTTCAGTGCATTGTTAGGGGATTTTTCAGGACTCTACAAGAAGGAGTATGATTTTCTAAAAATAAAAGTAGTTACCCTTGAAAACAAACTTGCTCTCTTTTCTGGGGCATTATTTTTAACAGCATGCATTTATATTCAGGATTCTCCCAGTTGGAGCCACAGTGGGGTTTGTTTGACTTGCAATGGCTTCAACGTGCAGTTCCTATTAACTTTCATTTTATGGGCCAACTAAACAAACTGAGCAGCTGCAAGTACATTTTGCATTTTTATGGTGTGTGTGTGTGTGTGTGTGTGTGACAGAGAGAGAGAGAGAGAGAGAGTTTACTTTTGTGCTTCCAGGCATGCATAATGATAATGATAAAGGTAAAAGTTTGCCGACAAATCGAGTTCGACTCCTGGCGGCCACAGAGCCCTGTGGTTGTCTTTGGTAGAATACAGGTTTACCATTGCCTCCTCCCGCACAGTATGAGATTATGCCTTTCAGCATCTTCCTATATCACTGCTGCCCAATATAGTACCAGCGGGGATTCGAACCAGCAACTTTCTGCTTGTTAGTCAAGCATTTCCCCTCTGCGCCACTTAAAGCGGATGATGGCTGGTATTAAATAAATTGTACAGCGATGCACAGAGTCCATAATGGCTGATGGCGATTTATCGAAAGCAGGAGTAACCATGCCAGGGGAAGGAGACAAAAAGCAGATTACTAGCTGGTGTATGATGATATGTCCTGTGTTTCAGTTTGAACGTTTGCATGGATTCGTTCCTTTTCTTAGAGCTCAGCAGGGCCTTGGCGGGTGGGGGTGGGATTGCCCCAGGCCCCACACATGAAGGGCCCCCATCCAAAGTATGACTGAGTATTTGAAATGATGAGATCGATCCTTCTCATTCAAGGCAGTAAAACTAATCTGTAACCCCAGGGTTATATTTTAGAGTTATTTCAGTATTCGGGGTGGCAACACTGACACAAGATGCAGTGGCTGACATGCTGAGCGATGTTAGAACACTGTTGCACGAGCATAAATACTGCACAAATGGAGTTGCGCAACAGTGCAGCCATTCCATATAATGGCCACATGGTTGTGTAACTCTGACCAATTTTTGTGCTGCCTTGTGCACCAGTTCTCTTGGACAAACGTTACATTCCACTGTGTGCATAACATTGTCAGCCTAAGGGAAGAATGAGGAGGGCCCCCTCAAAGGAACATTCAGTCCTCAGGCCCCTCATCTTAAAAAGACCCTGAGTTCATTTCAGGCGCAGAGCCAGCCGAACACCGGTCTCTGTCGGGGCCTGTCCAGCGGCCGCTTGTGACCTCCTGTGCATGTGTCTTCAGTCGCACGGGGCATGGCTCAGGCTCCCGAGAGCCTGAGTGAGCTCTCTCCCCGTCCATTTTCAGGTAGCGTTTGCTGCCTGACAGCCTTTATTTCCCTTTATCTGGAGGGAGAGAAAGGGAAATAAAGGCTGTCAGGCAGCAAATTTGCCTGAAATGGACGGGGAGGAGAACTTGCTTGGGCTCTCTGGAGCATGGGCATGGGCAAGGGAGAGTTTGCTTGGGGCTCTTCCAGAGCCTGAGCCACACAGCCCTGCAGGCTTCAGCGGGCTTTTTACATTGGAGGCCCTGGTGCAGTTCTCTCTTGGTGAATGATGTGTTGTGTGTACAGTTGTCCCTTGCCAACTACAGATTTCCCAATCGTGGATTTGAGTATCCGTGATCGGGAAACTGTTTCCATCCTCGCCAACCGCAACCCGAGTATCTGTGGTTTGGCAACATTTTTTTGTTCAAATTTGGGTGGTTTGGGGGGTTATTTCCGGGATTTGGGGTAATTTTGGGGGGGTCGGTGTGATTTGGGGGTGCTTGGGGGGTCATTTCCGGTGGCCAGGGGATCATTTTCGGGGGCCAGGGTGCAGTTTTTCCCCCTATTTTTTACCTTATTTTTTGTCTTTCCTGACCGCTGTTCCCCTAACCCACTGTTTCCCATGCATTGCTATGCCTCGTCAATCCTGAATTTGCCAAATGTGAGGGTTTCCAGGAACAGAACCCTTGTCTTTGGCGAGGGATGACTGTATTGCTCTCCTGCTGTATCTCAGATGAGTTGGCAACTTCTTGTTTGTGTAATAGCATTTTCCCTTGCTAACAGTAGATGTTTTTCCCTAATGGGTAACTTATCTGTAGGGTGGAGTCTGAGAATGGTGGCTGATATCCGGACTAATCAAACAGCCGTGCTGTGAGAGAAGCACAGGCGCATCTGAAAATGTTGACTAGCTCAGCTACACACGTTTAGGGGTGAGGAAATTTCAGCTATCTCCCCTTTCCCCGGAAACAATTTGTCCCACCCAAAATTTATGTCCCTGAGAGCAATGCAGCTGTCAGGGACATATTTTCACAAGCACAGAGCACTTCTGTAGGAAATGGAGTTAAATGAATTTTCTCTTCCCCCACATGACCACCATTTGAGCACTAGTCTGCCACTTTTCAGACGTGTCAGCACTTTGTTAGGCTATATATAATCCAGTTTTTGGCTTTGAGGTGTGTGTATATGTGTGAAAATCTATTCAGTTTGTCCAGAAATAATGTGGGAGCTGGGAGTTTAGGTAGAGTTAGCAAAAATGAGGAGATAATCTTGGGAGGAGAGGGTGCTTTTGTTGCCTTTGGGCATCTGATGCAAGATTAGCAGTTGTGTTGCCTACTTTAGTCATCTGCTTGCTTCCATTACATTTGACTTTTAGGTTTGTAAATAAGCAGATATTAAATCATAGACTTCTGTTTCCAATGCATGTTTTTATTCTATGCAAACAGACCTTCTGAAGAAGCCACCCTGGAATTTTCTACCATTCAGGGAAATAGGGTGAGCCCCATTTTTGTAACCGCATGTTTTCATTTGACCTCTTCTTTTTATTTTTCTTTCTTTTTTTCTTTGTCACTGGTGTTACCAGTCTCCTTATTTCTTGGAGATGTGCAGACACATGATAATTTGATATTGTGTGTTATATTCAGTGATCTTGTGAAATCTGATGTAGAGCACCTCGAAAACCAGTGGCTTTTGCTCTCCTTCGCTGAATTAATAAGCTACTCCTAAGCTCTTTTAGACAGGAAGCCAGAATAATCTGCACCGTTGGGGGTCTCCGCGTTACAGACTTGCTCCTTTTTGCTTAGTGGTGTCTGCAAACTATATTATGTCTCTGCTCCTGCTTCATCACTAGAACATCTGTGTTAACTCATGAGGCTCTGTGGGCTCTGGAATGAGCATGAAGGACAAATTAACTGAAACAAGTCTGCTTAACCAGGGACTTCCCCCCCCCCACCCCCCTTTATAAATCAGCCTGTATTATAGTTATTCATACAAACAAACAATGCTTTAGATGCCTTTCCCCCCTGAAGCACTCTTTGATTATATTACTAAAGCTAGGGAGATGAAAAGAATCTGTTTACTATTGACTCAAAAGAAAAAAATGTGAGGGTAGAGTGTCGGAAAATGGCTGAGAGATCTGTAAATTTGTTCTAGATTGTAATAGTTTGCCTGGGGTGATATAAAATGGTTCAAGTATTGTGGCCTAAATATGGTTACCCAAGTTCAGTGGTGTGCAAGTGTAGAGATGGAGAGCAGCAGCTGAAATTACCCAAACCATTTCGAAGTGACCCCTTTTTGACAATTTTCAGTGGCTTGATTGTCAAAAACAGTAGCCACCCCAGAGCTCAATGATTAGTTTGAGTGGGCGTTTATAATACTTTTAGGGTATCATTGATCTCAAGCAATGTGTTGATACTATTCATTTGCAATTTTGTAAACATGTTGGTATTGTTTGATTTATTTAAATGTTTATATCATTTTGCAACATAGGACTTCTCTCTCTCTCATGGAAGCTTCCTCACTGAACCTGAAATTATCAGTTTCTTTGCACTTCAAATTTTGGTTTGGACCAGATTCAGAGGTCCCACTGCCTGTAACCAGAATGTTCTTTCCAGAAGGCAAATACTTCAAAATTATTTCTGATTCTGTCTCCCAAATATTAGGAGGATCAAACTAGTGGGCATTGAGGTTGATTAGGAGTGAGTTCCCAAAACATAATGTTTCTATCTATGCTTTTTAACACCTACAGGAACCCTCTGGGTGAGATCATCAGGGGATTTGGTGCAGAGTGTTATCATGGTACCCAAATCTGTTTCTCCATGAAATCATCATCAGGAAATGGCATAGGACCCCTAAATGCCTATCTTCAGGCAGCAATGGGATGGACGAGGGATAATCAATTGAATCTGAAGCCAAACAAGGTGGAGGTACTAATGATGAGGGGACATAATTCAAGGAATGTGATAAAACGTCCTGTTCTGGGTGAGGTCACACTCCCCCTGAAGGACAGGTATGTAGCTTGGGAGTGCTTCTGGACCCTGGTGTCTCAGGTGGAGGTCTGACCCTGGTGTCGCAGGAGGAGGCTATGGCCAGGAGCGCTTTCTATCAACTTCAGTTGATACGAGAGTTGTGTCTGTTCCTTGAAGATCATGATCTCTCAGCTGTGGTACACTCACCTTCTAGGCTTGGCTATTAAACTGTGCTCTGTGTGGGGCTGCCTCTGTATGACAAAACATCAGTTAGTTCAAAATGCAGCAGCCAGATTGCTCTCTGGGGTTTCTCGTGGCGGCCATGTTATGCCTGTTTTAAAACAGCTACACTGGCTACCAATAGGTTCTGGGCAAAATACAAAGTGCTGCTAATTACCTTTTAAAGCCCTAAATGGCTTAGGACTGGGTTACCTGGGGGTGCGTCTTCTTCAGTATGATTCCCACCACACTTTAAGGTTGTCAGGAGAGGTCCGTCTCTGGCTGCCACCAGCTCACCTGGCAGCGACTTGGGGTTGGGCCTTCTCTGCAGCTATCCTTGGGCTCTGGAATGCGCTCCCTATAGCTATTTGAGGCTGAAGGGTTTTAGCAGCCTTTAAAAGAGCCCTGAAACATATCTTTTTAGCCTGGCCTTTAGGGAGTACTGAAATGATTTTAGATTGATTTTAATGTTATTTATTTGGTTTTTAAAAAATCTGTTTTTATATTTGTGAACTGCCTAGAGCCATCTGGGTGAGGTGGTATAAAAATCTAATGAATGAATGCATGAATGAATAAATAAATAATAAACATTTCTCAAAATTGAATGATGATGTGTGCGTGCATCGTTACAGTACCTAGGTAGTATATCTTGCTACAGATACCGTAATCCCCCTTGGAACTGTTGTCAGTCTCCCTGTGGGGACTGTCTCACGATTCTGGCCACATGGGAATTGCACTTTGTCAAGATTCTTTAGTCCTAATGTTGTCCCTGCATCCAGATGTCTTCACACAGTGGATGCTTTTGTGTGTGTGACTGTATCTGCATTCATTCTAAAAGTCAGCCTGGTACAGGCCCCCTGAAATGCAGGCTACAGATAAGAAGTGTCCCGCTGTATCTGCATTCGACAGAACAGGTGAATAATTGTGCTGGTCTACAGACCTGTATCTGTGCAAGCTGTCCAGAGAAACCCTATTCAGACATTATGTTGCATGAGTGTACAGATGTCCGTACAGTTGTGCGTGTTTTTGTGAGAATGACTGTGCCTGCATTCATTTAGAAAGCAAACCTGGGTACAGACCCATCCAAATAGGAACTGTACTGCTGTGTCTGTGTTCAACATAACATGTGAAGAGCTCTACCTAGGTGCCCTGTACCCTTGTATTTGTTATACATAATGGGTGTGAGTAGGGTTTTCCTATCCGGGATATTCAAGTTACTGCTTCCCCCCCCCCCCTTCCCACACAGCTGCAAACCATCATGGCTGGCTGGTAGCAAAGCCAGTTTCAACTCCACAGTAAATGGGCCAAGTGACCTCTTAGTCACAAGCGAAAGACTATTGTGGGCTGTGAATACAGGTGATTGCTTCTCACAGGGTGGCTGTGGGTGAGAAGAACAGAGCGTGGGCAGCTGTGCTGCAGGCAAAAGCAAAAAGCATATTTGTGTGACTATAAGGCTGTGAGATGCTGCTCTCAACACCGTCCCTTTCTCATAAAGAAGGAAGCCTTTGCAGGACTGAGGCCAGGCGGAGAGTTGGCGGAGTGCAAACGCTGGGGTTCCTCCCCCCCTTTCATTTTTTTATTTGGCAAGGCAATAAATGTTTTTTTTTATTGGGAGATGATAAAAAAAAACATTACTACCTCTTTATGTTCAGTCTGAAAATAATCAAAATGTCCCAGGGGATGAAAACAACAACACTCTTTGCTTGTTTCTGTGCAAACCTCACCTCTGTTTCAGCTGAATAGATAAATTAGAACGGTATCTCATCAGAGCCCTGAATATTTTGCACACCCAGCACTGGACGTTGCCTGCTAATAATTTCAGCTTTCATGTCTCTCTCTCTCTCTCTGTGTGTGTGTGTGTGTGTGTGTGTGTGTGTGTTTATAAAAGGTCATTTCTGCTTCTTGTGATTGGGAAGAAATGCTTAGAAACGGAGAACCAGTTCACACATCTAGTGAAGCCTGGAATGCTGTGGTTTTTAATTGTACACCTTCAGCTACTTATCACCAAATGCTGAGTCCTCAAGTGGTGTACATGCATGTGTGAACCAGCTTTGAGTGGGATAGGAGGGACTGATCTGGCTTCCAGATGATAGGGCTTCTCTCGTCATGGCTAATTTACCCTCATTCCTGTGGCACTTGAGCTTAAAAACAGAAGAAAGACCTACTGGATCAGACCCAAGGTCTGTCTAATCCAGCGTCCTGTTTCCCACAGTGGCCCACCAGATGCCCCTGGGAAGCCACAAAGCAGGAGGCGATGAAGGCATGGCCCCTCTCCTGCTCGCCTGCAATTGGTATTTGGAGGCATCCTGCCTCTGAGCCTGGAGGTAGTCTATAGCCATCAAGGCTAATAGCCATTGATGGAAGTCCCTTTAAAAGCCGTCCAAGTTGGTGGCCATCACCACATCTCATGGCAGAGAATTCCATCGATTAATTATGTGCTGTGTGGAAAAAGTATTTCCCTTTGTTGGTCCTAAATTTCCTGGCAATCCATTTCATGGGATGATGCCTGGTTCTAGTGCCATGAGAGAGGAAGAAAAATCCCTCTTTACCAACTCTCTCCACATCATGCATAATTTTATAGAGCTCTGTCATGTCTCCCCTTGGTCGCCTTTTTTCTTCGTTGACCTATACGGCAGAGTGGTAATAGAATAATGAAGCAATAAGAACAGCCCTGCTGGATCAGGCCCAAGGCCCACCTAGTCCAGCATCCTGTTTCATACAGTTGTCCACCAGCTGCTGTTGGGAAGCCCACAGGCAAGAACTGAGGGCATATCCTGCTGCTGTTCTTGCTACCCTGCAACTGGTATTCAGAGGCATTGTGCCTCTGAGGCTGGAGGCGGCTTAGTAGCCAACAGAGTGGACTATATTATTCCAGGCTTGTAGGTAGGTTCTACCAATTGTAAATGCCCACCCTTGCTTTAAAAAAAAAATGTAGCTTACAATTCTCTATCCCTCCCCCGCCACTATGGTCCCAATCCAGCTGCTATTTACTCAATTTTTTTAAAAAGCACCAGTCAACTCTAATAATGGACTTAATGACACACATAATTTGGCCCTCCGAGACGTGAAATTGCAGCATCTGATGAAGTAGATTCTTTCTGGCAAAAGCTTGAGCCACAACAAACCAATTGACCTGAAAGATGTCAGAGGACACTTAATCTTCTAGTTGTCAGACAGAGCTTGAAAAGGTACAGAAAAGGGCAACCAAAAAGATCAGAGGTTGGAACACCTTCTTTATGAGCAGAGGTGAAAATGTTTGGGGCTTTTTAGTTTAGAAAAAAGACGGCTAAGTGGAGTTGTGATAAAGGTTTATGAAATTAAATACGGTATGCAGAAAGCAGGTAGAGAAAAGTTGTTGTTGGGTGGTGTTTTTTTGTTTTTTTAAATTAGCCTCCCATAATACTAGAAGTCAGGGTCATCCACTGATCTTGAGGATAGGCAGAAAAATACTCCTTTGAAAAATGTATATTTATTTATGGAATTCATTTTCAGAAGATGTGTTGTCACTAAAATGGTCTTGGAATAGGGCCAATTCATTGAGGACTGGTCTATCTGGAATCTCCAGGTTCAGAAGCAATGTGCCACAAAATATCAGCATTTGGGGATGGGGCTGTAGCTCAGAGGTAGAGCACCTGTTTTGCATGCAGAAGGTCCCAGGTTCAGTCCCTGGCATCTCCATATAAGACTGGATAAGACTGGGTAAGACTCCTGCCTGAAACTTTGGAGAGCCCCTGACAGTCAGTGTAGAGATTACTGAGCTAGGAACATAGGAAGCTGCCATATACTGAGTCAGGCCATTGGTCTATCTAACTCAGTATTGTCTTCACAGACTGGCAGTGGCTTCTCCAAGGTTGCAGGCAGGAATCTATCTCAGCACTATCTTGGAGATGCCAGGGAGGGAACTTGGAACCTAGATGTTCTTCCCAGAGTGGCTCCATCCCACAAGGGGAATATCTGCAGGGATCCTCAATGTTGGGCCCCCAGATGTTCTTGGACTTCAACTCCCATAATCCCCAGCCAAAGGCCACTGGGCCTGGGGATGATGGGAGCTGAAGTCCAAGAACATCTGGGGGCCCAACGTTGAGGATCCCTGTCTTACAGTGCTTGCAGGTGTAATCTCCCATTCATATGCAACCAGGGCGGACCCTCTTAGCAAAGGGGACAAGTCATGCTTGCTACCACAAGACCAGCTCTAGATGGATCAGTGGTCTGACTCAGTAGAAAGCAGCTTCCTATGTTCCTAACAACAGTGGAAGAGATCTGTTACTTACAAGCCCGACTTGTGGGCTTCCCAGAGGTACTGCATTGGCTGTTTTGGGAAGTGGTCTAGACCAGGGGTTCCGAAAATTGGGTCTCCAGATGCTTTTGAACTACAATTTCTATGTTCCCTAGCCTCAGTGGCCAAAGGCCATCAATAACTGGTAACCCAAGTTTGGGAATCCCTGGTCTAGATAGAAGTTTGGCTCATTTCATCAGGGTTCTTCCATGCTCTTAAACTAATATGGCTGCCCTTCTGGAATGTTGGCATCCAGTTTGTCTATTTAATTTCAGCAATAGTTAGGCTCAATACTAAACATGCTGAGCCCCAGTTCTTGTTTTTTCATTAAACAAGTATTAATTGTTGCAATAATTGTGTTGAAAATAAGCAACTCTGTACCATTCAGATTTAGTGTTGACGGTACTGAACTAGATGGACTAATCATCCAACTCTCTATAAGGCAGCTTCCTATGCCCCTATTAGCTTCTGTGTGAATCTTGTGCATAGACCCCTCTCTTGGGAAATCTCTCCCCAGTGATCCTACAACTAGGTGTGTGCACTGAGTGGCTCCATTTTTCACATTCACATTTTTCACATTTCACCATTTTTCACATTCTCATTTCTCAAAGTAAATAAGAAAGTCCTTATTGGTACTGAAGCTGCCTGGACCGGTGGTGTGGCGCTCCCCGCAACAGCCTACATGGCAGCCACTCATCGGTCAGAATTCTGCCAGTATTTGGACCAAACCACAGGTCCACTAACTGGTTTGGTCGAACTGGGGGCTGCTTGCAGAAGTGCTGTGCCATGGCTCCAGGCAGCTTATTGCTGATACGGACCTTCTCATTTTCTTGGAAAGATGCCTCTTGCCACCGAAGCGATTGGCTTTGGGTTTGGTTCGATCTTGGACGGGGCCTACTTCCTAAAGGGAGGTCTAGTTCGTGATTGACCTGCTCGAACCAGTCCGGTTTGCATCGAACCGTTCGTACACACCCCTACTTACAAGCCACTGTAGTTTAATGTTGAAAGAATATGGTCTCCTCCTCCACCACCACCAACCCCGCCTTCTCTAAATGGTCTTGTAAAGGCCGTGTTGGCCTGTGCTGCAGGGAACAGAAAGTAGTGCTTGGTGGACTTCACAAATGCATTTTCTCCTCTATGTACTAAATGCTCCTTACTGAGAAACAGAGAATAGGCTGGGATTATGGATGGCAAATTGAAACCCTCTGGCTGTGTGTCAATAGTCACACTAAAATAGGACAAAAAGCAAGATAAGTAAAGTGCTTTTTTAAAAAACACCAAAGGATATACTTTTATAACCAAGATAGCACCAGTTAGCCTCAATCAGGCCCAGGCTGTTAATCTCTCAATGTTTTGAAAAATGTGAATGATTACTGTATGTGCTATTAAAGTTGACTTTACTTTGGGCTTCTGATATATGGCCTCCAAGTTATGCAGCTTGCAGCTGGGATTTATATACGAAAGGGACCTGCAGCATTTTCTTGGGAAAGTCTGATTCATCACTTCTCTGCATGCCCAGAGGATACGGGAGAGATCCTATGGTTGCTGCAAGACATTCCAGCAGTTTCTAAGCTGGCTTTTCAACCACTGTTAGATAGATTGAAACCCTTGAGGGGTGGAATAAAAGGGGGGGGGGGAGAAACCTTTTGCAGAAAGTGATTTTTTTTAAAAAAAACATTACTAATGATCCTGGCCTGCGGACTTTTCTGTAGACCAGCTTCATAGAGAAAGTCTGTCTTCCTCCGTGAAATTAAACAAACATAGAGGAACAGCCCCTCAAAGACTCTTAATTAGCCTCCTGCTCAATATTGTTCAATACACAATTAGAATTAGTGTGGATGTAAAATATGACTGCAGTGCAGAACGATCCCCTCCCCTCCCTTGTTGCTGCTGCTGCACCTTGAAGTCCGTAAATAATGTTTAGGAACAGGCGGCCGAGTTCCTTGGCAGATGCCTTCTGTGCTTGGAGCAAATCTCCCAACCATTTGTTTCTGCTACAAGGAAAAGTTGAGTTGCTCTAAACTTTTGACAATGTGTTCTTTATAATTTAAAGCACGGGTGGCGGTTTCTGGGGATTGTGGCTCCACTGGAGGCTCCCTGGGTGGCCTCTGGGGAAATAATTTAGCCCAGTTTTCCTTTGCTGCAGATTGAGAGATTCATCCCAAACATCGGGAGTATGTCTGCTACCTAGAAACTGATGTGCGGAGCTCATGAGATGGGATGAAGGCTAGCACTGCAGTGCTGGTGTGAAGGAGGAAATGCTGGCACTAAGTGGGACATCCCTGCTTGTCCTCTTTGCTTTGTAGGAAGCTGCCTTATACTGAGTCAGACCTAGCTCATTATTGTTTACTCTGACTGACAGCAGCTCTCCAAGGTTTCAGGTAGGAGTGTTTTCCCAGCCCTCCCTGGCGATGTCCGGGATTGAACCTGGGTCCTCCTGCTTGCAAAGCAGGTGCTCTATCACTGAGCGTCAGAGCTCTGCCTGGGCTAGTGCGTAAGGATGTGAATAAAAAGCTGGCTGGCTGCCCCCCTAGTTTTTGTTTGTTTTGTTTATTACATCCATATCCTGCTTTCCTTCCATTATGGAACTCCAGGGTGGCGTGCATCTCCCTCTCCTAGAGGGAAACTTCTAGGAGGTCTCCCTGACCGGACGTTGATCTGTTTAGCTTCGACAAGATGTCGTATCATGTGCCCCCAGAGCTATACTCTAGAGTAGTGCACTGAACTCTGTGGAACTGTTTCAGCGTACTTGAAAAGTGAGCCAGCGTGGTCTCTGAACAGGCATCTACAAATCCACTTGCCCGCTTAGCAGTGGCGGGTGCCCTCAGCACTCTGGTGAGCAGGATCTCACAGGTCTCAATGTAAACCACTCTGAGCCATTTTTGGAAGGGCGGATAGAAATTGAATGAATGAACGAACAGATCTCCTCCCCAGAGGACTCATTTCCACTGCCATTTTTGAGAAGGTAAGAAAGAAGGTAAGAAAGTCACCTTAAGTGGCACAGTGGGGGAATGCTTGACCAACAAGCAGAAGGTTGCCGGTTCAAATCCCTGCTGGTACTATATCAGGAAGCAGCGATATAGGAAGATGCTGAAAGGCATCATTTCGTACTGCGCGGGAGGAGGCAATGGTAAACCCCTCCTGTATTCTACCAAAGAAAAACCAGAGGGTGCCAGGAGTCAAAATCGACTTGACGGCACACTTTACCTTTAAGAAAGAGCAGGAGTCCTTTCTGAGCAGTAAGAGAATGCTCCTGCTGTCCCTTACCTTCTCTATATCCCAGTGCAAATGACAGAAGGCCCGTTTCTCTCCTAAGCCCTCCCAGCAGACTTCCCCATTTCTCTCCCAGCACTTTTCACATTACAAAGATCTGCACATTTTAGGCTTAGCTCATTAGCCAGCTGTTATTGGTGGTGGCCATCTTCTCTCGGATCCTTTTCTGGCACACAGAGACCTGGGTCCGGATTCCCACTCAGGCTCAGAACGCACTGCATTATCTTAGGCCAGTAAGTGTATTTCCACCAAAGCTGTCTCATAGGGGGGTGGTAATTTCAAATAAATAAATTTGTATGGCAACCTCAGTATAAGGGTGGTATTACAAGGTGGTGACTTTAATCCATTGATTTTATTTTTTCAGCTTCTGTTTCCTGACCAAGTCATGATTCTGGCATTTTGAATCCACATGAGGATTTTAACCAAGAGGCCTCAGTAAAACAAGGGTTGCCAAAGAACAGTGAATTATAAACAGAGCTCAGTGCCTGCCCAAAAGACAGCAGTATGAAGTTAATAATGGCACATTTTAAAATGCATTCCATTATAATGATCTTGCTATCATTTACTTCTGAATGCCTTGAGCTCCAATTTCTTTTCATACAGGCGTTTGCTTTGACAAACTGGTTGATTTCCACTTGGAAAAGGTCCTGGGATGATTATCACCAGCTGATCTTCTCCAGATTACTTTAATGCATTGGTAATATTTAGCCAAGTTCTAAATCTCTCGAGTTTCTGTTCCCCAGTCATTATTTTTGCTAGAGCGCCTTGGAAGAATTGTGTTGAACCCTCTATCAAATTGTTGCTTTAAAGCAAGGGGTTCACAAGCTTGAGTCTCCAGATGGGACTCCAACTCCCATCATCCCTAGCCACAATGGCCAAAGACTGGGAATGATGGGAGTTGTAGTCCCACAACATTTGGGGACCCAGGTTTGAGAACTCCTGCAATAAAACGATAATTCTGCACTAGTTCCTTTTCCCCCTCTTCCCCCTTTAAATTGCAACAAAATGGCTGTGCAAATTCTTTTGTGCTAGGGAATTACTGTCCCCCTGGGCAGGAGGAGCAGGCTAGAAAGTGGTGGTGTTGTCCCAGGATCGCTCATAATGGCTTATCTCTTGCTTAGGCCTCTGTTTTAATCCTTATTCTGGAAGTTCCAATGTGGTGCATTGAAAAATGGTTATATCATGGAATGTGGGTGGGGATGTGGTGTAAAAATTTTATTTTTTTAAAAAAGACAAAGTCTGGTTGTATGTTGCAATAGAGGTAAGGTGCTGCGAGGTGTTTCCGGGCTCACACATACTGAAGGCTGATTTACAGCTGAATGGGTGAACTGATTCCTTTGGAAAGCATTGTGTTTTGAGATGAGATGTTCTCTCTGCGGAAATAAGAGAATCACACAGCAGTGCCAGTGCAATAGTGGAGGAGAACTGGTCTTGTGGCAAGAAACATGAATTGTCCCCTTTTCTAAGCAGGGTCTGCCTTGGTTCACATTTGGATGGGAGACTACATCTGAGTGTTGCAAAATTTTCGTCTTAGGGGATGGGGGCATAGCTCACTGGAAGAGGATCTGGCATCTTCAGTTAGGGCTGAGAAAGACTCCTGCCTGTAAGCTTGGAGAGTCACTGCCAGTCAGTGTAGACAGAACTTAGCTAGATGGTCCAAGGGTCTGACTCAGTATATGGCAGCTTCCTGTGTTCCAGATTTCCTCCCCGCTTACTGTAGGTAACCACATGAATGGCTACTTGCAGGCCTGTAGTGTTACTGAAACTCGCACAAAGAGATGTTTTACGTGAATGCATCACTCACCCCCTCTTTTTTTTTTTAGTGTCTGAAGATGGCTAAGGGGGGCGGGGGTAAGAGAACCAATAAGGTCCCTTAAGCCAGTGACCAGCACTGTGGATGAATGGTTTGCCTTAGAATGCAATAATAGTAATAAGCAGCTTCTGTTACTAATTAAAACATTTTTTAGGCTTCTTTCCTATTGTAATAATCCAAGCAGCTTGCACAAAATAGAAGCAGCAATATAACAATAAAACATAAGGACAGTAATTAAGAAAGTGCTCCAGAATCCTTTGGAAAGTGCAGGGATTCTGTAGCAGATATTCAGGGGTTTATTTGCTGACAAATCCCTGTGGAAAGGAAACGTTTTGAAAACCATGTTTTAAGTAAACATGTCAGTCAGTCATTTTTTGTTAAGAGTCACAGACCAGTACAATATGAACAGTACATTAAATAAATAATTAAAAGAACTTAAAATACGTATATCGCTAAAATCGGAAAAAATTAAGACAACGATAATTTCTTATTAACCAATCGCCGACAAGTATTAATAGCAGCAGCACAGTGTCTAGCAACTCTGTGACTGTAAACTCAGCACGTTTTAAATAGAGATCGGAGGGGAATGCTGTGTCCAGTTCTTGGTGCTGCACTTTGATGGAGAATGTGGTCACATTCCGACGGGTGGGCAGTGGAGTTGGTTATGGGTCTGGGAAAGAAGTTCTGTGAAGAAAGGTTGAAATAACTAGGTATGCTTAGCTTGGAAAAGAGGGCTGAGTGGGGATGTGACAGCAGATATCAGAAAAGGTATTGTGTAGACACGGGCAAGTCTGTTCTCTGCTGTCCAGAGGGAAGAACTAGATCTTGCAGCAGAGTAGATTTCGGTTGAACATTAGGAGGCAGTTCTTAATAGTATGATCAATGGTTCAACAATGAAACCAGTTACCTGAGGTGGGTGGGTGGGTCCTGTTGGAGGTCTTCAGGACGAGGTTGCACAGCCCTCTGCTGGGCATGCCCTACCTCTGGATTTCCTGCATTGAGCAGGGGGGTTAGACTAAATGGCCTTTAAGTCCCCTCTGCCTCTGATGGCCTGCTTCTGTGCATGTAATACTTTTGCCCTGGCATTGAACTATAACTCTTTGCTGAAACATTTCTGGGTAAGGGTTGTTAGCAAAAGTAAGCAGAACTGAAAGTGAGATGGTGCAATTCCCTACTAAGAAATACATTGGAAATACTTGCCAGTGTTTCCTTGGTCCTTGAAAACTGGCTGTTGCAACTTTTGAAGAATGGTGTGTGTTTCTGAGTTAGCAAGCTTGCAGTGATGGTGTCTCTTCCCCCCACCCCCCATCCCCAGCAATTGGAGAGGAGATCTGGTCTTGTGGTAGCAAGTATGATTTGTCCCCTTAGCTAAGCAGGTTCTGCCCTGGTTGCATATGAATGGGAGACTAGAAGTGTGAGCACTGTAAAATATTCCCCTCAGGGGATGGAGCCGCTGTGGAAAGAGCAGCGGTTTCACATTCCCTCACTGGCTTCTCTAAGATAAAGTCTGAGAGAGATCCCTGCCTGCAACCTTGGAGAAGCCGCTGCCAGTCTGTGAAGACAATACTGAGCTAGATGGACCAATGGTCTGACTCAGTATTTGGCTGCTTCTTTGTTCCTTTGGTTTATGCATTACAACAAGCCAAGGGAAGAAAGAGGGTATCAACTCTGAAAACCAAGTGACTGTGTGAACAATAAAGGAGGAGCATGTGTGTAAAAAGGTATAAGATAATGGGTTTTCTTTGCACAGATGCAAAGTTTAGGCAGTTTACCTCAAAAGGCAGTCATTAAAGTTTCCTGCCACTTTTGATGGTTGGATTTTGTACTTCATTCATCAGCCATTAGTAGCTCTGTGTCTGTTGGCACAGCACTGAAGCATTGATTCTGTCATAGCTCTGAGAGGGAGTCTGCTGCCAACAGAATTCCTAGTAACACTTCCTCTGGCAACTGGGTTCCTCGCCCCCAGAGACTGTAGGAAATGTCCGCTTCATTATGTCTGCTCCATTTCTGAATGCAGGGTATATGTGAAATTGTAATGAAAGATGGAGTGTTGTGCTTTCTTTCTTTTTGTTTCTTTTTGGTTTTCTGCTGTTTTGGCAAAAGGTTTTAGGAAATGAAACACAAGAGATGGAGAGAAATCCAAGAATAAGTAAATGGCTCAGCCATTTGAATGGAGTCCACATCAGTTTTAAAATGTGGTGGGACCCTGAGAAAATGGAAACTCAGTGAACACCTGGGCATGCGTTTGATCCTGTCTATATTAAGTATGCTGTGTATGAAGGAAGGTGAAGGAGAAACAGTGCATCAAGAAAATAAGCTCTTCTTTTTGATGATGATGATGATGATGATGATGATGGAAGCTGTCTATTTATAGTTGATGGGGGAAAGCTTAACTACACATTCCTGAATTAAAAAAAATATATTAATGAAGATTAAATTCAAAGTTTAACAATCTGCTCATGATTACTAATTACTTTAACTGCAACCAAGCACAGGAGACTTTGAATTAATAATGTTGATGGACAGCAGAGAAGTTCTGTGCCAAGCCTGTAAATGGAAAATAATTTTTTGAGTTGCCCAAGTGCACAATTCTAGAGCACATAATGAAATGGTTTCTCTGTCTTCCTTTCCTCCCCCTCCCCCTTTGCACCTCAAAATTTGTTGAATAGTTGGGCATTAAAATTCTTCTAATCAGTGTTTTAATGGAGCTTACATTTTTGAGAGTATGAATATAACTGGTGTGTTTTGTGACTGTCTATCTTGCGATGTTTCACTGGACAGTCCTGAGGTGGTATTTATCGATGTTGTAGTGTAAAAAGAGTTAGGTGGGAGCAGGAGTCAGTGGCAAGGTTGAACTGCTCTTTGTGGGGAAGAGAAGTGAGGTAGCAACTTCTGGTAGAACTATATATGTGGTCAGTATAGAAGCCTTTCGATATATGGGGTATATATAGCACATACATGTGGCAGGTATAAAATACTTAGCATAGAATACATATAGAATATATGTGGCAAGTATAGAAGCCTCTCCTTATGGGAGGAAAGCTGGTCTTGAGGTAGCAAGCATGAATAGTCCCCTTTGCTAAGCAGGATCTGCCTTGGTTTGCATTTGAATGGGAGACTACATGTGAGCACTGTAAGATCACAGGATGGGGCCACTCTGGGAAGAGCACCTGCATGCAGAAGGTTCCAAGTTCCCTCCCTGGCAGCATCTCCAAGATAGGGCTGAGAGTGATATCTGCCTGCACCCTTGGAGAAGCTGCTGCCGGTCTGTGTAGACAATACTGAGTTAGATGGACCAATGGTCTGACTCAGTAGAAGGCAGCTTCCAATGTTCCACATTTTGGTGCCTGAGACAGAAAATTAAAATGGTGCCTCATGTTGCTTCTCCCCCTTCCCCTGCCAGTCTGAGGTATAATAATAATATAATAATAATTGAATGAATGAATAATAAGATCTTCAAGTTTATAAGAAGTAAACTGGTGCCCAGCATATATGTAGCCGAATGAGTGTGGCCCTAGATCAGGGGTGGGCAAACCTGGCCCACTAGCTGTTGCTGAGCTACAACTCCCATCTTTCCCCAGCCACAATAAATTGTGGCTGGGGATGATGGGAGTTGTAGTTCAACAGCAGCTGGAGAGCCGTGTCTGCCCACCCCTGCCCTAGAGAAATGCTCCTGCCACTTCTTTTGTGTGTATTTAGTGCGGTAACCTATGGCATGGGTGCCAAGAGGGGCACATACAATGATTTTGAATGGTACTTGCAAGTTTACAGCACTCAGCTTCGGGGGTGGTTTTCAGGAGCCGCATGCTGGAAAGCGCAGGCAAGGGGAAGACAGATTAAAACAAAAAACAAAAACCTCAAAAACCATCTCATTGTGTGCTGTGTGTGTGTCTGTGTGTGTGTTACTGACACACAAAACCTTAAATTAGAGAGAGTATATTTGGACTTGGCACACCATTTCTGAAAGGTTAGTGTCATCAGATTTGCTAGATGTGTTCGTTCGTTCGTTCATTCATTCATTCATTTATTTATTACATTTGTGCACTGCCCCAAACTTTTGTCTCTGGGCGGTTTATTTATTTATTAAACTTCTGTGCCACCCAAGGTTTCTGCTCTGGGCGGTTAACATAAACGAGGGCCAGCGTGGTGTAGTGGTTAGAGTGCTGGACTAGGACCAGGGAGACCCGAGTTCAAAGCCCCATTCAGCCATGAGACTTGCTGGGTGACTCTGGTCCAGTCACTTCTCTCTCAGCCTAGCCTACTTCACAGGGTTGTTGTGAAATAGAAACTTAAGTATGTAGTACTCTGGGCTACTTGGAGGAAGAACAGGATATAAATGTAACAACAACAACAACAACAACTAAAACACATATAAAAAGTTAAAACAATGCAACAATTTAAAATCAGCCATAAAATGCCACCACTACCACCACCCCTTTCTTTCTATAGGGCTTACGGTCTTCCTCCTTTTCCAGCTGTCCCCACTAGACATTTTGCTGGCAGCCGAGCACTGCCAGATTGCAGTCAGTGGCTAACCCAGAGGTCCCAAAGCCGCATGCCGTGCAAATATTTAGGGACTGTGCCCCTACAGTGCCCGTGGGGGGAATTTTAATTGAGTATTCCCCAGTATTAAAAACACACTGTATGCTGCTGCATCAAAGGGCAAAATCTGCAGCTGTAGCGCTCCCACTTTGCAACGGCAAATCTGAATCCCTGTGGCAGTAAAAACCAGCACAGATACCTTATATCGTAGTAAAATGAGATCAACTTCTGTGGTTAACAGGTTAACGCTCCTTGGTATGTGGGGTGAACGCCAGTTCAAAAGGCTACTTGGTTCTTCTGTAGCTGATATTATTTATTTATTTGTTAAAGATTTCTTCTATACCACCTCCTCCAAGGACTCTAGGTAGTGGACAACAGCAATACCAATACCAATTTAAAAATAAATTAAAGGGCAAACGCCTGGCGAAACAGATAGGTCTTAAGAAGGGCCTTAAAAGCAGATAGGGAGGGGGCTGAACGAATCTGGCCGGCGGGGGGGGGGGGGCGGATAGTGTTCCAGAGAAGAGGGGCGGCCTCAGAGAAGGCCTTCCTATGAGCCCAGGACACTAAGGAGGGTCAGCTGAATATTACCTGGTCCCAGGTTGGCACATGTAATGCAGTAACCTTGCTGAAGTGTTGCAGGTCTGAGTCTGGTCAGTGTTAGAGGCTGCCTGGGAACCCCGGGGAGGGTGGCTCATCCTACTAAAAGGGCAAAGGGGCAACTTTTGAAGTGGGGTCTCTCTTATCTTTAGCAGAAGGAGAGCAACTGTCCCTATTCATCTCAGCATAGTGTCTCTTTGGTGCTTTTCTTTAGGTTTTGAGCCCTTTAGGCATAGGGGACCATTTTCTCATACCTCTGCTATTCAGAATGCTTTGAGAAATTTTTGGTTGAGAAGCAATATATAAATATTTTAATAAATGTAAGCATAAAGAAGCGGGGTGGGGGTGGGGGGAGAGAACCGAAAGTGAAACAAAGGCTTATGTTGTTCTTAATTGCCATGAAGAAATTGCCATATTCAGAGGTTCCTTTCTCAAATGTTTGATATACAATATCAGTTTGGGTCTTGAAAAGGTGATTCTGTATAACGGCCTGAACAGTATGCCATGAGTTACATCAGCTATACCTTGCATTTTTCAGTATGTTGTTGTGCAAATTCGATGGAGGAACCAAATTAGAGGAGAGCTGGTCTTGTGGTAGCAAGCATGACTTGTCCCCTTAGCTAAGCAGGGCCCTCTCTGGCACCTCCAAGATAGGACAGGATTTTTTTATTGAACCAAAAAACTACCAAAGCATACAGTACTAGCAAAGCACAATTATATACAAAGTGGTTGTTTGTATATCATATATCTACATAGGGCTGAGACAGACTCCTGCCTGCAACCTTGGAGAAGCCTCTGCCGGTCTGTGAAGACAATACTGAGCTAGATAGACCAAGGGTCTGACTCAGTATATGACAGCTTCCTGTGATCCAAAATGCTCTCCACGTGGGAGGACTGAAGATTTTTAAATGCATATATAGCATCATTAAGGCAGAAATAAAAACGTAAGTAATGTTAATTACAGACTTAAAAAAAAACTTGTCCACTGTCTAGCTTGGCAAACAGTGATTGTCTCTCGTAACAAAGAGAGACAGAGAATAAGAGTAGAGCAATTCTACACAAGCAGCGCTGATTTAAAAATAATTGAGTTCAACCAATACATCATGATTAAAGTGAGTGACAAATTGGAAGTTTTTAACCCAAATAAAATCTTCCAAACTTCTTGTGAAACTTTATTTCAGCACTCATTAAAAGCTGTCAGAGGTCATGACTTCCCCCCACTACAACTTTGCTCACTCTTGATGTCTGTAATTTGTGCAATGTTGAAGTTGTTCAGTAATGATATTGGCCTTTCATAATGATATTGGTCTGGCTCCAGAGAAACGGTTGCCCATAAATATATGCACATGGATAGTGTGTTTGGAACAGAAATTGAATTTTTGGACACAGTGGAGGCATGTTCTGGAGAACTTGAAAGCTTGTGTTTCAGGGAGAGCTGCACTAGTGTGCCCTTGGCATATTTCTGTCTCTCAACAAAGTTGCTGCATCAAGACTTATGTGCCAGGAGAAGCAGTCTGGTATAGCCAGTCAGTAGTGGATCAGGGAGACCTGGGTTCAAATACCTACACCAGTGTGTTACTCTGTGATGGTGCTCTTAAGCCAGTCACTATGCCCACTTTTCACGGAGGTTCTAAAACCGGTAGCACTTCAGACTGCAATTTAGGGGCTCATGTGTTGGAATGTGCTATCATTTTAAAAAACAAAACAAAACTGCATATTGAAAAACAGGCTAGAACATCCCACATGCTAACACTTTTAACTCTGACATGCTACTTTTCTTTGATTGGTGGACCTTTCATTGTACACTAGAGGACTGTATCGTGTGATGCAGTTTGAAGTGGCACAGCTTGGACACAGGTTTCAGTGAAGAACTAGGTCAAAAAACTAGGTCAGGCTAATGTACTTCTCAAAGTACCCAGGGCAATAAAAAAAGGGCAATCACCTGTATACTACCTTGAACTAGGGATGTGCATGGGACCGGTCTGGAGCCATGTTAGAGGCCTCTGAACTGGTCTGGATTGGGGCCAATATGGCGGGGGGAGGGGCATGTAGCTTTAAGGGCGGGGGTAGTACTTACCCCTCCCACTGCTTTTCCCCTTCCGGCGCTCGACGTTTTAGCAAAGTTTTTTGGGCGGTAGCGTTCCTCCCTGCCACCCTGCCCCCATCGTTGCCCGGCAAAAGCGGAAGTTCATGCGCGCGGTGTACGCACAACTGTCGGCGCCATGCACGCTGCACACATCACATGTTGCATGCTCAAGCAATGTGTGACGTGTGCGGCGCGCGCATGGTGCCAACGGGTGCGTGCGCATGCGTGCAACCAACTTCCGCTTTTGCCGGGCAACGACGGGGGCAGGGGCGGCAGGGAGGAACACTGCCCACCCACCCCAACTTTGCTAAAACGTCAAGTGCCAGAGGGGGGAAAGCAATGGGAGGGGTAAGTACTACCCCCCCACCCTTAAAGCTACATGCCTCGCAGTGCCGGACCGCGCCTTCGTGGTTCCATGTGCATCCCTACCTTGAACCCCTTGGAGTTCTGTACAAATATTTGACAGGCTGTACAAATATTTGTAAAATCTGCTTTTTACCGAAGACCCACTGTGAGGAAGGGGTGGCTAAAAATTGTGCTCCAATCTCCAGAGTAGCTAGCAAGTCAAGTCAAGGTGCTGAGCCTCTATTCTTGTGCTACTGTCCCTTACTTCTGAGTTGCCAACAGGGAGGGCTAGCTGGCATTCCTCAGGTGGCCCAGTTGGACCTAGGCACTGGATTTCAGGCTTTACAAATCTAGATGTCGTGTGTGTTGAAAACGGCATTCTTCGGTGTCTGGATCTATTTTTGCAAAAGCTCAGCTTGTCTTTAAAATATGTGCGATTCTAATAGATTGCTGTTTATAACGCGAACATAATTCAGAAGGAAAAAAGACATTTTAGACACTGCAACATCAGTGAAAGAATGAATAGTCTAATGGAATGTTGCTGCTTTTTAAATTGCATCTTTATGTGAATTAAGCTAATCTGAAAAAACAGATGTGGAAAAAACCCATGTCTTTTATCTGCCCTAAAGCTATCATTAAAATATTGACAGGTACTGCTGCTTACCCTGCTGATTGTAATCACCTCATTGTTACCTCGTGTTCTCCCATCTGTTGTGTCTGTCTGCAGTCCTTATTAATTTCCAGCTCCTTAGAATAAAGATTAAGAGTCCATGGCACAAGTCACACTGATGAAAGTATCTTCACTGCACCAATGTACATCACATGGTACATGATGAGGCTGTTCTCACATGCAGACTAACCCAGACTAGGGATGCCCAGCCTGGGTAAGGCTGCGCGTAAGATTCGCCTGGATCAGCCCAGAATCGCCTAGCCTAACTTTTCAGCCTGGCTGTTACCTAAGGTTAAGGGAGCAAGCCCTCCCTTAACCTGAGCTACCAGATCATGTGTTTGCTGGGGCTATGTTTTGCCCCAGCGGGGACAGAGACAGGACTGACACGCAGTGCATTGAGGAATCTCCGGTGGCCGGGACAAATTGTCCTGGCCTCCAGAGGTCCGTGCATGCAGCACAGATAGTCTAGGAAGCCAGCAACAAAACGCTACTTGTTGGGGTGGGGGAAAGGTGATTTTAGCCAGCATTCCTCCTTACCTGCCCCCCGCACCACCCATCCGGTCATCTGAATGAGCTTTACACAACAAGTGCTTGTGTTAATTTCTTGTCTCCCCCCACCCCCGCCCAACCACCCTGAGGTTAAGCATTTCCCCCTATCTTCCCATAGCTGAGAGTCTCTCTTCTTCTTCTTTACAGAAGGATCCATAACCACTAGGAATATAATTACTTCTGAAATTTCGTGCCGCCTGATCATACAACCAGTTGCTAGGGTCCTGTCACACTTCAGTGTGCCTGAGAACGCAAGATAGAGCTATCTAGATGAAGAAGCAGGGTTCGGCAGACCGTGTCAGGATTTACTTTTCAGCAGTTGTCTTTAAGTTATATGAGGCAAAAATGAGAAGAGGCTTGACTTTGCCTCATTTCAGTCACCTAGGGACCCCCTCTAGAGCAGTGTTCCATCTAAGGTGTGTGCTCACAAGTTTTTAAAATGTCCGTTCAGTTAATTTTAGATCCCACTCAGGTTGAATCAGGAAGGCCCCGCTCTGAATGCATGTATGCACACACTGCCTTGATACTGCTGCTCAGAACAAAACTCATTCCGCACACAGATGGGGGAAAAAATAGAGAGAATACTGCTCTAGAGAGTAGATCTCTCTACTCTCTCTGAGTGGGAGATCTGGATCCCGCCACAGGAGTATCTTTGACTTCATCCTTTTACTTTTTCACGTGCAAATAAATGGTTTTCATTCACACCTTTCACTTAGAGGTGTTCATCTCGTCTCATTTTAGACAGAGCATCTCACCATCTGGTCAGGCTGCCCCCCATCCTGCCTGCCCTGCCCTGCCCTTGCAGTGGACATTATGGGTCTGAATATTCTTGCTGAGGTCATGGCACTGGAAGTGTTCTCCTTATCTTGGTTTGAGAAAGGCAAGAAATAACACTTGCAACCCTTTTCAAGGATCACTACAATCATCAGTCTGGATGTAGGGATGTGCACGAACCAGTTCTGGGAAGCGCCGAACTGGCTCGGGCACCAGTGTTCGAGCTGGTTTGGCGAGGTTGGGAGCGGTTCCCTTAAAAGCAGGTAAGCGGCTCCTTACCTGCTCACCTGCTGCCCTGTTGCTTTTCCAATGGCAGCACCCACTGTCCAAAAGGCAGTGCATGGCTGCGAGGCTGTTCCCTGCAGCCTCCACACGCAGAGGCTGCAGGGAACAGTGCCACAGCCATACGCAGCCATTTGGAGAGCGGGCGCTGCTGCCAGCAAAGTGGCGAGGCTTTGTCTTCATGAAAGAATATCTTTCCATTTATCTCTCTGGGTTTTTTGTTTGTTAAATGAAGAGGAGGACTGCTGAAGGTTTAACTGATTTCTGTCACTTACTTTACTGTGACGTTTTGCATACCTGTATGGGACAAGATGGGAATTTTGATTACAAAATATTGGTGGATATGTGGCTTTGTATATACAATATATATACCTTTTCCTGTTGGTAGAACCTGTGTTTTAATGCTTACATTTTCTTCTCCATTGAATTTTTATGTTTTAAATCGTTCTTTGGAGGCCAAGGTGAGAGTTCTGTGTGAGGTTCAAGGTTCATTTTTTCTCTGATTAGATTTAGTTTTTAGACGTACCCTCTATTTTGTAAAGATTATCTTAACTCATTCAAGTATACTTAAATATTATTACTTTGTAAAAGTCTTTTTTTTCCTTTTTCTTGCTTTCTTCGCTGTGGATGAGTAATTGCTCTTATTCATGTATTTTTATGTCAATCTCAGAGATGTAACCGGTTCTATTTCTATTACTAATAAAAGCAAAAATTCTTGGGGAGAAGAAAAAAAAAGTGGCGGGGCGGCGTGCAAGGGTAGTGTCTCTTTTTAAGGGAACCACTCCCTGCCCTTCTGGTGGCTGCCTGAGCCTTTCGTGCACATCCTTTCTCCGATAGCTCTGAAATGGGTCTCTCCAGTTTTCAAAGGGGGTGTGTGTTTTGCAGTTTCAAACTCCTCTTTTGGGAAAAAAAAAATCAATCAACATGGTTAATCAGTACTAATGTAACTGATTTTAATGATTTAAATCAGTTCAATCATTAAATCATGATTTAAAAACATTAAACTGTTTTAATGTAAACCGTCCTGAACCTTTTGGAAGGGTGGTATAAAAGTTTTGATGATGATGATGATGATGATGATGATGATGTGCTTAGCGTGCAAAAGATAGTCCTATTTGTTTTGTTCAGCTCTCTCCAGTGGACTAGCAGATTATCTGTCTATCTTCCTCCCTCCCTCCCTCTTTAAAAAAAAAATCTGTCCCAACTCCAAATCCCAAGACAAGGACAATACATGCTCATATGCTTTTAGTTCAGCTGTGTTTCTTGAGTTGCAATATTTGCTACTAGTGAATTTCTATTCACCATTGTACACTGCTTTTTATTATGTGCACAACGTTCAAAATCACATGTTTTGTAATGAATTATAATTGGAGTCATTTTGCTAAACTGTTTCCACATAGAAAGATCTTTGTAGCCAGAGAGTTTGTGGATGCCACTTTAGGAAGGAAGGAAGTCTTGGAGTAGGAGGAATGTATTCTTTTCCATAACCCATTTGCAAGCAAGCGGAGACCTGCAGCATGATGATGTTGTTATAGAACACATGTTTCTGTCCAACTCCAAGTCCAAGAACATATTGCTTTTTATTATTAAAATGAAGGATACTTTTGTGAAATGTAACTCATTACTTGTTTATGATGAGCCTGTATTCTCCAGCTTTTTTCCTGAAATCCATTTATAAATGCTGGCTTGTCCACTTGGTCTCGGACTTGGTGTTGGAGTCACCCAGGCTTGTGGTGCTGGGGGACTTTAATGTTCACTTTGGGACCAATTTGTCCGGGGCGGCTCAGGAGTTCATAGCGGCCATGCCGACTATGGGCCTATCTCAGGTGGTCTCGGGACCGACTCATGTTGCAGGTCACATGTTTGATTTGGTCTTTCACTCTGATCAGGGTGGTGTTCCATGGGTGGAGAATCCTGTGATTTCCTCATTGTCATGGACGGACCACCATCTGGTTAAGGTTGGACTCACAGTCACACCCCACCTTCGCAGGGGCGAGGGACCTATTAGGACGGTCCGCCCAAGAAGGTTATTGGATCCCATTCGATTTCAAGAAGCCTTAGAGGGATTCAGTGTTGGCTCTGCTGTTGATGTCCTGGTGGTGATCTTGTTGATGTCCTGGTGGAGAATTGGAACAGTAAACTCACCGGGGCGGTAGACATGATTGCTCCTAAGCATCCTCTCTGACCCGCTTCAAAGCTGGCTCATGGATTAGGTGAGTATTTTCTGCAGTAGATTGTCCTCTTTCCAGTTTCTCAAGGCTTAAGGTTGGCTAGAGCTTTGGCTTGGGAAGGGGCCATAGCTTGGTGGGTAAAACACAGGCTTTGCAAGCACTAGGTCCCAGGTTGTCTCCCTGGCATCTTCAGGTATGTCTGGGAAAGACTCATCTGAAACCATGGAAAGCCACTGCCAGTGCAGGCTGTACTGATGGGCCAGTGGTCCAGCTCTATAAAACACCTTCATATATTTTCATGTATGTCTGAGATGTCTATAAAGCCAGCCTGAAAGATCCAATCTCTGATCAGCCTGTCCTAGAATGATTTCTGGTCTACAGAGCTTTATTGGGGCACGCAAGAGGCACGCAAGCTGAAATAAGACCTGCCATGATAACCAGTGGTGGTGTGCTGATTCCTTTTACCCACACATCTGTCTTTTTGACCTTTTGTTACTTTTGCGATACATTGTTGCTGTTGTACTATCATAAATAAATGCGATCTGTGATCTGGTCAGGCCCTGGTTACTGTATTTACCCAAATCCAGGATGATGTCTCCCCCCCCCGTTCTTTCCTGTTAAGTATTGGGGGTGGGGGGTCACCTTAAATTCAGAGTCTTCTTTCTTGTGGGTAAATATAGGCATTCAACACCTATCTTAAGGCATTGTCTTAAATTCAGAGTTGCCTTCTATTAGGGTTAATATGGTAATATTTTCCTGGAGCCTGGAATTCACTAGGTGGTCTTAGGCAAGCCTCTCTTTTCTCACCTCTGGCCCCTAAGCTGCATTATGTGGATAGTATCACTGGCCTTCCTTGCAGGCTTGTTATAAGAATTACAGAAATAATGTATACAAACCACTGTGAACATTTAGAAAAAAGCGCTCTGTGTGCATGTGTGACCAAACATACGATGTTTGGTCTTTGGGAGAGATGTTGCTTCTCTTTTGAAAGGGTTGAGCAGGCAGGGCTGTCCTTAGAGACCGGGGACCGGGGCAAATCAGCCAGTGCAGGCCCCCTTTCAAGTTAATTCTAATGGGGGTTAAAAGAGCGGGGCCCAGGGTGGTCACCATGCTGCCATGCCCTAAGGACAGCCCTATGAGCAGGCTACCGAGTTGGCATACGAAGAGTTTACGAGCTCACTCCTTGTTTTTAATAATATGTATAGTTTGTGTACATTCACTGATCTTTTCTCTTTTTATCCAAGCAATAGAGTTCTATGGGAAAGACATTTGTAGGTTGACCCTTTGCTGACATTTTGATTTAGCCTTATGTTACCCTTCATTCATTTGCTTCTCAGAAACTAGCGTCTTTAAAGGATGTTGGGAGGCAGCTACAGGGGAAAAAGAGGTCATCGAAAGTTTGCACAGTGCTTGTTAGCTTCATGAATTAATTCAAGGCTGTGTGTGTGTGTGTGTGTGTACACGTACACACCTGTGTGTAATATAAAATTACATCCACACATTTAAGCGTCCTGTATGAAACCAATTATTTCCATTCCTGTCTGGCTTCTGGCCTTGGGACCTGGAGGACTCTTTGCTGTGAGACGATTTCCACCTCCACCCAGTTCCCTTTTCTCCAAATTTACCTTGCCAATGACAAGACTTTGCTGCTGTCCTCCATTACATCCTCATCCCTACTGTAGCAGTGTCCCAAATGTGGGATCAATGGGAAATATAGTTCCCATGGGTACTGCTAACTCTGCTACCATATCCAGCTCCAGAAGAACTGCATTACTCATACATCCGAGCACTCTGGATAATTCCAAGGCAGCACCAAGGGTGCAAGGGATGCCCCACTGTGTCCTGTTCTGGGGTTTTCAACAAGGAAGGGATGCCATAGCTGGCCAGCTGAGTGCAGAGGGTCAGCACCTCTGCCGGAGCTCACAGGAGCTGGGCAATGCAGCAAGAGCAGAATGTTGCTCCAGCAGCTTCCTGAAATAGATTGCCAGATCTCATGGCTGCTTCCCAGGCAGAGGGAATTGGCTCTCCTTCTTCTCTAGGGAAGGCTCTGTATCTTAAAAGGACTTTGCTTGATTTCTTAGGTACTAACTCTGGCAATGCAAAGTGGGGAGATTCTTATTAAGACTGGTGGGATCTGAGGGACCACTTCAAAGTTAGAGGACTAAGACAGGGCTATGTCCTCCAGTCATTGTCGAAGTGCTGGTCCAAGTTCTGCTGGTGTGGAAAGTCCCAGTGATTCAGCAAATCTGGAGGCTTAGTCCTTGACTCTTTCCAACCTCTGTTATCCCTAGAACTGTCTGCCTCATTTCCCAGTTGGAGGGGTCCTGGAACCGGGTTGTTGTTGTTAATTCAATTTCTATACCGCCCTTCCAAAAATGGCTCAGGGTGGTTTACACAGAGAAATAATAAATAAATAAGATGGCTCCCTGTCCCCAAAGGGCTCACATTCTTAAAAAAAAACCACACACAAGATAGACACCAGCAGCAGTCACACTGGAGGTACTGTGCTGGGGGTGGATAGGGCCGGTTACTCTCCCCCTGCTAAATAAAGAGAATCACCACGGTAAAAGGTGCCTCTTTGCCCAGTTAGCAGGGGAACTAACACAGTCAGGCCTCTTTGTTGTTGCAGCCACCAAGTAAGCTTGAATGGGGAAGGGGCAACTGCAGCAGAAAGGGTGGCATGCGCCAAACCCATTCTGAAGTGTGTGCAGAGGAAGCAAGCCTGGGCGGGGTTCATTATGGACTTGGGAACGTCCAAAATATGTACACTTGTGTTTCAAACTCCTTGCCTGCCTATTCTGAATTTCCATGCAGTTGCTGGTTTTGTTTTTCTGCTTCTTTCCAGGAACATCTCTCCAAACCTGCTATCTGCTCTGGATCCTTGTTTCCAGCCATGCCTGTTTTCTTTTCCACTCTCCCCTGATGCTCTACTCTCAATTCTCTGTTCTCTCTTACCTCTTGGAAAGGCTTCCTCCAGAATCAACCAAAACTTGACAGATCTTGAAAATGCACTTCACTCCTATAGCTAGCCCCTGAAAAAAACTGTTGTCCCACAGTTTTAAGAACATCAACCCTGATTTCTTGAATATAAATAGAACAATTTGTTGTTTTTTGCCTAACTTTTCCTGTGGGAGGTGGGAGGGAGGTCAGATTTTTGGAACCAGAATAAAACATGCAATCTACCCAGCTTGCAAAATTTATTCTGGTGGTGGCAGTGTTTGGTTTTCTGGGCTTCAGAGCTAGGGGTGGTGATGGGTGGTTTAGAGGAAAACTCCAGACCCCCTCAATCCTTGTATTGTGTTTTGATATCCGCCAAGAACTTGTTCAGTGAAGCAAACAGGAGATGTTCTACATTTTACAGCAGTATAATAAGGAAAGTAAGCCCTCTGCTTGTTTTCCTCTGTTTACAAAATGGGGCCAGTAACCTTTTTTCTGCCTTGCAGGGGGTGTTTTTAGAGAATTAATGAGGTAATGTTTGTGAAGCGCTCTGGAGACCCAAAGCGTTATGTAGGATCAGCGGTAATTATAAACAGGGCTGCTTTATCCTCTCATAGTCTTGGTTCCCATGACTGTCTGCTGCTGACACAAAGGTTGTCACTTAAGCAAGATGGCTGCCTCCCCAGTCAGAGATGCTCAGAGATGCCAATTCTAATTAAAGCCATTTGTTTGAAATGCAAGTTGCCGTTTTCGACGTGCAGTGATAAGCTTTACAAATGTGTCAACAGCACTGAAATTGCTTGAACTTGAACAAAGGGAATTCGCTTTATGGAATTTCCTCATAAGTGTTCTATCCTCTCCCTCTTCTGTAGTTGGCTACATTTGAATCTGAAGTCAACAGAGTACTGTTTTCAGTATTCAATATATATATATTTGTTTTAATTTTGAGCAATAGGTTGTGTATTCTTCTTTTTCTCTGGCAATTGGGATATTCTGTTGCACGGAAGGTCTTTTAGGTTATTGATAATATGCTGTTTCATACAGGAAAATAAAAGATCACCCACATTTAGCCTGAAAGTACAAGAATGATTGGGAATGTTCACCCTCATATGTTGGCCCAAATAATTGCAGTCATTGCCGAGAGACTTCACTGATGTTGTTTTAAGTCTTGAAAGACACAGCTTGGAAATGTACCATCTGTGGCAGGAAGGGGATTTGAAAGGGGGGTGGGAATTGGATATGAAGTGTCCCATGTGTTGGACTGAATCTCTCACATTTTCAGCTTTTGGATAACAAGGAACTGGTTTTAAAAGAAGCCTCTCCCATAAACAGATGCAGTGTGGTAACTTGCCGTTGGCTATGTGCTAGCAGTGGGGTTTTCTATTATCTGTATGCATTCCCATTGCTGAGGATATGGCTCTCTTTCATTTGGCCAAGATGGTTCTTTTGTCTTGCTTTGGTGGATGTTTATTCCCTTAGCAGTAACCCATTCCAGTTCCCTTTTTAACATACACCTGTCCTCTATTCTGCTGGAGATAATTTGGCAGAATATAGTCCTTTTTCACTGTCATTAAGGCTTATAACAAAAGTTTATATTTTAGCAATTAATGGTATCTCTCCCCCCCCCCCGCCGGCGCCCCATTAAGAGTTTCTTACATAAAATATATACCCCATTTCCCCCCTATAGAAGATGACTCTGAATTTAAGTCGATCACCTTACAAGTGGAGGTTAAATACAGGTTCTACCTTCATTTACCTGAAAGGAACAGGACACTGAATTCAAGATGACCACCTGATTTCTAATATCAAAAAACTTGGGGAAAACCTACTCTTAGATTCAGGTAAATACAGTACTACTGCTACAACTGGCTCTACTATTGCTTCTACTTGTGGCTAAAATGTATTAAAATACTTTTAATACAGGCCTCAACAAACTTTCTTTGGCTCAACAACCACCACCAAGTCAGACCTTTGGTCCATCTAACTCAATATTGTCTACACAGATTGGCAGTGGCTTCTCCAAGGTTGCAGGCGGGAATCTCTCTCAGCCCTATCTTGGAGATGCCAGGGAGGGAACTTGGAACCTTCTGCAAGCAAGTATGCAGATGTTCTTCCGGAGCGGGCCCCATCCCCAAGGGGAACATCTTACAGTGCTCACACATGTCTCCCTTTCAAATGCAAACTAGGGTGGACTCTGCTACCACAAGACCAGCTCTCTTCCCTTAGGAGCCAGCCCCCAAACTTAGAAGCCAGACTGCCCTCTGCTCCATGTGAGCGAGTGGACTCGTCTCTCCTTGCCAGCAATGCCCTCCGCTCCATGGAGGGGAGACTCATCACCTTGCTTCCTCACTTCCTCCTCCTGGTCACATTTGTCTGGCTCAGGTCCATGATGCACTAATGTGATCAGGGGAAGAAGCAATTTGCCCTTGCTTTGCTTGCTCACCCCTCCTCCCATTTCATCAGTTCATCACGTGCCTGAGTCAGATGGGCATGACCAACAGGAGTGAGTAGCAAGATCGGGGTAGCAGGATTTTCCCTTTCTTCTCCTGTTTTTTTTTTGGCCCATTTCCTGTCAACTCCCCCCATTCACCCACCCTATGCACTATCCTTTATTTCGTGCTGGCAGGGCCAGTTTAGACGTATTGTCCAAAGAGTCCTGAGGGTTGCAACATAGTCAAGAGATTGTGAAAATATCTTAAATTGACCCTGGGCATGTAAGCAAGTTTGAAACGATATCAGGCTATGGCAAAGGTACTGGGAACCTTACCCATGCGCAGCTTTTGATTTCTTCCTAAACTGCTGATGCATTTATTGCCTGGACTTGCATCTGAAAGAGTGTTGGGTGTTTTACAATATCGTGGCTTTCCGCAGACCCTAAAAAGAGGGTGATTTCATATGTCGTGTCTCTTGGAATGGCTTTTGATTTTTCTCTTTTATAAGGGAATCTCTCTTTTGAAATTTTGGATGCTTAGAGTAATGTAGCCAGCCACATTTTGTGAACTAGCTGCATTGAGATTCTCCAACTTTAAAAAACCCAAACAGAGTTCTATAGTTGGAGGATGAATTAAGAAAAAAAAAAAGAGCTGTAGAGATAAGGCTGCCTTTGTGTGGGGATATTTTTTACCTTCATGCTTTTTGTTCTATCTTGACACATGCACTAAACCAGGCCGGCACAGCTTCATGTTCTTCTGCAGATGTTGGCCTACAACTCCCATCATCCTGACCTATTGGTCGCTATGGTTGGGGAAGGTGGGAGTCCAAAAACAACTGGAGGGCAGATGTTGTGCAGCCCTGCTCTCTAAACCTTTGTATTGTCATGTTCTGATGCAATGCTAGTATAACATCACACTTGGTAGCTTAACTAGGGTGGACTTCAACATATACCATCCTGGTACAGCAGCTCCTAGGATGGTTTCACATTCAAGGTGCTGGTTTTGACCTTTAAAGCCCTAAATGGTTTGGGCCCAGGGTATTTGAGGGACCGCCTGCTCCCAAGGGTTGCTGCCCGCTTGACGAGGACATCTGAGGGGGCCCTGCTCCGGGTGCCGACAATGAGGGAGGCCCGGCTGTCGTGCACTCGGGACAGGGCCTTCTCTGTTGCTGCTCCTAGACTCTGGAATGCTCTCCCAGTGGCCATTCGTTCCTCGGACTCCATCACAGCTTTTAGAAAGCTTTTAAAGACTTGGCTTTTTACCCAGGCTTTTACATAATTGTTTTTTACTGCTGTTTTTGTGTGTTTTTATCTGTTGTCTTGTTTTTATGCTTGTTTTTAGCTTGATGTTTTTACTGCTTTTTATTGTATGTTTTAATTTTTGTAAACCGCCTTGGGGTTTTCTTTTAACGAAAGGCGGTATAGAAATGTAAAAATAAAAAAATAAAATAAATAAATAAAATGTGTTTTCAAAGATCCCAACATGGTTGTAACTGTATGTAAAAGAAAGATTGTGAAGAGGAGGGACCACACGTAGCTCAGTCTTGGCATGCAGAAAGGTTTAACTCTTGGCATTCTCTGTGTAAGGGAGCTTGAGTAGCAGGTCTTGGAATATTGGGATTGAGCAGTGGTCAGGGCACAACCAGGAGCTGGGAATCGGAAATAAGAGGACAACCAAGAGTTTGGAGCCCAAGCCAGGTGGCAACCATTGCTTAGCCATGCTTCCAAACAGGAAGTCTTCATAGACCTTCCTGTTCAAGAGGACCAGCCTGGGTGGAGGGTGGGTGGAGCCAGCTCAGGATTTAGAATCCTTATTGGCCAGAAGGATGTAGTCTGGTGGTTCACCAGGTGGGGACTGTCTTCCTAAAGGCAAGAATTCCTGGTTCTAGTGCCAGGAGTTCCTCACAGGGACAGACCTTTCCTTGAGGCCTTGGAGAACTGTTATCAGTGAAAGTAGTTGGCATAGAAGTAGACCAAAGGTAGACCACAGCAGTGGTGGTCCTAATTTTTTTCATCTGTGTGCGGAACGAGTTTTGTTCTGGGTGGCAGTATCAAGGCAGTGTGTGCGCATGTGTATTCAGAACGTGGCCTTCCTGATTCAACCTGAGCAGGATCTAAAATGAACTGAGCGGACATCAGAAAACTTGTGAGCACGTGCGCATGCCTTAGAGGGAACAGTGGACCACAGCCTGCTACTGGACCATTAGCCAGTTTCCAGTAGATTATCCTGGAATAGAAAGCTCAACTAAGTGGGCCTTGATCTGTTTCTGCCAGACAAATGAAGAATGTCTCTGTTGTCTTTGAAAGAAGAGTGTCTGTCGTGTGGGTTGAAGAACCAAGGCCCTGGAATATGGTTAATCCAGGGTTCTGCCACAGTTTTAAAGTCAATGAAAGTATCTTATTCTTTCTGTGTTGGTAAGCAAGCATTGGTGTGGCCAGTCTTGGCAATGATCTGGCGTTTGGGAACAGCTATTACTAATAGCTGGTTAAAGAGGATAAGATTTCTTTTCTATCTAATCCTGATAGCTTTATCTGAGGGAGTTCACTTTGTTAATTATAACGAAACATGCCCAACGGAAATGCTGCTAAGCGTCTTAACTGTCAGATGAGTACTTGGCCTTCTGTGAAAATCCTCTTTTAGCATACAGTTGCAAATAACAGCCTCTTCAAGTCAGGCACTGTTGGTAAAATATGCAGAGGCGTTGAACTCTTAGGATACCAAATTGTTTGACCCTACGTTTTAAAGAGGCCTTATTTCTGGCGTCCTTTGCAAAGGGAGGAAGGCTTAGGAGATCAATGTGTGTATGCCCATGTCCCTTCCCTCTAAAAACATCTCCATTTACAATTTCTGATGCAAAACAATTCACAGCCCATGGGAAGGGGTCCTAGGGGACCCCAACAGGGATCCCACCCCTGCAATCTGCCATCTTAGTTCAAGATGGTGGCCATCCAGATTATAGGCAACACAGCCTTTTAACCCCTGTGTTGACAGTTGGATACAAACCAAATTCACTGCACAGGGGAGATCGTCCTAGGTAAGAGTCACCATGTGAATAGAATAGGTTTTATTCATTCTGCTTAGAGCAACGCTGCACAACTCAAATGCCCTAGTGGGCCGAAACCATCCACAACTTGGTGTACAGGGGCCGAGGTCAATTTTTAGCACATTACATTGAAATTAAAAATATTGTTAGTTACTTCTGGATCTATTCCCCATCAATGGACCCAAGAATAGTGGCCAGAAAATAGGTCCTGTCCCTGCTCAATCAGTGAGGCCCTTGGAGCGCATGTCAGCCCCAAACAAATGCCAAATCCTCTCCTCTCCCTAAACTTGCCATTGCTTTCAGGCTGCAATCCTAGGCATGAATACATGGGAGTAAACCTTGCTGGGAATACCATGGAACATATTTATGAGAAAACATGCATAGGATGGAAGTTTCCAGCTCCTGTGTTGCTGCAGCATATCTGGGGGCCAGTAAAATAGTCCCTGCAGGCTGAATCCGGCCCCTGGGCCTTATGCTGGGCAGGCCTGGCTTAGAGTGACTTAAAAAAGAAAGAAAGACTGCATATCAGGAATGCCCCCAAACAGTCGAGGTGGTGGTAAGCTTAAATTGCCTTTAAGAAATTGCCCCAGGAGTATTTCCAGGACATTTTCGTTTCAGCAACAAGAAATTCTGAGGTTACCTTGACTGGAAGCCTGAATAAAATATTGCTCCATAGTCATACAAGAAATCATTGGTTAGCTGCCAAATATTGTTTAGTTCCTTATAATCATCAGCATTTACGGGTTTAAATATTTCACAGCTTAGTTTTTTTTAAAAAAAGAATTGGGTAAATTAATGGACAGTAACCTTATTGATGGCTTTTAGCTGTGATAACTGAATTTTCATAACAACCCTGTTCAGAGACAGCAATATTTCTGACTCCGTAAATGGGGACAAAGAGCCACAGGAAAGCGGATGCACAAGCATCTGGCTGATCATCTTTTGTGAATTTATTTTCAAAAGTTATACCCCACCATTCTCCTGAAGACCAAGCCAGAATACAAGATAGAATTTAACAGAAAACTAAGCTAGGAGGACAAACACTGTTGGAGATGCAATGTTGAGCTAGACAAGGACTGCCCAACTTCAGCCCTCCTGCAGATGTTGGATTCCAACTCCCATCATCCCACTGTGGCTGGGAATGATGGGAGTTGTCGTCCAAAAACAGTTGTGATGGCCAGAGTTGTGCAGCCCTGAGCTCGATGGACCTTGGTTTGATCAATCCAAGCCATTTTTAGTCTACTTTCCTTAAGGAAAGTAAGCTTATGAGATCACCCTGTGTGTGTGTGTGTGTGTGTGTGTGTGTGTGTGAGAGAGAGAGAGAGAGAGAGAGAGAGAGAGAGAGAGAGAGAGAATTTGCAATGCCTGGACTGATTTGGACCAAAATGTGTAGAACATATAGGGACATCTCAACGGTGTAGTTTGAGATGATGTCATCCACCCCAATTCAAGATGGCTGACATGTGGACATTGAAGGCCCAAGTGGGCTAACTTGTGAGCCGCCTAACTGATTTGAACCACATTTGGTACAGTTGTGGGGATATATAGGGGCACCTCAACAGCATAGTTTGGAATGATAGCATCCTCTGCAATTCAGGATGGGAACATGTGAACGTTTGAGGTGCAAGTGTGCTAACGTGAATATGGTAATTATGAATTAAGAAGACAGTGAAAGCAGAGTAGGCAGATTAGTTCTTACCAGAACTTCTTGTTTTTTAAAGGAGTTGATGTTGTTGTGATGAGATGGCTGAAATGTTTCTAATGAGCAGAAGAATAATAGAACCATCTTAGCTTTTCTTAAATGTTTCAGTCTAAGAAGGCTTGATTTACTCCTACCTAGTACTGTGCAAAGCTGTTAGAAATACAGTGGGAGAAAATCAGCATCATTCTAAGATAATCCTGCCCCAGAAAGTTCCATGCAGAGATACCAAATGGCAGGATGGGATCCCCCGAAAATCCTACAGAGATTCTTGAATAGTTAATTATTGCAAACATCTTTTCTCTTTTAGAGCGTCTGTTGTTTACTGAAACCAGCTGAAAGTAAGGCCGTTAGTTTGCGGTTTTGGCTTTTACACACTCTCTCATGGAAAATTACATTATCCTCTTCTGATCTGGGATCAAAGAGCATGCTTCTTATTCCAGTTTAAAATGAAACCAGAATAAATGCCACTTTTAAGTTGTCTCTTCACGAACACTTCATAATGATCAGAATTGCTAAGCCGTATTTGAGGGCTCATTCACAAGATTGTTGAATGCAGTTTGGTTAATCCCGAATGCACTCCAACCTCCCAGAGTGATGAAATTTATAATTAATTTTAACATTGTTTGTTTGTTAACAGGTGTATCTTAATCCTAAATTAACCTATTCCTCCCCCTCCAGATTCTCATAGCCCCTCATTTGTGTCTTGCATTAGAATTCCTTCTCAGTCCTCTAAATACTAAAATACTTTCTTATGTACGCCTAGCTAACCTGTCCAACTGTCTTCAGGGGTTACTAATCCACATTAAGGATACATACTCAAGATGGTTCAATGCAGATTATTTTCCTTTTTAGCTACTCTTTTGTAGTTGCAATTCACTGCTTGGAAATAAAGAGAAGAGAGGTAGAGAAATGTAATGCTACAGAAAACTTTTCACAAAGGTCCTCCTTATCCTTCAGCTTCTCCCCTAATAACATTAGTGATGACCTCAAGGAGCTTTTCTCCCCGATAGAGAGAGAAAAATGTTTCACAAGGCGTTCCTTCTGTGCCATTTTAATCCTAGGCTAATTAATCGGCATAATCGTGCCCCAGGGAGTCAGCCTTGTATGCTATCTATGAATTCACATGCCTGAATCTTTAGTTTTGTAAGAAGTCATAACAGGGAACAGAGAGGACCACAGGAACTCTTTAAAAACAAAATTGGAATACTGGAATGTGGCAGAGATTGGAGATTTTATTCCATTTTTTAAACCCAAGATGCAGAAACTGTGGGTAGGGCCAAGCCAACTCAGCAGGGGGAAGTGCCAGACGCATTCTGAAACCTGCTTCCTCCTAGTCTCATGGGGAATTCACAAGGGGAAAGAAATGGAGGTAGTGGTTGCCAGCACTGTGACATATTTCACGTTGAGCAGCGCTTCCATTCCAGCAGGCGTTTTACAGCCAATCTGCAAATTTCCAGCTGATGCAAAATATTAAAATGAAAACCCCGACTGGAAAACTCTGGTCATCTGAGAACACAGAAGGCAAACAGTTCTACAGGATTTTGCAATAAATCATGCACTTGTCTTGTCAGTTGATCTGTTTTGGGAAGGGGGCTTGCAGCTGTACTTGGAAGCCCAGAAAGGACAGCAACTTGATGCTCCTGAGAGTTTTGGAAGTTATGGTGAAGGACTGTGTTGGAGCTGAAAATGGAGTTCTGTGTGAAATTGGTGTCTGGTGGATATTCGGAACTTGAAACCCGGATTTAAGATGCAGGTTTCTTTCCACCTTCAAATTTGAAGACTAAGAGGTGTGAGAGAATATTCCAACCAAAATTCCTGCCAGTTCCTCTTTTTTGAGGGGGTGGGGTGGGTAGAGGATTGCAGTACACACAGTTCAGTTAGCTACACACTTCAGGAAGCCTGTGTTCAAGCTCCGTGTTTACCGTGGTTTCTTCATATGACTTTCTGCAAGGCAGTCAACCTCAGTTTCCCCTCTGTAGAATGGAGTGGCAGTGACATGGTGTGCTTGTGAGAGTGAACACACTAAACACTGCAAAACACATATGGCAATTACAAGTGCTATATGAATGATAATTAACACCATCACCTAGGAAGTCGCACCAAAAGGATTTAACATATTCATCAGCCTCATTAAATGAGGGTCTCAGAATACTACACAAATATGCTTCCTGGGTATATTGTAAAAGCAATTCAAGATGAAATACTACAATATAACTGTACTGAATATAAATACATAAAGTGCTTGAGAGATGTTTAAAATTGACTGTGGTATGGAAGTCCAGGTCTGGACGTTGTAGAGGATAGCAAACCGGTATTCCTTTTGGGTACAATAATATGTGGTGATACAGCTACACCTTTTTAATCAATCCTGATCCATAACCCCACCTTATAATTCTACTTGCAATAACTGATAAGAATTGCATTCCCCACCCTTTTCTTTAGGAAGAAAAAGAAGGGGAGAAGATAAACCCTGCCTCAATAAATATGCTCTGAAAACATGGGAGTTTTCTACCTTTATACTGACCTTTAACCATTCGTGTTGTCAGTACAGTACAGCCTACTTCACACATGCATCCAGTTGTGTGGTGTGGATGCCATTTTTCCACAGTGCAATCCAGCTCTGCTGGGAGTATGTATGAATATTGCAGCCACATGAATGGAGCTCTTTCTCACCTGCTTGACATGCCCAACAGATGAGAGAGTGCCCATTGGTAGGAAAGACTCACATGATCACCACTTCCCACATGATCAGCACAGTAATATTCATACATACTCTCCAAAGGCATGGGATGAGACCAGTGTTCCTGCTAATTCTTTTAATCTGTGGGAGGAATGAGTTTTTTTCTGGGAGGCAGTATCAAGGCAATGTGTGCATATGTGCATTCAGAAACGGGCCTTCCTGATTCAACCTGAGCGAGATCTAAAATTAACGGCACACACCTTAGAGGGAACAGGGGATAAGACCGAGGGGAAGCAGCTTCCCTGCCACTGCATATGTATGAGAGGGGGCTAGAGAAAAGGTGGATAATGGATAACATCTGTATTAAAGGATTTTGAGGCTGTTTTTATAATAAACAATGTCATCATAAACAATCCCCACCCATCAAGACTTGGAAGTGGAGGTTACTCTCAAAGGCAGGTTTAATCTACTTCAAGTTCTTTTTTCTTTTTCTTTTTAAAGGGCTGTTCCCATGAAGTTGTATCCCAGAAGTTCATATTTTTGGCATGCCCTCATCCTCTTAGGGTTTGGTTTTTTTTTAAAGAGCTGAGCCTAACTTTTGTTAGGAGTGGGCATGCAAAGCACCTTCAGAAATGTTAGTTGGATTATGACACAGGCTTCCTGCTTGCTGAGTAATCAGTCCATAGGTTGGTTTGTGGAATGTTTTGACTTTGGCCTGGAGGAAGAAAGTGATGGGCCCGGTTAGCAGAGATTACACTATCAGGGAGGAAGAGGAGGGAGGGGAACTCTCCTTTGGATTAGAGCAAGATGTCTGAGAAACACTGCGAAGCATGTTGGAATCTTCAGGAATTAAACAAAAAAATTGTTTATAATAATGGGGGAAATTGTTTGACAAGAGCCTACTTTGTGCCGTAGATTACAGCATCTGGCTGTGTGCCATTTTATGCGCTTGCTGCGGTTGTAGGCCTTGAAAAATGAGGAGGGGGCACTGTAGGGAAACAAGTCAGTCGAACTTAATAAATCAAGGAGATTCACTTGGATCCCGTTTGACTTGACTCTGTGCCAGCCATACATATGCTTATACATCATGCATCTGGGTTTTGAGCTGACGTTTTAATGGTTTGATTAGTTTAGGAAGAATACTTCCATTGTGCACGCCTGCAATTATATTAAGTACTGCGTGAAGTTGTTACATTATGATGAGCTTACATTACCTTTCTCTGTGTATACTACAGTCTGTGTCTCTATCCAAGATCCAACCAGTAATCTGACCCAATCCTCTTAAAGAAGGCGCTGTTAAATTAATAAAGCTGTTAATCACATAATGGGGAGGAGGGGGGGAAATGGTGTGTGAAAATGCCAAAATGTTACAAAAAGGGATTTTGCAGCAGGGGAGATTTTTAAAAGCTGTTTAATTTTTGAAAATATATAGTTTGGAAGCGTGCGTGCGTGCGTGCGCGCGCGCGCGCGCGCACACACACACACACACCTTCAAATGGTCACTTTTTGTGCATTGTTAAGTAATGCATTCTTTCTTGGCCTGGTTGCAATAATAGCATTTGTAAAAAGTGATTACACAGTTGCAGTGTTGCAGGTACACGGTGGTGTAGAGATTTAGGGCATGGGTAACCAACCAGTGGCACAGACACCATAAGACGTATAGAGTTCATAGCACTTCAAGCTACATATTACCGCCATACATATGAAGGCCCATGCCTTAGGCTACAGCAGAGACCATATCTTTAATCTTCCATTGTACTGGATGCTTAATCTCTCTTACATTTGCTTTATCTCATTTGCACATACTTGCCTGCCAATATACAGATAGGGGATTTGTTCAAATATTAATCAACCTCGCTTGATAGTGAAGATTTTGGCAACCGACAGCATGCTCTGCAAGTCTCTAGAATTTTTGAAAAAGAAATCAATCTGTTGTAAGTGCTCACGCTCTTTCTCACTTGCCGTCCCCGCTCCGGTATCACCTTAAACAAATGGCAGTTGGTTGTGAAATTTTTAATTTGGGATGGGATGCTGCCAGTTGTGTGTTTCCTTAGTAGGGGGGTGAGAATGTAGTCATGGAAATACAGCAGTACGTTGTGGTCCCCAATTTTCTCTGGTGCTAATTGGATTTATAAAATCAAGTTTGTATTTGGTTTGTCAAAGACTGTTAAGCTCGACTTGGAAAGAAGTGAAATTTTCCTTTCTTTCCCCCTCCTTCCCCCAAACACATTCTGCTTTCTTCATGTTACTTTACAGCACTGCACTTATGAACAGTTCCCCATACCAAATAGGGCGAGATGAGGGATTTTATAACTTCGCCAAAGGAGGCAGTGAGTGACTTGCTAGGACATAAGAAGAAGCCCCACTGGATCAGGCCAAAGCTCCATCCAATCCAGCATCGTGCCTCATGTAGTGGCCAGCCTGCGAACCCCACAAATGAGAAGAAGAGGACAACCACTCTTCCCCCTTGGCATTTCTTAGCACGTGATGCTCAGGGGCTTGCCACCTCTGATCCTGATGGAAGTATATTGCTACCAAGGCTAGTAGCTGTTGATAGCCTTATCCTATCTGAATTTGTCTAATCCCTTTTTAGGAGCAGAAAGAAAAAGAACACAGCTTCCTATATTCCCTGTGCCACAGAATTATTTCAGTTGCCTTGATTTAAATCAGGGCTGCGTAACTTCAGCCCTCTACCTGTTGGACTGCAACTCCCATCATCCTCAGCCACAGTGGCCAGTAATTGGGGATGATGAGAGTGGCAGTCCATCATCTACAGGAGAGTTGAAGTTGTGCTTCCCTGATCTACATCAGTCCGGCCTGTGCCGGTGGGGAACTCTGGATTGTCAGAGTTTGCATGCTCATGATCAGGGCTGCAGAAATCCACTAGCCTACTAGTCTGTGTGAAAAATGATGCCTGGAGAGTGAAAAAAGTCCTGATGAGCAATATAGTTTGACGAGTAAAATATTTTGTCTGGCTGATAAACTGAGCCAACATTTCTTCACCCCTGGGCATGATGTGCACAATTTTCCCTTTCATATGAAACTTGGACATGTGACTACCAGGGGGTGTGGCCAGCTGATAGCTCAGATCAAGTGATGGTGAACAGCCTACCCTAAAATGTGTGTTTTTGGCAGAGTTTCATAGCCACCCTTGATGCAGAAAGGACGTCACAAGTACACTTGAAATATTTTGCCTGCTTTGGAGTGATGTTTTATTATGGTCATCCTCACCTGTGAGGCGATGTGCATTGTCCTCTGCTTTTATCCTTACAAGCGGGAGGTCATTCTCATAATTCTCTCTTCACAATATTTCCCCCTTCGTAGGACTGGGACCTGAGGCCAAGAGGCCATCTTACTCCAGGCTCCTCAGTGAGTTTGGGATAAGCTTCCATCCCAGCTTCCAAGTTAAACAGTGGCAAAAACCACTCAAAGCACAGTGGTAGTAGCACATTACACAGTGTGAGCTTATTGCTCCTGTGTTTCGTATTAAAAATATAATGAGCAAAAAGCTAATATGCACTACGCACTGAATTATGGAAATCAGTGGCTTAAGCTCCTAATGTAAACAGGAAGCTCCGATTTGTAATGCTCCGAGGGGTTTGTGCAGGTTATTTTTGAACTGTCAAATGTCTCCATCTTGATCCAACCAGTGCACTGAATGTTCCTTTTCACATCTCCATTTCCTTTCTTGCCTTTTTGATCTGTAGAAGGAATATCTTTTAAAAGAAAAGAAAACCCTAATTTTTAAGTCACTGGAGAATTATTGTCCCGAAAAGGAGTGTTGCTTATTGGCCATGTTTCTGATTCCCTCTGAAATATCTTTTCAACAGTGCATCTGCAGAATGGAATTTAGAGCTGACAGGCCCCCTGTTCCGATGAAAGCCTTGTGGCCGTCTCTGACACGCTTTCCTATGGTGTATAGCAGTGATTCTCAAACTTGGGTCCTCAGGTGTTATTGGACTTCAACTCCCATAATCCTCAACCAAAGGCCACTGAGGCTGGGGATTATGGGAGTTGAAGTCCAATAACACCTGAGGACCCAAGTTTGAGAATCCCTGGTGTATAGTATCAGTAGGTCTTGGCTAAGGGCCCTAACCTCACACGCTTACTTCTGCCTTCCTCACTCATTATTTTAGTGCGCTTGTTGGCAGGTACAATTTTTTGTTGCTGCTACTGTACTTGAAAATAAATGAAAATATGTATCCTATTATTTTCCCATTTTCCTTCCCCAGACTGTGCTGCTACTGAAAAAGAAGAGACCATGATCTTCCTGCTGTTGCTAGCTTTATAATTTTATTTTTGTGATTCTGTGGTGCTTAATTATCTGAAACATTGGACAGCCTGTCAAGAGACCAGGAATGCTCTGATCACATGGATTTCCAGTCATGTCCAACTGGAAATCAGATGTTCAGAAACACTCTTGATATGAGACACTTCAGTAATAGGCTGCTTTTGAAATGTAGATATGCAGTCTGTCTTCCTTATGGGAGATCTGTCAAAGGATGAAGAGCAAGGCCATTCCCCAGATCTCTGGGATATTGTGTGCAACTGCCTTAAATCAATGCATGTGTGCATCTTCCTTACCACTTCTCCCAGAATTCTTGTTTGTCTGCATGTGTGTGTGTTAAGTATTTCTTTCTCTCTGGCCATTCACAGACCATCTGAACTTGACCTGTAGTGCTAGATTTGTAGTCTTTGGTAGCTAATTGTTTTCTGGATCAGACTAGTAACAATAATTAAAATAATATTAAAATATCTATGTACTACTTTTAAATAAAGATCTCAGATTGCCTTACATAGCAAAAGATATGAGACAGTGGTTCAGAAAGGGCTGGTGTGTGTGCTCTCCCTCCCTCCCTCCCTCCCTCCCTCCCTCTCTCTCTCTCTCTCTCTCTCATGACACATCAGCAACAACCACTGGAGATATGTTGTGCTGAGGTAGCAGGCCCGTAGCCATCTGGTATGTACCTGCCATGTACCTGCATGGGGTGTACCTGCCACACCAAACAATTCTCTTTCTTCCCCAGCCTCACTGACTGTTTCCACTGAACATTTTATAACCTGCCTCCCCTGACTTCTGAAAAAAAACCAGAACAACCCCATTTTTTGAGGCTGATTACAGGCCTGCTAAGGTGAATAGGGACAGGTGCTCTCCCCCTGCTAAGTACAAGAGAACCATCTATTTCAAAATTGTCTCTTTGCCTACTTAGTATGAGTTAAATTTCATTATATAAGATTTCAAGAAAGATCTGGATTCCAGTTATCCATCAGTATTTGACAACTACCAATGCAATTTTACAACGAATGGTGGCCTAGAGATGATATTGGTCTGCGTAGGCATAGCCAATATCTATTTATTATTTATTTATTTGAAATATCTATACCCCGCCCCTCAAGTACACCACTGCTTGGGGCAGCTGGCAACATTAATAAAATAGATACAATGTAAAATAAAAGATTAAATAATCGTAAACAAGTTAAAAGACCAGGCTAAAACCACATTTAAAATTACATTAAAAAAAAAAGATATTTCAAATTAAGAGTTATAAATAAAAAGCTAAAATCAGAGAACTATAAAAACCTAAAGAATCTACCAGATACCAATCAAGCACTCCAAATATGATGCTATAAACCTGCCTACTCCACTCTTACTAGAGGTATTATGTCCTCCTGGGTATGTCCTGGGCCCAGTGTTCCCTCTGAGGTGTAGGGGTGTGTGTCTGCGTGCGTGCTCACACATATTTTGATGTCCACTCCGTTAATTTTAGATCCCACTCAGGTTGAACCAGGAAGGTCCCACTCTGAATGCATGTGCGCACACAGTACCTTGATACTGCCGCCCCGGACAAAACTCACTAATCACACAAATTAAAACAAATTAGAGGAAACACTGGGCCCCTTACATGGGGTCGGTTGAAGTGCCTAAGCCCAGCCTCAGTGAAAGGGGAGGGGGGGTTAGCAGCACCAGAATCCTCCTCTTTGGCAGTTTTTCTCTTTAGTCCTGGGGCTGGCTTCTCACCCGGAGATCACAGCCGCCCTCCTCCTCCTCCTCCTCCTCTCTGCCCCTCGTCATGGGCTGGCCCGATTTAAGGCGGCTTCACAAGCTGAGCACCCTGGCCCTACCCTTCGTGCTTCTGCCTCCATACTCTTTATTAGTTCTTCCCAATCCTAGCCCTGCTTCTCAGCCAACCCCAGGTTCCCACGGTGGCTCACCAGATGCCTCTGGGAAGCACACAAACCAGGAGATGAAGGCATGCCCCCTTTCCTGCTGTTGCTCCCCTGGCATTTGGCCTCTGAACCTGGGGGGTAGCCTATAGTCATCCACAGTGGTAGCCACTGATAGACATAAGCACATACATAGACATAAGAACTGGCTGTATCATAACTGGATCCTAACTTTCTTCCCATGGAAGGAAAGGGCATATAATAATGTGTAAACATGTGCAGATATTAATGTGAATGAGCAAGGAATGTTAGCTTGGACATCTGGGGTTGGATTGTAGCCCTGGCATCTTGAGAAAGCCAATAACCCAAGACCCTGTGCTGCGAGATGAATGAGCAGTCCAGTGTAAAGTTGGTAGCTGCAGTCTCCCTTTTCATTTTAGGGAGTTTGGCATATCCATTAACAAAGAGACCTTGCTACAGTGCAGTTGTTTTCAATCACCTTGCCTCTGTGGCCATTTCAGAAACGGCGAAATCCTGGAATGGAATCTCTAAAAAGCTCTGTGATCCTTTGTAAGTATATGACAAAGATCATGAGCCTTGTTTCGTTATCCAAAACTGAGTGATAAAAGATGGTGCTTAAAGCACCAGCAAAGAGAAGCGAGTAAGGAGCATTAATGATTATGTCCCGTTTTTAATGAAATTATTACTTTATTAGTTCATCAGTGAAATACGACAGTTCTTGTGAAGGTGCAGCAAATCCACATACATCATACTATGGTGAGTCCAGCAGCAAGAAAATCTCAAAGCAGTTTCCTTAGGAAAGAAATAAGAAGACAATCTCAAATAGACCTTTTTAAAAGATTCAGTGGAGATACTGAGGCTCTTCCCATGATCAGTGAGAAGAGCCATGAGGGGGTTTGCGAGGAGAACGGGCTGAGTCCACTCTCCCCGCAGATGAGCATTCAGTCTGCTCCAGGTGGCCGCAGCAGCTGCCCACATGACTGCCGGCTCCGTCACGGAGCCGGCAGCGGCTGAGGAGTTTGGGGGCCGCGTGTCCCCCGGAAGCTCCAGCATGCCCTGTGTGAGCGCGCAGGGCATGCTGGAGAGACCCCTGAGCCAGGAGGCTGCTTTTCAGTCTCCAGGTCAGGGGTCTCATCATGAATTGCAATTCACGATAAAAAATACCTCAGGGTTTGCGGAGTGCTTGCTCCGCAAACCTGGTTTAAGGGGAGGGGTAGTTCGGTAGCAGGGGCGTAACTACTATTAGGCAAGGGGAGGCGGCTGCCTGGGGGCCCCCACGCCTTGAGGGGGCCCCCAGAGGCAAGTCACATGACTATATATTGTGAAGTGTGTGTGTGTGTGTGTGTGTGTGTGTGTGTGTGTGTGTGTGTGTGTGTCAGCAAGGGGCCCATTTAAAAATTTTGTCTCTGGGCCCACTCCAGCCTTGTTACGCCCCTGTTCGGTAGGTTAACCGCCTGGAGGACACTGGGCTCGCCTGCGAGCCAGGTGATTCTCATGGTCCACCGAAATCGGGCTAAGCTCTTCTAGCCCAATTTCAGTGGACCATGGGAATAGCCTCACTAGCAACAGCCACTGGGAAGGGTGCTATTCTGGGTTGAACATGAACAATTTGTCTTCCCCTGGTAAATATGAGAGAGCCACCACAAAGGTGCCTCTGCCCAATTAACAGGGGTAGAAGAGACATTATAGAAACTCTTGATGTTTGTAGCGTAGCATTATTTTCTCCTATACTAGTGGTAATCATGTTTAGTTTAAACCAGTTTAGTTTAAATCTGTGCTGCAAACCCTATTTAAAGGTAACCATGGTTAATGCCAAAGAGAGTAAGAAATTCATATGACAGAGAGAAGAAAGGAGTGGGTTGTGTGTGTGTGTGTGTGTGTGTGTGTGTGTGTCTTGTTTCTTGTCTCTTAATTGTGTTTTGTTGTAGACCAGTGTTGTGATGAAGGAGAAAGTAGTCAATCCTAGAGTTAGACAGAGAAGCTATTCTCACAAGCAGCAAACACCGGGCTAGGGAAGCCCAGCCCGGTTTTCGCTGGACAGCGAGCCCTCTACAGTAGCCCGCTGCTTAACCCAGGTTTTGGGCAAAAGCGTACTCAAAAACTGGGCTAACTGATCACGTGTCTACACACTCAGGGGGAGGGGGGCTCCTAGTAATACACGACATTATTTGGGATCCAGTGGGAGGGGCGCCACAGGACACTGCTTCCCTGCACCCAACCCCCGGAGCTTCCGGAATTGCGGGTGACCTGCAATCTGCCCTCCAAGGGATAGGTAAGAGATCGTCTGTGGGGAGGGTTGGGAAAACCCGTTCTCCCCGCAGATCCACTTCAGAGAGTGCCAAATGTGGCCATCTTTTGTGGTTTTTCACCTGGTTCCCTGTACGAGGCCAGCCACTTCTTACAAGATTCAGAGGTGTCTTTTTCTCTCCTCCTGATGTTACTTTTTCTGATCTTCCTTAAATCAAAATGATCTTGATTAAATTTAGAGAGCCTGGCAGTAAAATTGACACAATAAAATTCAATTTGAAAATTCAATTGAAGTGCAATTGCATTCAGTGTGAATCTGTAAGGGAAGGGAAGCAAACCCGAAAGGAGATGCACAAGTAGGAAATGAAGGGAATCGCTGGCTAAGCAGCAGCTGAGCAAGGACAGCATTCTAGTGGGTGAAATCATGCAGTGTGCAAGCTGTCAATGTTTTCCTGTTACAAGAAGTGTTTTGAACAAGAATTGGGCCGTCCACCATTCCCTGCAACCTCCTCAAATGTAAAATCGCCCCTTGTAGTGCGATTACGTGCGTGGTTGGTGATGATGGGCAGAGAATGGATGTTAAGAGAGAGTGACAAACTAGATACTTCCTGAACTGAAGTTTGCTTCCTTGCTCTGGAGCATGCTCACACAGGAGTGCCCCACCTCCACTAAAGTAAAGTGTGCCGTCAAGTCAGTTTTGACTCCTGGTGCCCACAGAGGCCTGTGGTTGTCATTTGGTAGAATACAGGAAGGGTTTACCATTGCCTCCTCCCAGACAGTATGAGATGATGCCTTTCAGCACCTTCCTATATCACTGCTGCCCGATATAGGTGTTTCCCATAGTCTGGGAAACATAGTCTGGGGAACGTACCAGCGGGGATTCAAACCTACAGTGCAAAGTCAGAAACAACCCCCTGCCCCATTTCTTTGCTCCAAAAGTGCAGGAAGAGGGTGGGAGTTCATCATGCTCACCAGCTGCCGGGGAGCTCCTCTCCATAGCGAGCAAATTTGTCTCCCCCATGGATGTTCCAATTCATACTCATTACAGAGATGTGGTAGAGTTGCCCACCTATTGGAAGGCAGGGAGGGACCCAGAACGGTCAGTCATGCTGGGATGATGCAGCAAGTTGCCTCCTTTGCGGACTGGAACTCACAGGTGCCTGATCATTTTATTTATTTTTTCTAGTAGCTCAATAATAATGCTCTCCTGGCACACTGAAAGAAGCCAAAACCATATTTAAAAAGAGGGTTTTTTTATTTTTTATTTTTAAATCCCGTAATTGTTAATTAGCAGTCTTAACAAATGGCAGTCCAGCCATCTTCTCGCAGGCTACGGTCTGGTGCAACGATGACGTTCTCTTTTTCTTTCCACCCTTCTGGGCCCTGGGCACACTCACCTGCTTTCTCAATCCCAGTGGGCAGGATTTTAGCAGCTCAGTTGTAGCTCCTCATTGTTCTACTTGCTTGGGCCTGCAGGGATGATCTCTCTCCATCTCCCTCTCCCCCCCCCCTTCTCTGAGTACATGATATGAACCCAGGAGGTCCAGCAGAAGGCCAGGAAGAGCTCCCCAGCACAGTAATTACTGGCAAATGCTGATTGCCTTTTGTGCTCAGATGATTGGAGAGGATGTTACAAGAAGGTGTAAACAGATAATTTCCTTTTAGATGGTTAGCTGGGCAAGCAAAGGGGATTCCCAGCCATTTAACATCATTCCAGTTCACTTTGCAGAAGCCTCTTCAGCCAAGAAATACCCTGCTGAGTTGCTGGTCAGAAGCAGCTCCCATTAATAGACTTTTTCTAAATAGCATAGGAACAGCAAGTCCTTATTGCCCCTCAATGAAATGAGACTTCCTTGTATGCTTTGTCAAGAGCTAGCCAAAGAGTTTCTCCGGTTAGTTTATAGTGCTTGGAAGTGGCAGCTTTTAAGTCAATTGCATTTCCAGATTTTGTGATCCACAGAGATTAATGTTCCCATCCAAAGGTCCCCACCCCCACAATGGCTGAGCTTCTCTCTAAATGATGGTCTCTGAGATTGGCAAGACAGGCATGTGAGTCAAGAGTGTGTCCTGAGCAGGATTGCTGGAGGCTGTTTGAGATTTCTTTTCCTTGCCAATCAAAACAACGGCCATGCTGCACTTGAGCTGCAGTCCTGAGAGCAGTTAAGCTGCTTAAATCCCCTTTACTTCAGTTGGATCTAAGCAGCCGGGCTTCGTAGAGGACTGCAGGCATGGTTATCTTCTTCCACAGGCCTAGCCATGGACTGCCATTTAGTACACTTACAAAACTTCATGCAGATCTTTAGATTGTATTTGTCTCACCCAGTGACATTCAAAACATTTACACATAAGTAACCTGAGTTAAAAACAGAAGAGCAGCCCTGCTGGACCAGGCCAAGTTCTATCTAATCCGGCATCGTGTTTCCCACAGTGGCCAACCAGATGCCCACAAGCAGGAGCAGAAGGCATGCCCCCTCTCCTGCTGTTGCTCCCTTGCAAGGAGTATTATTCAGAGACATACTGTCTCTAAACCTGGAGAGTAGCATAGAGCCATCATGAATAATAGATTTTTCCTTCATAAATTTGTCTTATTTCCTTCTAAAGCTGGTGGCCATTGCCACATCTTGTGGCAGTGAGTTTCACAGATTAATTATGTGCAGTGGGAAGAAATACTTCTTATTGTCTGTCCTAAATCTCTTGCCATTCAGTTTTATTGGATTGCCCTTTGATTTAGTGCTGAGAGAAGGAGAAAAAAATTATCTGTCTCCACTTCCTCCATAGCACTGCTGTGGTGGATATCATTCACACATGTGTGTGTGTGTGTGTGTGTGTGTCCCATATATATCCTGCTCTTCCACAAAAGGGCTAAGGCCAAATATATGATATTTAAAGTATGACTAAAAAAACCAGAGACCCGTCAGTGCAGATATAAACAGTTTGTAAACCTTGCTATCAGGGAAAAAGCAGGACTTAAGAGATCAAAGGCCTGCTTTAAAAGAGCGGCTGGATATGGCTTTATGGCATTTTCAAGTGGGAAAGTGTTTTACAACCCTTAATTTCTCATTTTGTGGTCACAATGCCCCATTGAAGGAAGTCATAAGTATGTAAAGATGTCGCTCAGTAGTTTTTCTTCTGCTCATGAGTTGCCGTGGAAGCGTTCTTCTTCTATGAGCAGATCTTTCCACTTTCCTGAATGGCTGGTTGTACACTGCTACCCATCTTTCTTTGGAATGTCAGCCCCAAAAATGTGTTAGATGCATCTGAGGTCACACTCCCACTTCCCATAGGGCAACAAGGGGGCATAACAGGTCTGGCCTATGCCATATGTAAGGGATTCCCAACCTTGTGTCTTCAGATGTTGTCGGAGGGCTGTGGGCCACCTCCTGCCTCAAAGGCAGGATGCCTCTGAGTACCAGTTGCAGGGGAGTAACAGCAGGAGGGAGGGCATGTCCTCAACTCCTGCCTGTGGTTTCCAGTGGCATCTGGTGGTCCACTGTGCAAAACAGGATGCTGGACTAGATGGGCCTTGGGCCTGATCCAGCAGGGTTGTTCTTGTTCTTATGTTGGATTACAACTCCCACCATCCCCAGGTATAATGGCCAAGGGTTGGGAATGATGGGAGCTGTAGTCTAGCAACATCTGGGAATCCGAAGTTGGAAACCCCTGCCCTGTGTGAACTCATGGGTTTTGTAGCAAACATGCAAATGTTTCCTTCAGTTCTCTTCTTGCCTTCATATCCACATGTTGTGAAAATGCATGGAGGGAAGGAGCTGGGCTACATCACCTGAGCTCTGCATGTTAAGTCGAATGGTTCTACACACATACAGTTGTATGCATGACTGGATAGCCTGATCACACGTGTAGCTCAGTCGGATCTTCATTTAAAGGTTCAGTGGCTAGGGGCATAGCCAGTGGACGTGGGGAAGACAGGGCAAGGTGAGCAGGCACGGTCCCTCTCCTCACTTCCATGAATTTGCCCAGCGCTTGGATAGGAAGGCAAAGCTAAGGCTTTGGTTGACATAGCTATGTGGAAAGTGTTCCCTGTTGCTGCCCCTGAGCTTTGGAATGCACTCCCTGTTGAAATAAGAGCCTCCCCATCTCTGGCAACTGTTAAAAAGGCACCAAAGACACATTTATTCACCCAGGCTTTTAATTAGATTTATGGTTTTAATACTTTTAATGTTTGGTTTTAACTGATTTTAATGTTGTTTTAATGTTTAAATGATTTTAATTGTAAACCACCCAGATATGCACATTTTGAATGGTATAGAAATATGTTAAATTAAAATAAACAACAACTACTACAACAACTACAAATAAATAAATAAATAAATTTAAAAGGCCTGAGTGAACAGGAAGGTCTTTACATGGCATTTAAAAGAACAAAGTGATGATGCCAGGTGGACCTCACTGAAGAGACTGTTCCATTAATGCGGTGTGGCCACGGAAAAGGCCCTTTCCCAAGTAGCCACCCGCCTTACCTCATTTGGCAGGGGCACTTGGAGCAGGGCCTCCGAAGAAGAACTTAAAGTCTGAGTCGGGACATATGGGGCAAGGCACTCTCTTGCCCCAGTCCCAAGCCATTGATGGCTTTAAAGGTTAAAACCAGCACTTTGAACTGGGTGTGGAAACTGACTGGGAGCCAGTTCAGCTGACGAAGCACAGGAGTGATATGCTCAAAGTATCCAGTGACAGTTCATAATCTTGCAGCCCTCTTTTGTTTCCGCACCATTTTCCAAGGTGGCCCCACATGCAGCGCATTGCAGTAATCTAAGCGAGAGGTTGCGAGAGCATGAGTAATTGTGGCCAAGCTATCTCTGTCCAGGTAAGGTCGCAGTTGGCGTATCAGCCGAAGTGGATAAACTTTGTGGTTCTGAGCCACAGAGGCCACTTGACCCTCTAGCGACAGTGCTGGATCGAGGAGCACCCCCGGAATGCATACCTGGTCCTTCAGGGGGAGTGCAACCCCATCTAGAACAGGTGGGACATCATTCACCTGGACAGAGGAACCACTGACCAACAGGACTTCTGTCTTGTCTGGATTGAGTCTCAAATTGTTCACCCTCCTCCAGCCCATTACTGCATCCAGACACTGATTCTGAAGCGTCACCACCTTGCCCGCATCTACCATCACACAATAGATCAGTGAATGAACCATTAGATTTCATTTTTTAGTTTTCCTAGTTTCTGGTAGACTCCACCAGATGCTGCTATGCTACCCATGTAACTTTACACAAATAAAATATTGTCAGGTAAACATTGTGCTAGTAATATGAGAAATCAATGTGGCTGCCTGCCTGCTCCCCGCTCCCGCCGGGTTACTGCATCGTTCACTGCAATTTTCTATTAAATTTGGTGTTCAAGCAGCAAAGGAAACATAGTTAATGATTGCAACTGGTATAAAACTAGCCGTACAGATCCTCATTAGAAAAAAGAATGGCTCATGAGAACCTGGTTCCTTTTGGCCGTACATCTATTAATTGGAGATTTTGCCTTGGTTACAGAAATCCTGGATAATAAGAGTGTGTGTGTGTGTGTGTGTGTGTGTGTGTGTGTGTGTGTGTGTGTGTGAGTGAGTGTGAGTGAGTGTGTGTGTGTAGACGCTTTTCTGGACTCCAGAGACTGGTATCAGAATGACTGTGACCTGCAAATGCACTCTAGATTTTAAAACACCTTCAGTAGGCGAGAGGAGGGAATGTTCCCAGGGATGAAATTATCGGTCCCTTTACCACTCAGGTGTCAAAGAAACGAAGCTTTTCCATTACAAGATCACAGTAAATCACTTTGCGAAGTGGGGGAGGGAAGGGGAGAAGGTGCAGGGCAAAGTTGCTGTAATTTATGTGTAAAAATGCTCTGTGTTAAGATGCGATATATAGTCAGCTTCTGTAATACAGATTCAGTATAAGAAAATGAAGAATTAAATATAGTGCAATAGTGACATATGCTGGGATGAAAAATCGCAGGCTCCTGACTCCTGGGCCTCCTAAAAATCTGGTGCTGGTATATAAGGAGCACATCATACATGACATTTTTAGGTGTCCACCAAGTATACATGTAAAAACACAAAATGTGAATGCAAGAAACAGGCATATGGTTCAGTTACGCTTGTCAGAGCCCTGATTGGCTGTAGTTCCTTACTGAGTGTATAAAAGTAAAGTGTGTCGTCAGGTCTATGTAGACTCCTGGTGACCACAGAGACCTGTGGTTGTCTTTGGTAGCATACAAGAGGGGTTTGCCATTTCCATTTCTCGTGCAATATGAGATGATGCCTTTCAGCATCTTCCTATATCGCTGCTGCCCGATATAGGTGTTTCCCATAGTCTGGGGATTTGAACCAGCAGCCTCTTTGCTCACTAGGCAAGTCATTTCCCCGCTGCACCATTCGGTGGCTACCTGACGCCAAACCCTGGTTTTCCTCTGCATAACACAGTGGTGGCCCATACTAACAAGCCTTCTGACCCTGCCTTGCTGTGATTGAATCTTGTGGGGTGGCCATCCATCCCGTAGGGGAGGGAAATCCTCTATCCTAGTCATTTGCCTGGCATGTTCCCAGAAGGTGATTTTGCTTTGCTTAACCATGGAAGAGAAAGTGTGTGTTCACACACAGTCTCTAGCTTTAAGTTGAAGTCCCTGCGAGCTATTGGGGAGCACTCCCTACACCATTCGGGTTTTTCATTGTTCATTAGAGCTTAGCCCAATTTATGTCCTGGGTAAAAAAACCCCACGTTTTGCCTTGGTTTTTTAGGCAGCTTTGAATTATCTGTACCTTGCAGTACTTCACCCCTCTTAAAGCCTGCTGTCTGGGAAAGCTCCTGGCTGGGGATTTCTCTCCCATACCAGATGGATGACAGGATGACAGCCACCTAATGGTGCAGTGGGGAACTAACTTGCCTAAAGAGCAAGAGGTTGCCAGTTCAAATCCCCGCTGGTATGTTTCCCAGACTATGGGAAGCACCTATATTGGGCAGCAGCGATATAGGAAGATGCTGAAAGGCATCATCTCATACTGCGAGGGAGGAGGCAATGGTAAACCTCTTCTGTATTCTACCAAAGACAACCACAGGGCTCTGTGGGCACCAGGAGTTGGCACCAACTCGACGGCACAACTTTACCTTTACATGATGGATGACCAGCCCACACTGAACTGGATGACCAGTTCAGTTACAGCTAAGGCAAAATGAGAATGGAGTGAGAAGGTGGCTGCTGGTACTGAAGTAGCTGAATCTTATTTCCTGCCCCTCCAGCTTGTTGATATGGGCCACTACTGGCATAACATGTGAAATGGCCCTATGGATATTAACACTTTCTTTTTATACAGAGCCTGGTGTCTTAATTGTTGATTCCAGAGATATGATACATTTCCCCCAGTGTTTTTGTGGTAGGGTATATGTGAATGCAGGGATCTAATGTTCCAGCTTTGTCATCCTTTTGAACATGTTCTCAAAATCTGTCTCTTCCATAAAATGCTCCTTTAATTGTCCACCTTACGACTTAAAAGTGTTGAAGGAGAGGAGAGCAGGTCTTGTGGTAGCAAGCATGATTTGTCCCCTTAGCTAAGCAGGGTCCGCCCTGGCTGCATATGAATGGGAGACTAGAAGTGTGAGCCCTGTAAGATATTGGCCTTACGGAATGGAGCTGCTCTGGGCAGAAGGTTCCAAGTTCCCTCCCTGGCAGCATCTCCAAGATAGGGCTGAGAGAGATTCCTGCCTGCAACCTTGGAGAAGCCGCTGCCAGTCTGTGGAGACAATACTGAGCTAGATAGACCATGGTCTGACTCAGTATATGGCAGCTTCCTACCGTATGTTCCTAAAACGCAGTAGAACTTCTGCAAGTACCTTGGCTTGTAGTTTTGTTACTGCCTGACTCTTCCATCTCCTGTTTAATTGCTGTAAAACCCATGTGCCTTAATGGATATGTTTTGTATGAAGTGAAATAAGTAAACTAAAATCATTTCAAATTTGAAGAAAAGCAGTACATCTGAATCCCACCTGCATCTACAGCTAGGTAATATTCTGCTTCCTTTGGTAATCTATTTCCATAGGGACAATATCACAAAAATGTAAGCTGTCAACACTTATCCAGTCAACATGCCAATTCATTCACTTTGTGTTTATATTTCAAAGGGTTTCTTTGTATCTGTATAGTGTTCGAAATATGCTTTTAAAAAGAAATACCCAAACTTATTATTTATTTATTTTATCACATGTGCTTTAGTGAAGGGGATCTTCTTGAGTTCCTGCATCTTGCTTGTTTCTGGATCACTTCTGTAGGACAGCTTGTATCCTGACACATTAGCTTTGCACCAGTATTATCTTCTTTATACGTATTTCTCTTAGGCATACCCTTCGCTAATCCCATGCGTGGCAGCTCTCGTGAAAGTTCATGAGCAGCTGCCAGATAGCAACGGGGACAGGAGGGAGGGAAGAAAATGGCGGCGGTGGCGGTCAGCTGACTGGCGGGGAAATAAAATGGCAGTGAGCGGCAGTGGCTGGCTGGCCAGCGGGTGGGGAAGAGGGCGGGTGAGCGGCTGGGAAGAAAACGGCGGTGGCAATGGGCGGGCGGGGGAAGTAGTGGCTGGCAGGCAGGCTTGCTGATGGGGGGAGCACTGGGGGGGACGGCAGAGGCTGGCGGGTGGGCGGCGGGGGGAGTGGAGGCAAGTGGAGAAGAAGACGGTGATAATGACTGTGGGGGAGGCAGCAGCAAACTAGAGGAGCCGATGTTCTGCACCCGGCCCTGCTAGCTTTATTTATTTATTTAGTGCACTTATATGCCACCCTATATAAAAAGTCCCTGGGAGGTTTACAGACCTCTGTAGTCTGTGCTGGTTTTAAATTGCATTTCGGTAGAAAGGAGCACAACTGAGACATTCACATGTGTCAAGAAAAGGTACCCTTTTGACCAGGCGCACACTTGCCCCCTGGCTATCAGCAGGTGCCTTCGGCCAGTGTGGCTGCCTTTGTTTCCATGGAAACGCCCCACCCTCCTGATCATGGAAATGGAGGAAGCCACGCTTCCAACGTTTGCTGAGAAACAGCGGGTCGGGAGAGTGAGTGACCGTCTGGGAGCAGGACTTCAGCCCCTCTTCCAGCCTTGTAAGCATGTCCGCTCGGGCTCTCCCTGAGGCCTGAACAGGGCCCTTGAGTCATTGTGTTGTATTGCTTACTACATTTATAGGCTGCTCTTCTTCCAAAGAGGCCAGAGTGGTGTACATTGTTGAGTTTATCCTCACAACAGCCCTGTAAGGTAGGTTAGGCTCAGCGAGAAGTGACGGGCCCACAGTCACCCAGCGCGTTTCATGGTTGGACAGGGATTTGAACTCGGGTCTCCCTAGTCCTAGTTCAACACGCTAACCACTAAATCCCACTAGTGGTATACATTACTAAGCTACATCACTAAGCTGCTGTTATAACTCATTGGCTTAGACCAGGGCAGTGGGGCTGCTGCCCAGAGGGATGGTCCTGTGGTGGTAGATCATCGACTTTGCATGCAGAAGGCCCCAGGTTGACTCTCTGGCTTCTCCAAGTGGAACTGAGAGACTCCTGCCTGAAATTGTGGAGAAGCAGCTGCCAATCAGTGCAGAGAATACTGAGCTAGATGGACCAATGATCTGACTTGGTATAAGACAGCTTCTTTTATTCCAAACGTCAGCCCTTCTGATGTTGTTGAACTACAACTCCCATCATCCCCAGTGACAATGGCCAGGAGCAAGGGATAAGGAGAGCGGTAGGCCATCATCTGCAGGAGGGCCACAGTTATCTTGATTTGGGCCCATAATGAAGGTGAAGATAGACATTTATTTCCCTCCCTAAAATGTAGTGGAAATATTTATGCATTTGCTGTTCAGGCCATTTCCATCATTCTTCGTCTGTTATGTCTGTGTTCACTCAGTGCAAAGGGTTTATTCCAGAGTCAGGTCCTCTTATGTTTCCTTAAAAGCTACTAATTTAGTGAGGTCCATAGACTGGGATTCCATGTGTCACCCGTGTGTTTAAGTCAGGCACTGCTGTGATTCTTGACCAGAGTCTTTTGTCAGTATGCAACCTTCTGGGGTTTTAAATAATGATGTAATGTTGCTGCCACTTCACTCGTTAGAACTGAACAAACCAATATACTGGGAGAGAACGTGAAGCATTATTAAAAAATAATGGCTTGGATTAACTGCTGCCTTCACTGAGTAAACAGCTGTAATGAATAGTGTAATTAATAACTGAATAATTCTCTCCCTTTTAAAAAAAAAAGCAATTGTCATATCCCTGGGCTCATTATTGTTGTAGGTTTAGCAACCAGCAGAGGCTCAGCATTACAGTGAAAAGAGAAATTCTATGTATTATTGTTGTTGTTGTTATCATTTTATTTATTACTAATATAGCACCATCCATGGTTTTTTAGTCTGCCTGAACTTTGTGGGAATTTGGGAATCAAGGCAATATTCCTTCTATCAGTGTTTCCGAAATTTCTATGATCAGAGACACATTTTTGTAAATTAAAATTGGAGAGATGTTTTACACATATACCTAAAAAGACTGGAAGGAGGCACAAACATGGCGATTGGCCTCCTCCAAAGGCAGGTCATTCTAGCCTAGAAATTACCTGTATTAGGTGTGTTTCGATCCATCCTTCCCATTGTGGTGATGGGAAGCAGAACTGCATGTTTTCAGAGGAGGCTGCCTGGAAGGAAGGCTCACCTGGGGGCGGGGCTCATTGGTAGAGTATCTGTTTGCATGCAGAAGGCCACTCTCATCTCCAGGTAGGGCTGGGAAAGTCTCCTGCCTGAAATCCTGGAGAGCTGTTGCCAGAGTAGACCCTACTGAATTAAATGGACTGATGGTTTGACTAGCTTCCTATGTTCCAGAGGCTCACAGGAGCCCTCAAGAATGACTAGTTTTGATGTCCTCCCAGGCTGCAGAATGCAGATTCTGAGGTTGACTTTAACTGACAGCAGAGTGCCCAGAGTGGACGGCGGCCTGCTGCCAGGTATCTGTGTACAATCAGCCGCAGTTTGTCCTATGATGGAGCACCTTGTTGTGGCATCAGGCCCATAATGAGCCTTGCAACAAAACAGGAACATGAATGTCAGCAACGATTTTGTATTAATCCGTCTTCCTTATGGCCTCCGTTTGCAGCAGCAGTCAAATTTCCTTTCGGAATAGTTTAGCACTCCCCCACCCCCCCGCTTTCTTTTTAAAGTCAGCATCAAACCTTTTCTGTTGACAGAGAAATGGCTTCTTTTCATGCAGTGTAAATTGCAAGGTTGCTTACGGAGAGAGATCTTTGTGAAGAAGTTTTAAAAAAATAATAATAATATATTAAAAACTGTCCAGAAATGGATAAGAGATACTCTTTTTAATAATAAAAGAGGGGAGAGCGAAGTTTTAAATGGCTTCCAGGGCTTGGTGCAGAAAGTGTGAACAAACAGGATATTGCAAATGCTGATACCCAGTTTAGAATGGACAGTTATTACTGAAAATAAAAGACTTGATGGTAAGGTCACATCTTTTACTGGAGCAGGCTTTGTTGGCGGAAGTGTTGTAAGTTTTGAGTTCAGCCTTTCTCTGAATCAGTTATGCTAAACCTGAAGAAGAATCCTGTGTCATTCAAAAGATTGCATATCCTTCTTTTAATAAAATATACTAACTCACCTATATTGTGCCTCTACTAACTCTACTACTTTTTGCATCTGTGCATGCAAATGTAGGCTTTTAACCATTTGTGTTAGGTCATGGTTTAAATGGCTAGGGTTACATTAATGCCTCTCCTTCCCTAAGTGAGTTTTCAACAGCAAGAACTAATTTCCTGTGAATAATGAAACAATTATAGTTTCAAGTGGAAGGGAAATGGGGCAGTGAGGAGTGTTGAGCAATTAAAACAAAAAGCAGTTCGGATTTGTTAATTTATTATTAATTATTTGTTTATTACATTTATATACCGCCCCATCTAAACGGCTCTGGGCAGTGAATAATGACAAAAACAAAACCCACAAATCAGTCCTTTAAAAACTATCCTTACATAACAATTTAAAAACAGCATGAAACCATTAACAAAATATTTAAAACAGTTTGAAAACCCTGGAAGGCCAGGCCAAACAGATAGGTTTTAAGGGCTCTCATGAAGGCCAATAATGAACTCAAGCTATGGATTTCTGCCAGGAGTGCATTCCACAGCCCAGGAGCAGCTACAGAGAAGGCCCGCCTCTGAGTCACCACCAGACGTACCGGTGGTAACTGGAGACAGACCTCCTCAAATGACCTTAACGTGCAGTGGGGATCATGCAGAAGAAGGCGCTCTCTAAGGTAACTAGGACCTAAGCTGTTCAGGGCTTTAGAGGTAAATAACCAGCACTTTTGTATTTTGCCTGGAAACATATTGGCAACCAGTCCAACTGTTTTAAAACAGGCGTAATATGGTCTCTCTGGGTCACCCCAGAGACCAGTTTGGCTGCCACATTTTGAACTAACTGGTTTCCGAACTACGTACAAAGGCAGCCCCATGAAGAGCACATTGCAATAGTTAAGCTTGGAAGTTACCAGCTGATGCAGCACTGTTCTGAGGTCGTCCTCTTCAAGGAATGGATGCAGCTGTCAAATCAGCTGAAGCTGGTAGAAAGCACTCCTGGCCATAGCCTCTACCAGAGATATCAGGGTGAGGCTTGGGTCCAGGAGTACCCCCAAGTTGCATACCTGTTCCTTCCGGGGAAGTGTAACCCCATCCAGCACAGAAAGATCTAACTCATCCCTCAAATTCTGAGCCCTTAGAATGACACCTCCGTCTTGCTTGGATTCAGTTTCAATTTATCCCTCATCCAGCCCATTACTGCCTGTAGGCAGGCATTTATGGAATGAATGCCATTTCCTGATGATGAAGATGACAAGAAGAAGTAGATTTGGGTGTCATCAGCATTCTGATAACACCCTGCACCAAATCTCCTGATGACTCGCCCAGTGGTTTCATGTAGATATTAAAAAGCATTGGTGACAGAATGGAGCTCTGAGGGACTCCATATAACAGCTCCTGTTTTGAGGAGCAACTGTCACCAAGCTCCACCATATGGGATCTGCCCTAGAGATAGAAGCGGAACCACTGCAAAGCAGTTCCCCCTATCCCCAACTCCCCCAGTGATCTAGAAAGATAAAAGGCAAAAATGTTTACCTCCCCCCCCCTGCCTGTCCTCCTCCCCACAGCTCCAGGCTCCATCTTGGCCGGGCAAGTGGAGCCGCCTCCTCCCCTTCTCTTCCCTCCTGTCCTCCTCTGGTTGCTCCAAGCCAGAACTGAAGGAGGGAGAGGCCCAGCCGGGCGGGGTGGGGGTGGAGGAAGTGGCCACCCGGCCAGGGGGGTAAATGGGGTGCTGGTACGCAGCAGAGACTGTGCGCCCACCAGAAACGTCTATGCAGGGAAACATTAGAGGGAACAGTGCCTGCAGCCTTGGAGAAGCAGCTGCCAGTCTGTGTAGGCAATACTGAGCTAGATGGACCAATAGTCTGACTCAGTAGAAGGCAGCTTCCCATGTCCCTAATCCTGTGTTGCTGCAATAATGATTCTATACTCAAATAATATGAGATTGTGTGGGCAGCAAATAACATGGAATCATGTCAGCACTACCTATAACAGCATTTCCATCCCACCCACCAGGTTCCTGGCTGATGTGGGTGGTATCCATATGATACACATGCACGCACGCGCACACACTCACACCCCATATCATTCGCAAATATAAATATTGTTGAAGCAATATCAGATCTTGCCATGAGAAAGCATTCCAATGCTACAAAAGTAACATTTTGAATTAGGTCTTAGCTATAGCAACATCCGAGCAGTCAATGGGTGAAAAATTTCAGCATTTGATTCCAGCCGGCATTGTTCCTGATCATTTAGTAGATGGAAGATTACACATCCTTTGTGTTTGGCCAGTACATAATACAAGTCCCGGGGAGGGGGGCTTTTTATTTATTTATTTATTTTTTAAGAATAGAGTGGAAAACCTTTCTACAAAATTATATTTGCCCACTAGAAGCTCTTTCTTCTCCAACTTGATCTACAAGCCAATTAGTTTGGACTACGTGAAGCTGATCCCAATGGGATAAAATGGGGTTCAAGTCCAAAAATCCATGTCTAACGGAATCTTTTTTAAAAAACCTTTCTCTTCTTCCTTTATCTTTTTATTTTTACAATAGCACACCTTCCCACTTTCATCCTCTGTTCTGGCCCTATCAGCATTTCATTTTTAAAAAAAGAGGAAGTCCAACCATAAAAGTTTCTTTTATGTTGTCACTCTATGTTGTAATGAAATCAAGAGAAAGAGATAAATGCATCTCCACTTCCACCCCGCCTTGTGAAATTGGCATTGATTGGACTCCATTACACTAAAACATCCTTATTGAGTTCTCCACTGCCACAGAAAATGTCACCATACAGAGTGCCTCTTTGCGCAGAAGTTTGGTCTGCTGTTTGACGAGCAAGACCCCAACTACCTGAAGATGTCATGATGACAGAGAAGACAGAAATATTTTGTACTTCATTTAATAACAGTGGGGCTGGGGGTTAACCCCAGATCATTCACTTTATTCATCCTACAAGCAGTAATTGTTCACAGGCAGGCAGTTAAATATTTCATGCATTTCTTATAAAACTGGTACAGTTGAAGCACAAAAGAGGGCACCATTCACCAAGGGATGTTCTGATTTCTAAAGTTGTCTTTCAAAATGAATTGGAAGGAATTTGGTTAGTGGTTCAGCACTTCATTTTTAAAAATGTGGCTCTTCACCCACGAAGCTGCCTTATACCAAGTCGGACAGTTTCATCTAGCTCCTCAGGGTTTCAGATAGAGGTCTTTCCCTTCACCTTCTTCTTTTTGTCCTTTTATCAGCAAGTGATTGAAGCTGTGACCCCCTCTGCATGCAAAGCATGCACTCTGCCAGAGAGCTAGAGGCCCTCACCTTAAGAACAGCCCTGCTAGATCAGGCCCAAGGTCTATCTAGTCCAGCATCATGTTTTCACACAGTGGCCCACCAGATGCCTCTGGGGAACCCACAGGCAAGAGGTAAGGACATGCCGTCTCTCCTGCTCCCCTGCAACTGGTATTCGGAGGCATCTTGCCTCTGAGGCTGAAGGTGTCCCATAGGCACCAGACTAGTAGACATTGATAGACCTGTCCTCCATGAATTTGTCTAAGTCCCTTTTAAAGTCATCTGAGCTAGTGGCTGTCACCACATCTTGTGGCAAAGAATTCCATAGATGAACTATGTGCTATGTGAAAAAGTACTTCCTTTTGTTGGTCCTAAATTTCCCAACCTTCAGTTTCATGGGATGACCGCTTTCTGTAGTGTTGTGAGAGAAGGAGAAAAATTTCTGACTGCCCACTTTTTCTACTCCATACATAATTTTATACATGTCTATCATGTCTCCCCATAGTTGCTTCTTTTCTAAACTAAAGAGCCCCAGATGCTGTAGCCTTGCCTCATAAGGAAGGTGCTCCAGGCCTCTGATCATCTTGGTTGCCTTCTTCTGCACCTTTTCCAGTTCTACATTATCCTTCTTGAGATATGGTGACCAGAACTGTACGCAGTACTCCAAATGTGTCTGCACCATAGATTTGTATAAGGGCATTATAATATCAGCATTCTTATTTTCAATCCCCTTCCTAATGATCCCTAGCATGGAATTGGCCTTTTTCACAGCCACTGTGCACGGAGTTGACACTTTCAATTAGTTGTCCACCACGACCCCAAGATCGCTCTCCTGGTCAGTGACTGACAGCTCAGACCTCATCAGCGTTTCTGTTACATTGGGGTTTTTTGCCCCAGTATGCATCACTTTACATTTGCTTATACAGAACCACATTTTCCATTTTATAACCCACTCCCTCAGCTTGGAGAGATGCTTTTGAAGCCCCTCACAATCTGTTGTGGATTTCACTATCCTAAATAGCTTACTGTCATCTGCAAATCTGGCCGCCGCTGCTTACCAGAACTTCTAGATCATTTATGAATAAGTTAAAGAGCGCTGGTCCCAGTACAAATCCCTGGGAGACCCACTTACTTCCCTCCATTGTGACAACTCTCAATTTATTCTTACCCTGTTTCCTGTCCTTCAACCAGTTACCTATCCACACATGAGGTTTTTGTTATTCTTCTTGACACTTCCAACTATATGCTCCTCAGACTCTCTTTTTTGTATCCCTTATTGTCTCTTTGCATTTTTTTTGCCAGAATTTATTTGCCTTCCTGTTCTCTTCGTTTGGGCAGGACTTCCATCTTCTGAAGGAAGTCTTCTTCCCCTTTATAGCTTCCCTGATTCCTTTGGGGACAGGGATCTATCTTATTTATTTATTATTCCTCTGTGTAAACCGCCCTGAAACATTTTTTGAAGGGTGGTATAGAAATCAAATAAATAATAAATAATAATAATACTTAGCCACATTGACATCCTCCTGAAGTTGGTGGTACCTTTCCTCCTTTTTTGGTATACATTCCATCTGAACTTCTGATATTACTCCTTGGACTTATTCAGTCAATACTTTGTACACTGAGAACATTCACTTCCTTTCTAGGTACCATTTAACTCTGATGTCATGTGACAATGGGCCACTGTAGCTAAAATGAGCAAATTCCATCCCACCTTCAGTTTTAACTACATTTAAGCCCTGCTAACTGAGTAAAGAGGGACCTTTTCAAACTAGCGGTTCTCTTCTGTTTATCAGTGTTGTTGCTGGTGTCTACCTTATGTTTCTTTTAGATGGTAATTCCTTTGGGACGGGGAACCATCTTGTTCGTTGTTTATATTTCTGTGTGTAAACCACTTGGAGAACTTATGTTGAAAAGCGGTACCTAAATATTTGTAGTGTTCATGGTCTCTAATGGCTTCATTGGCACTGGTGTTAACAAGGAAAGGGCTGTAGCTCAGTGCATGCGAAGTGTTATAGGCTCAGTTCCATCTCCAGCCACCAGGACTGTGAAAGACCTCTGCTAAGTCCCTAGATTGCTACTGGAGGAGAGATGGTCTTGTGGTAGCAAACATGACTTGTTCCCTTTGCTTTGCAGAGTCTACCCTTGTTGCATATGAATGGGAGACCATGCATGAGCACTGTAAGATATTGCCTTTAGGGGATGGAGCCACTCTGGGAAAGCTACCTGGCTGCTTGCATGCAGAAGGTTCCAAGTTCCCTCCCTGGCATCTCCAAGATAGGGCTCAAAGAGACTCCTACCTGCAGCCTTGGAGAAGCCACTGCCAGTCTGTGTAGACAATACTGAACTTGATAGACCAATGGTCTGACTCAGTATATGGCAGCTTCCTATGTACTGCCAAAGTAGGCAGTGTTGGGCAAGATGGACCAATGTTTTGAGTTAGTATAAGGCATGGTTGTGTGAAGTTATAGCTAACCAGGTCCTGGCATTCTTAACCAAGGTTTCAAGCTGGTTACAAATGCTTGTTATGCATGGAACATTGTGGTGGTTCAGACATTATGTCTGCCAGCCCATTCTGATGGTGTGAGGAAGGCGTGTGGGAGTGCATATCTCCCCTCACCCAGTGTGGGCCATCCACCTATGTGATCAAGCAGCAACGGTGGGATGACATGCCCAATGAGGGAAGCTGGGCATGCCTGCACTCCTTTCCCATGTGTTTAAGAGTACTGGCAGATGTTATATCTGAACCAGCTCCCTGTTAGACTTAACTGTGCTAACATTGTCCCTAAAGATGGGAGGAGGGATTTATCCTGAATAGAGTAAAGCAGGTGTTCTCAAACTTAGGTCCCCAGATGTTGTTGGACTACAACTCCTATCATCCCCAGCTACAGTGGCCAAAGGGGATGGCTGGGGATGTTGAGATTTGTAGTCCAACAAATCTGGGGACCCACATTTCAGAACCCTTGGAGTAAGGGATAGATAGAGAGGATGGGGGATTGCTAGGGAGGGAACGTGATCATAGAACATAGACATGGGAACATAGGAAGCTGCCTTATACTATCTGGCTCAGTATTATCTACAGTACACTGACTGGCAGCAGTTTTTCCAAGGTTGCAGGCAGGAGTCTCTCCCAGCATTACCTAGAGAGGCCAGGGATTGAACCTGGGACCTTTTTCCTGCAAAGCAGATGCTCTACCTCTGAGCTACAACCCTATGCCGTACAGCCAGGATCCCTTATCTTAGCCAGGATTAAGTGGTTTGTGGAGGAAATAATAGAGGAAGACTAACCCAGCCAGGCCAATTTTACAGTCACTTCCCTGCGTTATACGTGCTCTGGATGCATAGGTTTGGTGCACATACAGTGTTTACTTCCCTGCTTCCTGAATTTTCCTGGCAAAGATCTCATTTGATGAATAGCAGGATGTGCCTAGCTCTGAGCCAGATATCTGCAGAATGCTGTCTGCTCCCCAGGCGAGAAGGAGGAGGAGTGGTGCAAAAAGCTATCTGGTTTATAAACCCTGAGATGGGAGGCCCGCATGACAAAAGAAGATGTTATCGACTTCCTTTCAGAAAGCCACATTGCACTGGTTTCAGCGACAAGAGTGCCATTCAGCAAAACTCCTGTTTTGCAAAACCTTCCACCTTCTTTTATAGGAGCAACATAGTTGTGCATTACCTGATGAGATAATTACTATAACTGTTCAGAGAAATGATATTGCAGAGTTAATAATATAGTGGTATCAACACACAGCTGTAAACCTTGCTCAGCACAGTTCTGCCAGCACCGAAGCAAAAGTGGTTTTCAGCCCGTATCTTCTGCAAGTTTCCATGAGATGGCTTCTCTCTTGCTTGCTAATTAGCTCAGTTATGTGAGGGACACAAAGAGAGGGAATAACCAATACGCATGCAAGAAAATAAACACTGGGTATACTGTATGTGTTCAGCGGATTAGCCCTATACACACATTATGTTCAGTGCCCGTATGACGAGTGTACGGTCTGCACAGGTACAATCGTTCACCTGCTGTTGCATGCAGGTACAGAAGTACGCTTCCTATCTGTATCATGCATTTAAGCAGCCTGTACTCAGATACACTTTGTAAATGAATGCAGGTACAGTCATTCCAACAAACACACATACAAGTGTGCTGATATATGTACACTCGTACAACATAATGTCTGAATAGGGCAATTGAAAACAGGGCATGCACACTGGACCTATCATGCAAACAACAAAATACTAATATGCAGCAAGAAAAATCTTATACCAGGAAACACTGCTGGGGCATAGTGGGAAACATGTGAGTTGTGTCTTCAGATTGTCTCTCTTGACAACTAGCAACATGCCCATCATGAGGCTTATATATTGTGAGGACTGCTGGGGGAATATATTGTGTTTCTTTGTGCATTGAAGTGTATTGTGCAGGGTACTGCTGGGAAGGGTCAAATCACCTTATATATAAAGAGTGGAAAGAAGATGTTGCCTGCATTTGGAGGCCTCCAGGAGAACCTTAAAGACCCATCTTTTTAGCCTGGCTTTTAATGATATTTAGCTTTAATGTTAGGACGGGTGGTGTATAAAAATCAAATAAATAAATAAATGTGTTGGCAACCAGACTAATGTTGCACGAGTGCAAGGGACCAAGATGCTTCCATGCGAGAAGGTCATGCAGTCAAGTGGATGCTCAGCATTGCTCAGTCTATTACACTCTTGGTTCACTTGCACAACAAAGATTACTGGATAGTTTTGCATCACTCCCTGCAACATATATTGACTGAGGAAGAGGTTTCACAGCAGGAGCTGTACCACAGTTGCACAAGGGCATCTGGAACACACTTTAGAAAAATGAACTAGCACAACATCCTTGCACTGGTGTGGCATGTTTGCACTTGTGCAGTGTTAGTCTGAAGGTTTGCAGCTGCCCCCACTTCTCTCTCCCAAAGGACAAAATGGCATCTATTACCTCGCAGGATAAAAAATGGCACTCAGGGACACCACTGGGGATGACACTGCTCTGGCATCTTTTTGTCCTGATGACCCCAGCCATAAGAATCAAATCTGCTATAATTTGCTGTAACCTCTCCTTTATTTAATTCAGTTGCATTCCACTTCTTTATTATAAGACTTACCGTAGCTCTCAACAAAAAGACCTTTTTATTGCACACACAAAGGAAAACTAAAAGTTGGTAAACATAAAAACATAAGATGTTTCGGTGTGACACACCATCCTCAGCGGAATTAAACAAATGAGCACAGATGAAAACCTTGGTTCCCCAGCTGTTAAATTCCTCAGACTTGTTAACACACAGTTCCCCATGTTAACACACAGTTCCCCAACTGGCGGAGAGATAATGAGCAGGGCTGGAGGATAGAGATGGGGGAAAGCCTGTGCACTGGCCGATGCTATGAAGTTTCTTGGTGTCTGAGAAGAATCAGGTGTTTCCCCCTGATTCTTCTTTCTACCAGAGGCATCTGGTGGTCCACTGTGGGGAAAAAGGATGCTGGACTAGATAGGCCATCGGCCTGATCCAGCTGGGCTGTTCTTATGTTCTTTCCCCACATACTGTGGACAGAAGCTCCTTCTGTTCATGGAAGGAGATTTTCACTCAAGGAAGCGTTCCTTCCATGAATCTTCCATCGAAGTGGTCCTTCTGTGCACTCCATGAATTGAGCTTCCATTCATAGAGCACAAGGTTAATATCATCCCCAGACACAACCATGCAAGAATAGCAGCATTAAATTTATAGCAAGCCAGAAAATATATATTATATAGAACTTAACTATGTACACCGCTCTGGCTCCTTGGAGGAGGAGCAGAATATAAATGTTTAAAAAACAACAACACAAGACACTTTGATCGGCTTACCTAAAAAGCTTTCTGGAAAGCCCAGATCTTAGCCTAACGGTCTGAAGGCGTGCTGAATGGGAGCCTGGTGAGCCTGCTGAGGTAGGGCATCCCACAATGTTGCTGAAGAAGAGCTCCTCCTGGTGGACTGCTGCCTGATTTCATGTGACAGGCAGAGGTACCCAAAGCAGGGTTTCTGACATAGAACAGAGGGCATAGATGGAAGTAGTTGGTCTAAGGCAGAGAGTCCCAACCTGTGGTACTCCAGATGTTGCTGAACTACAACTCCTATCATCTCCTGCTACAACTCATTGTGGCTAGGGATGATGGGAGTAGTAGTTCAGCAACTTCTAGAGTACCATGGGTTGGGAACCCTTGGCCTAAGGTATCAAGGCCCCAGACCTCATAGGAACATTCAAAGCTGCCATATATGGAGTCAGACCCTTGGTCTATCTAGCTCAGTATTGTCTTCACAGACTGGCAGTGGCTTCTCCAAGGTTGCAGGCAGGAATCTCTCTCAGCCCTATCTTAGAGATGCCAGGGAGGGAACTTGGAACCTTCTGTTCTTCCTAGAGCGGTTCCATCCCCTGAGGGGAATATCTTACAGTTCTCACATATCAAGTCTCCCATTCATATGTAACCAGGGTAGACCCTGCTTAGCTAAGGGGACAAGTTATGCTTGCTACCACAAAACTAGCTCTCCTCTCCTCAAGACCAGCTCTCTGAATACCTCTGAATATTTGTTTCTTAATCTTAACAGAGTGGGATGGAATGTTGGTAAGTGGCCTTTATAGATTGGTGCATTTGTAGATATTCATGATTCGTTCTTTCCTAGAGACCTTATGGAACATTTCTTTAACAAAAACAAGTCTGTCCCAGTAGAAGTCACAGAAAAATCTAAAGCCTAGTGGAGAATGCCTTTTGCACATATATCTGTGGTTTAATCATTATTTTAAAACAATATACAATTTAGGAGCTTGGAAGGGTTTGAGATCTGGAGCATTTTTAAGGGAGGGGGAGTAAGGGAGGGACTACAGAACAGGAAACTGTCTGACAGTGTCCAGTGGCTATGCAGATCTGGTACACGCATGCTCTCCTGGATTTGGGCCAATCTGTTCAAACTTTGTGCCAAAGGACTGTCTGGAGTATTGTTGCGTCTGGCATTGCTATTGCTTGATTTTTTAATTTGTTTTTAAGCAGTCGCTGTTCTGGAAACGCTTAAGCTTAGAGACAAAAATAATATTCTCCACTTTGACAGACAAAAGTTATAATTACAAATTCTTTATTTTCACTAGTTGAGAAAGTAAGTCATCAAAATGTAATTGGAGCCCAATTTTGACCTGGAGCCAAAATTTGGCATCTGTATACTTTCAAATAAAAAATGCAACTTTTTCTTTCTTGTGTAAACACACATGTATGCATGTCTGCTCTGCAATTATCATTTAAGTTGTTAAGACATGCATTCACAAAAGCAGTGACTGATTGTTATCACAACACTAACTCTTAGTTTCAGGAGCCCTATTCAAACTGTCCCAGGATTTCTTAGGAAAATGGAAGATGGCGTTTAGCTGACATCCACAGAGATCCTTGTTGGCTGGGCCATTCTGCTGTCTTATAGGCCTTGGGACTTCAGTCTGCTCCCTGCTTTTGGCCTCTGTCTCATTCTGTTTGGAGAAAACAGATTGATACCTGGTTCCTACCTGTAGTTGTGGTCTTCATGTCCATTCCTGACCCTGCTTGCCCTTCCTCAGACTGATTTGGTAACACATCTTCCGATAGAGGAAACCCAGTTAGCTTCTTGAGTGTGACTTCCTTCATTGCCATTTCTAAGAGAAGAGACTTCACATAGGAGCCTAGAACAAAGGGAACATGCGCAGCAAGGGCAGCAAAGAGAAATGCGTAAGGCGGCCATCTTGTGCACAGTTAGGTGGGCATAAGCCTCACTCAGCTCATACTTGCTGCCAGAGAAACATGCATAGGATTGGACTGTTGTGCTCTTGTGTGGTGTGAAACATGCAAGGAGGTGGAGAGGAGAGAGTTACAGCTAACGGTGAGACACAATGAGAGATTTCTTCCGCAGCCCGGTGAAAGGCTAGCCTGGATTGTATTCTTTGGAATTTACCAGCCAGGGCATTGGTGCTGGCCTTTGATTTAATTCAGGGGGTAAAGTGCATGCGTGGGTATGTCAAAGGGGGCAGTGTGTCAGTAACAGACAAAAGGCTTGTTCACATGGCCGCTGGCTGGTTGCCCACGTCCCGGGTCGGCAAGCAGGGCATGCTCCCGGTTTTTCAGCGGTCTGCTTGCTGTGACCGAAAACCGGGAGCCTAGCATGTTGCTCTATTGCTTGTAAAAACTTTGAGAATTGTTCTTAAGAGGTGGCTGGCTTTTTGGACCTCAGCATGCAGTCTCTGGATACTGATGAGATGCTACAGCCAAGGCAGATGAGGCGATTTAAGTAGGCATTTGGTCAAAGTATTTATATTTATATAAAAGATAAAGGCAGAGTAAGTTCCCACAAGAAGTCAGAAGCCTATCTGCCCTTTTGGAACACTGCCTTGTAGGCCTGCTCAGCCTCTGGATTAGAGGAATGGTTATATGAATGTCTCTCTCTTTACTGCAGAGCTGAAATTTTTCTTTTGAGAATGTTTGGCTTGGATTTGGGGTTGCGGCAGGCATTCAGGGGGAGTCATGAAACGGAGGAGGTTTTTGAGGGTGGGGGCAGGGGATGCCTCAGTTTTGGGGAGCAGCTCACCACTGTTTTGTGGCTGTAGTGTCCTTTCTGACCCTGGGGCTGAAGGCAGCAGCCACGTTGGCGCTCTTCCCATCAGCCGTATTGGAGCTCTTCCCATCAGCAAGCTCCAGCAGGCCACCATTTCCCCCTTATATGCACTAGAGCAGGGGTTGCTGGACATCAGCTCCCTAGCCACAGTTTATTGTGGCTGGATGCCAGTCAGTGAGGCTATTCACACAGGCAGCCCAACCCAGATTAGGGCAGCCCAGCCTGGGTTGGGCTGCTCCTGTGGAGTGCCAGGATTGCTCCCGATCTCGGCGCTTCCACCCCCGCTAGCCCGGTTTTTTTACCCCGGCCTTTAGCTGGGGTTAAGAGGTCATGAGCGCACCCTCAACCCCAGGTTCAGGGTCATGTGTGTGCTTGGGCAGCAAATAGCCTGAATGCTCACAGAGTCGGGCACCTAGAGCACCATGGGGGAATCCACCAATACACTGTGCTTGTTGTGTGGTGCATTATGGGATATCTGGAGGCTGGGACCTGTTCTCCCGGCCTCCAGCAATCCTTGCTGCTGGGAGAAGCACAGATCGTGTGGCTGTGCGCCAGCATTCCAAAGAGGAGCTCCTTGCTCATCTGGGGCAGAAGGTAGGTTCAGTCCTGCCTTCCTCCCCATCCCTGTTATGGTCGTGAGAACCACCTTACTGTGTTTTCCAAAAAGTGTTTCCCTTTTGAGTACCGTTTGGAGCAGGGCTGCACAACTTCAGCCCTCCAGCTGGTTTGGGGCTACAACTTGCATAATCCCCAGCCTCAGTGGCCAGTAGTCAGGGACAATGGGATTTGTAGTTCAACATCTGCAGAAAGGCCAAAGTTGTGTAGCTCTCCAGGAGCAGTGTGAGTTGTGGGGTGCGCAATGGTGTGCTGAAGAGGAGCCCATTGATATCTGCGTGGAAGGTAGGTTCATCCCTGCCTTTCCCCCCTGCCCGCCCTCCCCACCCCTCCTCATGGTCATGTGCACCACCTCAACGTGTCAAGGCTGCGTTATCAGCAAAGCTGGTTTCTAAATTTTGTACACTGGTTCTCTGTGTGTGCCGCATGTCATGGCTCAACCCCCCCCAAAGGACTGTACAGATTTGTTGCTTCAACTTAGCAAAATCACACCGCTTGGGTCTCGTCTTGTTCCTCGCCTCTTCTCTCTCCACCTTCAGTTGTGTTCCCAAAGCCTCTAACTCGTCTGCTATAAATAATGCTCCCCCCCTCACCCCCAGCAGACTTCACGTTTGTCAAGGTTTTATTTTATCCCTGGCAATCTTTTTTAAAAAAAACCTTTCTAAAAAAGTCATCTTGCAATGTTTAGAAATGTGAATGCAGCACAATTGTCGGCATGAAAGCGCTTTTTAAAAAACCGTTTTCAGATAATGTAAATTTAATCATGATAAGTGCTTCCTTCGAATAGAGCTCTGCTTTATAGTGGGAATTTGCCTATCACAATAGCAGAAATATATTCAAATAGATACCATATAAAGGCGAGTGACCTTTTCCATGAAATGCATTTTAGGATAGCTCTGGAGGCTTTATTATCCATCATAAAGTTTTGTGTTGTGTGTGTAGATTAGAGAGAAAAACAACTGAGGTTTTTTTTAGTTTTGGATTTTTACACCCCTCCCCCTCTGTAGCAAAACACATCAGGGCTTGTGTTAGAAACAGCACCAAAACACTCCCAATCTGATCATCAAAACTGATTGGTATCATTATCCTTGAACTGGAAAATGTCGTTCATTCATTTTTCTTCTCTTGGCGACACAATTCAGAATTTCCTAATACAGAAGCTGCATATTGTAAGTAAATTACTACATCACAGGATTTTTTTTTTTTTTTTTAAAACAATCTTCATTTTCTGTTTTCATAAACTTCTGCTCTGGTTTTCCAGCAGGATATCAGAAGATGTTAACAGTGTTCCTAGAAGTTAAGTGAAACAAGGAATATTCAATTGCCTGTGGAAAATCCATTCCAAATCCAGGGCAAATATCCCAGGCGCCAGGGAGCCATGGTGCCTAGAAATTTAACGGTGATGCCTAGACTAGGATACTCAGAGATAGAGTTATTTAATAAAATCTTTATTTTTCCCAGGCAGCCCTGTTCCTTTTCTAAGTATGTTACTTGTATAAGGGGATAAAGTGAAGCCCATTTACTCTCCCCCTCCACACTGCCCATCGCTAACACCAGTAATTTTGTCAAATGGCCATTGTCTGGCTCCCAGATTGTTGAACTGGCTCCTAGATCCTAATAGACCAAGCCCTAAAATGTACAGATGTGGGGCACACCCATACTATATGTAATAAACACCTTTAAAACTAGTTTGGGTGTAGTCTTTCTCCGAAAAATCATAGGTACTCTCGTATTGGGTAAGTCAAGGCTTCTAAAACTTGGGTCCCCAAGTGGTGTTGGACTACAGCTCCCATCATCTGCCAAATGCCATTGTGGCTGGGGATGATGAGAGTTGTAGTCTGACATCTGGGGACCCAAGGTGGAGAACCCCTGGGGTGAGTGCTGAGCCGTCTGTTGTCATTGAACCATAGTCCCATGTCCTCGATTTGAAAGCAGTTTAAATGTGTCATGTTGGCATGTCCTTAACACACTTTGTAATTGCATCTGGGATTCCTGAAGTGCAATACTGAGATAGTGTTAAATGCTAGTTTAAATGCAGTTAAGTTGATAAATATGGAGTCTGTCTGAGGTGTCTTGCCACAAGGAGTCAGTACTCCAAAACTGACTGAGAAAGATCAGATTCTAGTGTGTATCTAAAGTTTTATTATCAAACCAATTCCTGGTGCTTCCTGAGCTCCCCTTCAGGGGAAAAGGCTAGTGACAATAACCACTGTAAGTTGTAAAAAACATCATGTGGACTGCTGTGTGTTGCAGAACTTTAGATATTTCTGAGTTGAACAATTGTAATTGGAGATGTGATTGTGACCCAGGCCTTTCCACAGTTGTGAATTTAGTTCAAGAACATTGTTTATGATGTATAATTAACTTGTTAATATAGCTAAACAATCCGATAGTAATGCTGTCGTTGGGTTTCTAGAGTTATATCTGGTTGAAAAGATATTTGTATACTCTGGTTGACATCCTATAGAAATTAAGATTTCCGCCCCCTAGTATGGTGTACAAGTTAGAGGGTTGGACTAAAAGCAGGGAGACCCGAGTTCAAATCCCAGTTTGGCCATGAAATTCACTGGGTGACTCTGGGCCTCTCTCTTTTATATCTCAGCCTAACCTACCTCACATGGTGGTGGTTGTGGGGATAAACATAACCATGTGGACCACTCTGGGCTCCTTGGAGACTGACTGGCAGCAGCTCTCCAAGGTTTCAGGCAGGAGTTTTCCCCAGACCTACTTGGAGATGCTCCTAGGGAGTGAACCTGGGACCTTCTGCATGCTAAGCAGATGCTGTACCACAATTTGAACTATCCATCCAATATATTGGATTTCTTCTAGTTCACTAGATTTAATTTCTGAGCAAGACCTGAACTCCAGATGTGAACCTGGTGGAACCAGAGGGAGGGAGGGGGAATGCTGAGAGAGAGAGAGAGAGAGAGAGAGAGAGAGAGAGAGAGAGAGAGAGAGAGTATGTGTGTGTGCGCACGCACTGCTTATTAGGAAGAGAGGGCACCATTTGTATCCGCAAGCTGTAATTGAACATTGAGGTGGCTAGCATTCAGCTGCACTGGAGACAGCTGTGGACAATAAGAGCAAGGGACCAAGCTGCGGTAAATGAGAATGTGATTAGCATTTCCAGCATGAAACCTTTTGGTCAGCAGGAAAAGAAGAAAAGCGAAGCAGTTTGACACATGAGAACAAGAAGAGCTTCTTGCTGCTGAGACTATTTTGGAGGCTTTGAAATGCCCCTCTTTTGTTGACAAAGCATGCAAATGTTCTCATTATTTCCCGTAATTTGCATTATTAAAGAAAACTTACTGCTCAGGTTGAAAACTCCCCACCCCCACCCCAATGTAATGTGCAGCTTAGAGACAGTTCTGTGAGCTGACACTGCAGGCTCAAATTGAGTTAATAACATACAGTTCAAAAACATTTTTATTTTATTTTCTGTGGGTCGCTTTAATTACCTTAATGTGCTAGGCCGCAAGGAGATGGATGCCTAGATAAACTGTAGATACAGTAGCCTTGTTCTGGTATTGTTTGCATAAGGGTTTCGGGTCTAATTAAGGGTCAGTCCTTTTCCTTCAATCAAGGAAATAAAGAAGTTGGGTGAGAGGAGAGAACTCTTGTCCCTTGCTATTACCAGTTTTAACCACTGAGAATGCCACAATCGAAACCCTATTTGTATTTGGAACTGTTCCTTCCGGGGGCGGGGCGGGGGGAACTGTATTACAGTATGAAATCTGACCTGCAAGCTTCATGCATCCCAGAGGTCTCCATAGGCTGATTATCCCCAATTCCTCTCCCCTATCTAATCAGCACCCTGAATTAATGGTATATGGTTTGCTCCTCAAGCTTCACAGTATGTTCAGGAGCCTCGGAGGCTGAGAGGATAACCCAGGCAATGTTTGCGCTGGCATTTATGCTGAATTGATCACTGTATTTACCACAGCAACCACTCGTTCACGGCAGGGCTTACTCGCTTCTGAGTTACTTAGCAGCCAGTGCTGCCAAATAGTTGAGACCAGGCTGGATTGGTGTCTAATTCTAGGAACTCCATGTTCAGTCTACACAGCCTGCAGGCAGAGGGTGGGAGGAGATCTGCCCCCAAACAAATCTCAAGTTAAATGGCACCTGAGGCTGGGTGTCCTTGCAAGTTTTGAAAGTGGCATAGCGGCAGCGGGGAGGGGCAGCCTCTGCTTCTCTCCTTGTGTTTCTTGCAAGCTTTGCAAAGAGTGTGAGGGAGAGGGGCTCCTTGCAAAGCTCAGACCCATCACAAATTGCTGCCCCAATGGTAACAGCGGGTGGGGGGCATCTTGTCCCTGTGCCTCCTGAGGTGTCTGCTTCACTTTCCCTCACGAAAAGGTGTCCCTAAAGCAGGGGCGTAACTATCATAGGGCAAGGGGAGACAGTTGTCTGGGGGCCCATTGCCTTGGGGGGGGCAGAGGCAAGTCACATGACTGACTCGCCCAGCCGCCTTCAGTTGTATTCATCCTCCGAAACTGATGTGAGTGTTAAGACCTGGAGCTACCAGAACAGCATGTCTTTCTCTAGTACCATTAAATGACTTGCTTGCATTGTCCACAATTTACAATACCTTTAAAAAAATAATTTAGGGTGATGTTCTATTGTGGCACATAGGTTCATGAGCTGAGCTTCAGTGAGGGGGTGCATTTTAAAATCTTGTCTCTGGGCCAGCTCCAACCTTGCTATGCCCCTGCCCTCAAGCAACCTGCCCTGCCTCTCTTTGGGATTTGGTGTAACGTCATACTTGTGTTGCCGTGCAAGAGAAATGAGGTGGTGGAATGAGCTGTACCACTTTAGACTGAAGGTGATGGATTCTAGTATTGTTTGTTCTTCCACATTTTTTTAAGGTCCTTGCAAGTGGAAAACTAGCACAGAAAGAGAGAAGTTCTATCCCAGGTTTCCTGCTGGCTTAGATTTCTATTTGCAAGAAGTTTTCTATTTGGATTTCTGTTTTCAAGAAGTTTTCTATTTGGATTTCTATTTGCAAGAATACAGTGTAGTATAGTGGTTAGAAAGGACCATTATTGACAGTGAAATCATTATGTAATAGCATGGAAAAGTTGGTACCTGAATTTCCACCTTCACTACCACTTCACTGCTTCAGACTGTGAGAGGAAGAGGTGCTGAAGGTGCCAAGTGAAGTGTGCTCTCCAATCACTTAATACATTTATTCTCTCACTGACACTGAATAGGTCTGGGGCCCTATGGGCAGCCCCCACCAATGTTGAGCGCGATGGTGCCACTGATGCCACCAGGGCCCCTGCAAACCTGGAACCAGCCTTGCTCTTCAAGTGTAATCCGCTGCTTTAAACTGTAAACCAGCTTGGGTGCTTTGTCAGAAAGGCAGAATATAAGAAATCTAGTAGGCACATCCCTTTAAAAATGAGGGCTTACACAGCCCCTTTAAAGTGTAGGAGAGCAGGTCCATACCAGCTCCTCCTTCAATGGCCGCCATTACTGTAATCCTGGTGCTCCCCCTAGCTATGCCTGTGCACTGGCAGTGTGTCTCCCAGCTGTCCTGTGTGACGCTGGCATGCACATGGCCTCCACACATGCAGCTGGGAGATGCACCCCTCCGGGGGGCTGTGTAAGCCCTCATTTTAAAAAGGATGTGCCCGCGATTTGGACACCGAATCGCATTTCAAGCACATCCTTAGAAAGAGTTAACAGCCTTCCCATGTGCTGTAGTCCCAGTTTGTCTCTGCTCCACATAACTGTATTTGGTTAAATGTGAAAACTAATGAAGGGGCAGAGGTAGAGTAACGTTCGCTCTATTTTTTCCCCCCATCTGTGTGCGGAATAAGTGTTGTTCTGGGTGGCAGTACCAAAGCAGTGTATACGCTTGTGCATTCAGAGTGGGGCCTTCCTGATTTAACCTGGGCAGGATCAATAATTAACTGAGCAGACATCAAAAAACGTGTGAGTGCATGCACACGTGCCCACCTTAGAGGGAACACGGCGGGGGGGGGGGTCCGTTCATCACAGCTAAGGGTTAATGTTGGGCAAATTGTAGGAGAACATATTTGGCAAGGTGAATGACCAGTGACGTAGCAAGGTTGGAGTGGGCCTAGGGACAAAAAGTGAAGATGGGCCCCCCTGTTCCCCATCTTCTCTCCCCCCCCCCTTATATTTGTTGCAGAAAAACTGTAAGGGCATGATGGAAATAACTTCTTAGCATGTCCTTTCTTCCCCTTCTATGCCTATAGTATTACACCCTCTTCATATATGCATACACTTTTACCCACTTACTTGTGTACGCATAGTCCCCTAGCTCAAAAACATTTTTTAAAACATTTATGACTACTACTGTGACTTGATATATGCATACATACAACACGAATAATGTTCTTTTCCATATTTGCCCATTGGAACACAACACTCACTCACTCTCTCTCTCTCTCTCTCTCTCTCTCTCTCTCTCTCTCTCTCTCTCACACACACACACACACACACACACACACACACACACACACACACCATTCATTCCCTATTATGCAGTCTCAGGGGTTATAATTTAGAGCTACCACACCTCAGAAAGGGGATCTGAAACCTATCAACCAAGGACTCTGGATACCACATGAGGAGAAGTAAGATAGGACTTTACTTTTGAGGGCTGGCAAAATATGTACACCAAGGACAACAAAATGAGCCATGGCCAGAGGTAGCCCTATGCTTCCAGACATAAGAAATGAGAAGCACTGAAAATAACTCCATGCATACTTCTGAGAAATTTCTCACATGTTTTCATGTGGCAGCTTCCACTAGAAGGAATGGTACGAATGTAGATACTTGGCTGGAAAATTGAGCATGTACTGAAATAATGATAGGCCTGGGTTTACAGTTTTTAAGTGATAACAGTTTATGTCAAGAAGAAGGAAAAGCCACAGGTTTGCTATCAGTTTAGGTTTATATATTCACCAATCTGATTTCAAACAGGACAACAGAATGGAATACATGGAGTTACCCCAATTTCTTAGGATTTACCAATAAGCACTACACACACACACACACACACACACACACACACACACACACACACCTCTTTAACGTTGACTGTACTTGCTTTCAGGAGTTCAGCTTTTCCTCCTGACTAGCTTGCTGTGCATCCATGCATTTGCTTTCAAAGGCCGAGCAGGGGAGGAGCACAAGGGATGGAAGGAACTCCAGGAGAGCCAATTAGGCAGCTGCTTTTGGTGCTGTGGAAGCATGACCAACCCTCCCCTCCCTCTGTTTCTCTTAGCGGTGGTGGCTGGGGAGAAGAGGGCAGTGTGCCTCACTCAGGAGAAGGCAATGGGGCACCTTGACTGGCTGCACTGGGGCAATGTGGCTTCTGTCTAGAAGACCGCCCACCCACCAAACAGCTGAGAGCCGGGGAGGGAAGGAGCTGTCGCAGCTTGCAGCCTGCTTAGATCGCACAGTCAGCCAGCAGGAGGGCGAGCAGGAGAGAGAGAGGGTGGGCAGGGCAAGGGGGGCTGGCCGAGGGGGCCTCTCAGACCCTGGGGGCCAGGGGACATTTGTGCCCCCTTGTCCAATAGATCCTACGCCCCTGTGAATGACTTTGCATAATTGTGTTTAGTTTACATAGTGTCTGGACGATCAAAGGACTGCAGCTTTCTGCTTGTAGAATTTCATATCTTCAAACTGTCTCTGTTTACCAGGGAAGATTCCTATTTTTGGAGTCACTTCCCCTCTTAAATTTCTGTCCCTATTTTCCCTTTTAGGTAATACTGTTTTTCAAAGATTTGGCATCCGTTTTCCTTCCACTGTGTTATTAAGTTAACCATGAAAAGGAAACTGTGATGCTGGTTTACTAAAGCACCCTGCCTTAGAAGCTTGTGCCTGCCAGATCCATGCAAAGTCATCTAAGAACCTACAGCTCAGGGTGCGACTTTTTTGAACGGCAGCTTTAACAATGCCAGTAAAAGTGTCATGATCTGCAGCAGTTAACAAATAATGTTTCTCTCCATGTCATCAGTGAGCCTACATTACAGGCACAGCAGCAAGGGATGGCTAAAATGTTGGCAACCTTGTATACAGCAGGTACAGCCTAGTTTTTGGCTAATCTTTAACCGTGGAAGAGTGGAGTGACCAGGTGATGCTTATTATTAATATTTGTATACCACTTTCCAACAAAAATGTTCTCAAAGTGAGTTAGAAATAAAGAAATAAAATGATTCTCTGTCTGAGAAGAGTTTGCACTCTAACAAGAAACACAAGGAAGACCCATAGGAACATAGGAAGCTGCCTTCTACTGAGTCAGACCATTAGGAACATAGGAAGCTGCCATATACTGAGTCAGACCATTGGTCTATCTAGCTCAGTATTGTCTACACAGACTGGCCGCAGCTTCTCCAAGGCTGCAGGCAGGGATCTCTCTCAGCCCTATCTTGGAGATGCCAGGGAAGGAGCTTGGAGCCTAGATGCTCTTCCCAGAGCGGCTCCATCCCCTGAGGGGAATATCTTACAGTGCTCACACTTCTAGTCTCCCTTTCATATGCAACCAGGGTGGGCCCTGCTTAACTTAAGGGGACAAGTCATGCTTGCTACCACAAGACCAGCTCTCTTTGGTCCATCTTGCTCCGTATTGTCTACACAGACTGGCAGCAGCTTCTCCAAAGTTACAGACAGGAGTCTCTCCTGGCCCTATCTGGAAATTCCAGCAATAGCCACTGGGAGAGATGCCGTGCTGAGGTTGGATAGGGACAGTTGCTCTCCCCGTTAAATAGAAGAGAAGCACCACTTTAAAAGGTACCTTTTTGTTTATTTGGCAGAGTTGGTTCAGAAGTGTCTCCCTCCCTACAGATGGGGCCTGTAGTTCAGTGGCAGAGCATCTGTTTTGCATGCAGAAGGTCCCGGGTTCGACCGTGGATATCTCCAGGTAGAGCTGGGAGAGTCTTGCCTGAAACCCTGGAGAGTCCCTGCCAGTCAGTGTGCAAACAATACTGAACTAGATGGACCAATGACTTGGTATAAGGCAGCTTTCTAGGAATGTTTATCCATGAAAGGCTGGAAGGAGGTTTGCATGGAATTCAGAGGATTTTGGGGTCATTTTTATTCCTCGTGAGCAGCAGTAGCTGAATGGAGCAGCCAGGAAAGGAAAAGCCCCCAGTAATGGTTGTGGAGAGCTATCGAGTGGGAAGAAATGAGCAATTAAGTGCTTGGGATTGATCCGATCCTTGCCCCAGCAATGTTTGCTGGGCTTTTCGGGATTGTTAGTAGTCAGGTGTTAGGCAAAGGACAGCAAAGCCAGACTTAATCTGCACAAGCGGGGAGTGGGGGGAGTGAAGGACTCCGTGACCTCTCTTTTTCTGCAAGTGCTGGCTTGTGACCTCAGCCTGTGAAAGAAAGCACAGCACAGCCTGGCCTGGCCTTGCCGGTGAGTGAGTGTTCCCTCCTGATAAGCAGGATCACCAGCTTAGTCTCTGTGTTGTGAAAGAGCAGGAAAGCACTGGAGTTGTCTCTGATGGCGGTGGGGGTTGTGGGGACCACAGGAGAGGAAAGATGGGCTCCGCTTTCCACCTTTGCCGTAATAAAGAGTTTAGCAGCAGGTTGGAGAGCAGGGAGTGCGGAATGAACGCTCGCCACACTTCAGAAGTCAGCCTGCTCCTTTCTTTTCTCGCCACTTGAATTCCATTTGCACTTCGCAATCCTCAGAGGGCTGCCAAGGCCTCTGGTGCCACAAGGAAGTGATCTCGCTCTTCCCAGCTCGGCAGCCAACATCAGCTTGGTGTGTGCCACGGCTTTGCGGATTTTGGCTCGTAGCTGAGGCATTTCCTCTCGCCTCGCATTCCTGCTGAGAGCCTTTAACCTCAGCCATGGCAAAAATGGGATTTCTCCTCCAGAGAGAAAATCCGAAGTGTATCCCCATAGGAATATTAGCAGACGTGGACAGGCAAGGGGGTTCTGGATCTCTGCCCCCAAAGTATAGAGAAATCCAGCCCCAGATGCCTGGGTTTGAAACACATTATGGAAATGAGTATACATTTGTATGATGTCCACCTTCATCCCACAGTTTAGTGGGGTCTGTACTGGCTAAGTGTCCATATGTAAGATGTTTTAAGCCACCTAAAAATAAGTGTGAGTGTGACAAACATCTTTGTGCGCATATGTTTCATGCAGGTACATTTGTCAGGAAGCCGTGAATGGCTGAGGTTACACCACGGTGGGTATACTTGGGGGTAAATTAGGTTGGCTGCTTTGTAATATGTGAAATGTCTCATTGTTTCTTGAGGAGAGGAGGTGGGCATGGAGATGGGCCCACAATTTAAGAGAGGTCTTAATAGAGCAGCTTCCATGATTTTTATTTCTGCTGTGCTTTTTGCTTTTCTCCTAACTGTGCATTAAAGACTCATTAAAAAACACACGTTATTGCCAGTAATCAGTAGCAAATCATCCCTCTTAACTCATTATGATAGAAAGTGTATTACCACTCAAGATAGCAGGGTTCCAGGAAGCTGCATGTGAGGACCTGAAAACAGCAAGTTCTTCCTTCTGTGTGTCTTGGGGGAGCAAGGAGGCATTAATTCCAAATTAATCTATGGAACTCCTTGCCATGGGGTGTGGAAATGGCCACCAGCTTGGATGGCTTTAAAAGAGACTCAGACAAATTCATGGAGGACAGGACTATCAATGGCTACTATTCTGGTGGCTGTGGGCCATCTCCAGCCTCAGAGGCACGATGCCTCTCAATACCAGTTGCAGGGGAGCCACAGCAAGAGAGAGGGCATGTCCTCACCTCTTGCCTGTGGGCGCCCCATAGGCATCCGGTGGGCCACTGTGTGAAACAGGATGCTGGACTAAATGGGCCTTGTCCTGATCGAGCAGGGCTGTTCTTATGTTCATGTCCAGAAAGGGAATTGTGTTTGAAAATAACCCCATGAGTGCAGTGAAGTCACTGTCTGTCCTTGGCTAGTTCTGCTTGAGAAGGTCATCTTTGTCATGATGACCTCAAAGCTTTGCTGCAGATATTCTTCGATGCATATGAGATATCCATAGAGATATACATATCAGGCGGTATAAAAATATGATGAATGAATAAATAAAATAAGTATGGAAAGCTTCGAAGCAAACGGTATTTTTTTAAAAAAGCAACAACAGGTCCTGTCTACCCACACAGAGTACATATGATAAGGGAACATACTGAATTTTCTGCTGCATGGTATTGAAGTGAAATTTGCAAATGCTGAAATTAGCATCCGTGGGGATTGTAATACTTGTGTGAGGACATGGAAAAATATAGTGTTAAGGTGTTTGCTTATTGAGTTATTTGTTGGTGAAGGTGTTTTCTCCCAACTCTAGAGCGGAGCTTTGTGGCCACCAGTCCTGATTGCAAAGGGGGCTGGCTTTCCTGAAATGAACTGGGGATTCATGAAGAACATGGGTTCAGCCGTCATGTGAAACAAAGGCTGAGCATTACTAGTGGGTGATAAGCCCATTTCAGGTCTTGGATACATATATAGGTTTTCTGCCAGGGGTGTAGCTATAATTGAACAAAGTGGGACAAATGTTGTATTATTTGCACAGGAGTGAGAGGAAAGGCGTCTAGAGAATGTTTTGTTTTTCACCAGTTCTTCTGCAGCAAAGGCATGGGGGAGGGAAGAAAATAGGGTGGGGAATGGGGCAGGGTCTCATCTTTGCTCCTGGTCCTAGGGCCCTCTCCAGCCTTGCTACACCCATTTCCCCACCCCTATGGCTGTTGCCTTAGGGCAGATTTGTACAATGCTGGACAACTGGGTAACCAAGATTGGAAGTAGATTCTGTGCTACCTGTGAAACTGCCTTATGTAAGGCAGCTTTATATATGCCCATCCTGTTGTTATCCGCTTACTTTTTAAAAGGAACTAGAATGTGTGGCATATTACAGCGATTTATTTGCAGTGTCTTTCATGCGCTAGCGCCAAGCTGGTTTAATAGCATGGGATGATTTTTGTTGGTTTGTATTTATCTTATTTATGTATGCATGCATGCATTATGATGGAGTTAAAAGTTGTAATCAAAAGGTTTAGGAAAACCCCTACTGACCTGCATAAATTATTCCCTTCTTCAGCATTGGTTTAATGCCTCATTCTAATCTTTATTAGCAGAGCTGATTCACTAATTAGAGGAAGCAACCTAGTTTGGAAAAAGCAAAGTAATTATTAAAAACAACAAATGCTTGGAGGGATAAACGTTTCGACGCATCTGCGCATCTGCGGCTGGCTTTTCTGCCTTTTGAGAAGTTCTGCCAAACCTTTTAAAAGCAAAGAAAGTCCGATGAAATCATACAGTTATAATGTTTCTTTTTCATTGAACTCCATGGGGCTTGAGCTGTTCGGTGTTGGGGGAGAGAAACCATCAACTTTCTGGAGTTGAGCTAATGATCATTGATCGCATTTGTCTTGTGCAATTTGTTTTAATGAGACAGAAAATCTTCCGAGAACTATCTTGTATGCATCAGCTTTGGCTTGCCTATTGATTACGTTGCAAATGATGAGGAGAAGGGAGAAAGAGGGGTTGGATATCCCTATAAATATGCTCTCCTACTCTTCCTGTTTCACCAGGCTACAGAAGTTGCTTTGCAATGGAAGGTGTCTGTGTGTCTTGTGTGTCTGTGTGATTGTCCCTGATGCTGCAATGAATGAGGAAAGCCCTTACACCTATAGGAGTAAAATTTCCCCAGTGAGCAAGGAGCAAGAATGAAAGTGTTCTATTACGAAGAATATCTTTCGGAAACCCAGTATCCCCATTCCTTTACCTGGCTGTGACTCTTAATTCAGCGACCCACTATTGGCAGCCCTTGAGTGAAATCCAGTCCCTTGAGGAGGGATGCTTCACGCTCCTGTTGGCAGGTCAGAGGCAAAAGAAGGGACTGGATGGAAGTGGATTGCAGCACAGGAGCTCTTGCCAATTTGGGATTATAGCCATTGGCCACTACTTTTCACCACTGTTCCCTCTAACTGGGATTCCCAGATGTTGTTGACTACAACTCCCATAATCCCTAAGTAATAACTATTGCATCTGGGGATTCTGGGAGTTGTAGTCGACAACATCCCTGTTAGAGGGAACACTGCTTTTCACATCACCATCCCAAAGTGGTTCCCCAGGAAAACTAGCTGCAATGTGGGTATTAATGAGTTGTTTCTCCCTCAAAAAGAAGAATCAGAACAATTTAAATTAGGCTAAAAAATACCCACTCACCCTAGGGGATAGGATGGTAGTTCAGTGGTAGAGCATCTGCTTTGAATGCAAAAGGTCTCAGGTTCAATCCCTGGCATCTCCAAATAGAGCTGAGAGGGACTCCTGCCTGAAATAGTGGAGAGCCACTACCAGTAAATGTAGATATTACTGAGCTAGATGGACCAATGGTCTAAGGCAGCTTCCTGTGTTCCTATGACAAGAATTCTAGGCCACCAGGAAGGAAAGCTTCTGCACATTAGAAATGCGTTGATCCTTTTATTTTATTTTATTTTATTTTATTTTATTTTATTTTTAGGCTATTGACTGAGGAGGCAAATGACTAATATGACTATTTGTAGGAAGGCAGGCTAGTATTTCTTTACTTTTATTCTTTATTTTTGTAGGTTAAGGATTTGTGTGGAATTTTTTAGGGTCTTGCCTGAAAGCAAATAAATAATAGCCCCAAACTTCTCCTTGATCCCACTTTAAAAATTTGCTTTGTTGGTTTATGTTGTATGTTAATGTAATGGCTGTGCTTGGTTTTTGTTTGTCAAAAACTTCAGGATGTAGCTATGGCTTGTTTTTGATCGAATGCTGTTGTGGATATAAATGTGGTTGTGGTTGAGAGGTCAACCCAAGAAGGTGTGGTTGAGGAGAAGCTGTGCCATTTTAACCAACTCTGCACAGGGCCCTCCAATATGTCCGCTAGGCAGCTGCTCTCACTGTGAAGTTCAGATATTTTGTGTGTGTGTTCAGGCTCCTCAGTCCTTTACACTCCTTGCCTCCCAGTATATCCATCCTTGTGATGGTCTGAAGGGCCTGCAAGATATCCTAATACTCCTGACCTTTGGGGTTATTCCCAAGATGGCTGTCAAGCATGTTTGTGACTCCCTTGTATTGATTCTCTTTCATCGAGTGGAGATGCTCCCCTAAATTTACCTTTGGGCTTTAGCATTCTTAGCCCCGTGAGAGAAGTAATTGTACTGAGGCCTGAGGCATGAGGGGAGCTAATTGGTAGCAATTTGCTTATGCGTGAAGTGGCAACTTGTGTTCATTGCATGCTGTTTTGCTTCCTTCTTTTCTCTTGCTTTTTTCTTTCATTTTTCAAGTTAATATTTCATGAAATATCAGCATCCAAATGTAATGGATGCTTCCCGATTTCTTGAAACAGTAACCTTCTCCTGCTCTCCCTTTTTTATTCCTTCTTCACAAAGTTATATGTTTTCTAATGTTCACCAAATAAAGAATTTCCTATTACTTGGTAAATTGCATATCCCCCCAGCCGGATTTTCAGTTAATTGATAGGTATAGTTGCCTTTCCTCCCTTTTTGATGGTTATTAAAAAGCGGGGGAGGGGAGGGGGAGGGAAGATGGATAGGATGACTAGAGTATACCAGAGCTCTCCTGAATGGTGTGCTTGAGAGAGATTGAGTTCCATAATCTTGACCTTGATTGCACCAAGGGAAGAAAAGATGGCTCTCTGGGGTGGAAGAACACAGCAAGATTTGGGTATTCCTTGGAAGATGCTACGTGTTGCAGTGTAATCGGGTTTACACTTTGGTTTTTAAAAAGTATTATTTAGATGATTCAGAGTTTGTTTCCTTTCCAACCAAAGACATCTGGCTATGGGTGTTCCTTGATTTGTCCTGTTGTCTGTCATTCATGAAAGCTCTGTGAAATATCACACAAGTAAAAACATGGTTTCAGCATAATTCTTTGAGCCTCATAAGTTTGCAAATCATGGTTGTAGCAAGAATGCCATTGCAAAGGCTATGTCAAAACTCTTCTTCCTGCCACTTTGTTGTGGTGTAGTGGCTAGAGAGTTGGACTAGGAATGGGGGGACCTGGTTTCAAATCCCCACTCACCCATGGGCTAGTCACTCTTTCTGAGCCAAACTTCCTTCCAGGGTGGCTGTGAAAATAAAATGGAGAAACCTTGAACACTGTCTTGAACTTCTTGGAGGAGGGATGATGATAGAAGGTTAGCAAAGATTTGATAATGGCAGTAAGGTACTTATTGGCATCCATGTAACCAGGCAGAGAAGCATTATGAAAGCTAGCTTTTGCCCCATTTTCCCTCCCAGTTAAAATGGCAGCTATGGTGGTACGTTTGGGAAGCAGGCCAGAAAAAAATGTCATGGACTAGCAATTTGTGGATCATTTGCAAGACTATGTTAAAGTAAGGTAAAGTGTGCCATCAAGTCGGTGTCAACTCCTGGCGCCCACAGAGCCCTGTGGTTTTCTTTGGTAGATTACAGGAGGGGTTTCCCATTGCCTCCTCCCGCGCAGTATGAGATGATGCCTTTCAGCATCTTCCTATATCGCTGCTGCCTGATATGGTACCAGCGGGGATTTGAACCGGCAGCCTTCTGCTTGTTAGTCAAGCATTTCCCTGCTGTGCCACTTAAGGTGACAAGACTACGTTAGCAGTTGAGTATTGATCCTGCAGCAACAACATGATTTTTTTGTTTGTTTTTAGTTCAGTGTCAGTATTGCTTTGGTTAACAACTGCTCCAGCTCTGCCAGAAAAAGAGTCCACACTAGCTTCTTAATTGCTGAACAAGCAACTGTATGGCTTGAGGTTTTTGCTAGCAGGAACTTCATTGTGCATCTACCATGAGAGAACTGTGCCACTGTGATTTATAAACTGCTGGTCTATTGCAGTGTAAAGGGTGTCAGTTAATTCCTGTATTCTCCCACTCACTGGTCCCTTCTGCTAGGAATTAGTGTAGTCTGCTTGTTATCACTTGCATATTTAGAGTACAGCATGTGGGGGGGGGGGGGCGCACACATGCACAAGGGGGATTGCTGGGGGGGAGGGAAGTGGCAGAACAGTTGGCTTTGGTCCTGGAGTGTGAAACCAGATTTAAAAGAATTCTAAGCAGAAGCTCAGTGTCTGAAACATATGGTCAGTTCTTCAAGCAGAGTAATGTATTAACCTCTGTGCAAGAAAGCAGAAATCTACAGAGGTTCTGGTGCTGGATTTTTATTTTTTTTAAATCTTCTCATGAGTTTCATCTCAGGTGTGTGTGTGTATGTGTGTGTGTTGTAAAATGCACTTATGGGAAAGAAAATCATTCATCTTAAAAGGGCTGGCTTTCATTCACACCATATATAAAGTCACAGACTTTTAGGCACGATATTTGCTGGAATGGTGACAACAAAGAGAAGGAGATTCCAGTCATTTGAGGGTGAAGATTTTTTGATTTGGTTTTTAAAAGAATCTCCTGCCTCTAGAAGGACTAACCATGTGTATAATTTACAGAAGAGCCCCTTCAAAGTGGTGGCGACTGATAATCTGAGGCTGTCATTGAGCCATTGACTGATTCTGCAGCATGCTTGCCTCCCCACTAGTCTGATTCACTTTCCCAGCAAGCACTACAGGAAACAGTTGCTTAGTTAGAGTACTCCTACAATTGCATTGCTTCTTGGCTGGCTGTTTGCCCACTATTTTTTTAAAATTTATTTTATTTTTTTACTTATTTATTTATTTGATTGATTGATTGTTGAATTTATATACTGCCTTTCATTAAAAACAATCTCAAAGCGGTTTAAAAAAGTTAAAAAACATACAATAAAATAATAAGAAGAATATTAAGCTAAAAATATAAAAACAAACCAAATTTAAAATCTATAAAATACAAGCATAAAACAACTATAAACGGGTAAAAACACATAGAAGTAGCAATAAAAACAATCATGCAAAAGCCTGGATAAAAAGCCAAGATTTAACAAGCTTTCTAAAAATTGTGATGGAGTCTGAGGAGCAAATGGCCACTGAGAGAGCATTCCAGAGTCTGGGGGCAGCAACAGAGAAGGCCCTGTCCCGAGTGCATGACAGCCGAGCCTCCCTCATTGTCGGCACCCGGAGCAGGGCCCCCTCAGATGACCTCATCAAGCGGGCAGCAACCCTTGGGAGCAGGCGGTCCCTCAGGTACCCCGGGCCCAAACCATTAAAGGCTTTAAAGGTCAAAACCAGCACCTTGAATTGGACCCGGAAATGAACTGGCAGCCAGTGCAACTCTTTCAGAATGGGTGTGATGTGCTCCCATCGGGCAGCTGTGGGTAGCCCATATAATCCTAGCAAAGCAGGAAAGCTGGCAGAATGAAAAGGCATCAGTACAGAGCGTCTATGAAAAGAGCCAGAAGGCCGTCAAGGCAGAGTTTCGAAACCGTTGGCCTTCATGGAATTGCTGATGTTTTGCGTATTGCATCGTTCTGATGGCCTCGCTTGAGTGCTCTTTGTACATCTATCTCTGGGACATCTTCCGCCATCAGTGGCGAGGCAGCAGCATTTTGCGCTGACAGTTATTGGTTAACCGGGCGTCCAATAATTGCTCACCTGTCTGCCAGAAATTAAAAGAATGCTGAATTGCGTATCGGCCCAATATGAAGTTGATTGAATGAAGCTGGCTTTTTAAAGAAGATGACCACTCCCCACTTTCATTTTTGCTTTACACAAACTAATTTTGTTTTGTTTTGTTTTAAGCAAATTGGTTAAAGGAGACATCTTTCAAGGTTATAATCCTCTTTATATTTAGCAAGGGGGAAACAACCTGCCCCTTTCAGTTCCAGCATAGCATCCCTTCATGGGCTATTGCTGGTGTCTCTGTTGATTTTCTTTTTAGATTGTGAGTCTTTTGAGGACAGGGAACCATCCTCTACATATTACTCTTTTTCTGTGTAAGCCACTCTGATATTTTTTTAAAACTATTAATTTTCTATGTTTAGCCTAAAGTAAGCTTATGAGAGCAGCTTTCTCTCTCTCACTCTCTGTGCCCCTCCCTATCAATTTTGCAATGCCTGGACTGATTTGAACCAAATTTGGTACAATTGTAGGGACACCTCAATGGCATAGTTTGTGATGATGTCATGCACTGCAATTCAAGATGGTGGACATGTGAACGTTTGAGGTGCAAGTGGGCTAACTTGTGAAGATGGTAATTATCAATTAAGATTATAGTGAAAGGGAAATAGGCAAACTAGTTCTCGTTAGGACATCTTGTTTCATATAAAGCACACAAAAACAATAATATAAATAATGCATCGCATAAAACTAGCAAACAAAATACAAATAAAGTTCAGCACTATTAATATCAAAAAGGGCACAGAAAATATCCATATAATTGTAAATTTAAATGTTTAATAAATAGCATCTTTAACCAGTATATAATTAATAGTACTACTGCTTCAACTTCTGATATACCGCTCACATAGAAAAATAATAATAAGATGGTTTCCTGTCCCCAAAAGGCTCACAGTCTAAAAAGAAAAACATGGTAGGCACCAGTAACAGCTGCTGGAGGGATGTTTTGCTGGGGTTGAACAGAGCCAGTTGCTCTCCCCATTCTAAACATAGGAGAATCGCCACTTAGAAAAGTGTATTTTTGCCCAGTTAGCAGGGGTAGCAATAGTAGTAACAAGTATAGACCTACAACAAAATATTGCAGTATATCCCTGATGTGTATGTGTTACCTGAGCCTGTTCCTATGCATGGTGAAAGTGTTGGGCACCTTTCTCCCTGAGAAACAGAAGATGATGTGACTGTATTGCGGGAATATTCTTCAAACTGAGAAATTTCCCTCTCTTTTTGTTCAAGCCCTCTTTCCTCTTTCTTCTCACCAAGTCCCATTAGCTGTGCTGACTTGGTTGTTAAATGCCTTCTGAATCCATGAATATTCCATTCCTTTGAATTACAGTGGGGCAATTTGAGGCATTTTCCTCCCATGGTCCCCCCGCTTCTGATTTTTGTGACGTTGAGATATATATATATATATCTGCAGCTCACCCAGAGTCTGCGCCTTTATGTGGGTGGCATTTTTGGACAGTTTAGTGCAGTGAGGGCCGTGAATTTGTGGCTTCCTCTTCTAACCACAAAATCACAGCCCCATCACAGATGGAAAGGAAGGTCACATTGCTCACTCACTCAGCGGTAGGACAGGAAGTTATTGGTCAACCAGTGACTAATCTGCCCTCCACACACCAGTTTTGTGTATTTTTATGTTAACAGTGACAAAAAAAATAATCTTTACGCTCAACTCACCATGGACCATTTAAGCGTGAAATAAATTGTCTTGTTTCACCTCTCAGGCCTAGCTTTTCTTTTCCATGTTTAATCTGTTCACATAATAAGCATGTAAACCCTGAGCTCCAAAAGGTGCATAAAAATAGCTAGTTGGAGAGTAAAGGAGTGGGTCATTACAGGTGAAAACACTGAAAATTTAGGGCAACAAGAAACAGCACCAGGTTTTCTGAGACAGTAAAAAGGGAAAGTGTGCTGTCAGGTCGATTTCGACTCCTGGTGCCCACAGAGCCCTGTGGTTTTCTTTGGTAGAATACAAGAGGGGTTTACCATTGCCTCCTCCCATGCAGTATGAGATGATGCCTTCAGCATCTTCCTATATCACTACTGCCCAATATAGTATCAGGAGGGATTCGAACCAGCAACCTTCTGCTTGTTAGTCCAGCATTTCCCTGCTGTGCCACTTAAGGTGAGTAGGCATGTATTTTTAAAATTAATATATTTTCTATTTGAATATGAAGAAATCACAATTTGCTAGAACATCCAACCAAAGTCTTCATTACAAACCCAAAGCTAATGGCAAGTAGATACAGGAACATGAGAACCATATCAAAAATGAGAATGCAACATGTAGCATAAGATTATACACGTATAAATCGTCCAACACTGCTCATCAGGAACTCCAGTATTATTGGGTGTACCAAAATACAAGCCCTGTTATATCTGTATATTGGCAGAAGCAAAAACTAAATTAATGTTTGCAATATAAAATTGCTTCTGAGCCCCTTAGCACTGCATAGCCCTGATCTTTAGTTATGCTGGAATGAAATAGATTTAAGTAGCCTATACATGTAGATTTGAATCCTATTAAAGATGGCCCAAGCACTAAAACGAAGATGCTGGATAATAGAATCTGGCCTGCAGAAAGCTGCTTGTGAGCTGTCGTGATGGCTTTAGGGGTGGTTTTGAAATTTGCTCCTTCCTCCTCCCACTTTTAAATTCCGGTGCAATGGTAGTGGACAAATAACTACTAGCTGGACTATTGTTATACTGGGGAAAGGAAAGAAACAGGGGGAAATCAATTGTTCATTTGCTCAGCAACCACATGAACATCCCCTGCCGGCTCCAGGTCAACAGGAAATATTGGGGGCCTCTTCAGATGATACAACTGCTGGCTCACCCTAATCACACAGGGAAAGAGCATGGGTAGGTGCATGTCCCACCACACTTGGCACGTTGTCCCACCATTGTAAAATCATGTGGGGCGTTCACTACAGCCTCGCACAACTTGTTTCACATTTGTATAGCATTTATTGCAAACCACTGGGAAGCTCTCCTGCACAAAGTCCAATTTAAATGTGTGGTTCACTGCCTCCCTCCACGATTATGCAACAGAAGGACAGCACATCAGATGGGAAGGAGAAATGCACACCCAGGTTTCTTCTCCATGTTATTAGGGTGAGCTAGTAGACTTATCATCCAAACTGGCCTCCAGCATTCCCTGTTGACCTGGAAGCAATAGGGGACATATGTGCCTGTGATTCGGCGCCCTGTGGGGTAGGGGTGTGCACGGAACCGGCTGGTCCAGTTTGGTTCGAGTCCAAACCGGACTCAAGCCAGATCAGGCCAGTTTGGTCTGGCACCCCCTCGAAACCCCCTCCCTGTTCGGTTCAGCATTCCTCCCCGCCACAAACCTTTTAAAAAATAACTTGCATCTCTGGGGGTGTTCCCTAAGGAGGCAGGGAATAGTCTGCAGAGGTTCCTCCTCCCCTGCCGGCCTCCCTTAGGTCCAAAACTGGCCCATGGCACCCAGGCTACGCAGAGGCCCATTGCGCAGGCACAGCGGGGAAAGGCCCGAACGGGCCAAAGAATGGCCTAACGGGCCGGGGAGGCTGGCGGGGGGAGGGGGAACCTCCACGGAGAGAATAGCCACCTATTTCCTGTGGTGGAATAGCCACCTAATGTCGCAGCGGGGAAATGACTTGATTAGCAAACTAGAGGTTGCCGGTTCGAATCCCTGTTGGTACGTTTCGGGCAGCAGCGATCTAGGAAGATGCTGAAAGGCACCATCTCATACTGTGTGGGAGATGGCAATGGTAAACCCCTCCTGTATGCTACCAAAGACAACCACAGGGCTCTGTGGTCGCCAGGAGTCGACACCGACTCCATGGCAGACTTTACCTTTACTGTGGGGGAATCCTGCAGGCTGCTGGAGAAGACCAGGAAGCAAACATGCAGAAAAGAAGTCAGGTGCCAAATTGGGGGCGGGGGGCGGGGCTCAGACCCAACCAGTCCGCCACCCTGTCTACCTAGCCCCACGTGAGAGAGTACATTCAGGTGGGCCCAGAGCTTTGAGTCCCAAGCAAGGGAGCAAAGACAAGTGAATATCAGCTAAGTTAGGCCACCAGGACCCCCATCCAACCCCAGCACAGCATTCCTCCATTGGTTGTTGGTGGTATCTGCCTTATGTTTCTTTTAGATTGTAAGTCCTTTGGGGACAGGGCACCATCTTACTTATGTATTTATTTTTCTATGTAAACGGCTTTGAGAACTTTGGTTGAAGAGCGATATATAAATATTCGCCGTCGAAGTATAAGGGACCAGAGATACTAGCCCTAAATAGACATTACGCTGTATTGTGTTCAGCTGTCTGTACACATGCACATTCATTATTGTGTGAATGACATTTTAAATGTGAACCTGGGGTTTACTTTTAATGCATGGTACAGTAGGTATAGATAAGATTCATGATACAGATAGGATGTACATTCAGTGTAACTTGTAGATATATAAACAGTGCCCTGGTTTTTGCTTGTTTTCTCTTGACTTTCACCAAGATGGTTTATTTGGCACTGTGAGAGATGGAACTGTCCCAGTGCACACTCTATTTTTTTCCACCTGTGTGCAGAACGAATTTTGTCCTGGGCAGCAGTATCAAGGCAGTGTATGCACACATGCATTCAGAGTGGGACCCTTCCTGATTAAGCCTGAGCGGGATCTAAAATTAACTGAACGGACATCAAAAAATATGTGAGTGTGCACACAAGTGCACGCCTTAGAGCTGCCCCCCTAGAAGAAGGAACCTAACAGTGCCCTCATTCTCCAGCCCGAACAACAACCACACACTTAATTTATCCCTAGAAACCCCTGACTGATGTTGTCTCCACATTCTTTACCAGAATGACATGTGGCTCCTAATAAGGGAACCATCTGAAAAGACAAGACAGGTGCCATAGTAAATGACTCTGTGCTTCTGGGTCTGCATGTTCACTCAGGCCAAAGCAATTATATTTGTCACAGAGATAGTTAGATCTCTGCCAAGGTTGTGGTTCCTCTGGTGAAATTTTCCGTATTAAAATGTGTAGTTCAGAAACACAACTTTGTGTGCCTTTATTTGCTTTTGTATTTTATTATTTATTTCATTGTTTATTTTTCAAATTTGTAAATAAACTTCCATCTCTGGGCAGTTTGCAACAATATAAACAGATTAAAAATGAAAACCTTAAAATAATTTTAAAAGCTCAAGTGAAAATAAGTATTTAGAGACTTTTAAAAAGTTGTCAGAGATGGAGAGGCTCTTCTTTCAGCGGGGAGCGCATTCCAGAGTCTTGGGACAGCAGCAGAATTGTATTTGCCTTGGGTTGACACAAAGACTGTTGACCAAATGCTTCCCTACACATCCTAGATACTAACAGCATTAGAATCTGACATTGCCAGCTATTGTGACAATTATAAGGCAGTTTGTAGTAAGGGAAAACATGTGAATCCTTCCTCAATAAGAACTGACATGGAGGATGCTGGAATATTTGTGTTGGTTGCTGGGCATGTTGCTAAGAAACAAACAGGCCTTTTGAATTACTAAAGCTAAACCAAACTCCCCCTTGTCCCAGCACAGTGTTTTAATTTGTTGCATTGTGAGGAGTCAAAAAGCTGTTTAAAAAGAAGCATATTAGAGCACTCTGTTCTTTTCACAACCTTGGCTGAGTCTCAGAACAGTTTCCTAGTTTAGATGCAGTCACCTGGATCCTGAAGAGCTGATTTGAAGGGGATTTAGTATACATGCGCACAGACACACTGCAAGAAAAGAAAATGATTTGTTGTGTCTTTTTTTAATCTTCCAGAATTTAAATCTTCAAGCATTCTTGCTGATAGAAAACTATGGAGGTGGAAATAAATATCTTGCCACCTACTTGTCACCTCCCCGGTACAAAGCTGGGGTTTGACACTACACAGGTATATGGAGCTGTAGAACTGGATTCTTTCTGGTTGACCCAACCATTAAATCTCGTGGAAATCCTGTGCATGCTATGACAAGATTGAAAGCTCAACCCCTTTTTTAATGCTCTTAGCTGGCCAGCCAAACATTTACAATGAGTCTTACACTATCTCCCCACCACCCCCACCCGAAGTGCTCATTAATAACTGGCACTTTCCAGATTGCGAGCCCAAAATACGTGTGAAGAGCAGATGCAAAAGGAAGGCAGGAAAAGCTGTGCCTGCTAGAGAGACCTATTGTCAAGGTTTTTCATCGCTGTAGTTTTGACTTTTGTATGGTATTTGTGTTAGCTTTTTTTCTGAGTGGAAAATAAAATGTTCCTAGACCTCATTTTTTCCAACTATACTGGAATTTCAAAATCTATTATTTTTTAATCTCACCCTTCCTTTAACAGCTCAGGGTGGCATACATGGTTCCCTCCATTATATCTTCTCAACAACCCTGTGAGATAGGTGGGACTGATAGGGACTGACCTATTGAATTTCAATACTGAGTGGGAATTTAAATGTGGGTCTCTCACTGCACCACACAATGTCTATAAAAGGCACCAACATTCAAGAGATGGAAATATTCTGCTCCGCCTATCAACTCTTCTGTAAATGGTTTCTTGACATGTTTCCCTATACACATACACGTGTCTCTCCATGTTGCTCCTTTAAAAAGCAATACCCTTGGGTGATATTTCCTCAGCTTTCTCAACTCAGTCAGTGCTGCTTTCCTGCTGTCCTAGTTAGATTGCTACCTTTCTGAAAGGAAAGAGGCGAAAACTGATTGGTGCATTTAAAAGGAGTGCAGGAGTAAGAGCCTCTGGCTAGAGCTTTGTCAGTTATAGCTAATTGTCTATTCGCATGTGAAATCACTTGATTACACTAAGCAAGGATTTTAAGTCCCTCCCCAACAGCTGATTCTCCCCCATTTTCCTGTTTTGTGTACTCTGTACCTCCATAGGTTCTTGACAACAAACCATTGGTGAATGAGGAAGAAAAGAGGAATAAAATCACTGTGCTTCTGATTGCCCTGGGCAGAAAAATAGGAGCCAAAGCCCTTGATGCAAAAGTGTATTAATTAATTATTAATTTATTACATTTATATACTGCCCCATCCAAACGGCTCTGGGCGGTGCACAGCAGCAAAAACCAAAACCGCATTGGTCATTTTAAAATGCCCTGAGCCATTTTGGAAGGGTGGTATATCAATCAATCAATCAATCAAATAAATAAAATCAATGCTTGTTTGGAAATCAGCATTCTATACATAAAAAGAGTAAAATAGGTTGTTGTAGGCCATTTACCTTTGAAGCCTTCTATGTATACCAGGCCTGCTCAACTTAGGCCCCCCAGGTGTTTTTGAACTACAACTCCCATGATCCCCAGCCACAGTGGCCAATAGCCAGGAATTATGGGAACTGTAGGCCAACATCTGCAGGAAGGCCGAAGTTGAGCACCCCTGGACTGTATGCAATAGAGGATTTCAGCCATCTTCCTGACTGATCACTTGCCCAGAGAAGGGATTCTCAACATTGGGTCCCCAGATGTTGTTGGACTTCAACTCCCATAATCCTCAACCAAAGGCCCGTGGGTCTGGGAATTATGGGCACTGAAGTCCAATAACATCTGGGGACCCAACACTGAGAATCCCTGGCCCAGAGGATGCCATAATAAGGGGTGAGTGCCACACCTGTTGCACCATATTATTTAGAACAGGGATGGCCAACCTGAGGTTCTCTGGCTGTTGCTGGGCTACAACTCCCACCAACCACGGCTGCAGTTCGTTGTGGCTGGGGATGATGGGAGTTGTAGTCCAACTGCTGGAGAGCCTCAGGTTCACCATCCCTGCTATAGATGTCTTTGTCCACAAGGGAAGGGGAGCTGCCAATTGCTGCGGTGCACCATGTCTGGTCCTACTGGGTGCTTTTTGCACAGCAGTTCTTAGAAGGGAAGCCTTGCTTGTGGGAACATTTCCTTCATGTTCTCTCCACAGTAGGAAATCACAGATATTTAGAATCCGGGTTTACGTGCACAAGGGTTACTTTTGATAAGGGCCAGCTGCTGTAGTTCTCTCCCACGCTTAGTATTGATTGAATAAATTGATATCCTGCAACCCTTCCCTAAAAACATAGCTAATTACCAGGAATGTTGTTTAATTTCTTTTGCTGCTGCTGTTGCAAGCGATCATAATTCAGAAGGCAATGAAGTGAATATAGGTGAACAGTCGCTGTGGGGAGAAGGCTTCAAGAGCATCTCTCTCTGAGGCCAGCGCCATTGATCTCGCTCTTGTCTCCTGTGTCTCCCTAGCCCCTTATGCAGTTTGCTTATTTCTTCTGCTTCGTCACCATTAGTCTCCTTCTAAGTACCATTACTGTAAAACTTCCCACTGAGAAATTTATACACCAAGCAGGTTTTCTGATCTCTGTAAAATAAAATAGCCTAAAAATAGACCTTGTGGGAGCAGTTTCTACACTAAGAATGAAGCCTTGCAGAAATGTTTTAATGCAGATTTGGGACTTAATTCTTTTTCCTCACCCTGACTTAGCTGTGCTTTTGTAATAATGTGAACAGCACATCTATGAAGTTCAGGCTTTGTCTCTCTAACCCTTCCGCTGCGCCAAAGGATTCAGCTTTGAGGTACCAGGTATCTTTCCTCTATTTCAGACTTCTCACAACCTCCCCAGGTATTTGACCATTAGTTGGGTGGCCAGGAAAAAACTAGTTATTCTAATCGATTGGCCACTGATTATTGTAATTTCTTATTCTCTACCTTAGGAAGTAGAGAAATTATATTATGGTATTTCAGGAAACACAGCTGTTAGCAAGTGTGTGGTATACAGTTGTCACTTTTTCAGGCTTGATAGATACAGTTGTAAGATATTCTTGCACTACGGTGTCGGGGCAAAAACACGTATTGTTGATATGTTAGTACAAGTTGCAGGATGCCTCAATGTGGTCTGTATGGAGCGGATTCTGACAGCAAGTGGACCATAACAGTGATAAATCCTGCATTGCAGTGTAGATTGCACCAGTTCCTTTTATTTATCTATATAAAAACACTGCTGGTCTGAACACACCTTTGGAGATGTGTGAGAAAAGAATTCCTTAGCGCAGGGACTGAACAAATCCTGAGCATCTGAACTTCTTTGTAATGGCAGCTCTATGAAGACCCGAACTTGCTAAGTGTATGTGTTTTAAAACAAGACTCTTCTATAACATTTTTAAGGTGGATAAAGAAATGAACCGAGGGATGAAAAGCAAGTGACTTGATGGGGCATTTGCTGACCTCAATCTCTTTTGGTTTATCAAAAAGAAGTTGTAGGTGGGGATTTGATTGCTACAGAGAGCTGCTTGGTACGTGGCAAAGCTGCTGGGTGATTTCAAGGTCTGTCCTTTCAGTCATCAGAAACCAGGATAACAAGGGAGTGGAAGTGGAAGTTGAAAAGTGTCAACCTTGCAATAAGGCATGACTTCTAGTAGTGAAGGAAGAAATTAAATTTTGGAACTTCTTAGCAAGGAGGGTGGTAGAATTTGTTATCTCTTGGATGGGAACTTAAGATTGAATATGTTCCTAAGATAAATGGCCACTTGGGATAAATTGAGCAACCTGAACATGCAGGAGGGCAAACTGATGTTGCCTTGTGGATATGGAAACTATAAAACCATTAGATGTGTAATAGTGTGGCTCAGACTTGCCATTAAAACATTGACAAAAGTTTGTCCAAGGGAGCAGGGGAGATGCACGTTTCTCTATGATAGATGCACGTTTCTCTGTGATAGATGCTCAAGTATAGTATCCAAAATTTTAAGAAGATATACTGAGGCTGTTCACACGAGCATGCAAAACCAGGCTAAGGGAGCCCAGCCTGTGAAGCCTCCCTCTTAAATGAGGTTAAGGGAATGGCCCTCCCCTCATTTTTTCACACTGGGGCGGTGGGTGTAGAGGGATTCCAGTAATGCACCACACACTTGCACAGTGCATTATTGGAACACTGAGGGGTGGGGCAATGCATGGGGGCGCATCCCGACCTTGGGAGCTGTAGCGGGAGCTCCGCCCACCCAGGGAAGGCAATGGGATCGTCTGCAGGGAGGGTGTCAAACCCACTCTCCCCGCAGACCTCCACAGAGCTCTTCTCATTGAGCGTGAGAAGAGCTCCACTGTGGTAAAAAAAGGTCAGTACTCAAACCGTCTTTTAGGAGTTCATTTTTAAGCTGCTGTATCCCAGCTGTTTTTCATATATCTGCACCAAATTTGAAGGGGTAATGGCACTTTTCACCTAGTTGTTGTGTGCAAAATATTGGGGATATTAGAGGGATTGTACAGATTTTATGGGCAATAGAATATCCAGGGCTTATAATGGTGGAATGTTGTGTTGACTCCTCGCATAAACTATACAGGCTCTGCTGTGGTCCCTTCAGCCACCTTCCTCTCCAGCCTGTTCGCTTCCACAAGAGTCCTGTTTGTTTCAGCTTATGACCTGGCCAGCCCTCCCACAACCTCAGTAAATATTACTGTAAATTGAAAGGGGCCTCTGCGTGCGTGCAGAGGCCAGACCCATGGTGACACCCCACATGGGATGCTGGGAGGAGCTCCGCTGCTTGAGTCAGCTTGCAGGTGCTGCTCTAATGTTGCTAAGCTCCTGCTGATTTATTTTTAAAGGTGTCTCTCACCGCCTCTGCCCTCAGCGGCCGTTACTACATTCCTCTGGAAACATGAAATAAAATTTTATAGTAGTTTTTTGTGTGTTTTAAAAATGTTTAAAAGCCTTTAAAACACCATTTCAGAACTGGCTGCTGCAGGACTGGTAGTCAGGACAATAAGAGCACTCTGAAAGCTGGAAGTATTGCAATGCTATCACCTATTTTCCATCTCTAGGGGTTGAGACCTTGTCAAAAATCACAGTGAGCAGGCGTCCCCTCAGATGGTACTGACCACCCCAGCTGGCTCATGTACTAATATATTGGTTAAACTGGGAAATACTGGAGCCTCCATGCACCTTTGATGGTAGCTTCCCACATTAAGAACATAAGGACAGCCCTGCTGGATCAGGCATAAGGTTCATCCAGTCTAGCATCCTGTTTCTCACAGTGGCCCACCAGATGCCCCTGAGAAGCCCACAATAGCAAGAGGCAAGGGCATGCCCTCTCTCCTGCTGTTGCTCCCAAAGACCAAACATTCGTTGTTTGGGGGTTCAGTACTGACTCAGGAGTGAGAGAAATAAAAATAATCACAATTTTATTCTACGTTTATATTGATTCTGGCTACTACTTGCTCTGTTAGTACCGTTTGCAGTATTAATCAAGCAGGGAGCCAATACATGCTGAAGACCCCAGTTCATTAGATGTTCATCCAAACCCTGTTCAAAAGCTTTCCCTGTATTTTCTCTCATAAGGAAGGCTCTCTAAGTTCTGTGATCCATTCCAGGTTCCCTCATATCCGGTATTCGATCTACACACTGCCGTACACATCTGCAATCCGTTCCTCATCGGAATAAAAATGATCAACTCATTTTATTTTACAAAAGCAAAGAAAAAGGAAGAATTCCGCCCCATATGTATGTCAGAGACAATTTACTGTACTTGACATTGAGGCAGATGGAGAGGAATGTATTTTTGTAATAGCTTAAGCTGTCATGAAGGCAGGAACCCATTTTGATCAGAGGCCTTTTTGAAAGTTTGAAGATCTCAGCAAAATGCTAGTTTTATTTGCAATCAATGGCAGATACAGTTGGCGGTTTATTAATACCTAAATCAATATGATGCTGTCTGGTGTGTCACATTAATTTAAAATTGCGACACATAGGCAAGTAAGCAAATCAGGGTGACTTCCAGAACACGTTAACTTCCCTGTGTTGGGGGATGGGGAACAGGTTATGATGGAGCAGTGCTTAAAAATTCTAACCACACAGCAAATGGGACCCTCACCCTTCCTGATAATGTAGTGAAGGTAACATTAAAGAACCTCATCCTAGAGGAGGAGAGCTAATCTTGCAGTAGTGAGCATGAGCTGTCCTCTTTGCTAAGCAGGGTCTGCCTTGGTTTGCTTTGGGATGGGTGACTACTTTGAGTGCTGTCTGCTGTAAGATATTCCCCTTAGGGGCTGTGGCAGACATGCTGATGATCAGACCTTTTTTGTGCTCTAACTTCTGGAGACCTTTCTACAATGCTGGGCCACTGAATCATTCATATGATTATGTTGCTACTGACTATTGCAGGGCTGGGCAAACTTGGCCCTCCAGATGTTGATGAACAATGGGGCTATTTTAGCTTAGAAAAAAGATGACTGAGGGGCGATATGATAGAGGTCTGTAACATTATGCCTAGTGTGAAGAGAGAGAAATTTTTCTCCCTTTCGCATAACACTAGAACCAGGGTCATCTCATGAAACTGATTGCCAAGAAATTTAGGACCGACAAAAGGAAGTACTTTTTTTCACACAACACATAATTAACCTGTGGAATTCTCTGCCACAAGATGTGGTGACAGCCACCAGCCTAGATGGCTTTAAGAAGGGCTGTGTTGAGTGTGGAAGGAGAGAATGGCATAGGTATTAGGAACTAGGGGTTAGTCTTAACAAGATACTAGGAATAGATATTGGGAAGGTTCTCCATGTATTCAAGGGCAGATTTTCTTAGTAAACACTATCCAACAGCAAACCCACATACAGCTTGAGGGAAGGGGCTTCATTAAAATACCAAAAGGTTACTCAGACGGAATAAACATTTATATTTGTACTATGGACAGCACAGACATTTCCTTATTAAGGGCAGAGAAGCATTTGCATTTGCATCTTGCTAATTTGATTTCACATGTTTACTGTAAACCAGTGGTTAATCACCCAGGCTTTTAATTAAATACTGTTTTAATAGTTTTAACATTGTTTTAAAATATTGTTTTAAAATGTTAAATTGTTGTAGTGTGTTAACTTTTTGCTGTCATTTATTTTAACCAGTGTTTTAATTTTCGTGCTTGTCATTTATTTGTTTTAACTAATGTTGTAACTTTTCTGTTATTTTTGTTGTAAACCGCACAGAGACATAAATATGTTTGTTAAACAAACAAACAAACAAACAAACAAATAATGCATTTGAGGCCAAGCCATGAGCTTTTAGCAAGTTCACACCACTTTTCTATCCTTTTCCTTAGCAAGTTTGGGAGGAGAATTGGTCTTGTGGTAGCAAGCATGAATTGTCCTGCAAGCATAATTTTGTATAAAGTGGGGTGGAGGCCTTTAAGGTAGTGAGGGTTCTTGGCAATTGCCCCAGCACTCCTCATGAAAATAAATCGTGCCGCAACTGTCCTTGGTGGCTCATCCCAACCCATTGCTAATTGGTGATATATGTGTTCTATAAAAGATAATTTTCTAGCTGACGTTTTCAGGCAACAAATTTGTGCATGTTCCGACGCAGCATAATACAGTAATGGAGCATTTAGTGATTATGGAATTTTATTTACTTCTGTTAAAAGACCGTGTCGTGTTTTTTCAAAGAGTGGGAAGCATGCTTGTGGCTAGAACCCTTGTACTGTAAATTACATAATCTCTCTAATAGCTGCCAGAATTGTGCCCAGCTGTTGTATTTTGCCCCCACACAGCCGCAGAGCTGGATAAAATGTTTCAACATAGCAATTAAGAACAGCTCATCAATTCCTCCCTATCCTCTAGTTTTGTTTTTTTAAAAACACACACAATTTTGCCCAAGCCTTGTTAGATTACAACTCCACTTTCCTCCGTAAATAATGGTACCTGCTGAGGCAGGGAGCAATGTGTCGCTTCGTTAGAGATGCAAATGCCATATGCAAATATAGATGTTAATTTTTGCCTGTTGTCGAAGGGCGAATGGGGCTTTGTCTTGTTATCTCTATTCCTTTAGGATACAAAGTATTGCAATCAGAAGCTATAGTCAGTGTGTGTGCGGGGGGGTGGGGTGGGGAGAGGTGTTGTGGTTTGTGTGAATTGAATGGAGAATGTAAACAAACACCGGTGATTGTGTTCAATCATACTAATGTGCGCCAAGTGATAGCTTGAATAGGAACTCATGCATACTGCCTGGTCAGCACACACAAGCCTCATTCAAGTGTTATTAATGGAGACTGTACTTGCATACAGCCTGTCCAGTGCTGGCGCTCAGTTCCCTCGGTACTGTAACTCATGCTTACAGCATCCAGCTGAACATTATAAGCATGATTGTGCACCTTTTTTGTGATGGGGAGAGTGGGCCGCCAGAGTCTCCCGGTCACAGGGAAGGTGCACAGTCTTCCATACAGCCTTCACCTCTTCAGATGAAGGCTGTGCGTGTGACTGACCTGCCTGGCAGAGGAGAGTGGTGGACGCTCCAGGCAGGACTTCCATCTCATTTTCAAAGAATGTACATGAGTACAGCCTCCGCTGATAACGTCTGACTGGGGCTATAGTCTTAAGTGCTGAGAACTGCACATGTGGACACAGTGTCATTTGGGTAGGGTGTACTTGGCTGGTTTGCAAATATATTGGAGAACAGTGTCTGTATTTTATGATGGTGTTTTGATATTTGTTGCTCTCTACTTTGGAGAAAACACATATGAAGTTTCTGCCTACAGAGTCCATCGAGCCGTTGGTCCATCTGGCTTACTATTGTCTGTGTCAGGGCTGCATAATGTTGGCCCTTAAGCTGCTGTTGGACTGTGGCTCTCATCCATCCTAGCCAATGTTATGCAGCCCTGACATAGACAGTCGTCAGGTGTGATGGAAGTTGTAGACCAGCAACAGTTGAAGGACTAAAGTTGTACAGCCCTGACCTACAGTGACTTGCAGACCCTCTCTAGGTTTCAGATGGGCTTTTCCCCAGCCCTACCTGCAGAAGCCAGGGATTGAACCTAGGTCGGACCTTCTGCACGGAAAGCAGGTGCTCTGATGCTGAGCTACAGCTGCTAGCCCCAAGCTCCTCCTTGATAGAACCACAAGCACCTAGCGATCAAGCTCCTCCTTGATCGAAAAATCACATGGGAATATGTAAAATAACAACTCATGTTGGCCTGGGAATGTACAGACTGTTCTGAAATTAACACTTACTGTTTGGCATCAGCTGCACAAGTGGACAAAATCCTGTTAGCACTGTCCATTAGTGGACACTCTCCTATGCCTGCATGTGCACCATCGCTGGTGTTTATGTGCAATCACCTGTCGGCTCACATTAATCTTAACAGACATTGTATTATATTTGCATTTTTAAAAAATCCTAGTGCTAAATTGAGAATAGGGATCCCTTTGTGAATTCTGCTCTCACATGTTTTGGTGTCATGGCTTGGTATCAAATGGATTAACCACCAGTTTACACTAAACATGTGAAAACAAATTAGCAAGATGCAAATTCAAATGCTTTTCTGCCATTAATGAGGAAATGTCTGTGCTGTCTGTAGTACAAGTATAAATTTTTATTCCGTTTGAGTAACCTTTTGGTATTTTAATGAAGCCCCTTCCCTCATACTGCATATGGATTTGCTGTGGGATAGTTTAACACTAAGAAAATCTGCCTTGAATAAATTAGTATATATTTGCAAATTAATTGGTTAATTAGATTTCAGACATCTCTCAGGGACAGGAAAGAAACAGATGTGTGCGCAAGCCACTCTGATAATTGGAGGAGGAAGCTTTCTTCCACAGTGTTTATGCTTAGAGTTTGTGAAAAGCAGCCTCACATGGGTGCATAGCCTTAAAAAAAAATCTTGTCCTTTTCGACAAGATGTTTTAATTCTCAGAAAGTCGAACTAGCATTACCATGGCATGATGCTGCATTTGTTTTTTAAGGTCCATCTCTAAACTATGCAGCATTGTAGAATGAAGTTGGGACACATTCTCAGTATGGATGTGATTTGAAATGAGTGTAACATCTCCTGCTTCTTAGATTGTGTCTAAAAAGTCTTCAGGAGACCATATGGAATGGATTGCAGCTCAGCACTTCCAGATTTTAGGGGGGAGGGTGATAAATGAATTGGTAGACATAAAGCAGTTGAGAAGGAAATAAGCCAAATGAAGGTTTAGAACAGAACGTTTCCTCCGATAGAAGTTGCTTGCAGAATCGGCTTCTGTTTTTCAGAACACAAGATGTAAATCGAGAAATTGCACTCTGTGGGTTCAACTTTTTACCTGCATTTTTGAGAATGCAGCAGACCAATGTAACCTTGTTGATTACCAAGAAAGCAGAGAGGGGGATGTAATGTTTGGAAGATCTCCTATAAATTGATTCCTGAGTGTCGGGGCTGAAAGCATTTGTTAAGTAATTGCATCACAAACTAGAATTGTCTATTTATTTTTATTTTTGTAATCCAGTTTTAATTACTACAACATGTCATCCAGTAGAAGAACAGTCAGAATGGATAGCAGCCCTAAACTAGGAGAGACCTAGTTAACTGCTGAGGCCCACATTGGAAATCTTTCAAGAGATTGTTGGAGGTCAATTACTAATATGCATCTTGAGCTCCACATGTACCATAACTTTTTTCGTTGGTATGATGGCAGAGAGCAGTTTGTGGACATGTTCAACCACATCCTTTTTCTTAAACCATTGTCCTCAAAAGCAACCTTCATGCTGGGCATGAATACAGTCTGATTTGCCTTGAGAGTTACTTTAGGTAGCTGTCCATGCAGAGCAGAATCCAGCCGGTTTCCTGGGGGAAATACTAGAGTGCCACCTACAGGCAAAATTGCATCAGACATACGAAGCATTGTTCGAATGCATTGGTTTTCAAACTGTGCTAGGAGGGGCAGGTTGAATAATGTGCTTGAATAATATTAGGGGGTTTTCAGCAATGGTGGACAAGATTTCTTGAAAAATTGCTTGCCCGCCTTGGCCACCTTTCCCTTAAACATTCAGCTAGCTGCAGGAAAAGGTTGGAGATGTTTTAGGTTATTATGCTCCCAGTTCAAATGGGGCAAAATGAGATACAACAGGATTGGCTAGATCTTTAGAAAAGGCTCTCAAAATGTGGTCTTCCAACTGTTGTTGTGCTACTGTTGTTGGGTAGGACAGCTGGTCTTGTGGTAGCGAGCATGAATTGTCCCCTTTGCTAAGCAAGGTCTGCCTTAGTTTGCATTTGGATTAGTGATTACGTGTGCACGCTACCTAATGTAAGATATTCCCCTACGGGATGGGGCTGTAGCTCAGTGAAAGAGCAATTGCACATAGAATGTCCCAGGTTCATTCCCTGACGGTCTCTCTGGATAGGGCTGGGAAAGACTCCTGCCTGAAACTCCTGCCTGCGATGAGAGGAGAGCTGGTCTTGTGGTAGCAAGCATGACTTGTCCCCATAGCTAAGCAGGGTCTGCCCTGGTTGCATATGAATGGGAGACCTGATGTGTGAGCACTGCAAGATATTCCCCTCGGGGGATGAAGCTGCTCTGGGAAGAGAAGAAGGTTCCAAGTTCCCTCTCTGGCTTCTCCAGTATAGGCCTGAGAGAGATTCCTGCCTTCAATCTTGGAGAAGCCACTGCCAGTCTGTGGAGACAATACTGAGCTAGATAGACCAGTGGTCTGACTCCATATATGGCAGTTTCCTATGTTCCTAAACCTTGGGAAGCCACTGCCCATCAGTGTAGACAACACTGAGCTAGATGGACCAATGGTCTGACTCTGTATAAAGCAACTTCCTATGTACAATGGCCAGGGCGTTGTAGGCCAACATCTTCAGAAGGACTGAAGTTTGAGACCCTTGCTTTAGAATATGACCCAGTGTTCTCTGTGGCAAGCTTTTGTTCCATAGCAGCTGATTTGCAGTGGTTCCTCAGTAAACGAGTTGAAGTGGAAAGGGTTCTCTGATGACACAATATTTGAAAACTACGGTATTATTTTGCAAGCTGAAACTCCTATCTTCAGTGCATATTTATTATGCATTACATTTGTATGTAATTTGTAATCAGTGCATATTATATGCAGCATAATACAGTATGCTAAAGAAAGTCAAGGCATTGTTTTTGCCCTCACACTATTTAAGGGGCTTCGTGTTAAATGGAGATTTGAACTTGGGTTTCTTATCCAGTCCCAAAAAGCATCCCATTATGAGACACTGGCTGTATCTTTGGAATATGAAGTGTATTGAGAGAACTCGCTTGAAACAAATGTATTCTCTCAACACACTTGATGTTTTAAAGATAGAAGTAGTGTCTGTTAATTCATCTGATTTGTTAAAAGCTTGAGAATTATTTGGTTACATTGCTTTTAATTGGATAATGTCTTTCATAATGGGTGGATGATGGGTCCCCCCCCCTTTCTTGTTTAATTTGGGAGAATATATTCGGTGATCAGCAAGGGCTGGAACAAAGAGGTTAGAGATCGACATGCCCAAAACTAAGGATTTGTGTATTCATTAGCAACCCTGACACCTTCAGAGAAAACATCACTTGATTAATATCAGCTTAGGAATTGGAGGATTTAGATTTCAAGAACAAAAAGTGTGTTCAAAGATGGGGAAGAAATGATTTTCAATTTAAATGCAATGTAAAAGCTAATTGCCTTTCTCCTGCTTAAATTAACTTTACTCCAGAGCCTGGCCCCATAGAAATAAAGAATTAAAGAGACTAGGCACAGGAGTAAACCTAAGAGGTGCCAGAGGCTTAGTGGGAACAGAATCTTTATGGTTATTCCCTAGAGGCTTTGTTCAGAGTCAAAGATTATTTTGGACATATCTGTGGCACAATCACCCATCTTGCTACAATTTGGGAAAGTATAGAACAGTCCTTAAACAAGTGAAATCTGAATGAAGTATTCCTCAGTGCTGTTAGTTTTCTTCAGTTGTTAACTGATGGCATCTCTCCTCCATTTCTTTTGAAGCATTATGTGTTGGCCACTACCAGAAGAAGGATAAGTTGCATATATCCCAACTCTGAAAATCCCTAGGTAGGCCACATATTTAACTTTGCCACCAAACTCTGACTTTGCCAAGTCAGTTTGGTCAACATCTGATCTCAACACCCTCTCCATTGTGCCTAGCTCACTTTGGAGCATGAAGCAAAGTACAAAGTTCTTCTTGGAAATGCTTGGTGAAAGTTCAAAGCTTAGAGAGGACCTGAACCAACTTCAGCACCCTTCCTTCTGTTCTCTGCCTTCTTTGCAAAATGATTAAGAATTATCTGAAAGCCTGATCCTTGGCCTTCCAGTAATAATACCCGCTCTAGGTCACAGTAGGCAACATGGACCAGCAGCCTCATCTGGCCAGCTTTCTCCCCCAGGGCCTACACTGCCACCATGTGGTGAGTAGCCTACAAGCCGGTGGCTTTGGAAGGAAAAGGGTGAGGCCCTTTTCTGGGCAAAAGGTTTGTGTGAAGACAGCCTAGCTTGCCGGCCACTTGCTGCCTCCAGCAACTGCAGTGGAATTGTGGTAATCACTGTGAAGGGATGGGTGATGGTGATCACGATCATGAGTTAAATTGTTTTAACTCACTGTTGTTTTAATAGTTGGTTTTATTGTGTTTTTATTGTATTTATGGTTGTGAGCCGCCTAGAGCCTTCAGAGTCAGGTGGTATATACATTAAATTAAAAAAAAAAGTTTAATATCGCATTTATATAGTGCTTTGTGGTTTTCAAAGTTCTGTGCATATATTGTGGTCTTTGCAATCGTTCCTTAAGGTAGGTCAGTATTACCAAGCAGATGGGAGGGGTGAGGCTCAGAGAGACGGGCTTGCCTAAAGCCACCTGGTGAATTAATAGATTAGGCAGATTGGAACCAGGGGCGTCCTGATTTGTAGCTCAGCCCTCCCGCAGCTCTCTAGGGGAGGGCTGAGCTACAAATCAGCTCTCTTTGTGGTTGGTGTTTTAGCTGGTGATGTCACAAAGGCACTGAATCCTGAGTGCTCAGCTAGTCAGCCTCTCTGAGGCTTCATCCTTTGTCGTTCCTAGAGAGAGCCCAAGCGTGTGGGTGGCTTATTTGTCATGGTAATTCACGGTGGGGTCGAAATCACCCCATTAGCTTCCCTTTCTTGTTTTACAACTATGTCTGTCCCACCCATACTGGTGAGATATTTATTAGGAGGAGAAGGTAGGCAGACAAACTTACTCTGTGGAACATGATATAGGTACATAGTAGGACTGTACATCAAGCAAATAATCTGCATCTGGATTGGTTCTGACTCTAGTTGCAGGGCGTGGCCATCTCTTTTCGATAATGCCCCAGGGAAAGCACACAACACTGGGACATTGTTTCCTTCCCTGGTGCACTGAGGAGTGAGTCTCAGTGGGGAAAGGCAACGTTTTAAAGTGCCGCCGCTGCTGTTGCCAGGAAAGGAAACAGATTTCTGGCTAGTAGGGGAGCCTGCTACTCAAATTCAGGCAAGCCCCCACACTCCATCCTTGCAGTTTGGCACAATACACTATTTTCAAATTGGCTTGTATTGGTTGTATCTGATGAAAAATTATTGAATAAAACTTGCATTGGAGCCAATTATTAGCCCAGTCCATCAGCTACGTAGGAAACTGCCTTATACCGAATCAGAGCACGGGGTTCATCTAGCTTAGTATTGGTTACATTGACTTGTAGCTGTTCTCTAAGGTTTTACTGCTATGAATATTTATATACTGCCAAAGTTTTAGGTTTTAGGCAGGAGCCTCTTCTAGGGATGTGCACAAAACCGGTTTGGCATTCGAGCCAGGTTCGAACTGGGAGGGGGAGGCTCGGTTTTGGTTTTGCTCGAACTGCCCCTCCCCCAGTTTGGTTTGAATTCGAACTGGCAGCTCGAGCCTAATGGCTGGTTCGGTTCGAATTCAAACCATCGAACCGGACCGGTTTGCACATCCCTAGCCTCTTCCAGTCCTACCTGGAGATGCCAGGGAGTGAACTGGAACATTCTGCATGCAATGCAGATTCTCTGCCACTGAGTTACAGTCCTTCCTAATAGGTAAACGAACATAAAAAGAGCTATTCTGGATCAAATCAAGAGTCCAGCATCCTGCTTCCCATGGCGGCCAGTCAGATGCCTTCCAGTCAGATGCCTCCTGGAAGCCTGTGTGCAGGGCAGAAGGGCAATGTGATGATCTGTTGTTTCCCAGACTGGTATTCATAGAGGTATACTGCTTCTGCACATGGAGGTTCTATATAGCCATGATGACTAAAAGCTGGGAATTGCTGTTCGGGGGAACACTGATGCCAGTGCTGCTGGATTATTGTACCAATTCGCATTTTCCATGACTAAAAGCAGGTTCCAGAGCTGAGTTGTATATGTATCCCTTGTCTCTTGAGTTGTGTTTTGCTGGAAACTTCTCCCACAATTTTCTGAGAGTTTTTCTTCTTCTCTTCTTTTGCCAACAATGACTGAAAATTGACTCATTCAGTTAAACGTTTGCATCTGGCTGAAAAGGGAACAGAGCGGTCATGCTAAGTTAGTGACTTCTAGAATGAAATACAGGGAGAGAGAGAGAGAGAGAGAGAGAGAGACTGAAGTCTGTCTCTGTGGCATTTGTAGCCACATGCTACACCTCAGGAGCCATGTAGAAAACGTTGGTGCATTTAAACAAGATGTTATCTACCCACCCTCCTTTGGAAAGCCAAGGTTGTGAGCTGAACAGTTTCCCAGAGAGTGGAGGTGACACTCATCTACAAGACTTAATGTCTCTGCTAGGCTTGTGCCAAACGGCTTCGTTCAAGCACCACTTCTGAAGTCTTTTGACAGACAGAAACAGACAGTCCTCAGAGGTACTGGATCAGGCAGGGTATTCATGTGCCACTTCAGAGGCTTTGCTTTGAATTTCTCTGAATTCCCGTTGATCGGGAGGGCCGTAGTTTTCTTGGGCTGGCAAAGCAATTATCATGTCTCCCAGAATGCTGTTGAGAGAAATGCTACTGAAGTGTTCTGCAGCACTTGGACTAAGGCTTAAAGAATAGATGCTAGAAAAGATGGAGACAACAATGGTTCCAGGCACAGGAAAGTTGCTAGGCACCAAGGCACCGCATCCTGTGAAATTTAGAGCTAAAGATGCGCCCACTTGACAGCTAGACTGCAGATTAGGCTTCATTTTCCTCAGAGACTTCTGTCATCTGCCGAGGGATGAAAGTTTGCTTCACTTTGGAATAGTAATTCCAAACAGTTTTATGTGGCTTTTAATGCCCAGGGTGTGTTAAGCACTATGCAGAGTATGGCGGTGAAGACGTTGCCTTTCTATTAGGGGGCTCCTTCCTCTGAATCAGGAAGTTGCCTGTGCCTTGGTCCTGCAAGGCAGCAGCTTGGTTAAGGTGCTGTAGACCCAGAGGAACATAGGAAGCTGCCATATACTGAGTCAGACCATCGGTCCATCTTGCTCAGTATTGTCTACACCAACTGGCAGCGGCTTCTCCAAGGTTGCAGGCAAGGCTTTCTCTCAGCCCTATCTTGGAAATGCCAGGGAAGGAGCCTGGAAGCAGGGAAGGAGGGAGACCCGGCAGAGGGTAGCTTCATATGGAGGGGTTATTATATCAGAAATAGGCAACCTTTGCACTCCAGCTCCCATCTCCCCCAGTCACAATGAACCATCCTGTTCCTAGGGCCCAGGTTCTGGGAATATGACAGGCACCCCACTGGGGGGGGGTCACTGGGCCCCCAGGGTCTCAGTTTCTGAAGGATCTGGGGTTTTTCATGGGGATTAGTGGAGTCTCCTCCTCCTCCTCCTCCTCCTCCTTCTTCTTGAGGGCCTCCTCTGGGTTGGAGTTAAGGTGGGTTTTGACAGAAGCAGGGCACATAAGAAGTTGGATCCGGCAATAAAAAACAAAAACCGTTTAGTCCTTTGTCCTTTTCCCAGTAGAGGCCAGCCCAGTGCTTTTGGAAAGCCTACAAACAGGGTGTGAAGTCTTTTTTGTTGTTGCTCCCCTACAACTGGTATTCAATGGTGTATTCCTTCTAAGCCGGCAAGTTTGGTTTCACTGTCATAGCCAGACCCATGAATTTGAGTAATACCTCCTACAAATTTGCCGAGTCCCATTTTTAAACCATCTATAGTAGTAGCTGTCGCCACATCCTGTAGCAGAGAAATTCATAAATTGATTACTTGTATGACGTACTTTCTTCATAGGACCTCTGTATACAGAATATGTGAATATTAAAATCAAGGCACTTCTAACCAATATGTATTTCTTTCTTATCTGATTAGAATACAGTTGAATACGCATGATAAATATATTAGCAACAAACCTTTTAATTTGCGTTCTTTAACCCTATGGGTTCTTAACACCAATAGGGCAAAATTCAGTTTTGGCCTAATATTTATTGATTCATTTAAAATGTTTCTGTTCTGCTTCTCTGTCTTTTTGAGATGGCTTACAGCAATTCAGAATCTGAAAATTGCATCCCAAAGTGCTAAAATACAATAATAAAATCAATCAAAGCCTGAAGTATGAAAACCGAACGCTTTGCCACTTCAAGACAGAAATGGTTATTGTCAGTTTAGAAATAGATTTAAGTGTTGCTGAGTTTCATAGGTTCTTAAATGGCAGAAATAGAAGCCTGATCACGTTAACATGACATTATTCCAACACAGACACCCAAAGGCTACTCTGAACCCCTTTGCCTCCTGTCTTAGCATATAACCATGGATGTAGCTGAAGGATAATATGGATCCCACAAAGCAATAGGAAGGCACCTAGCTCAGAAACCATCTGTTATTTATGAAAGTAAACAGAAATGGAACATCTGTTTGAAACTTTGAGGAGAAAGTGAGCTGCCTGGTTTATAATCCTTTTGGATCAATGGTGTGCAAAAATTCATAGTATGGGAATCATACCATGTATGGAAGAGCCAAAGAACAGTGACGATCTGTTGCTAGTTAGGATGAACAATAAAAAGTGCATGGTCTTGTGCAACCCCTTCTTAATAATTAGCAATATCTGTTTCCCTGGCCTCTGTTCTTAATATAGAACAATAGGGTTTTATTATGGGAAATACTTTAATTTTTTTTACATCAAGCAAAATTCTTGAAATGTTTTTTAAAGTGAGGCATATTCTCAGTGAAACCATTTTTATTCCATATTTCTTACATGATTAAGAACTGCATACCATATTTCTTACATGACCTCCAGCCTCACAGGCACGATGCCTCTCAATACCAGTTGCAGGGGTGCAACAGCAGGAGAGAGGGCAAGCCCTCAGCTCTTGCCTGTGGGCTTCCCAGCGGCATCTGGTGGGCCACTGTGGGAAACGGAATGCTGGAGTAGATGGGCCTTGGGCCTGATCCAGCAGGGCTGTTCATATGTTCTTAGGAAATGTAGTGGTAGATTTGGAACCTAGAAGATGTGGGTTCAAATTCCAGCTCAGCTATTTGATTAATGGCTTTAGACCTGTGCTGTATCTCAGTCTCTTGTTCTTCTGGATTTGAAGAGTTGACATTTTTCCTTACAGACTTAGTTGACTTATGTTCTCTGGCTCTTCTCTTGTTTTTTAGCAGCATTCTTCAAATGTTTGAAGGGTAAACCAAGCAGATGGGAGAGTTATAGGATTTTTCTACCATTGATTGTAGATCTGTTCCATGATTTATCCAGTAGTTAGGCAAAGCCACCTAATGGCACAGCGGGGAAATGACTTGCGTAGTGAGCAAAAGGTTTCTGGTTCAAATTCCCGCTGGCATGTTTCCCAGAATATGTGTCCTAGAATATGGGAAACACCGGAATGGGGCAGCAGCGATATAGGAAGATGCTGAAAGGCATCATCTCACACTGCACAGGAGGAGGCAAAAGTAAACCCCTCCTGTCTTCTACCAAAGACAACCACATGGCTCTGTGGTCACCAGGAGTTGACACCGACTCGAGGGCACAACTTTACTTTACTTCAGTCAAAGGAAATAACAATAGAATAGCAATTCTTTTATTTTAATGAAGAAAATGAGAATCTAAAAAGGGTGACATATTGGGCAGTGAGTGTGGTCATATGCCACCTATTGGCTACACTGAATAACTTCAGTGATGTGTATGAAAACTCTTTGTAAGAATTCTTCTAGTCCGCCTACCTGGACAGGTGATCATACGGGGCATCTCCTTAGAATGCTTTCAAAAAACTTGAGGCAGGCCATCTTTCCTGCTTCAGGGTTATTAGGGATGGCAGTCTCCTTCTAAAACAGAATGTCCATTGCGCCTAGACAGTTGTAATAAATAATTCTAAGCCAAAAGAATTTGTTGCTTTCTCTAAAGAAACATAATTATTTTTAAATGACAAACTGGACCCTTTGTTGATAAATGTTTCATATTCTGGCTGCTATGCCTGAATAACTTGTGTAAATAATGTATTAGTTCGCAAATGGACTTAGCACATTTTAGCACACACTGCCCTGCACGAAAAGAATGCTAAAAGGGAAACGGTTCGATCCTGTGAGGTGCCAAGCACCTTCAATGCTGAAGGAAGTCCAGCTGGGGAAAGCCAAGGCCATATTTCAGCGCCTTGTAGGCCTAAATGATTGAACAGTACAAAAATCCTGAGTGCAGATATAGTTATCGGCAATTAATAGGGAGATTTGGTGTACTGTGCATGTGCAATTGAAAGTACTGTTCTGTGTTGTAAGAACTGGACTATTGTACAGCCTTCTCCATATTTTTTGTTACTAACAGTTTATTAAATATACAATTCCATAACTTAGCATTCAAAATAATGCAATATACAAGGAAACAGTTATAAATAATACATTGTTTTACCCTCTCCCTCCCAACTTACTATAACTGATCACTCAGATTGTATATGCAATTTATGCCCACAATTCAGTGAACAAACACACAACCCCAATATCCGTGCCCCCAAACAAAATAATTTTTTAAAGAGAGAAAAAGATAAGACAGAGTGTCCCTCTCATCTATTGGGAGGGAAATTGAGCCCATATTTAGTCATCATAACTAGCAATAGATTCAGTCCAGGCAGCCTCTTCTTTCTCAACAGATCATCACAGAACAATAAAATTATAATACTTAGAGTTGGAAGGAGCCCTGGAGGTCTTCTAGTTGATCTTGCTGCTCAGTGCAGAATACTGCGACAGTGATCACTGCAATAGCTCTGTCTCTGGGCAAGAAAGGAGAAAAATTAGAGGCCAGGGCCCTGGGCAAAACTTCAGTTATCCCCCACTCCTCCTTTTAGAAGGGGAAGGGTGTTTAGCTTCTGTCTTACCAGACATAGCACATTGGGGGCTAAGCAACTTCTCCAACTCACACATTTTCTAGAGAAGGAAGAAAAGAAGCAGGTGCTCAAATCCCTGCATGTTTGGATCGCAGCTGGAGTGGAGTTGTTTTCCCCCAAGATGTGTTCAGATTACTCTTTTCCAGTCTATTAATGTTAAAAGTTCAGCAGCACAGGAGAAATGAAAGGGATGGCAAATATCTTTTTATCTGTTGATGGTTATGTCATGCACAGAATGTTGGCCCTTCTCATATAGAATGCTTCCTTGTAGCAGAATCCTGCCTAAAACATCTACTTTAAACAATTATTGGGAAAGGACTATAGCTCAGTGGAAGACTAACTCATGGCTTTGCATGCAGAAGGTCTTCGATTCAGTGAGTCTCAGGCATTCCCAGGTAGGGCTGGGAAATGCTCATCTGAAAACTCCAGAGAGAGGCTTCCTGTCAGTGTAGCATCTATACTATAGACCAGGGCTGCTCAATTTCGGCCCTCCTGCAGATGTTGCCCTACCATAATCCCCGGCTGTTAGCCACTGTGGCTGGGGATTACAGGAGTCATTGTCCAAAAACAGTTGGAGGGCCGAAACTGAGCAGCCCTGCTGTAGACCAGGGATTCTCAACATTGGGTCCCCAGATGTTATTGGACTTCAGCTCCCATAATCCCAAGCCCCAGTGGCCATTGGTTGGGGATTATGGGAGTTGAAGTCCAACAACATCTGGGGACCCGAGGTTGAGAACCCCTGGTGTAGACAATACTGAGCTAGATGGATCAATGGCCTGACTTGGTGTAAGACCCCTTTCTATTTAATCTATGAAACTGACTGTTTCAAAAGTGAAGCAAAATGTGAACAAGCAAGAGATCCTGGCTGAAGAGTAATGGTTTGAGATTTCCCCTTGGAAACAAACCGATACGCATCTGGCACACCTGCAGTGTGACTTCTAAAGACATGCTACGTAGATTTATACTAAATAGGGCTTGTGTATTTATTGAAGATGCCTCTGTCCTATGAAATCATTAAAGCATTGTTCACTAAATAAAACTGCGTTTGACTTTAATGTCTTCTGTATCAGAGTATTTTTATGTATGGCTGCATGGCGAGCAACTAAGCAGCCACTAGAGGTAATAAATGTGATTTAAAATACCTTCGTTTTTGCCCATCTGCACAATAGCATTATAGTCGGAGCTATGCTGTCGTCTCCTTATCTCTTTTGAACTTGGCTTCCATAGGAAAGGGGACAACCATGCCCAGCTAACGTAGGAGGAGGCAGAAACTTGCACTGCACTTCAGATACTGCTGTACACATAGACCATAAAGACTGGCTCCATATAAGAAAAATGTAGCATAGGTTCAGTTCCTATATCAGATCCTTAGAGGAAGGGTTCTCAGCCTTGGGTCCCCAGATTGTGTTGGACTACAACTGGCCTTTGGCCATTGTGGCTGAGGATGATGGAAGTTGTAGTCCAACACGATCTGGAGACCCAAGGTGGAGAACCCTTATCTTAGTAGCATAGTTGCCATTGTCATGTGACTGCTTCTCACACTGCTCTGGTAGTTTAGGAAATAGGGAGACCACGTGGGTAACTTGATTGTTTTCAGTGCCAACACCGGTCCTTCCCCTGAGAGCAGGCACTGTTGAAATATTTGGTATCCATGTTATATACTTCCCCCGTCTCGTCTCCCTGTTTCATTGGTCCTCTTATATTTAGAAGGGGGGAACAACTGGCCCTATTGAGCCCAGTTTCTTTGCAGTGATTTACTAGTGATTATTCCTTTGTGCCATGGATAATGAGGCTTTGAGTCTATGGAAACGCAGGGGTTAGGTTCCCGGACTAAAAAAACCCACCCCAAATTGCAAAAATGGGCCAAATAAAGTGCCCTACCATGCTCCGCGAGTCTCCTGGCATCCAGCAATGGCCCCCAAATGTCTAAAGAAGTCACACATCTTTTCCATTTAAAAATAATTTTTTTAATTAAATGAGCCATAACATTGCTCCTGTAGACAAAATGGCAGCCAGAAATGATCTCTGCAGTCATTTCTGGCCTTCTAGGAGCCACAGATATGTGGGTTTTAACCCTTCCATATCCACGGATAAGGAGGCTGGGTGTCTATTTGACACCTACAGATATGTGAAACGGCAAATAGCGGTTCCACATATAATGAGGTTTGTCTGTATGGTACATATTTTAAATAATAATAAGCCATAAGTTACACCCATTCTAATGGAGCTTACTGGTGCTACCTTCTCATATTATCTGTGCAGTAGGCAGGGGAGTAATTGCAGTGAATCTTCTTCCTGGGTTGTCATGGTAATATGGGAAGCCCTGGCCCATGCAGGGTGAGATGTGGCTCCTTCCCGGCCCATATCGCCCTGGTTGCTTTGGTCTGTATCACGAGCACCCTCAGACCACCACCTGGTAATGCCGTAACCAGTTCCCAGTGAAAGTTAGCCAAGACCCGCGAACAAGTTCCACTTGTTCAGATGCCACTGAGGCCTCCTTTCTGCCAGGACAACCAGGTCATGGGGGAGAGCCCAACCTCCACGCTTAGCTTTTTGGTCTTATCACAATGTAGCACAGACATGTGGCATACACATAATGCGGTCAATTCTAAATCTTCTTCTAAGAACTTGGTACTTAGCTGCAGAGAAAACAGCACTGAATGTATTATTGTCGCCAGGTGTATAGAGCCAATGGAGTGCGGGGAGGGAAGAGATAATTGTCTCTGGGCTGCAGGGCCCTGGGCAGCCCACCAAGATGCCCCATGGGGCTCCCCTTTACTCCATTACCCCCATGCAGGGGGCGTGGCCAGCGCGGGGAATGATTGCGCAGTGGCCTCTCCTTTGTTCCCAGTGCTGCCACCTGCATTGGTGCTCTGAAGGGGGGAGGGGTGTGGCTGGTGCCTGGTGGTGCACTTGGCACTGGCTGCTTTGGCAACTTGTCCTGGGTCCGCCAGCAACCTTGCTACGCCCCTGACTGTCACGACACAAGGATTTGGTCTTGGCCTCCCTCCCTGCCCCTTTAAGTGCCATTGTTCCACATTTGTTGTATAGTGTAGTCGGCAAATACTGTCAGTCTGTTTATTCGTGTGGCCCACGGCCATTGCAGCAAGGCAAATAGGGCTTGGCTGCATAGCCTCAATGGCTCTCGCATCCTCCAGTGAGCCATGATTACCAGTGTTTCCGTGTGTCCTGCCACTCCACTTACACCTTAACCTATTTTGGCTGCTGGCATCAAGGGGATTATGGCTGGCTGACTCAATGTTAGTGAACCAGACTGAATGAAACACTCTGATGGCTGCCTCTTGGCACTTGGCACGAAAATCCTTTTTATGTTGGTTTCAAGGTCGTCAGATATCATTATAGCCGAGTATTAAAATTTTCAAAGAAAGGAGGCAGTGTGTTTGATTTATAGAATAATTATCTTGCTTTAGCTCTAGCTTGGCTTTGGCAATGGTTCTGCAAGCACTCGAAAATTAAATCCATTTTTTATGGCACTACAAGGTATTATCTCACAGCAAATGATAATTAAACACCTGTGAAATCAATTAGCCCTTTAAGCAGGGGGAAAAAAGTTTTCCAATTATGTTTTTGCACCTTCCAAACTTTCCCCCTCCTAATTCTGAAACCAGCAGTTGGGTGGAAAGAATCTTGGAATTCCTACCAATCGCACCAGGGTTGGGGTGGGGTGTTTGTGTGTAAGGCTATCCCTGTGTGGCACTGAAGCTTAATCCAGACGCAGCCAATTTAATGGCGATGGCTCTTGTCCAAGTAGGCTGCATTAGAGCTCACTTCTAGACAACCGTCTCTCTGACACACAGCTGAGCTGTTGGGCTTCCTACAAAAGCTGTTACTCACTTTGTGTTTCGGATGCCAAGTTTTAGTTGACAGCTTATTTAAAAACCACGATACCTTAATGGAAAGCTGCCAGCAAGGCATTCTGGGGAACAGAACCAGGGATTTGCTTTGGGTTCTTTCTCTCCCTCTCTCTCAATATTAAAAATTCATTCATTGCAAATTAGCTGATAGCTGAAACTTAATACACTGGAGCAGGGGGCGGTGGATAAAGAAGAACTCTGCCATATTGTCCTGCGGTATCGTCTCTGTTTAAGAATTCTAGGTTGCGACACTTTAACTGCTCCAGATGCTCTGTTTTGGACGATAGTATGTGTATTTCTGTGGAGCTGCCCATGCTCCTTTCTTGAAGCTGCAAAGACTTGGCAGTTTGCTATCTTGGCTTTGGGCTCCACAGGGAGGACTGGGCGGGGTGGAGGGAAGCACCCCTGTTCTAATCTGGGGTTGATCTCATTAGTATGTCTTCCTGCTGACATGGCAGGCAACTTCCCTGGCATTGTTAACTTGCTCCATCCACCCAACCACTGGTTCAACATGGAACTTCTGCATTCTGTTGGATTGAATCCCTCTGTGCTGACAACAAGTTCTCGTTTTCTGAGATGAATTTAAGAGAAAACATAAAGAATGAGTATTACAGCTTTTGTTCCAAGACATCATATGAAAGGATGATCTAATTCAGTTGCTTTCATTGAAGGCTGTGTTCTGGGCAGCCTTCTTTGCAGCTCTTCAGTGGTGGACCAGTTTCCATCGAAGACTGGAATTTGCCCAGCACTATCTATCTTTCATAGGAAGCTGTTTTATACCAAGTCGGACCATTAGTCCATCTAGCTCAGTATTGCATACGTTGACTGGCAGCAGCTCTCCAAGATTTCAGGTACTCCAGCCTTACCTGGAGATAGGGCATCCCCTCAACTCCTGCCTGTAGGCTTCCAGCAGCATCTGGTGTGTCACTGTGTGAAACAGGATGATGGACTAGATGGGCCTTGAGCCTGATCCAGCAGGGCTGTTCTTATGTTCTTGTGAGATGCTGCAGGGATTGAACCTGGGTCCTTCTGAATGCAAGGCAGATGCTCTTCCACTTAGCTACAGCCCACCCCCTAAAGGGAATAACTTATACTGCTCACATGTAGTCTCCCATCCAAATGAAAACCAAGGCAGACCCTGCTTAGCAAAAGGAACAATTTGTGATTGCTACCAAAAGACTAGAGACTAGCTGTGCTCCCTGAGAGTTTGGGATGTGTTCTAGGTCACATTCTCAGTTCAGAATGATGAGGCTCCCCAATAAATCTTTCCAACAGTCTATTTGGACTTGAATGTTCATTTCGAATACCATCATCAGAATATTTTGCAATGTTTCAGTTGTTTCCTTGCAAGACAGATTGGTGAGGAAAGGATTCATGGAATGTAGAGAATTCGAAAAACATGAATTAGTCTTTACTAGTCAACTTTACTAACAGATTGGTTTACTAGTTGGCAAGTTGTGATATCGAGATCTGGGGTTCACCCTCTAGCCCAAAGCCTTCAACTCACCTGAAATAATGTTGAGCCATCATGGAACTGGCCAGGCTGGTTCTCTGTCTAGACTGAAAGAAAATGGTTTTAGAAAGTGGCACGAAGAGGATCAAAGTTAAAATTAGCAGGGGACTGAGTCACAGTAATTATTAGTAAAAATGGTTCCCAGGGTAGATTATAATCTCTTCAGTGCCATGACAAGAGGAAATCCTTAAACTTTAGAAAGAATGTGTGGTATGGCTCATTAATTGGTGCGGAGCCCTTGCTGTCTGCTTCTGCTGGTTGGGATAATGGAGAACCAGGAATTTAGAGCAGCTGCCTAATCCAAGCTTTGATTGACAGGGCTGGTACAATTTTTCCCCCTCTGTGGGGGAAAAATGCTGTGTGTTAGATCAAGAAGTTGAAATTACAGGAATGTTCTGCATTCTGATAATTGCCGACACAGCACTTCAGTGTTTACACCTGCATGATAGATGAGGTCGTGTATGTTTTCTCAGCTACGGGTGGTAGAAAGGAGGGATATTTCAATTAAAGTGTGAATAAATTAGAATTGATTACAAATAGGGCCATTTGTTTATACTGCCTAAAAAGGTATTAGCTGAAAGCGTGCATCACTTAACCATTGTGGAAAGGAGCCTGTAAGCTAATAAAATGTATGACAGATCTTTGTGGAATGACGTGAGGGAGAGTTTGCTTCCCCCGGACCCAGCAGCAGGAACAAAACTGGTAATAAAATTACTTGAAGCACTTTTTGGCTGGGAAGTCTATTGTTATAGCATAATGGCCTTGAGGACCAGTGTGGCAACTGGAGAAGAGGGAAATGAGGCCTTCTTGCAGGAAAAAAGCTTAAAATCAGAGTTGGCTTACTCTCCAATATTAGAGAGAATCATGTATACTTCATTTACCTGTATAAGGTAATCCTAGATTAGTCCCCCCCCCCAGTTCTTTGATGTTAGAAATCGAGGGGTCAGGTTGAGTAAGGAAGGCCTCACTCTGAATGCACGAGTGCACACACTGCCTTGATCCTGCCACCCAGAACAAAACTCATTCCACACATGGATGAAAAAAATTAGAGAGAACACTGGTTTCATTACTCGTGGTTGTAGGTGAGGTACGCTATATATGTATAACCTGTATTTAACCAGTATTTTAAAAGAGGCTAGTCTTAAATTCAGAGTTGTCTTGTATTCATGTAAATTTGATAGCATGAAATTGTTCACATATGGCCCTAATGCATAGGCAAGAGATTTGGGTTTGTGTCCACCACTTCTACACATAGTACTTTGAATATGAATCAAGTGGGATCTGCTTGCTATGACTTACCTGCTACACAAAAATGTGGTGGGTAGATCTCAAAAGCAAGGCCTACTCACATAGGCCTTGCTCACATTCAAGATTCTACATACAGTGAAGAACGTGTGTGAGCCCCAGTCCCACAGCTTGCTGTGGGTGTATGGCCTAAATTGTGGGGTTGTTTGTTATCCCCACCCCATAGATTTGGAAGGAACAGTCAGGCTATGCAATCAACCTGTTTCAAAGGAGAACTTTGGTCACCCTTTCTCATTGCACACATTGACCCAAACATTCTGATGCAAGCCAAGTGATTTGGTGGGGATGTTTAAAAATCTCTACACCATTTAACTTCAAAACATACATTCCACACAATCCAGAAAACAAAACATTCCACAATGACATGTCTTGAATTCTGTGCATTGTTTTATATCTTTCTTCCATAAACATCATTTTCAGAATTTGAGGATTTACCACGCACTAGATTCCCAAGAAATATTCATAGCAGGGTGATTTGGACAATACCTTACCAACCCACACAATTAGAAAGGGGGGTGCTCCGGGATCACACCTGTCATGACATCTTCTACAGACATCCTGACACCTTCCTGGCACATCCCTTTATCATGTGGTAGGGGGCTGTTCACCCAGATGGCTACTCTACACATTCTTCAAACTCATGACAAAGTGGCTGGAGTCAGCTGTTTTAGCAACCTCAATTTTCCCAGGAAGTGCTCTGTGCCACCCTAATATGTCCTCAAGGGCCACGCAGCCCTCAGGGACATATTTTCAGAGGGCACAGAGGGCTTCTGGGGGAACAGAAGGTCATTGAAATTATCTATCTATCTATCTATCTACCTACTTGCATACAGCATTAGTCTGGAGCTCTTCAGAAGTGCTGCTGCTGCACCGGTTCTTCTCCCATTGCACTGGTGCTTCACCAGGATGTCAGCCACTGATTTGGAGCTGGCAGGAGTGAAATTGTACCACTGCTATTCTAGATTCTTGGAGATCAAAGGAGAATTTGGACTCTTCTAACAATTGTCTTTGCCTCACGATTTGAGAACCGTTGGGCATATACCCCAAAGTATTTTGGTAGAGAGAATGCTAAATAAACTTAATCTATGTTCAGGAGCTAGCTATCAAACTCTCACTGCTGCTCAGGAGTTACTTCTACTGCATCTTCATTTGTTTTGTAACATGTTAATACCCACAGCTGGAATCAATGCCCTGTTCTCAAGATTCCTACAAAGCACTCCTCAGTCCTGACTCACCAGGTACTGCTTTCATTCAAGGGTCATTTCACATGCCATGCAGAGACAAGCCCAGGCTTGCAGTTGTGTATGCACGCAACAAAGAGTGGCAGCTAGTCGTGGCTCCATACAAGTTTGCCAGTTGGATAGACATGTGTTTGCTGCATGCATCCACACTTTTTACATCTCTCAGTGTATATTTAAAGCATTTGAGATCTGCACATAAGCAATGTAATATGTGAAATGGCCCTGAGATTCCCACACAGCACATTTCTGCCTGATGTCAGCTACCACAGAACACAAGCCACTCTTGGCCTCTAACCCACACTAGATTCCAGGTTTCTGAGATTCTCTGACTGTATATTTCTGGAGTGCTCTTCAGCATAAAAATTACAGGTAATGTGGCACATTTCTAAAATTACTCACTAGTGTTTTTAGATTTTCTGCTAGGAGTAATAGAGCTGAGATGGGTGGGAGCATTTTCATCCGACAGACAAAGCATCCCCGTCCAAATGGAAGCTCTTAGATGCTTGTTATCCCACAATCTGTTACATGGCTGGCTTTTGCTGGGTGTTGATGCATTTTACTGTGTTAAGAGGCTATGATTCAGATTTCTACAAAGGGACCCTGGTGAAAGGTTGCCGCTTGCATAAGCACTTCACACATTCAAACAGTTTTCTGCAAATGTATGGGGATGTTTGTCATAGCTCTTCTTTTATATTGGTCACATTCCTAACATGATGTTTCTGAGTCCAGACACTGCTAATTTTCTAATCCTTCAGGTCTCTCAAAGTTCCCGACTTGGTAGTGAGCATACACTGGCCCTAAGTGTAGGAAGATTCTAGATTTGGAAAGAATCCCAGGTCCCCTCATCCCTTAGTTGTGTGAGTAGGTGAGTGGCCAGTATGCAACTATCACAAAGCTGGTTGTACACATAGTGATATAGGAAGCTGCCTTTTCTAGAGTCAAGCCATTGGCCTGTTTTATTGCCTACACCAGTGGTTCCCAAACTCCAGATGGGGAGCCTCCAGATGTTGCTGAACTACAGCTGGGGCTGATGGGAGTCGTAGTTCAGCAACATCTGGTGGTTCCCAGTTTGGGAACCACTGACCTACACTGACTGGCACCAGCTCTCCAAGGTTTCAAGCAGGAGTCTTTCCCCCAGCCTTACCTGGAGATGCCCAAGGTTGAAGCTGGGACCTTCTGCATGCAAAGCAGACGCTCTACCACTGAGCAACAGCCCCATTCCTGAACATCATCTTGGTCTGTTATTTCCTGACCTCTACATACGAATACAATGAATATTTATATACCACTTTTCAGCAAAAATCCCCAAAGAAGCGGTTTACATAGAAATAAATAAATAGGCTCCCGGTCCCCAAAGGGCTCACAGTCTAAAGCAAGAGATTCTTCCCTCTGAGATACTTTGGAATTAAAGGTGACGGAGGCCTTTCCCTTCTGGTTGGCTACCATTCCTCAGAAAAAGTGAGTTAGCAGGATGTCCACTGCACAGCTTGGATGGCTTTAAGCTGGGCTTAGACAAATTTACAAAGTTAGACAAAGTTAGACAAAGTTAGCAGGACAGGTCTATCAATGGCAACTAGTCTGGATGGCTTTGGACTACCTCCAGGTTCAGAGGCAGGATACCTCCCAATATCAGTTGCCGAGGAGTAACAGTGGGAGGTGGAGGTATGTGCCTTCATCTCCTGCTTTTGGGCTCCCCAGAGGCATCTAGTGGACCACTGTGGGAAGCAGGATGCTAGACTTAAATAGGCTTTGGGCCTGATCCAGCAAGGCTCTGCTTATCTTCTTATGAGACATGCAGAGCATGCCTAGCATTTACGAAAGTGACCCCCTGCAATAAGGCTGAGAGTCTTTATTCCTTTTTCTGGGGCACAGCATTGCAACCCACTCAGCGGCGTTCCCAGCAATTATTGCGATCAACAGGTAGACTTAGTGGCAATGAATGAAATACTGTGGCCGTCCTCAGTGTCTCTGGCCAGCATGAGGTCACCTTTACTTGTCTTGTTTCCAGCATTAACAGACTTACAAGCATATGAAGCTGTCTTCTGACTCCAATTACAGGTCCATCTAGGTCAGTACTGCCTGCACTGATAGTAGCTTTTCAGGGTTTCAGCTTGAAGTCTTTCCCAGCCCTACCTAAAGTTACCAGGGATTGAACAAGGGAGCTTGTGCATGCAAAGGTGATGCTTTTTCTCTGAGCTATAACCCGGGTTCCAAAAAGAATTTCTCTTTCTCTGGGGTAAGAACATGCATTTTTTGACATACATAAAAAAAATAATTGCTATCTCATCTGGTCTTGTGCTAGGCCTGTAGTCCCAAACTTAAAAGCTTCTTCATGTCTTTGTTTCTGCTGAAAGATTCAGAAGTGCCTGATTAAAGCAGATCCCAGATTTATTTTATTTTATTTTACTTCATTTGCCATAAGGCCTGCTCAGTTAGTCTCTTAAGTCCATTGATGTATAATTTGATTAAAATATCCCTTAGGTCTTTTATCTTTACCTACAAATCTTGATTGTAGTCTAAAAGTGGTCTCCGTTTTTCCTTGATCTTCTTCCAAGTCTAATATAATGAACTAATCCATTTCTCCAAGAAGGTTACTGGCTGTCTATCTTCTGTTCCTTCAGGGACACCTCTTAAGAAGGATATCATTAAACGTATTTGGTTCTTAATAAGAAGTGAATGCATATATGCTGCCAACTCTTCTCCCCCTCCCCCCCACGCACACACTTAATTCCCAACTTGCACATAGTTCATCATTAACCTATAGAATCCATTGCCAGAATATACTGTGAAGTCTAGAAGTACTCGTGGCTTTAGAAGGGGGTGAAATGAAAAATCCTTGGAGGATCTTACCGGTGGTTCCAAGTTTCTCTTCCCCTTGAAGTGGTCATTGTCTGCTCTCTCTTGATGTGTCCAAACTCCACCTGGACGAGGCCAGGCTTGGTGAAGGAGCAAAGAAGCAAGATGATTGCCTAAACCCCACCTGGACGAGGCCAGGCTCAGCGAGGGAGCAAGGCAATACGGCAGGGCCATTGCAAGGCCAAGCAGGACTCCTGCACCCGGATGGGTTGCCACTGCTAGGCTGAGGCTGAGGTGGCAAAGTAGGAACCAGGAGGTCTCCACCCGTCTCCTGGCTGTCTCCTCCCCCACAGCTGAGCTAGGTCCTGTCTCTTCGTGATGCCTCCACCTGAGGAAACCTTTCCAGGATCTGACTGTGAGCTGCTGGGCACTGCTCCTGGGCTCAGCATCAGCACTCCCGGGGGTCTGGTGGTGATGCTAGTGATCTTGCAGCAGGAACTGGATCTAGGGTTTGTGGAGTACCATCTTCCAAGCCTTGAGGGATAGGAAAAGGCAACAGAGGGATCTCTGGTTCTGCTTCAGGGAACTGATTAGTCACAGGATCTGGATAAAGAAACGGGCTGGCCAAGGGCTGTTCTTCAGGGGACTCTCCCTCAGAGGACTCTCTGGGGTCCGGGCTGTTCTCTGTTCCTGCTGCTGCCTCTTCTGGTGTGGGGCAGAGAGATCCCTCACTTCATGGTGGGGTGCCTGTTTGTTCTCTTCCCAGGAGCCTTTTAAAGGGGAGCAGTTTGGCCTTGCCTCTCTGTCCCCTGCACATCACAGGGGGGTTGTGAGGCATTCTCTTAATTTGCGTAAGATAGCCAGAGAGACAAAAGCACATCTTCCTCTTCTCTCAGGCAGCCTATAACGTGAGAGCAGACTGAGTGCCCCCCACCCTGTCACAGAGGAGGAGGGGACAGCTCCTGGAAGGAGAGGAAATTTCTCTCTCTGCCTCCTTTCTGGGACATTCTGTACAAAATGAGACGGACTACAAGTTGTCTTGTATGGAGTCAAAGTATTGGTCCATCTCACTCAGTATTATCCATTCTGGCTGGCATTGGCTCTCCACGGCCTCTGGCAGATCATTTTCTCCACTCTGCCACCAGAGGCCTCTTTATATCTAATATTACATTTTATATGCCACCTTTCTTCGAGCTTGGATGGAATACGTGGGGTTCAGCGTTCCCTCTAAGGCGTGTGCGCATACTCACACATTTTTTGATGTCCGCTCAGTTTATTTTAGATCCCACTCCGGTTAAATAAGGAAGGTCCCACTCTGTGTGCACACACTGCCTTGATACGGCTACCCAGAACAAAACTCATTCTGCAAACCGATGGAAAAAATTAGGGGACACTGGTGTGGGTTCCCCAGTGGTCTCTCCCTCCCATCCATAGTGACTGTATCTTGTGCCTTCAGGCTGTTTCCTGGGACTTTGAACCAGAGATGTCAAGGAGTCAATCTGTAACATTTGGTATGTAAAGCATCTACCAGTGAGTTATGGGCCCGTCCTCAAATTTCCTGCCCTCTTCAGCTGCAGAGTCTTCCTCTGTACCCATGGCTGGATGTGGCCTCATTGTTACTATTCATAACAGAAGCACACCCTTCATGGTGTGAGACACTATCTTTCCAGAGTACCAAATGCTGAGGATTAACACTGAGATTATCATAAACTCTTTTGGACATTCCTGAGACATATGGCTTTCCAGTGTGAAAGGACAGCAAGAAAGTTAGCTAGATAGATCCTTTGGGGTCACTTAGCATATAAGTTTTCCATTTTGTATATTTTTGGTAAATCTGAGCGAAATGTGCTGTGTTCACTTGTTTTTACCCGTGTTTCCTCTTTTTACACATTCATATTTCCTCCTCTCTTAGTCAGCCTCCAAACCTGATGTTCCTGTCCAGAGCATTAACTGGATTTTACATTTTTAGCACACTAATGATGGGGAATATAGGACCGGCATATATTAGCCCTAAGGGGGATCTATTTTGGGCATGTGTTAAACTTGCCTGTCGTGAGACATATGCTGAAAAGACACAACTTGGTGCATGGGGAAAGGAAATGTTTGAGAGGCAGCAACAGCTTTTTAACTGCCTTTTCTTAATATTTTCCCCCTTCTGTGAATAGACTCATGCAGGCTGTTGAATTCCATTGCCTGTTTTGAGAAAAAGAAATTTCTGTTAGTGGCGGTTAATTATTGAGCTTATAAGCAGGGTAGTATCAGCTCTGTGATTTTATGGGAACACAGAGTAGAACTGAAACTGTATTAGCTTCCCGAAAATCTCCACTTTGTTTGTTTGTTTGTTTGTTTGTTTGTGGCAAGCTGCTAGTCCTTAGGTTTTGGAGATTGTGGCTGAATGTGTGTGAGTAATGCCTGTTGAAACATCAGAAACTAGATGACTGGCTGAAATCTGTTAATGTCTGTGGTGTAGAGCCAGGACCCTGCATAGATTTCTCTGACTAGCAGAGCTATAACACACAGATTAGTAAATTGCTAATTAAACTTAGCACATCTATAGTAAATTAAATGATTAAAGATTAGTACATGTTGCAGGATAAATAATGCAACAAAAGAGAAATTTTGCATTTTGCTCAATTTACATGATCTATTTAGGTTGCAGAATCTATCATTTTCATTGTGCAGAATTATGGATTGTTTAAGCAGATGAATTTATTTACTAATATATTTATTTTAAGCACTTGCAAGCCTATTAAAACAGAATGGAGTTATGCCTACAGTAGAGGAGCACAGACAGCACCCCAGGAAACAGCCCCTATCTGATTGCTTAGTGATAGGTTGCCAGATTTTTCTGTCTGCCCCTGCTCCTGTGCCTTTTAACAGTAACTTGATGTGCTAGTGATAATGCTGGTCTCTCCTGCCATGAAAAGCTGTGCCTGCTGATTTCTTGAAACCATGCTATTAAAGACATAGGAGCATACCCAGATAGTTTACGGTAGTCAGTTGGACAACGGTAGTTATTTGAAGTACAACCTGTATCCCTTTCTCTAGTGTTTCCATACACATTTGTGTGCCATATTGGTTTAGTTGGCTGGGGACCACAACAGAAATTAAGAAACCCAACTGTGCATCATTGCAGCCATGGGTTGTAATGTTTTCTGTAAATGTAATAAAGAAGGTTAGGTGAAAAGTTAATTTTTTTAAAAATGAACAAGCAGGATAATGGATAGGAGTGAGGTCCATTCAACTCAGTACTGACTGACAGTAGCTCATCAGGGTTTCAGACAGGGATCTGAAATTGAATTAATTATTATTAATCAAATCAATCATCAGCATCATCCTTCCCAGCCTTACCTGAAGTTGCCAGGGATTGAAGCTGGGAGAGAGATGAGGTATGGAAGAGGGCAACCAAAATGATCAGAGTCCTGGAGCACCTTCCTTATGAGGCTAGGCTACAGCACCTGGGACTTTTTCGTTTGGAAAAGAGGCGACTGCGGGGAGACATGATCGAGGTGTAGAAAATTATGCATGGAGTAGAGTGGACAGAGAGGAATCTTTCTCCATCTCTCACAACACTAGAACCAGAAGTCACCCCATGAAACTGAAGGTCAGGAAATTTGGGACCAACAAGAGGAAGTACTTTTTCACACAGCACATAATTAATCTATGGAATTCCTTGCCATGGGATGGGGTGAGGGCCACCAGCTTGGATGGCTTTAAAAGGGGCTTAGACACTTTTATGGAGGAAAGATCTATCAATGGCTACTATTCTGGTGGCTGTGGCCTCAGAGGCACGATGCCTCTCAATACCAGTTGCAGGGGAGCAGCAGCAGGAGAGAGGGCATGCACATACCTCTTACCTGTGGGCTCCCCAGAGGCATCTGGTGGGCCACTGTGTGAAACAGGATGGTGGACTAGATGGGCCTTGGGCCTGATCCAGCAGGGCTGTTCTTATGTTCTTAATATATACCATGCATGCAGACCTACACAAATCTCTTTCAAATTGTTAGAACAGTTATTTTATTGATTGATTGATTGTTAAATTTCTACACCGCCTTTCATTCAAATAATCTCAAAGCATTCTTGGATATGAAACTGCTACCTTCAGAGCCCTTTCTGTCATAAATCTGTTAGCTTGCCTAACCCAACAGGATTTACAACCCCTTCAGCTCACCCCCTGTGAGTTAAACAGAAAGTAGCAGTGAAGCTGCATGAAGGAAAATGAAAGACTCACAAAGAAAAATAGTAGTAAATGAATAAAGTCCCCTGAACTTAACTAGGTACCCCCCTCTACGATAACTTGAGTAATAACTGAAAAGAAAACAACAGAGCAAGGAATGAATAGAACAAAGGACACCAGAGCAAGGAATTAACGGAACAAGAAACAACAGAGCAGGAAAGAACAGGACAAGGGCAAACTGGAACTCGAAAGGTTGAGGAATTCTAAATAGGAACACGGTCTGCGGTAAGCAAAAGTTGCTAACAGCAATCTGTGCAACTAACAGACTGCTTAATATAGGGCTCAAGATAACCAGCAACCAATCAGGCTTTCCTGAGTCAGCACTTCCACTTCCTCTCCTGTGATATCCTGTGCCTGCATGTCTTCCATTGAGCCTTCCTCTTGAGACGTCTTCTCAAGACAGGCGAAATCCCCACCTCTTCCTGATTAGCCTCCTCAGCACTCATGTCTGGCAGCTGTCCCAATTCCTCAGCTCCAGAGTCTGTTCGCCAAATCCTGATGCTGTGCCTCTAAGCCTGAACTCCCAACCGAGTCCTCCCATTCCTCCTCTGACTCTTCTGAGTCAGTGGTCTGAGCCATGACACTTTATCGTGACCAGTGAGAAAGGGCAATAGGGTTAGCGGGGAGGAACCCCTGAAGAGCTTGCCTCCCTGCACATGAGCAGTTTGCTTTCCTTGGGCAGGCGGATTGCCCGCCCAGACGAGCACTGGCTGCTGCCAGTAACTTTGAGGGTCAGGGTGCCGGTATGCAATGTCCTGCCCCCTGGAGGTCCAATAATGTACCCCATGAGTGTGTGGTGCATTATAGGGACCCCGCTCCCTGAGTCTACAAGCCCTGGCTACTTGTAGCCACGGCTGACAGACGATCGGAAAAACAAGATTAAGGGAGCGCTTGCTGCCTTAACCTTGTTGTAGAGGGAGGCTCCATAAGCGGGTTTGCCACCGCAGTGGCCTGATCCCGGCCTGATCCCGGCGGTACACATACGCACGTGCAAAACCAGGCTGGGTTTCCTTAGCCCGGTTTTGCACGCTTGTGTGAATAGCCTCACAGAGTCAGACCATTTGTCCATCTTGGTCATTATTGCCTTCTCTGACTGGTAGCAGCGCTCCAAGTTTCAGAAGCGGCTCTATTTCCCGGCCCCACCTGGAGGTGCCAGGGATTGAAGCTGGGACCGCTCTGCCACTGAGCTGTGGCCCCTTCCTTACACACCCTTCACTCATTTAGCAGTTTCTCTGTTACTTTTAAAACTACAAAATGCTAGTTGAGTCTCTGTGGACAGAATCTTAATCCATTCTGAGTGGTCTTTTCTCTTGCAAGTTATGCAAACTAGCTTAAGCAGAAGACTTCCTAAATGCTAGGGTTTGTGGTTGAAAATTGACTTTATGTTGCCTTTGTAAAAATAAATGGAGAGTAGACCTGGACTTATATATTTCTATATATACCTCGCCCCACTTCTGAGAGAGAGAGAGAGAGAGGGAGAGAGAGAGAGAGAGACTAAAAAAATTCAGTGCCTGCAGGCTATGATTAAATGAGATGATTACAGCTGGGAAAATTTCCGTGCACGAATTACTGTCAAAGTAGCACCTATCTGCAGAGCGTAGAAATCCTTGGAGAAATATTGTACATGCATGTATGTGTTTGGGTGGGGGGAGTGGGGGCAGAGCAGCAGTGGCGAAAGATATTTAATCTTGATCCTTTTTGTCTCCGAACCAGCAGGCTGGCAGGTTCAGAGCCAGGCTCAAGTTTGCCAGAAGCACAATTAGCTAATAACTGGCTTGAAACTGTTAGGGGTTTGATGTGTGTTTTTGGTAAATGGTTTTGAAATGATTGATGGAATTGGAAAGGAAACAGTAGGGTCTAGCTGAATACTTTAATTTTGAGGAACGGGGGTCATTGGTCCTTTATGTTTAATTGCCATGTTTTGTTTCTGCGCTTGTGCAAACCAGTCTCACATAACACCTCCCCCCACACACATACACACAGACAGACAGAGCCAGAAAAGCTCTTTCGCTCTCTTTCATTGCTAATGTGTCCTTTACTGACCTGCAGGTATGCAGTGTGACTTGTTCTAACTATTTTTCTTCCTTTCCTGGTTGATTAAGGGAAATTTGTATTGGTGCCTGATTGCTCTTGGTGGGCTTTCCTGACTGTCAGACCTCTTTCTCCAGTGACAATAGATTGATGCATTCTTGTGCAGCTTTTGCATCAATATAACTGGAACTGAAAGCCTGGATCAGCTAATGGGATGCATTACATTAATTCATTAATCATACTTTTAAAATGTGGATTTTAAAAAATCAGATGTTAATTAGAACTATTTTCCTCCATCCAAGATTTTTGTGCAAAAAACATACAAAAAACCCTCTAGGAAATGAGTTTAATATGATTTTCCAAATAAATAAATTGATTTAGCGAGACTGTTTAGTTTTTAGTTTTTGGTTTTTTTAAAGGTGTGTGAGAGAGGGAGGGAGGGAAGGAGAGAATGCCACTCTATTCCAAGGGTAGCTTGCAATTTGTGGGGGGAAATCCCAAGAAAGGGAATATTTATATTCTGCTTTTCAAACAAAAAATAATCTCAAAATGGTATGACAAGACGATTCCCTGTCCCAAGGAGATCCACAGTCTAAAAAGAAACACCAGCAACAGCCATAGGGAGCGACACGATGCTGCATTAAATATGGACAGTTGCTCTTCCCCTGCTAAGAGTCACCAATTTTAAAAGATGCCTCTTTGCCCAGTGAATTTCAATGTTCTCTTCTAGTGCCACACCTTTCCCACATCTCCTTGACTCCCTCCCAGTGAATGCAAACTTAACCTTCATTAAATATCCTCCAAATGTCACCTATATAGAGATTCTGTCATTTCTCATTGAGCCGTCATTTCAAAGCAGGATAATTGACTAACAACCTAGTCCTAAAACTTGCTGTGCCAGAACCTTCTCTTAGAACATACCAACAGCAGTCACCGCGCACCTGCATGCTAAATATGGAGCAAGCATCTTGGCCCCATACTGGTCCCTAATCTCAGGCTTCCTACCTCCTAGGTCTCTAGTCTACACATTGCATATTTAGTGCAGACAAGCAGAGCTCCAGGAGAGCAAGAGTGGAGTTCATCCTAGGCTTTCCATTCCTCGTTCGTGCTCCAAGCTGCAGTCTCTGTGGTGGCGTTGTACACTCCACTATGGGAGTGTGCAGCTTGATCTCCTGGGAGATCAAGGCAGGAGGCAGCAGTGCAGAAACCACGAGGGAGGAGACCTCAAGGTCAAATATTCAGAGGCAGGACCAAGGACTGGTTTGTTTGCCAAGAGCCTGCAGAAGGGCTGCTGACTTAAAATACAGATTTCCAGTGCATTTTTGAGGCCTGCTCATTTGTTGCTGCTGCCAGGGCTGGCATTTGGAAAAATAGTGCCCTGGGCAAGGAGGACCATTGATGCCCCCCTCACACTTTTTTTTAAAAAAAATTATATTTTATATCCCACTCTTCCTCCAAGGAGCCCAGAGTGGTGTACTACATACTGAAGTTTCTCCTCACAACAACCCTGTGAAGTAGGTTAGGCTGAGAGAGAAGTGACTAGCCCAGAGTCACCCAGCAAGTATCATGACTGAATGGGGATTTGAACTCGGGTCCCCCCAGTCCCATTCCAGCACTCTAACCACTACACCATGCCGTTGTTGCCAAGTTGTGTGGCTTGTGCACATTTGCAAAACCTGGTTGAATGACAGGCCTGACTCCTGTTCTCTGGCTTTCCCAGCTTATGCCCACGAAACGGGGCCCAGAGTTTGCCCCTCCACAGTTTGCTGCCACGGCCCTGCTGCTTCAGTTCTGGGATCCCCCTGAAGTCTTACAGGCCTTCCAAAGCTGCTTCTTCATTCTTCTTCCCTCTTTCTCCCACGTTCATGGCAAACAGTCCACTCGGCCCCCAGCCAGCCACAAGCTCAGATCAGTGTCTCCCTTCAAGGAGGCACCCTGGGCAACCCACCCGGCTCACCCACTCCAAAGGCCAGCCCTGGGTGCTGCTGAGGAGCAGCTGGGGTTGATGCAGGGAGCAGGCCAGTTCAGACAAAGCAAGTGCAATGCCAGAGAGGCCCAGAGAGACCTGTACAAGCCAATGGGGTCATCATAGGCACTGCCAGAGCAGGCTACTGTGGACCTCTGCCTAAGCATACTATAGGAGCACCTGTGCCATTCAGTCAGTCCCACCATCTCTATTTCTCTGCCACCCCTCAGACATGGTCATGAGGTATTTCAGGGCATAATCCCCCTGCATGCCTTCACCCACAATCCACAAGCTTGGACTGCTGGCAGGGAGGCCTCCCTTCCTGTTAGGAATATAGGAAGCTGCCATACTGAGTCAGACCATAGGTCCATCTCGCTCAGTATTGTCTACACAGATTGGCAGCAGCTTCTCCAAGGTTGCAGCAGGCAAGAATGTCTCTCAGCCCTATCTTGGAGATGCCAGGGAAGGAACTTGGAACCGAGATGCTCTTCCCAGAATGGCTCCATCTCCTAAGTGCTCCATCTCCTTACAGTGCTTACACATCAGGTCTCCCATTCATATGCAACCAGAGTGGACCCTGCTTAGCTAAGGGGACAAGTCATGCTTGCTACCACAAGACCAGCTCTCTTCCAGGAAGGATCCCTGGCCTGTATTCTAGCTGTGCTGGTCTGACGTGGATATCATCATCCCTGCTTACTCTGGGGTTTTGTTTGTTTTGGGGGTGGGGTGGTTGTTGTTTTTTGGCCATTTCTCTTCTCTAAGTATGATGCCAGCTTTGCAGATGTGAGCTTGTCCAGGGATGATTCTAACCAGATGTGCAGCACCAGATGTTTATAGTTTCATGCACCGTTACACCAGGGCTTGTTGTTAATTTATTATTTCCCTCTTTCTGTCTCTTTCTCTCCTGTTAGGTATGATTATCGTGAAATGCTGCACAATGCCACTTTCTGTCTGGTCCCCCGTGGCCGGAGGCTTGGATCCTTCAGGTTCCTGGAGGCCCTGCAGGTAAGATCAGCATGTGACTAAAGGCTTAGAACCGTTTAGCACTCTTGTCAGCTAGAATTTTGTGCTGTGTGATAGCGAGGCAGGGGAAGGCGGATTGGAGATTTCATTTCCCTAATAGCCCATAATCCAGCATTCGTACTTCAGGAGCAGTTGGCAGCTATTTCACAGGAGGCATTCAGCACTGAGCTTCGTATGCAGATGGGACTGTTGTTTTACCTCTGCGGAGAGCGTCTCCCCCACAAACCATGGAAAGGACCAAAGCTGGGTTGAATTAGCCTCACGGCATCTGTCAAACAGAAAGGGAAAAATCTATATTCCTCAGAGAAATGCTGACTTCATCCAACCAGGAAGTTAAAAGGAAATAAATAATACAGCTTATTGTTTTAATTCAGCCGAGACAAAATTGCCTATAAATTCTGCCTGGGTTTTTGCATTGCATACTAAATAAGTTTTAAGCGATGACTTTGCCGGGTTGGATTTCCAGCAGTGGCAAACTGCAAGAAGGAAGCATGTCCAGAGTTAAAATGACACCAAATACATTGGAAAAACAAAGGAAATGCTGTCAGCAGGGTTGTGTGGGTGGCGGCATTAATTGTGCCATGGCCTCATGGCATCAGTGCTTGACCCCACATTGATCCACTAGGATTTCATGAGGCAGATATTGGAAAATGTAGGATCAGGTATAGATTGCAAACCTACAGGGTGGAGACATCACCATTGTCCATTTCGTATTGTGAATTTGTGAGCAGGACCCAAACTAAGTTAGTCTTGAATAAGTGCCATTGAAATAAAACAACAAATTAGTGAGGACTTAAGTCCAATTAGTTTCAGTGGGGCTTAATCATGACTAACATGGTCTGGATCCTGCCTTGTGTCTTTTCCTTTTCCTGGTATACCTGCCTCCATGTTAAGTGGTTTACTGTGGTGCCAAATCAGGCCTGCTTGTGTGGAAACAAAACTGGACATCTGATACGTCTGACAAGAGTGTGCAAGGTTACTGGAAGGGGTCCCACAAGCCCTTATCGTTCATTTTAAAGTATTGAGCAAGTCACTTCCGCACGGAAGATGAGTATGTGTGTGTAATAGAGATGTGTGAAAGTTTTTAAGCTCGTAACAGGCGGTTTCGAGTGTTTCAAGCCTGGAACAAAACACCCTTCAAATAAAGGGCCTTTTTTGAGCTCGAAACAAAACAACCCCCCTTTGACTCAAAGTGTTTTGTGTGTCATTTGGGAGAGCTGTTTTTCTGGGGAGAGTTGGTCTACCAATTGGGGTCGGCGCGTAGACCAGGCCTCCACACTGGACTTAGCGTGTCAGCCCACCTTGGAGGGCTGGTCCACCCACCGCGTGGGGCAATTAGACCAGGCCTCCACCCTGGACTTAGTGTATCAGCCCACCTCAGAGGATTGGTCTACCCAGTAGACCAGTCCTCCCAAGGCAGGCCGACATGCCAGGTCTGGAGTGGAGGCCTGGTCTACCTGCCTCACATGGTGGGAGGACCAGTCCTATGAGGTGGGCCAGAGCGGAGACCTGGTCTACCCGCCTGACAATGCAAGTAGATTAGTCCTCCAAGGCAGGCCGGTGCACCAGGTTTGGAGTGGAGGCCTGGTCTACTCACTGACCCCAATCAGTAGATCAGCTCTCTCTGGAAAAAAAGTGCTCCAAAATGGCACTCAAACCATTTTGAGCTCATTTTGTTGGAACAACCGGCTCGACTGGTTGTTCCAACAAAACATTTTGGGGACTTGCATTTCGTTTCATGCTCAAAATGAAACACAAAATCGGTTTTGTGCACATTCCTATTATGTATGTATATGTATGTACACACACACACACACACACACACATAGACACTCTATGTACAATATTTATATATTTTACATTTATATCCTGCTCTTCCTCCAAGGAACCCAGAGTGGTGCACATGGTTATGTTTATATTCACAACAGCCCTACGAGGTAGGTTAGGCTGAGAGAGAAGTGTCTGGCCTAGAGTCACCCAGTGAGTTTCATGACTGGATGGGGATTTGTGTCTCCCCAACCACTACATCACGCTGACTCTTGTGTATAGGCATAGCAGGAGTGCCTATATCATGAGGCAAACTGAGGAGATGGCCTCGGGTGATGTGTGTGCAAGTGCATGCACCCCACTCTTCCCCTTGCTGCAGGGCCATTGCCCCTGGCTCTCTCCCCAGCTCTTCCGCCTCTGTCCCCACCCCCTGGGCTGGAAACTGAAGGCACCATCCCTCCCACTGGCCTCCCTCCCCATCCACTGCCACTGCTCTTACTGTAGCAGATTGCACTGGGCTGCTTTATCTCTTAGGGTCGGGCTGTCTATCGCCTGACTGGCCCACTTGCTTGTCCCTCTGGCATTCTCTGCACTGTCTCCCCAGCAGCACACTTGTCCATTTCATCTCCTCCATTCAAGCATCCCACAGTCCCACAAGCTAGGTAGATTTAGACACAAAAAAAATCACAGGTGATTTGATTGGGGCACAACCCGAATCCAAAAAATCGAGTTACGCACATCCCTGTTGAATGGAGGTGGAAAAGCTGAATAGCTGTTGTACTGCGAAGATAGTGCAGTGAAGACTGAAGGGTTGGGCAAGTGAGCTGGTTGGTCAAGAGACAGTGGGTGAAGCAGCTGGTTGGGGGACAGTAAGAGCAGTGGTGGTGGGTGAGAGGGAGGGAGGCTGATAAGAGGAGGGAGCCAGGAAGAGGGGCAACCTCTGTGGGCTTTGGTGTGGGTGCAGGGAAAGAGGAAGGAATCGAGGGAAGAAGGGTGGCATTGACATGTGGCTCTGGCTGAGAGGGTGGGGCCATGAGGAAAGGGGGCGGGGCCATGAGGTCAGGGGGTGGGGCTGTGAGGTCAGAGGGTGGGGCCAGGGAACAGGACAGGACAGCACTTTGAGGCTCTCTTCAAGCAGACAAATGCCTTGAGCCGCCAGTCACTGTGAGTTCAGAGATGATCCATGAACTGTATAACTGATTCTGGAGTCCCCTTATTCAAAGTATCTAGTTACATGGTGTTCTCTGTTTACTTCACACCAGTATAATTGGCCCACTCACACATTATGTTCAACACTCGTACGAGTGTACAGTAGACCCCGGTACAGATCTGTACACAGTTACAGTCATTCACATGTTATGCTGAACGTAGGCACTGGAGTACACTTCTTATCTGTACCGTGCATTTGAAGGGCCTCTATCCAGGTCCACTTTTTAAATGCATGCGGGTACAGTCATTCACACAAACGTGTACGATTGTACAGACCTCTGTATACTCGTACAGCATAATGTCTGAATCAGGTTTTAGAGTTCGATTCAGAAGTGACTGAGTTATTTTAGTTATTTATGGCTAGCATCCACAGGGGCAGAGTTAGTCCGTGTAAATTTCTAGTTCCCACCCTCCTCCCTCCAGCCCCTAGAACTGTTCAAAATGCCCTTGACTTGTCAATGGCAGGAGGCTGCAGGGATAGACATGTGGAAACACCTTCTGTTAGCGTAGTTTCCGCGAAGTGAAGGTGTCTCTGCACTGTTTTCGGGGTCTCTCCCTGCAGCCACCGACATTGGAGGTCTCTTGGCCCTTGGGAATGACTTCAGGCTGTAAGGAGGAAGGTGGGAAAGAAGATGTTGTGCCCTTAATCTGTCTTCAGCTACTGCTGCTGGGAATGCTAGCCTATATTTTGATCCTGCCCTTCCTCTGAGGAGTTGAGGGTAGCATGCATGGTATTCCCCACCCTTTATCATCGCACTCCCTGTTTGATGGTTGAGGGTGAAGAATAATGACCTGGCCCTCCCAGAAAAAAGGTCCAGCACTCTGACTACTGCATTACATTGACTGCAATGCATTGCATTCTCAAGAGCCTGGCTAACAGGTTGCAAACTACAACCTCCATCATGCAGAGTGACTGCAAGCAAGCTGCAGCCAGTATATTGATGACTAAACAATAAGGCAGCATGATGAGAGTCAGCTGGAATATGGACAGGCCAGGTCCGTTTTCTCCATGGAGATCTGCAGGCCATGGAACTTCTCGTGGGAGTTTCACCCACCTCTAGTGGGATCAGGCAAAGATAAATGGGTTGAATCACTGCTGATTGCTCCTTTGCTGGCTGGCTGGCTGAGGATTCTGCCATTTGAGCTAATTGACCTGAATCCATTGTATCTGAACATCCACAGTCTCTAGGATTTTCAAGGGTGATACAGAAAGCAATCCTGCAATCCTTTGAAATACAGTTCTCAGTGGTTTCCGTGAAGGTCTGCTTCTGACTTTGTGCCAAAGTAGGGTTGCGGTTTCATTGTTGCAGGCCTTGAAGTCCTAACCCTCCACTGCAATTGTTTCTCCCCCACCCCCACCCCGATTTTGATGCCACTATGCAGGCTGCCTGTGTCCCTGTGATGCTCAGTAATGGATGGGAGTTGCCATTCTCCGAAGTGATTGATTGGAATCAAGCTGCCGTCATAGGGGATGAGAGATTGTTATTGCAGGTAAGGGGGGAAGAAAGGCTGCGGCCTTCGTCAGATCAGTTGGCGGCTGCAGCCACCTTCTACACTTCCAGGAATGATGTATCCAAAAGGTCATGGCTATAAAAGAGATTTTTATCAGGAGGGATTTGTCTGTGTCATTGTGAATATTAACTCGTTTAATAAGGCATCATTCACTCTCTGACATGAAGGTCACTCAGGCCTCCAAATGTCTTAGTTAAAAGTGTAGGAGCATCTAAGATCTTTTTATAGGAATGCAGAAGTGCACACAAAGTGCTTGGAGTGGAAAGTTACTTGCAACATCAAACTCTTCATCGTTCTGAAAAGTACCATTCAAAAGCCCTCCCAGTCCCCTTTGCTCTTCCCTAGGGTATCTTAGTAGGACTGTGCAGCCTAAAAAGTTACCCCTGCTAACTTGGCAAAGAGGCACCTTTTAACGTGGTGATTCTCTTTATTTAGCAGGGGGCAGGGTAACTGGCCGTATCCAGTCCCAGCACAGTACCTCCAGTGACTGTTGCTGGTTTCTATCTTGTGTTTCTTTTTTGATTGCAAGCCCTTTGGGACAGGGATCCATCTTATTTATTTATTATTTCTCTGTGTAAACCGCCCTGAGCCATTTTTGGAAGGGCGGTATAGAAACCGAATTAATAACAACAACAACGACTTCCAACTACAAACAGACAAACATCTGCCACACAATACACCAGACATAACTGTAGTTGAGAAGAAAGAAAAACAATTTAAAATAATCAACATGGCAATACCAAGTGATAGCAGAATAGGAGAAAAAGAAATAGAAAAAATAACAAAATACGAAGATCTACAAATTGAAATTGAAGGGCTGTGGCAGAAGAAGACCAAAATAATCCCAGTAGTAATTGGCGCCCTAGGTGCAATTCCAAAACATCTTAAAGAGCACCTCAACACCATCGGGGCCACAGAAATCACCTTCAGCCAATTACAAAAAGCAGCTTTACTGGGAACAGCCTATATTCTGAGATGATATCTATAATAATAACAGCAACAATATTGATAATAAAATTCTGGCATCCCAGGTCCTTGGGAAGGACTCGAGGTCTAGATAAAACAAACCAGTCAATATCACCTGTCTGGCTGTGTAAACAAAAATAATAATTATTAATAATAATAATGTCGGATCCACCCCAACAGAGAAATTGTCCAGAAGGCTGACAATTATCAGAATTTTAAAAGTTGAAAAATTTTAAAAGCTAAATTTTAAAGGCCATTTTTGGAAGGGCGGTATAGAAATCAAATCAATGAATAATAAATAAAATAATAAATGGCCAGCACGCTGGCTCTCAGGTGAGAGGCGGCACACAAATTGAGTCCAACCGGAGTGCTGGAACTCTGACTGAGTTCAGACTCGGTTCCCGGCCTGTTCAGCAGAGAGCTCAGTTGGCGGTTTCAGCTGTTTGGGCTCCCTGCTATTGTGTCTGAATTATTTCTGATAATGGCCAGTCGAGGGCATACCAGGTCTCATATGCCTGTCGGACTGATACAGCTGCACAGCCTTAGTATCTAAATGTCCACAAAAAGAGTCAGAATGTTGGGGGGGTCATAGAGTTCCACTCAATGAAATGCTCATTTGGGATGGCTCAGAATGGTTTTATACATGATGGAGAGGCTGCTGTTCATGAGCGCTATATACTATATGCTATATGCAGTTTCAGAGTTTAGTATGCCTCTAAATACCAGTTTCTGGGAAGCAGCTGCAGGAGAAGGTTATTTGCCTTCATGTCCTGCTCCTGGTCTTCCCAGTCTCATCTGGTTAGATGCTGTGAGAAGGGGGAAGCTGGACTAGACTCTTCAGCTGTTGTTGGACACCAACTGCTGGACACCATCCCCAGCTGCGTTGTGGCTGGAGATGATAAGGGAATTGTAGCTCACCAACAGCCAGAAAGGTTCAGGTTGGTCATCGTTGAGGATTCCCTTTATGGTGGCAATGCTTTTTTGTTGTTGTTGTCACTATCATGGGAATCAGGCTGGACTCTTCTGTAACATCCAAGCAGGTCGGTCACTTCACACAAATCATGCCTCCACGTGAGCCCAGATGTGACCCTGGTGTGCTCCAGAGCCAGCCGATGTGGGGGGTGGCTCTTCCACACTAACCCATATAAACATACAAAACAACCTTATACTGAGTCAGTCCATCGGCCCATTTCACTCAGAATTGTCTGTTCTGATCAGCAGCGGCTCTCCGAGACCTTAGGCAGATGTCTTTCTCCCTCAGAGTAGGAGGTCACAGCTCACAAAGGGTTAACTTCCACTCCTTGCTCCCGATAGACAGGAAATCTCAGGTGTTTTTCAGGTAGCTGAAGTCTGTCCGCCTTCTCCCAGCATGCTCAGGTATGCTTCCCCAGTTCCTTCCTGTCTACGCTCCTAATTAGACGTATACCTGGGCTTCTGCCCAAATTCTAATCTGCTTTCATCCTCTCTTGCCGGTGATCCTTTCCTATTTTACTGCTAGGCATGGACCTCTCACAAGCAGAGGACACCTTAGCAGGCTCCCTATCTGAGAGCACGGGCCGGGGGGAGAGAACAAAATAGAGCAACTAAAAAAAAGGCCGCTAAGCGACGCCGCTATGATACCCCTGACCCACATGGCCAGGAGAGAAAAAAGCAGCCCCCCAAAGTAAAGGGTGGGAAGCAGTATCAAGGAGCCTTGCCTGCTCTGAGACAAAGCGAGAGAATTTTGATTCAGGCTGCTTGCAGTGATTCACTGCAGCAGCCAGGAGTAGGAGGACTACACGTGGCCTGCGGGTCAGCAAGGGGGAGTGGGGACCCACTCCCCTTGGCCCTCCTGAGTCCACCCGCTCTGGCATAAAAGGATAGGGGAGCTGTACCTGGCTTCCCCCCCCAATCCCCCCACCCAGGTGAATCCCCCGCTGCCAAGTCCATTGCCTCTGGAAGCCCCACTGGAATGCAGGCTGAAGTATCATCACAGCCTATTTCCACTGCAGCTCCGCTCCCTTCGGCAATGGTGGCCACGGCAGCAGACAAGGATGGGGATGTGCTCTCTGCCACCCCACCAACCAACTGGCCCACGGTACTGAGGGGGGAGGGCGAGGCCATTCTCCGCGCCACTCCGCCACTTAGCCGTACGGTGCTGGCAGCAGGAAGTGAGGGCGGGAGCTCTCTAATCACACCGCTGCTCAGTTGTTCACCGGGGGTTGGCCGGGCTGCGGCGCTTCTTCCTGCACACGCAGCTCCTCTTCTCTCTTCAAACGTGGCTCCAGCCTGCCTCGCCCCCCGCAGTCGGGCCGTGTGCCACCGCTGCTGCTTGTGCCCACCAGGATGGGCCCAACACTAGAGACACGGGTGAACTGCGCAGCTGATGCAATGGGGGCAGCCCACGGCTTCCTGCCAGCAGGGCTGGCCTCAGTCATGGCACCAGCACTGGAGGACTCTAGTGGCCTTGATCAAGGGCTGGCATATGCATCACTGGAGGACCCAAGTGGCCTCGATCTGGGGTTTGCATACCCATCATTGGAGGACCCAAGTGGTCTCGTTATGGGACTGGCGACCCCCTCCCCAAATAGGGGGAGAGGGCATTTGGGCGAAGCCTTTGAGTCCCTCACCCACGCCTCACGTGCCCGGGGGCATAACAGATCCCACGAGGAGGCCCAGCTGAGGGCAGAATTTGTACTAGCATCTGCTTAATGAGCGCCTCGACTTACTACCATGCTCAGCAGCTGATGAGCGGGCAGCCAGACTGCACCAACAACGGGGAACCCTGGAGACCGTAAATGAGGACCCACATGCCATACAGGCCTCAGAGACTACTGGACAAGGGCATCAGCATGTGGCGGGAATTCCAGATCGTCACAAGGTGAGTGGTGTGTGTGGAGATCTGGAGTTTCCACAAGATGTGTCCTAATGGGTACGGGACATGATGGCCAGAGAGTTGAAAGTGAGTGCAAGAGGGCCCTCATGTTCTCTTAAGGAGATGGTGGTCCAAGAGATGAGGAAGTTTACGAGGGCCACTCAGGGGTCGTCGCCCCAGGCCACAGCTGGGCACTCATGCACCAAGTCCTCTTCTGCTTCCTCCGATAGCAGCCCTGAAAGGGTAGCCCTCCACAGATCCCGCACAGCGGTGGGGCGTCACCACTTATCAGCTGTCACAGACTCTGACACATAGGGGGTCAGCCACACCAGTACAAGTTGCAGGGGGGAGGTCATGGCCTCTGCACTAGTCAATGAAAGGCCGTCAGGCAGCCCTGCTGTAGAGGGCACCCCAGAATTGGTATATAACCATGGAGAGCACAGTGGGGACAAGGCATCTAATAAGGAAGAGGGGGAACTCTCTGAAGAGGAGACACCTCAGAACCCGAGCCCTATCCTCAGGCTCTTCTCCCAGGAAGCCTATGAGGTGATGCTAGCCAAGAACATGAGAGTCATTAAGGCAGCAGCTCCTCCGTCCGATACACTCCATCCGAGTCCCCAGGGCAACTCTCACAGGAGGTTTTCCCCACCACTAGCCAACATCAACCTGTGGTACCATTCCCTCCCCTCTTCCACAACACTATGCGGTCCGAATGGGATAATTCCGCCGCCACTAAACATACAGGCTCCTTTCCTAAGAGGTTCTATGTCCTACCCAAGGAGGCTATGGCGGAGATTGCGATACCAAAAGTGGACACACCTGTGGTGGCCCTGGTCTCTGGGGCAATTATAAATAAGGTAGGGGACGAACAATTCAAAGATGTGGAGGACAGGAAAGCGGAAGCTCTCCTGCGCAAGGCCCATGAGGCCTCGGTCACCTCCATTCGGGTTTCAACCTCCACATCCATCATGGCCAGGGCTTCGGTTTTGTGGGTCAAGGACCACCTTACCAAAATAGAGCCCAGTCAGACCGTACTTGGGCAAGGCCTAAATAAGTTGGCAAAGGCTGCTGCCTTCATGGCGGATGCAAGTCTGGACTCCATCCAGGCATCTTCAAGGGCTATGGCAGTTAATGTCGTCTTCTTGTGCAGATCACTATGGCTGAAGAACTGGCAGGTGGACACTAAGTCCAAAGCCAATTTGGCATCCACTCCCTTCAAAGGGGGCAATCTCTTTGGTGAGGCACTGGATGAGGTTTTGGTGGAGACACGTGACAAGAAAAAGGCGATGCCTTTGGGATGCAGGGAAGTGCACTGACCCTCCCGCAATAACCGGCATTCCTTTCGTTCCTCCAAGCACAGGCCTCTCGGTTCCAAGAAAAACGAGCAAACCGCTTCCAAGGGCGACCTCAGTGGGGGACCAATGCCCATTGGAACAGGTCTGGGCCCCATCAGCCTCAATACCCCTCCTCCCAGACTGGAGGCTGGCAGAACTGAAAACAAAACGGACTATCTCCCAGTAGGGACCAGGTTGCAGCACTTCACTGAGAGGTGGGCAAGGTGCACACAAGACAAATGGGTATTAAACATACTAGAGGTGGGATATTGCCTGGAGTTCACCACTCTGCCACGCAACCAGGTCATAGTCTCTCCAAGGTCCAAGAACCAAGACAAGCACCACTGGATGAATAAGGCTATAGACTACCTGCTCCAGATCCAGGCTGTAGAGCCCGTGCCATCGACCAGATTATGTCGTGGTGTCTATTCAGTTTTGTTCTTGGTACCCAAGAGAGATGAGATGTGGCATGTGGTCCTGAACCTCAGGCGGTTAAACCACTTCATGGAGTCCCTCCATTCTATCAGGGAGGCGGTCGCCCTGGGCGACTTCCTAGAATCAGTAGACCTAATGGAGGCTTATCTCCATATACGCATTATGCCTCCCCACAGGAGGTTCCTCAGGATTTGCTACAACCAGAGACATTTCCAATACAAGGCCCTACCTTTCAGACTCTCTTCAGCCCTGTGGGTCTTCACCAAGGTGCTGGCCGCTTGGTGGGCCACATGAGGATGGAGGGACTCCAGGTCTATGCTTATCTGGATGATATTTTGATTTGAGCACAGTCCCTTCAGCAAGCGGAGGCGGATGTCCCAAGGGTTCACCAGCTGTTCCAGTCATACAGTTTTTTGGTGAACGAGACCAAGAGCTAACTCCAGCCATCCAATACATTACTGCACCTAGGGGCCTGGTTCGACACCAGAGCAGCAACCATCTCCCTCCCCCAGGAAAGGAGGGGAAAGATCCACAGCCAGATCCAACTGCTCCTCCATCGGTCCCGGGTAGATGTCATGACACTAGCTCAGCTTCTGGGGTCCATGACTGCATGCATAGAATGCCTGCCATGGGCAAGGTGGCATGTGTGCCAGTTACAGTGGGCTCTGCTACCTTTCCAGAATGAGATTATGAACCACATCAGGCGGTGGATTCCCCTGATGCCACAAGTGCGGCAGTCCCTCCTCCGGTGGCTTTCCCTAGCGTTGACAAGAGGAAATCCTCTGAGGGAACCCGACAGGGTCACTGTCACAACAGACGCCAGCCTGACCGGCTGGGAGGCACATTGCAGGGAGCAGACGATGCAGGGCCTCTGGTACCCAGAGGAGGCCCGTCACAGCATCAGTTGGTTGGAACTGAGAGCCATCAGGTTGGCTCTGGCCTTCTTCTCAGCCCGCCTTCAGGGCAGGCATGTGCTGGTGAGAACTCACGATATGACAGCCAAGGCCCATGTGAATCAGCAAAGGGGGACCAAATCCAGACCAATGCCCTCTTTCAGTGGGAGGAAGGCCATCTGGCTTTGGTCAAGGCAGAACACCTGAGCGACTCATCCAATGTTCAGGTAGACTGGCTGGTACTCCTCTATATCACGGCCCCAATGCCTCTACCGCAACAGCCGGACCTTCTGACCCAAGGGCCGTTGTTTCACCCAGACCCAGCGTGACTCCAGCTTACACGCCTGGAGTTTGAGCTTGTGCATCTAGCAAAGAAGGGCTACTCCAGGATGGTGCAAGACACGATCCTGGCCACTAGGCACCAAAGGACCAATAGGATTTACCAGACGACCTGGGCCACCTTCCTCAGATGAGCTAGGTGTAAAAAAATTGAGTCATGCTCGGCCAAAGCTCCCCAGGTACTGGCCTTCCTACAGGCGGGCCTGGATCAGGGTCTGAGACCCAATATTCTGAAACGACAGGCCTCGGCCTTAGCTTCGTTCCTGAAGCTGAGGAGGGTGGGGAGTACTTCTCTCCACCCCCATCTCTCTCGTTTCTTGCAAGGAGCTACTAACATCACTCTTCCTCCTATTCATTGTTTTCCCTCATGGAATCTTAATAAGCTCCTGAATGCCCTCAAACGGGCTCCTTTCTAACCGATTTCATCTATCCCACTGAAGTATCTATCCTACAAGGTCTCTTTCTAGTGGCTATTACTTCGGCACGCAGGGTGTTGGAACTGGGAGCGCTCTTGGTTCAAAAGGAGCTTTGCGTCTTCCAGCCCAATTCGATGGTCCTTAAGACCGATCCCACCTTTGTTCCAAAAATAAACTCTGTCTTCCATCGTTCGCAGGCTTTGGTCTTACCTTCCTTTTGTTCCAAGCCCAAACACCCTCTTGAGCGCAGCTGGCATTCCCTGGATGTCCACTGGGCCCTGCGCACCTATATTTGAAGGACAAAGGACCTTAGGTGGTCCAAGGCCCTCTTCGTGTCCTTCCATGCTACCTCTCTGGGTTCTAAAGTATCTAAGGTGACCCTAGCTTGTTGTCTGAGGGCATGCATCGCCACAGCCTACCAAGCCCTGTCACTCCAAGTGCCACGAGGCATCACAGCCCATTCTACCCGCAGTACAGCCACAGGCGCCACTAGGGGAAATATGCCGCGCAGCCACATGGTCCTCCATTTATCCTTTTCTCAAGCACTACAAAATTGACTCACTTGTCTCAGAGCAAGCAGCCTTCGGGCGGACAGTGCTCCAGCAAGTGGTACAGAACTGATCCACTCTCCCCCCCCCCCCGGTAACCTGTAACTGCTCTGGTAGGTCCCTTTGTGAGCTGTGACCTCCTACTTTGAGGGAGAAAGAAACATTGGACTTACCGTGAATGGTTCTTTCTCCTCTGAAGTAGAAGGTCACGTGGCCCACCCATGGATCAGCAACTAGCATAGTGTCAGGCCATGCCTCTCTACACCTAGCTTCAGGACTAAGCCTTTCCAACGCTAACCTTGGAACTACCTCTGTTCTATCTTGTCTAATATCTCAGGATTTCCGTCCTCTATCCTACACTCTTTGCATGCTAATTTCTATCCCCCACAACACTGTGGAGTCTGGCAGCAAAATCATGAAACGCGACAGTCGGAACTGGGAAAGCACACCTGAGCATGCTGGACTTCAGCTCCCTGAATAACACCTGAGATTTCCTGTCTATCGGGAGCAAGGAGTGGAAGTTAACCCTTTGTGAGGCAAAGGGTTAACTTTCTCCTCCTACTACAGAGGAGAAAGAACCCTTCACGGTAAGTCCAATGTTTCTTTCCCAACCCTGCTGTTGCAGATTGTTTTAACTAGGAGAGTCCAAGACCCTTCCACATTCACAACATGTTCTCTCCCATTGAATTATGGTCCTTATCATGCAACCAAAATATTTAAATCTTGCTAATTTTTGGAAATCGGCACAATTGGTCTCAGAATTGGAGTTTTCTGGTTGCACAAGGCGGGTTACCTCCATGTTCTAATCTCTCTCCTTTCCTGTAATGTGGAATTGATTCTCTTCACAGCTGCTTCCTTACTACCACACCATCATTAACAGTGGTTTTTAAAGAGCTGGCACGAAGCCTGAATGTCTGCTCTGGGAAATGATTTTTGTTGTCTTACAGTTTCTCATTTCCCGTTTTTGACGAACTCGGATGTTGTTATTTACATATTCTTGTCATCTCCACCCTACTCTGTCTCCAGGAAAGCTGAAGATGGCCTCCCTCCCTTTCTTGCTGATCATGTCTCTCCCTGCCCCCCTTCCCTTTTATTACACAAATGGCCTGCTATTAAAACGTCATCCCATTCTAATAATTCTCGTGTATTTGTGGCAGATTGGCATCAATTTATCATTTCCCACACCCGGCTTCTAGGCCAAGAAGATTAATAGCAAATACGGTTAAAAATGGGAGCTCTGGTTTCAGTTCCCATCTGTTATAACTCAGCCAACACGCAAAAAATATACTAAAAAATGTACATTCTAAGCTCTTCCCCAGCTTTGCAGATATAAACAGCTCACTCTGATGGATGTGATGAGTGTTGTTTTTCTTTTTCATTTCACATGCAGAGATATATCCAAAGGTCTCTCTGAAAATAGTTCAGCAAAAACAGCTTAATAGAGTACATGAAAATGTATACTGCAAAAATATTGAACCACCATGTAAATTTGCAGCCACTAAAATGTTACAAAGGCTATCTGAAAAATTCATAGATTCTGTATACATGAGCCAGATATTCTGGAAATTTTATAGCAATGATCCATTATCCTGCCAGAAATGTACCTGCTGCATACTGGCCAAGATCCAAACTAAGGTGCATCTGTGCCGGGAAGAAGCATCTCCATTGCTAAAAGCTTCTTTAACTCTTCAGTTCCCATGGCACATGGGAGAACGATCTTTGCCAACCTCTCCTCCTCCTGGAAGTGCCTTGAGCCACCTGCAAATATGTCCCTGAGGGTTGTGTGGTCCTCAGGGACATATTGTAAACTGCCCAGAGACATAAGTTTTGGGCAGTATAAAAATATGTTAAATAAAAGAAATTAAATTAATAAAATATTTTCAGGTGGCACAAGGTACTTACAAGAGAAAGAGCAGTTGGTGGAAATCACAACCTCCCACAAGCAGATATGTAGTACAGAGTTAAAGAAGCTCTCCGCAGTGGGAATGGTTCTTCCCAGCATGAGTGCACGCTGAGGATGCTGGCCACTCTTGTTAATAGCTCATTAGTTAATAATAATTATTATTCAAATAATTAGCATGCATTGGCATTGTCATCTTAAAACAAACAGAGGGTGCTCAAACAGAGTTGAGCACTCAGAAAGTGCTGAGCATCACTGGCTGATATACTTGCACAAGGATATGTCAACCCAGTAACACTGTGTTTACACAAGTTCCCTGAACACAAAAACTGTGCGGGTGTCACACAAGAATAGGTCCATTATTTCCAGTGGGCTTACTCATGTACAATGTCATTTGTGCAACTTGAGTATACGACTTATTGGGCTGACACACCCTTACGCAGTATATCAAACTTGCCTTTTTCATTTCATTGAGACTTCCTTGAGCAAATTTAGTCAGCTACTATTCTTTTACAAAACATCTTCAGCATCTCCTTGTGTGTCAGAAAAGGGAGCCACGTTTCTAAGAAATTATCAGAGTATCTGGAAATCTGATGTCATCTTTGACGAAGTGGAGTCCTCAACCTTTGCTGCAGTACTCCATATCTTTGCATGCCTCCTCTAATTGAGGGAGATGCCTTATTTGTCCAGTATAAAGCAGTGAGGGACTTGACTGCTGTGGGCTGTCTTGTGGTAGCAAGCATGACTTGTCCCCGTTGCTGAGCAGGGTCCACCTTGGTTGCATATGAATGGGAGACTTGATGTGTGAGCACTGTAAGATATTCCCCTCAGGGGATGGTGCCACTCTGGGAAGAGCATCTGGATGCTTGCATGCAGAAGATTCCAGGTTCCCTTCCGGGCATCTCCAGATAGGGCTGAGAGAGACTCCTGCCTGCAACCTTGGAGAAGCCGCTTCCAGTCTCTGTAGACAATACTGAGCTAGGTGGTCCAATGGTCTGACTTGGTATATGGCAGCTTCTTATGTACCTATGTACTATGAACTTAACATTTGTATAGCACTCTCTGAGTGTGCCAAGAGGCCCATTCACACCTTACGTTCAACGCTTATACAATGAGTATACTGGTACAGATCTGTACACAGGTACAGTCATTCATTTGTTATGCTGAATGCAGGTACAGAAGTACATTTCCTATCTGTACCATGCATTTGTAGGGCCTGTATGGAGGCCACTTTTAAAATGAACACAGGTACAGTCATTCACATATACAAGTGTACAAACATCTTTACAATCAGACAGCACAGTGTCTGAATTGGGCTAAGCACTTCACCTGCATTCTATTGATTGTGTTCCTTACAGCAGCTCTATAAGTTGTTGTTGTTGTTGTTGTTGTTATCCCCATATTCGGGCTGTAGGAGATGTTTTGACTAAAGCTACCTAGTGAATCCCTAGCAAAAACCAGATTCGAAACCAGGGATGGAAGTCCTGATTTTCATCTCTGCCTCTTAGCCACTGTGCTACACTGGTCTTGATTGCTTCTTAATAGGCCCTGCCTCCATTAGATGATTCATAGTGGCTCCTTTGTAGCATTGACATATCCGTTTAATTGTCTCCTCCCAGCCACATCTTTGACAGAGGCTGTAATAGCTCTCATATCCCCTTTGTCAGCTCCTTTGGGACCCTTGGTTTAATCTCTGTCAATCATCACAGCTTTACCTAATGCTAAAGACTCTCTTACTTAGGAGGCTTGAAGCTTCAAACTGAGTTTCTTGCTGAACCTCATGCAAAGTGCCTATTAAAAGTGTGTGCTTGGCATAAGGGATCTCATTGCCACCAAGCTGTTTTTCAGATCGCTTTAAGGCTATGTGAAGAACAGATGTATTCTAATTAAGAATATTTTATTGGGAATGGATTTTTCGACGTGTGTGAGAGCATGAACAAGTAAGAAGGCATTTGCTGGGTTTAATCTAATATCTAAGTGGAGAATGCAAAATGGCACAAATCAAAAGCAAACATAGGTGGGTGCCTTCTGCATAATTAGCCCAGGAAAAATATATGAATATTTGAAAGGCTTAGGAGGTACGCAGCAGTCTGATGAGAAAATAAGTTCCATGCTAAAATAAACATTTTCCCCTACTCCAGACAAAGAGAGAGATTGATCCTCCCCACTTTAGAGTGAAAACCTATCCACTTATACAGCAGAAGGTGAAGACAACGAAACTATCTGGCAGTAGCTTCTCCCTTGTTTTGCTATTTTCTCGTCCCTATAGAATAGGTCAGCAAGTCCAGAGGTCGTGAAATGGGCTCACTTCAAGTCTTGCAGGATTTCCTGACTTATGTAGTGCCGCTGGACTCGTCCTAGCTCACCAGTTTCCGCTGTAAAGCAGTATAGAACCAGAACCTCTTGGCACATAAGGCTGGGTTGGCCAACCTGAGGCCCATCAGCTGTTGGACTAGAGATCCCATAATGCCTGGCCAGCCTGGGGGTGATGGGACTTGTAGTCCAGCCTCAGGTTGGCCGTTCTCGATTTATGGCACGACTGTATTAAGTGGTCTGCACTCTTGCTTAAAAACATAGCGGGCGGCCTGGTCTGCCTGCTCCAGCATTCTCTGGAGGGGCTGCAGAGCCAACAGGCAAAAGGTACCTCACTGGAAACAGTGCATTATTCCTCAGAAAAGGTATCTGGGTTCCCTACATTATGGAGATTGTGCGATCTTTACCATGTGCATGTGTCACAGGTACCAACAAATGATACATTATGGAACACTCTGCCTCCTCAGATTCGTAATGCCCCCTCTCTTCTGTCCTTTAAGAAGCTCCTGAAAACCTATCTATTTTGCCAGGCTTTTAGTTTTTAATGTGTGTGGGGGCAGGGGGGGTTCTTTTTCTTTTTTCCTTTTCTTTCTCCCCCCCCCCTTTCTTGAGGGAGGAGAGCTGGTCTTGTGGTAGCTAGCACGACTTGTCCCGTTAGCTAAGCAGGGTCTGCCCTGGTTGCGTGTGAATGAAAGACTAGATGTGTGAGTACTGTAAGATATTCCCCTCAGGGGATGGAGCCGCTCTGGGAAGAGCATCTAGGTTCCAAGTTCCCTCCCTGGCAGCATCTCCAAGATAGGGCTGAGAGAGACTCCTGCCTGCAACCTTGGAGAAGCTGCTGCCAGTATGGGTAGCCAATACTGAGCTAGGTGGACCAATGGTCTGACTTTGTATATGGCAGCTTCCTATACTCTTATGTTCTTCTCTTGACTTCATTGTTGTTTTAATTTATGTAAACTGCCTCGAGTCTAAGGAAGTCAGGAGGTTAATAAATTTGCTAAATAAATAAATACATCAATAAACACAAATCTATAGAGCAGAATTAATTGCTGCACATCAGGGACACCTGCCACTCTGTGCATGTTTTCTCGAAAGTAAGTCCCCGACGTGGGCAATGGCAAAGCCGAGGACTCTGGTGGTTGTTTTATGTTATGTATTTGGCACCACCAGTGTCGATGGTGTTTTACAGAGTGTGAGAGATCAATTCCCTGTCCCAAGGGGCTTACAATCTAATATTCAGTTCAGGGGGGACAGCAGAAGCAAGGCAGTGAAATGGAGGCGAGGGTAAATGCTTCCATGCCAAACTCGACATTTTGCCACTCCCAAGTGACTGCATGGCTGGAGAATACTTCAGCTTAGCTATGTATGTCCTGCTTTTCTACCATTTCTGTCCCCCAAGATGGAGTTGTCCTCCAGCATTACCTGTTAATGCATGCAAGCCCTAGTCTGCAAGTATAGTAAAAATACTGGCGCTGTAGGCAGTCAGTGTTGCTTGTGGAGTCAGGTCATCTCCAAATACTTCAGCCTCTGAGAGAAAAGGCTGGGAGAAGATCTGAATATTTCAGTCTTCAAAAGATGTTCCAGAGCACCCACTTTCAAGGCAGTGGAATCCCAGAACACCACTACTGCCCACGAAGGGCCAGTTCCCACAACCATGTTCAAGGTAAAAGAGCACCACAAGACCCCTATCCACATGTTATGTTCAATACTCGTATAATGGGCAAACACAGGTGCAGATCTGTACACAGGCACAGTTATTCACATGTTGTGCTGAACACAGATACAGCCGTACACTTCATACCACTAGCATACATTTGATGGGTCTGTACCCAGGTTCACGTTTCAAATGAATGCGGGCAAAGTCGTTCACATGAAAACAGTGTGCAAGTGTACAGCAGTGTTCCCTGTTAACAGGGATTCCCTTATGTGATTGACTACAACTCCCATAATGCCCAGCCAAAGGCCATGGCAGCTGGGGACGATGGGAGCTGAAGTCAACAACTGGGAATCTCTGTAAAAGGAAACCCTTGGAAAGATGGGAAGCTGCCTTATACTGAGTCAGACCATTGGTCCTTTGAACTCAGTATGGTCTACACAGACTGGCAGCAGATGCCAGGGACGGAACTTTGAGCCTTCCGCATGCAAGCAAGCAGATGCTCTTCCCAGAGTTACCCCATCCTCTAGGGGGAATGTCTTGCCGTGCTCACACAGGTAGTCTCCCATTCAAATGCAATCCAGGTGGACCCTGCTTAGCAAAGGGAACAATTCATGCTTGCCTACCACAAGACTCCTCCCCTAGTGTAAAGTCATCTGTACACTTGCAGAACATAATGTCTGAAGAGGGGAAAGGTGCTGCTGTCCTTCGGAGTTCCGTCAGTCGTGTCAAAGAGGCAACTTGCCAACAGAGTAAAATTCCAAGTTACCTTGCTATGGCAAAAACTCTGATGTTAGAGACTTGGTATGAGCAATGCAGGTTCTTCAGTCAGAAGAATACAGAGATACAGAAGTAATGAACAGCCTGCATAATTCAATTTCCAATTACGGCTATTACTGCAACTGTTGTCTGACAGTGTGGATCGTGTGCAGTACATGAGAGCCCAGCGCACTCTCCGCTGATCTATAAAACGCAGAGTGATTGTGCTATAAACGCATCAACTGGAAAGGCCCCCAGTCGTGGCTTCATGGGCTCAGATTGCAATGTTTTCTACACTGTCTGATTTGTTTCAACGTTGTATTACAGATCCCTTCTACAATCAGGTCTATCCATCAGGATAAAATCCTAGCACTTAGACAGCAGACACAGTTCTTGTGGGAGGCTTATTTTTCTTCGGTTGAGAAGATTGTATTGACCACACTAGAGGTGAGTAACAATTCTCAGATATTAGTCAGAGGCTGAGGCGTTGGTGTGCATGTGCATTCAGCCACTGCCTGGTGTGTGTGTGGGGGGGGGGAGCAGGGGCGTAGCTATAATAGAACGAAAGGGTTCAAAGAACGCGGGCCCTCCAGCTCCATCCCTCCCTATTTTCTTCATTGTCTCCCTCACTCAGGGGGGCCGCCCATGAGAGGGATGAACACAGGCCCCCTCTCCCCCAGCTACGCCCCAGGGAGGGAGGGAGGGTAGAGCAGGGGTTGTCAAACTTGATGTTGGTCTTCAACTCCCATAATCCCCAGCCTCATTGCAGCTGGGGAGTATGGGAGTTGGAGTGCAAAAACATCTGGGGACCAAGTTTGAGAACCCCTGGGGTAGTGGAAGGCCCTTTAGTGTCTTGATTTCCTCCCCTAAGGAAATGCACACTTTGTTATAGGGACTAGCATAAGAAGAAATGACACAGTGACAAATGAGAAGCCATCCGCCTTGCAGGGGCAAGCTTCCTCCTGTTGAGTAGCGGTTTCTTGGGGGCTTTATGGTTAATAAATCAGTATTCTTGTCATTCCTGGTAAATGGGGTCTTTTAAAAAAAACCCTTTCTGGAGAAATCGCTTTTTGAAGAAGTGCCATTGCAAAGCCCTCTTCTTTCCAGGCGGCCCTTTTATCCTGAGGTGTTTTGATGGCCTTTGACTGGTCTCGGGGGCGGGGGGGGGGGGGGAATGCTGGATTTAGTGCAAGAGCTATTTCAGATTCTAGAGGACGATGACAGAAAACCAAAGAGAAAATCTGCTGAGAAATGGAATGTGTTGCCATATTTTTCGAAGCAGTTCTGTAGTGCTGAGGGGAAAAATAATAATAATCTTCCACATACACACATTTTCGTCTTCCTCTCTGGTCCAGTCCAGACATATTGCTAGTTTGTGCAAACTGCAGTTTGCTGATGGGGAACCAGCCTTGCATGCTCCCAGACTGACTTCCCCTATCTCGAGCCAATTCTACCCTTCCTCTTCTTTCCCGCAGTTTTTACTGTTTTTTGTAATTTATTTTGCTCCTGCTAGTCCTGAAGAGGAGCCTACATTTATATGGGCTGCTAAAGCTCCCATCCCTGACTACAGAGAATCTTATTCATGGAATTCTCTGGTTAATGAGATCTCACCAGGCTTTGCCCACATCCAAGCATTTCCTGAAAGCCATAAGGTCTACAGCGGATGGGCAAACCTGGCCCTCCAACTGTTAGAACTACACCTCCTTTCTTCCCTTCAATAAAACTGATGGGAACTCCCATCAATAAATTGTGGTTGGAGGTGTTGGGAGTTGTAGTTCAGCAACAGCTGGAGGGCCAGGTTTGCCCACCCCTAGACTACAAACTTACAGGAGTGAGGGAGGGAGCGAGGAAGGAAGGAAACTGAGATTCTCAAGGTACCATATTCTGTGCCTCGTATGGCAATCTCTGCTTTTTCTGTATTTGCTCAGAATCACGGCAGCTATATTAAATGTAGCTCCACCACAGACTTTCCTTGGGCCCAAGATGTGATGCCATCATAGCTTTTTGTTCCCTGTCAATTTTCTGTTTCTGGCTGTATATATTTGTGTGCGTGTTTGTTTGTGAAGGGATAGGGAGGCGAAGGTTAAAATCATCACTATTCGAAAACAAAAATACCTGTCCTGTATAAATCTGCCACTGGGCTAATTATTTTATGCAGGACATTGATGGCAGAATCGCAGACAGGATTAATCAGCCTTGCAAGTGACATGCCATTTTAAAAAGTGAAAATATTTTGACTTTAAATGCAGCTTCTAATAAGTTGCTAGGTTGCCGTGGTGTCTGCAGCGACTAATGAGGTAGCTTGAATACTATTATGTGAGGCTTCTAACCCACAGGAATGTGCTCCGGTTCAGCATCGTCTCTATTTAAAAAAAAAAAGAAAAGAAAAAAGATTAAAGAGGCATGCTAAATAATCTGCTTCTTGCTGGTGTGTACAAAAGATGCGGCAATTCCTGTCTTCAGCAGCAGTCCCACAGCCTCCCCTTTTTCTCATTAAGGCCTCCTTAAGAGATGTTTATTTCTTCTTTTTCAGATTATTCAAGACAGAATATTTAAACACATATCGCGTAACAGCTTAATATGGAATAAACACCCTGGAGGGTTATTTGTTCTGCCACAGTATTCGTCATATCTGGGAGATTTTCCTTACTATTACGCTAATCTAGGTAAGTGATTCCAGGGCAACCTCACCCACTGGGGAACTGAGCCTGATTGGGGGGTGGCAGGCCGTTAAGGCCCAAGGGCTTCTTGGCATTGGGCCCAATGGCTTCCTGTGGAAGACTGGCAAATTGGGAGCTGGTGTTGTGAACGTCCTGGGTCCTCCAGGGCAGGTAGGAGAGCACTGAGTATCCTTTGGGATGCCCCTCCCACTCAGACCTGGAGGCGGGGCTCCTGATTTAACTCTTCTGGGAGTGGACCCACAATCCCCCAGCCCCACCTTGCATCTGGGAGCAAGATTCTCAGTGGGGCTTCATAAGAGCTCACTGTATAGAGGCTGTTTGTTTTCCTTCCTTCCCCTCACCTGGCCTCATAGGTGGGGAGGGAGCCTTTGTGGACCTTTGCTCAGGGGGCTGAGGGAGGGGATGCAAGGCTCTTTCTGTTCCTCCACACATACACACACTCACTAGGCAAGGAGCTTGGCGAGAGACTCCTGCCTGCAACTTTTGAGAAGCTGCTGCTAGTCTGGGTAGACAATACTGAGCTAGATGGATCAATGGTCTGACTCGGTATATGGCAGCTTCCTATGTTCCTATGAATGTTTCTTCGGCAACTGAGGCATGGCTGAAGAACCAGCTTATCTTTCTCTCTCTTCCCCTCTCCAGAGCAGTTCCCTTCCTACTGTGTTAACCATGGTTTTGCGTTGTACAGATGTGTGAGCTCCTGTCAGCAAGCCTCCAAAAATATTTTCAACTAGAAAAATTAGGACACCTTTCTTATCACCTTAATTTAAAACAAATCAAAAACAGAGGTCAGGTCTGTCAATTGACTTGATTGTGGAAGCTACTGTGGGAGCAGCAAACCTGGATGCTGGAGGCTAGGTCTACCAGTCAACCTAAGTTGACCAATGGTGATGGTAGACCTGGCCTCCAGAGTGCTGGGCAGCTAGGACCACACATTGTTTTTTGTGGGGAGAGGTACCCCTCTCCCTCCTTCCACCACCTGCCCATTAAACCTGGCCTGATTGAAGCTAGGTCAACCCAGGACCTTCTGCGTACAGTGTGTAGACATGAACTCCTGTAAGTTTTGTGTGACATCTGAACCAGCTCATTGTTTTCAAGGAGTCACTGTTACATCTTCATCAGGCTGTGAAGGCTGTGATAGTGTTAGGAGCTGATATGCAGTTCGATTGTTCAGTCAACTGTGCCACAAAAACAGCATCTTCTCCTGTATGGAATGGGTGCTGTGGACTGCAGATAGGCTCACTCCTCCCTTTAGTGGCATCAGTTTTCATCTCTACAAATAATGACCTCCTAATTCACCCAACTATTGGCCCTACCTTATTGCAGCTTTTATTCCACATCCTTGGAACTGCTTCCTGTACTCCCTGTGCCCTTTGCTAATTGCCATTTGGACATGGCTGGAGTGGAGTTCAAATCCCATGTAAAGCCATCGATGAGCCAGGTGCCAGAGAGGCTGTAAAATGTAATATGGCTCATTCCTCTTTGGGCAGTGGAGGGGCAAGGGCAGCTGCATAGAGTTTGGAAGGGCCATTTGGACCAACCTCTTTCTCACAAAGTGGGACCATATCTTAGTCCAGCTCCTCCCTAGCAGATCAACCCACACAATCTGTTCCCATCGTGCATGTCCTATAAGCTGAATGATAAAGTGTACTGCAGAAAGGTGGTAACGGACCAAAAAGCAACCACCTACTGCAAGGAGAAACCAAAACCATGGGTGGGGCCGTTGCTCGGTGACATTTTTGTCTTAGGTGGTGGCAGTGCTTTGCTGGTTATATTATGGTTTCTTTCCTTGCTTTCCTCTTTCAGGTGTCAAGCCCCCATCCAGATTTACCGCCGTTATCCACGCAGTTACTCCTTTAGTTTCTCAGTCACAGCCTGTGCTGAAACTCCTGGTTGCTGTTGCCAAATCCCAGTACTGTGCCCAGGTGAGCAGTGATACTTGGTCTCCAGGCTGTAAACTGGAGTTCGTGTCTCCAAGAGAGTTAAGACTCCCATGTGACTTATGCCCCTCATTTAGCATTGATAAATGTTGGCAAGCTTTCCTATGCAGGACCTTCAGAAATGCACCAACATTTAGGGAGATGCAGGTAGCCCTTTTCACTTGAGAGTGCGATCCAGTCAGTGCGGATCTCTTACAAACTGTTTCAAATTGGAAAGTGGTTATACAGGAGGACTCTTTGGAGGATTGTTTCAAACAGAATATTTGGAACAGGACTAGCTTTTCTCAAGACATGATGGTTTGTTCATTTGATTGTTTGTTTAAAACATTTATACCTCACCCCTCCTGTACACTACTGCTCGGGGGTGGCTCACAACATTAACAAGTTGTTCTGAGAAGAACTAATCTGCCTACTTTCATTTCACTATAATCTTAATTGATAATTCCCATCCTCACAAGTTAGCCCACTTCAGCCTTAAACATTCTCACATCTGCTATCATGAATTGGGGTAGATTACATCATCACAAACTACATCCTTGAGCCGTATTTATTGTCACTCACTACAACTGTACCAAATTTTGTTCAAATTGGTTAGGTAGTCCTCAAGTTAGTCCACTTGTGCCTTAACTGTTCACATGTCCACCATCTTGAATTGGAGTGGATGACATCATCACAGACTACGCCATTGAGGTATCCCTATGTGTCTCTTCACTGTACCAAATTTGGTCCAAATCAGTTCCCACTTGCTCCTCAAATGTTCACATGTCCACCATTTTGAATTGGGGGTGGATGACATTATCACAAACTGTGCCATTGAGGTGTCCCTATGTGTCACTACGGTTGTAGTAAATTTGATTCAAATTGGTTAGATGGTTCACAAGTTATTCCTCTGGTGCTTCAAACGTTAATGCATCTGCCATCTTGAATCAGAGTCAATGACACCGTCACAAACTATGCCGTTGGGTTATCCTTTTGTGTCACTGACCACAACTACAGCAAATGGTCCAAATCGGATAGGCAGTCCATGTTAACCCACTTGCGCCTCAAATGTTCATGCGTCCACCATCTTGAATTGGAGTGGATTACATCATGATGAACTACGCCCTTGGGCTGTCCCTATGTGTCTCTACAGCTGTAGCAAATTTGGTTCAAATTGGTTAGGTGGTTCATAAGTTAACCCAGTTATGCCTCAAACGTTCAGGTGTCTGCCATCTTGAATGAAGTGGATGACATCAGCCTCTGTACCTTTAGCAGAGGCAGCTCCTCTGAGTCCCCCACCGGCCTCCCAAATGACAGTCTGGGCCGGCATTGGCCCAGTTCGGGTCTCTACCCACGCGCAGAGGCCATTTGTGTCACCATGCGATTTGTGTGGTGACTCAAATGGCCTCTGTGCATGCACGGAGGTCATGAAAATGGCCTCTGCTCATGTGCAGAGGTCCCAACTGGGCTGCAGTCAGCCTGGGCTGTCCTTTGAGAGGCTGGTGGGGGGCTTGGAGGAGTCCCCACCAGTGCCCTTCACCCACTTCTTCATCTCTGCCTCTGCTGCCTCCGCTAAAGGTACAGAGCCCGCTTTTTCTCTCAACCCCCACCGGCACCTTTACTACTAAGTTAGGAATGCCTTCTTACTTGTAAAGGGGAATTCTCAAGGATTCCCTGTTACAAGTATACCCGAGCCAGTCCGCAAACCAGTTCTAGAACAGGGCTTGGCAAATCCCAGGTGCCAGGGAGCCATGGAACTTAGAAAGTGAGCTGTGGTGCCTGGACTAGGATATCCAGAGGTAGAGTTATTGAATAAGATGTTTTTTTGTCCCCGGTAGCCCTGTTTCTGTTCCACAGTTTGTTGAGGGCATGCCCTCTCTCCTGCTGTTACTCCCCTGCGGCTGGTATCTAGAGGCATCCTGCTTTACTTGTGAAGGGGATAACGAGAAGCTCATTTACCACCCACCCCCAGTGTCCATCACTAAGTCTGATAATCTTGCCAAATGTCCATTATCTGGCTCCTAGAGCTAAAGAAAATTTGTCAGGATCTGAACTAGAACACCCCCAAAGTCCCTTCCAACTCTAAAATTATGTGATTTGATTATTCTAATACTAATGCCTGGCCCTTCTAGTTCAATCTTGGACTTCTCAAGGCAGCTGACATTGAACTGAAAACATAAACACAAAACTGCAAAGGCAAACTCAAGCCAGCAGGCAGCGGATAAAAACACAAAAGCCGAACGCTAGAACACCAAGCACAGCCTTCTGTAGAGTGTAAGTGGATTGGGACAGACAGGCCTGCTTTTGGCCTAGTTTTGTGGTAGCTGATCTTGTAGTAGCAAGCATGAGTTGTCCCCTTTGCTAAGCAGGGTCCACCCTGGTTGCATTTTAGTTGGAGATGACATGTGAGCACTGTAATATATTCCCCTTAGGGGATGGGGCCCCTCTGGGAAGAGCACCTGCGTGCTTGCATGCAGAAGGTTTCAAGTTCCCCCCCTGGCATCTCCAAGATAGGGCTGAGAAAGATTCCTGTCTGCAACCTTGGAGAAGCCGCTGCCAGTCTGTGTAGACAGTACTGAGCTAGATAGACCAATGGTCTGACTCAGTATATGGCAGCTGCCTATGTTCCTATGATCTTAAGGAGAGGTCTCTGCTTATCAAGTCCAGCTTCCCGTTTCCCACAGTGGCCAACTAGATGCTTCTTGAAAGCCCCAAAGTGGGACATCCAACTCTCTCCCCAGCAACTGGTATTCAGGGGCATATCACCTCTGTATATGAAGGTAGTATAGAAGCCCTATTTGGACATTATGTTTTGCATGCATACAGATGCCTTTACACATCCACATATCTTTGTGTGAATGACTGTAGATGCATTAATTTTAAATATATACAGTACCTGGATATAGGCCCCCACAAATGCAGAGTAAAGATGGGAAGAGTCCTACATAAGTATGTTGTGTGTTCACTGTCTTCAGGCTGTACATGTGTTCAACATGTGTCCAGAATGTGGTGGCCCACCTGCTTATGGGTGCTAGAAGATATGATAGTGTGACACCTCTTCTGCGGTTACCTGCACTGGTTACCTATTTGCTTCTGGGTCCAATTCAAAGTGCTGGTTCTCACCCTTAAAACCCTTCAGGGCTTAGTGCCTGTTTACCTATGGGACCGCCTCTCCCAGCCACTCCTGTCCCGTCTTGTGAGATCTTCTCCGGTTGCCCTTCTTTCAGTCCTGGGTCTCAGAGAGGTCTATAGTACTAGGGCCCGTGGAAGGGCTTTCTCTGTTGCCACCCCTTCACTTTGGAATTCCCCCCTCCTGCCAGATTTGGTCTGCCTCTTCCCTTTCAGCCTTTAAGATCTTGTTGAAGACATTTCTTTTCCACCATGCGTTTGCCCTTTAAAATCCTTTAAAATATAAATATAAATATAAATAAATATATAGGATGCTGTTCTTGCCTTGTACCCTGAGTCTGTGGATTCAGCAGTATATTAAATCTCTTAACAAACAAACAAACAAACAAATACAAACGTGTGTATGCTGCTAGTCATTGTGACTAGCAGCCTTCAGTGGAGTTGTCCTCTGTTGTTTTTTCCCTAACCCTCATCTTTTTAGTTTTAGCCGGTTGCCTTTGCCAAAATAAGATCCTTCCAAGATCCTTCCAGATGCTGCACAGATTGTAGTTCTGATGGCATCTTGCCAAAAGAGATGTTTTTCTCCTTGTCAGGGATGGTAGAAGTAAAGTGAGTTATGTGATCCACCCCCCACCCCCCGCCCCCGGATAGGCATTTGGTTGCTAGCCTGAAGTTCCATCTTCAACTGTGGAATGAGCTCACTTGGTGCTTGGGCCTCTTCTTGGGGCTGTGATCTCTACTAACAGCCCCTCTTCTTTTCAGATCATTGTCTTATGGAATTGTGATAAACCCCTTCCTGCCAAGCACCGTTGGCCTGCCACTGCTGTGCCTGTCATTGTCATTGAAGGAGAGAGCAAGGTGAGTGGATGTCCCAGCATGCTGTGCACAAGGACTGAAAAGCGTCAGTGTGGGTTTTAAAAAAATGGTTTAGTTTATTTTTGTTCCCCAGCTTTAGGGGACGCCGTTGCCTTATTTACTTGCCATGTTTATGCCACACACAAAGCTGAAGGTTCCTTAGTTTTTTACAGTTCTTACTTTTTAGCTTTGTATGAATAGCTTTTAAATTGAAACTTTTAAATGTGGTTTTAAATGTGGTTTTAGCTTGGTCTTAACTTTATTGATCTTTCATTAATTATTAGCTTAACTTTATTAATCTTTTATTTACTTATTAATGTTGTGAGCCGCCCGGAGCAGTAGTGTACTGGAAGGGCAGGCTGTGTCAAAATAAATAAATTGAATTGAATTAATAAAGCGGCCTTTTGCAGAGTCAGGCCATCTAGCTCAGTATTATCTACATCAGGGCTTCACAGCTTTGGTCTTCAGCTTCTATAATCAGGCACAGTGGCCAGTAGCCAGGAATGAGGAAGGGGATTTATGCCCTTCTACAAATCTATGGTGCAGCCACATTTGGAGTACAGTGTTCAATTCTAGTCACCATATCCTAAGGAGGCCATTGTAGAACTGGAAAAGGTGCACAAGAGGGAAACCAAGTTGATCAGGGGCCTGGGGCACCTTCCTTATGAGGCAAGGCTACAGAATCTGGGGCTTTTTAGTTTAGAAAAAAGATGACTGAGGGGAGACATGATAGCAGCCTATAAAATCATGCATGGTGTGGAGAGAGAGAGAGAGAAGTGTTTCTCCCCCTCTCATAACACTAGAACCAGGGGTCATCCTATGAAACTGATTGTCAAGAAATTGAGGACCTAGAACAGGAAGTACTTTTTCACAGAATGCATAATTAACCTATGGAATTCTCTGCCACAAAATGTGGTGACAGCCAACAGCCTGGATGGCTTTAAGAGGGGTCTAGATAAATTCACAGTTCTATCAATGGCTACTAGCCGGATGCAGTATTCCCTCTAACAGGAATTCCCAGATGTTGTTGACTACAACTCCTCTAATCCCCAGCCAAAGGCCATTGCAGCTGGGGATGCTGGGAGTTGTAGTCAACAACATCCTGGAATCCCTGTTAGAGAGAACACTGTTCTGGTGGCTATAGGCCACTTCCAGCCTCCGAGGCACAATGCCTCTAAATACCAGTTGCAGGGGAGCAACAGCAAGAGAGAGGGCATGCACATACCTCTTGCCTGTGGGCTCCCCAGAGGCATCTGGTGGGCCACTGTGTGAAACAGGATGCTGGACTAGATGGGCCTTGGGCTTGATCCCGCAGGGCTGTTCTTACGTTCTTAAGATGGGGATTCTAGTCCAACATATGCAGGTTGTGCAGTGCCGGTCTGCACCGACCGGCGGCAGCCCTCCAGAGTTTCAGCAGCCCCCACCCCCAGCCCTACTTGGACATGCTGGCAATTGAATGAGTGGCTCTTTGCATGCAAAGCACATGGCCCATCTCTGAGCGGCAGCCCTGCCCAAAGGGGGATCAAGCCAAAAGCCGCCTACCCAGCACTACCGATCTAGAATATGGAAACGAGACGTGGACGTCACATTGCATTTGCCACCCGAAGGCCAGCGTGCAGAGTCCCTGCTGTGCTGCAGAGCACTGGAGGAGAAGACTTAGGTTTCACATCCCTCCATGCAGAGCCTGCAGTGCAGATAGTAGATGTCAGGGAGAGAGCAGAGAGTAGTCCCAGCTTGACTGGTTGGGGGCATTTTATCAGCCAGATGACCAGAGCAGCACCGATTTCCATTCTGAAGTGTCTAGACGCTTTGTGGCTTTTTAGAATGTGTGGGCCTTGTCCTTGCTATTTTCCCTCGGTGGGCTTAACAAGGAAAGAGTCAGGGCACTGCTAAGCTGGCAGCTAAATAGGTTTCTGCCTCAGATACTGGACGTGTGAGCAGCACCAGGAGATTTGCTGCAGGGCTAAGATAGGAGGCTGCTGTTTGGAGATTGCCCTGCTCTGCAGCCATTCCTCTCTCCCCCCCCCTCTCCCGGCTGCTCCATTGCTTTCATATTGGAGAGCCTCAGGAAACAAAACACCCCGTCAAGTTCTGAGGCACTGCTAGCAAGCAGCCTTGCAGACATTTAGAAGAATACAAAGCAATCTCTCCTGTGTACCTAACGTGCAGTCAAGAGTGGGCTGTTTCTCCTCTTTCAGATTGTGCTGTGCTCCAAAACAGACTCCCCAAAGTGGTGGTGATGGGGGGGGGGCACAGTGCTTGCTGACTTGAGCATGGCCAAGTGTGTGCATGCTGGATAAACAGCCCAACATGTGGACTCTTTCTGCTTGGGTGGCTGGGGAGTGCTTGTGAATAGTCCTACTACCTGGGTGAAGCCATAGTTCAGTGGCAGAGCATTTGTTTTGCATGTAGAAGGTCCCAGGTTCAATCCTTGGCATTTCCAGGTATGGCTGGGCAAGATTCCTGCCTGAAACCTTGGAGAGCTACTGCCAGTCCGTGTAGACACGCCTGAGTTAGATGGACCCATGGTCTGATTTGGTATAAGGCAGCTTCCTGTGTTCTTGTGGGTCTTTCCCAACCTGTTGTCACCCTGCAAAAGACCGATGAGATCAGCATCACTCACACTGTTGACATAATCACACGAGTGGAGGATGGCGCCTAATTCTCCCATTTGTATCGTGTTTGCTTGATTTGGCATTGTGTTTGCTGGATTTGGCGTTGTGATTTTGGCGTGGCCTGTCTGCCATTCTGTGTACAAAAGGTTATAAATTCCAGGTTGCTTTTCTAACTGTAAACTGGATTTTGTACATTTTTGTCTGGTATTTGTTATCCCTGATTGGGTAACTCCAAAGGAGGTGGGTGGAGTTACAGAAATACAAGAGGGAAGTTTGAGCAGCTAGAGGTTAGCTGGAATCAGTGAGTTGGTGTTGAGCTGGGATTGCTGAGAAGCTGAGAGCTGGAACTGAAATCACTCCAAGACCAGCCGAAGGAGCAAACTAGATTGCATCAGGATCTGCCAGGGCTGGGCAAAAGGAGCAAGACCTGTTGCAGAACCAGAGAGACAGAGGCCTGTTGCAAGTGCAGAGTAGAGAGTGAACTAACCCAGAAAGGCTACTGGTGATATCTTTATTAGGGCCTAGTCTAGAGTACAGGTTAGCTGGGCACGTTTATTCAAACTTTCATTTGTTCCTTATGCTCTTCTGGTTACTGTTTTTCCTATCTAAGATTTTTCAAAAGCTTGCTGTGGGAATTGGACTATTTTTGTTTTAAGTAAACATTTCACTGTTTTGATCCCACACTTGTGTCTCTATCTGTATTCTCCACCCCATGTTTAGACCAGAGGTCCCTGGAACAGGGATTCCCAGATGTTGCCGACTACAGCTTCCAGCATCCCCAGCTGCAGTGGCCTTTGGCTGAGGGTTATGGGAGTCGTAGTCCACAGCATCTGGGAATCCCTGTTACAGGGAACACTGGCTTAGATGCCTCTCCACTCTGCCTAGTGTAAGTCAGAGACAGAGCTCTGGAGGGCTGTTTGGTAGAGGCAGCCTGTGAAATAAAGAAATTACCTGGTGGCAGCAGTAAAAGTTTGTTAGATGGTGGGACTGGTTGAGACAGGGCAATGACGACATGCTCTCCAGCTATTGCTAGCTGGCAACTTCCATCATTCCCACCTGCAGTTTATTGCAGCTAGGATGAGGAGAGCTGTAGCACAACCGCTGGGGAGCCTCAGGTTGCCACCCCTGTAATAGAGCAAAATGAAATCACCCAAGGTGAAGTAAGAGCACTGAGCTCTTAGTCTCCATAGGGCAGCACTTGCTGAAATGTAGAAATACATGATCACCCCATTCCGCAGGTGTAAAAAAGACACACCAGCCTCTATATCTGCAGATATGAAAGGGTCCAAACCTGCAGATCCTAGAGGGCTAGAAATGACCATGGAGGTCATTTCTGGCTGCCATTTTGTGTTCAAGAGCCCATTTGGAAATTGGCGGGGAGGGCATGGCTGGACACCTAGAAACCTTTGGGGCATGGCAGGGCACTTTATTTGGCCCATTCTCACTGCCCCCCCCCCGCATTATTTTTACCGTGATTTTCCAGGTCTAGGAACCAAACCCCTGTATACCCATTTACTTCATTACTCAGTATCCATGATTTTGCTTTCCACCCTTCCCCCCGGAACGGAACCCCTGCGAATGACAGGGTTCACCTGTAACATAATTGCACAATCAAGAAGTGCATGTCTGTATAGTAAGCTGCAACAGAATTCAACTTTCATATGAGGCGTGACATCTTCAAAGCTTTTCCAGACAACTTTCTGTCTGATAGAGCCATTTTCTGTATTTACAGTACTAGAGAACTGACTCATCTCGTCTGAGATGTGAAGGGGAAGCGAGAACGTTTCAGTGACCCTTCTTGTCTCCCCCACAGGTTATGAGCAGTCGTTTCCTGCCCTATGAAAACATTGTCACGGATGCGGTTCTCAGCCTCGATGAGGATACGGTGCTTTCAACCACTGAGGTAAGATCTTCTTCCTGCCAAGTTTGCTGGTGCCACAAATTTGCTTTCAAGCCATGTTGGTAATGGGTCATAATCTATACAGCTGCCTGCGAGACCGGCAAAGCTGTGGCATTGCACCAGGATTGCACAGTTGGCCCTCACTGACACTTGCTTTGGCCCCCCTTCCTCAGATCTCGAGTAATGTCACTCACTCACCACCTCTCCCCTTCTGTGCTGGAGCAAGTGAAGTGGATGCACACGTCCCTCTCAGAGGACATAAGTGAGGCATGGGTGGGGACTGAGGTGCAGAAGAGAGCAACCAAGCTGATCAGGCGCCTGGAGCACCTTCCTTCTGAGGCTAGGCTACAGCATCTGGGGCTCTTTACTGTGGAAAAAAGGCGACTAAGGGAGACATGATCGAGATATTTAAAAGTATGCATGGAGCAGAGTGTGAAGGGGAGAAATTTTTCTCCCTCTCTCACAACACTACAACCAGAGGTCATCCCATGAAACTGAATGTCAGGGAATTTAGGACCCAAAAGAGGAAGTAATTTTTCACACAACGCATAATCAACTTGTTGAGTTCTCTACCACAAGGTGTGGTGACAGCCAACAACCTGGCTGGCTTTAATAGGGGTTTGGATAACCTCATGGAGGAGAGGTCTATCAAGAGGGGTATAGGCCACCTCCAGCCTCAAAGGCAGGATGCCTCTGAGTACCAGTTGCAGGGGAGTAACAGCAGTAACAGGGGAGTAACAGGAGAGAGGGCATGCCCTCAACTCCTGCCTGTAGGCTTCCAGTGGCATCTGGTGGGCCACTGTGTGAAACAGGATGTGTATGAAACAGGATGCTGGACTAGATGGGCCTTGGGCCTGATCCAGCAGGGCTGTCCTTATGGAATTTTTAAATTTTATTTTATCTTGCCCTTCAATATCTGTATCCTTGGGGCAGCTAACAACGTGTTTATTTTGTTGATCTTTGTTGTAAATAGAAAATTAAATCTTTTAAATAGCTAAAACTTGTTAACTGGGCATAGAGGCTTTTTTCAAAATGGTAATTCTCTATACTTCACAGAGGGAGAACAGCTCCCCACCCCCACCCCACCCCGGTGGCTGTTGCTGATGTCTCCATTGTGTTTCTTTTTAGAGTGTGAGCCCTTTGCGGACCTCCTCCTCCTTTTTTCTTTGTGAATCACTTTGATAATTCTTTTTTTAAGCAGTATGTAAATGATAATTAATAATAGTAATGATAATACAGCAGAGAACTAGAACCATAATATTTCAGGAGATAAAAGATTATTTAAAAGCCTTTCAAGGATTCCCTTCACCAGACTATACATTCACTCTTGAACAGCGCAAGCTGGGGATGTGCATGGACTGGCCAGAGGCCATTCTAAAGGCCTCCAGACTGGTCCGGACACGGGGCGGGTTTGGCAGTTCGGCGCCAGGGGGGTAGGGGTAGGGTGAGGGAGGGTATATTTATCCTTCCCGCTGCTTTTCCCCTTTCGGCGCGCCTGTTTTTAAAATCATTTGAGGTGGCAGGGTACCTTCCTGCTGCCCCTTCCCCCATTCCTTGGCAAAAGGCTTAATAAAGCCTGTGTGCGCATGCACACATTGCACATGCGCGTCACGTCTGTGCGTCGCATGTGTACGTCACCTGCGCACACGTCTGAGGTACGTACGCATGCGATGCGCAGACGTCACGTGCACATGCACAGTCAGGCTTTATGACGCCTCTTGCCAAGGAACGGGGGAAGGGGCAGCAGGGAGGTCCCCTGCTGCCCCAAATGCTTTAAAATGCAAGTGTGCTGGTGGGGGAAAAGCGACGGGAGGGGTAAGTACACTCCCCCACCCTTAAAGAGCCCCTCACCCAGTGCCGGACCGCAGAGGTGCGGTTCCGTGCACACCTCTAGCGCAAGCTACCAAATGGCACATTGGAGTTACTCATGATCAAATCTGGATTAACTCCTTGAGGACCAATTTTAACAAAGCAGTGTTAAACTCCTGTCCTCTAATCCAGTTCAAGCCAGATAGTTTATCTGAAATGGTGCCAAGTTGGCAAAGGAAGGGAAATCTTTGTTTTATACTTTATTTCAGTTCCCAACTGATGCTACTGCAGATGTTGCTAAACTACAACTCCCATCATCAACTCCCACAATACAATTTATTGTGGCCAGGGATGATGTGAGTTGTAGTTCAGCAAACATCTGGAGTACCACAGGTTGGGAACCCCTGCTTTATTTTATGTGTTGCATTTATATAACTCCTTTTGTCCAAAGACCCCCAAGGTAGCTTACAACACTGCTAAAAACATAACAAGGAAATAATAAAATACAGGTGACCCTCATTATCCACAGTTTCCACAACCACAATTCTGCATATCCGCAGATGGGTCTTTGAAACCCATTTCCTTTATTCTCAGTATAAAAATGGGCTAAAATTTTCCATTTTGTTGTTTTGAGTGACTGGAAATGACCCAGAAATGACTTCTAATGTCACTTCCAGCCACCATTTTACATTGCAGAGCCATTTTGTGGCTCTTAAAGAAAATTTCCATAATTTTTTTAAATCAAAATTGAAGGAATTGGGGTTTGGTGGGGGCATTGCTGAAGAGCAGAGTAGAGTACTTTATCTTATCTCCCCCCCACCCGCTTTTAGTCTTTTTGTGTTTGTAGGAACCTAACCCCTAGATTCCCATACGGGTGAGGTTTCGTTATTCGTGATTTCCATATTTGCACCTATAGGCAAGAATGGAACCACCGTGAATAACAAGGGCCATCTTTATAAATAAATTACAATAAAAGAAACAAGCTCATAGAGTTACAGGGAACATGGGGAGAAGAGAATGGAGAATTAATCATCAACCAGCTCTCTCAATTAAATTCCAAAGACCTCGGTCAACAAGTTGGTCTTGAACTGCCTACAAAGAGACAAGATAGGAGGCACTGCGAATCTCCACCAGGAGAGCATTCCAGAATCTGGGGGCAGTGACCGAGAAGGTGCTCTTCCATGTGCAAGACAACCATACTTTTATGCCCCCCTGCCCCTGAAGATCTTGTAAGGCGGGTAGAATCACCTGGGAGAGTTGAAATGACACAGTCCGTGAGCGCACACATTTCTGATGGCTGTGTCATAGGACTTCAGTTTCTTATATAGAAATTTGCTCCTCTATTTGCATCCATTGAAGACAGATTTATTTTTTTATTTTATTTTTAAAGAACCATGCTCGCGCAATCCTGGCCTAGGACTTCCCTCCCAGAGCAACATTCTTGCTTGTAAAGCAAACGTTTTCCACATTGATGCCTGTGTTTGATTTCTGCGTGCCTCCCTCCCACATATCAGAGCTCAACCCCATCTCTCTTTAAATGAAAGAAGATTCCTTGTACTTGAGACTTCAGAGCTGTTGTGCCAAGAGCAAGATTGCGCTCAAGGAAAAAGCCACACAAGAAAAACCACTGTAGAAAACCAATTTTTACAACTGGGATGAGTATTGATTTCTAGCACCTCTTCCCGCAAAGAGAAGGGGAAACTGGCCACCGTTTATATAACAGTGCAATATATCGGAAATACATTATTAATGGCAACTGTGGAAAAGCTTTGGGTCTTTATTGTCTCTTTCGATTTTAGCACTCTCCTTTCTCTCTTTCTCTGCAGCTCTTTTCTTTTCTCATCTCCTTTCAGCGGGCATGTTTCTCCTTAAGATTGTCAACTTATCTTGCTTTTGTGATGCCTTTCTTTCTTCCAGTGGGTAGCCCCATTCAGCAGGATAGAGCAGGGGTTCCCAACCTTGAGTCCTTGGGTGTTGGACTATAACTCCCATCATCCTCACCCACAATGGTCTTTGGCCATTTTGGCTGGAGATGATGGGAGTTGTAGTCCAACAACAACCAAGGAGCCAAGGTTAGAAACCCCTGGAATAGAGCTTCCACCAGTGCAGATGTTTAGGGAATCCAGTTGCATGTATGCATCTGGGATGAGCCACTGTGGGCATGTTACCTGCATCTGCACTGGTACCCTATTCTTCATTCACAATTCAAGATGCTGGTTATAACCCACAGGTAAGGTGCCTGTCATAGAAAGAAAGGCCATACATGGAGGGATGAAGGGCAGAGTATGCTTTGCTGAAAAAATTGCTGTTGCTGTGCCTTTGCAGCCTCATTGTAGGCTGATTCCAGATTACATTGTAGGTTGATTACATTGTAGGCTAATTCCAGAACTAGTAACAAAGTAAAGTGGACTCTACTTTTATGTAGTAATATAAAGGCTATTGAACTTGTGTAGTTGTTGTCCTTGAAGGGGGTTGGAGAGACATCTGTCAACACTGCTGTTTGTTGAAAGAGCTTCTAGAGTCAGAGCACCTTAAATCAGAACTACTGCAGAATTCTCTCCACCCTGTGTTATGCAGACCTCCATTAACTTAGAGATACAGTAATATGGTCTCTTGCTTTTTTTAAATTCTTGGACAGTTCAGGTGTCGGTTAAAGCTGGACTGCATGTGATGTCTCTGAGCCTCAAGCACATTTGCTGCCCCATCCCACCCCTGGACAAGGGTCTGCTTCCTGTCTAGGTTAAAATAAACCAAGATTGGTTGTGACATCCAAACCAATGGATTTCGGTTTATTCTAATCTACTTGCGTCAAATACTGTATGCCCAGATCTTCAACCCAAAGTTTGATGTAAGTTACAGTTCTTGACATATTAGATGCAAGTAGGCTAGAATAAACTGAAACTGGTCTGTTCGGACATCATGGCCAGTCTTGGTTTATAGAAGGGGATGCTCACGCAGGGATGGGAGGGAGGCTCAGAGTTGTTGCGTGGAGCTCAGCTTTCACCAAGGTTCCACGTGAACTGGCCCATGTAAATATATATTCACACAAATTGTGAATAGAATTTTGATACATGTTCTAAACTGTTTCAGCCTAAAATCATTTGGGGACCCAATTTTGAGAAACCTGGTGTAGCATATACTTAGTTCTAATGAGAGGCTGGAAGGAAGGCATGTAGTAACATTTCTAACTGGCCCTATCCACCCACAGCACAATACCTCCAGTGACTGTTGCTGGTGTCTATCTATGTTTCCTTTTAGATTGTGAGCCCTTTGGGGACAGGGAGCCATCTTATTTATTTGTTTGTTATTTCTCTGTGTAAACTGCCCTGAGCCATTTTTCGAAGGGCGGTATAGAAATTGAATTAATAATAACAACAACAACAACAACAACAATTTCCTGCCCCTAAGCAGGATGCTCCTTATCCATAAACTTCAACTTTTCCAGACCCAAGTTCTCTCAAAGTTTAATCTCAAACTGCAATATAGGACTCACTTCATGGTTTTGGGTTTTTTTTAAATTCCTGTTTGTCTGGGGTTGCCATCCTCTCTTTAGGGTGGCCAGTTTCAAAGGAGGAAAAGGGTCCTGTATTTTTAATAGTTACATATTAAAAACAGTTTTCGTAGATTAAGCTTTTCATGGAGCAATGAAAAAGTTGCATGTACCAAAACATCTCCTATACAGCTAGTCAAGATAAAGGACCTCAGGTCTTCCTTTGCATTTGGACACTCTTTTCGTTCTCTCGCACACTCTTATTTAAAATGAAACCCAAGGAAAAAAGAAAATTATAGTGATGCTGCTCCTGCGACCCACCTATTGAGCTTGGCATACCAGTAAAAGTCCAGTGGTCTATATTTTAACAATTTCCTCTTCTAGATCAGCCACTCCCAGACTGGGTTCTGGGGTGCACAACTTTCCTGCTTCAGAGCTGGAAATGATACTCCTAGTGCCTCCCTTCCAGTCTCAATATCAGAACTGAATATACTCTGCACCAGGGGAGAGGTGCAGAGTATACAGGTGGAAATTATTATCTGCAGGGGTTCTGTTTCCACAGATTACCGCGGATAATGAGGCATTGAGTCTATGGGAACGTGGGGGCTGGGTTCCCAGACTGAAAAAAGAAACACACACACCCCAAAAAAGTGAAAATGGGCCAAGTGAAGTGCCCTACCATGCTCCACGGGTCTCCTGGCATCCATCAATGTCCCCCAAAAGTCCCAAATGGCCCCCAAAAGTCATGGATTTAAAATTGTTTTTTTCCCCATGACGAAATGAGCCATTTATTTATTTATTTATTTATTTATTTAATATACTGCCCAATCCACAGACTCAGGGCGGTGTACACGGCAAGAACAGCATCCAAGTTTTAAAACAAAACAAAACAAAAAAACTTAAAGGGCAAACACCTGGCGGAAAAGAAATGTCTTCAAGAAAGAGTTAGAGGCTGAAAGGGAGGAGGCAGACCAAATCAAGGGAGGGGGGAGAGTTCCGGAGTAGGGGGGCAGGAACAGAGAAAGCCCTTCCACGGTCCCTAGTACTATGGACCTCTCTAAGACCAGGGACCGAAAGAAGGACAACCTGAGAAGATCTCAAAGGATGGGATAGGACTGTCTGGGAGAGGCAGTCCTGAAGGTAAACAGGCGCTAAGCCCTAAAGGGTTTTACAGGTGAAGACCAGCACTTTGAATTGAACCCAGAAGCAAATAGGTAACCAGTGCAGCGACTGCAAGACAGTTGTCACACTATCATATTTCCTAGCGCCCATAAGTAGATGGGCCGCCGCATTCTGGCCCAACTGAAGCTTCCAGATTGTCTTCAAAGGCAACCCCAGGTAAAGCGTATAACAGTAATCCAAACGAAAGATGACGAGGGCATGAGTTACCATTGCCAGGGCCTACCGGTCGAGATAGGGCTGCAACTGGCAGACCAGCCGAAGCTGGGCAAAGGCACCTCTGGCCACGGCTTCCACCTGCTGCTTGAGCAGGAGCCGTGAGTTCAAGAGAACCTCCAAGTTGCGGACCAGATCCTTCAGGGACAGCACAACCCCCTCCAGAGAAAGACTCAAATTCAGTAACTGGCCAGGTCGAGAAGTAAGCAAAAGCAACTCAGTCTTGGCAAGATTAAGTCTGAGCTTGTTTTGGACCATCCAGACTCTTAACAGCTTCCAGACACTGGGCAAAATGACTCCTGAGGACAAAATGGTGTCCAGAAATGAGCTCCACAGTCATTTCTGGCCATCTTGGAACTGCAGATTTGTGGGTTTTAATCCTTTCATATCCGCAGATAAGGTAGGGTTTCTATTTGACACCCACAGATACGTGAAACCACGAATAGTGGTTCTGTGTATAATGAGGTTTGCCTGTACTCTGCATTCAGGGGCAAGGGTTCTCAAACTTGTGTCCACAGATGTGGTTGGACTACAACTCCCATCATCCCCAGACACAACGGCCTTTGTTCACAAGTTTGAAAACTTCTGCTGTGTGCTAAAAATTCTGCACCAAGATAACCCAAATTCTGTGTCAAGAAAACTGGGATACTGCCATGGTATAAGTTATGTGTATGAAACCTATTTGCATATATTTTCTTGCTTTGCATAAGTTACCATTCTTCTCTTAATTATGGGTGGGAGCAAAGAGACATGATGTTCACTTAATTTCTGGCCCCTGATCACTGGAAATCCTGCTAAACCTGCTGCCCCCTGGATTCTCTTTGACTGACATTGCCAAACATGTTCAAGGCTTTCTTCACAACATGAAGGGCTAGAAACTTGCTTTTTAAAGTAATAATTTCTTAAAGATCAGCCAAAATTCTTGGTATGCGAAATCAGTGCCCATTTCTGCTGTTGTATAGTGCTGTCCGCGTGTACTTATTTATTGCTGTTCTCTAAAATGAATGACTGATTCATTCAGTTAGCAGTTTCCCCTGCTAACTGGGCAAAGAGGCACTTTTTAAACGGGGTGATTCTCTTTATTTAGTAGGGAGAGAGTAACTGGCCCTATCCACCTCCAGCACAGTACCTCCAGTGACTGTTGCTGGTGTCTATCTTACATTTCTTTTAAGATTGTGAGTCCTTTGGGGACAGGGAGCCATCTTTTCCATATATTATTTCTCTATGTAAACTGCTTTGGAAACTTTTGTTGAAAAGTGGTATATAAATATTTGTTGTTGATGATGACTCTTAAGCCCTTTCCAGTTGGCCTTCCACTGCAGAGCTGGCAGAGACTCCTACCCAGAGCGCTTGGTGGTGAGAGCTCAGAAGCTTTTAACGTTCTTTGAACACCATACTTCACACACACAAAACCAGAAAAGAAGTGCGTGGGGGGGGCCATTGTTTCCCAAGTTAACTATTTCCAGCTTGAAACTTGCTTTCAAATTTAAATGACAAAATGTAGACGCTCCCAGTAGGTTCCTCTGTTCTTTCATCTTTCACCGTTAATGAAGGTTTTGCCCTTTTCATTCACAATGAAATGAAGTATTAAGTCTTTTTATTCCTCGGGGTGAGAGTCCAGAGTGCCATGTTGCATGCTGGGAGGGACATGTATATGTCTCATAATTAGAAATTGGTGGGGGTGGGGGGAGGACAAGACTGAGAGGCTGGCAGGTGAGCTTATTTTTCCTCGCCTACCCCACGCCCCATGCAGACCAGATAATCCATATTGTTGCTAAACATCAGCGTCAGAGAGAAATTACTCAAGTGAGGTGATGAGACGTCCATGTAATGTATCTCCTGCTACTATATTTAACATTCCATTTAGCACCAACAGTACACTAGGGGTGATGTGCAGAACAAAAGAAGTGACACCGTACCTGCCCCAGAGACTCTCAATTACCAAACCAAAGGGAGCAAAGATGAAAGAACAATCTCAAAGTAAAAACAATAGTGTGCGGGGAGGGAGGTCTTTGGGAAAGAAGTGGGCACTAAGAAGGGATTTAGGGGAGAAGGCGGAGTCTCCTTGATGGTTAAAGAGCGCGAGCCTCTTCCAGGTATCAAGAGCAATCCAGAAACAGAGAAGTATCAAAGCATATAAGAAATTATTAATAGCATTAAATAATTTCTGTCCTCCAGGGAGCTCAGAATAGTGTTACGTGGGGTTCTCTCATTTTATCCTGCCCTCTTCAGATAAAACGACCCAGTGAGAATGAATGAGGCTGAGAGATAAGCCCTGTTCACATGTTACGCTCAACACTCGTACAATCTATGTACAGCATATACAGGTACAGATGTGTACACAGGTACAGTTATTCACTTGTTGTGTTGAGTGCAGGTACAGCCGTATACTTCCTATCTGTAGCCTACATTTCAGGGAGCCTGTACCCACATTCACTTTTAAAATGAATGTAGGTACAGTTATTCCCACAAAAAATATGTGCACGTGTACAGACATCTGGATGCCTGAATAGGGCTACAGTGATTTCCACAGGGCCACTCAGTAAATCCGTGGCTGAGCAGAGACTTGAGCCCAACTGCCGCTCTTCCAAGTCTAACACCCTACCCCAGTGGTTCCCAGCCAGGGTTCATCCAGTTGTTGCTGACCTACAACCTTATTGGCATGTCACTGTACACCGCCCGGAGTCTTTGGAGTGGGCAGTATATTAAATGTTTCTAATAAATAAATAAATAATCCCCAGACACCATAAATTGTAGCTGGGGATGCTGGGAGTTGTAGTTTGGCAACTTCTGGAGGAACCCTGGTTGGGAACCATTTCTCTACCCTATTACACCACATTGGCTCCTTCAAGGCCCAGTTCAGATGCTTTTTAACTCTAACCCAACGCCCTGCCCACATAATTGCCTGAAGGCATATACCAGTGTTTCTCAACCACCGGTCCCTGGACCGCTGCCGGTCCCCGAAGGGTTGAGTGCCGGTCCCTGACTGGGAGTCAACCCCCCCCCCCCAACTGAAATCAAGGCACTCACTTCCTCAATTTTGCACATGGCACGGAAGAGGAAGAGTATCACGGAGGCATGGGACCCTTCTTGTGCCTTGCCTCCACTTGCTGCTGAGATCTTCCTACAGCTATCTTATTCCCTATCTTTACAGCTTCAAACTGTATGTGATGCGGGGGCATGGAGGAAAAAGTATGGCAGTGGGCGCCACTTGAAAGGCTGCTGGTTCTTGCATGCTCATTGTTTGCAGCCAAAGATTGGTTGATTGAAACCCAGCTGCCTGTTGTGGTCGAGGCGCCTTGAGAGGGAACGCTGTTTCCCTCTTGCATCAGTGGGGCTTGCTTGTATGTTGTTTTCATTGGCCCCATGTAGCTTTTGAATTTTTCTAATGGCCCAACATCCCCTCTCCATTGAGTAATCACAAGCACCTCCACTCCAGACATACTGGAGACAAATTTGTTCACCCAGGCTTTTAGATTCAGGGGTTCTCAACCTTGGGTACCCAGACGTCGGTGGACTTCTACTCCCATAATCCCCAGCCATAATGGCCAAATGCCATTGTTGTTGGGGGTTATGGGAGTTTAACTGAGGGACCCAAGGTTAAGAACCCCTAATATTCCATGTTTGCAAAAGATTCCAAATTTAATTATTTTAATGCTTATATTATTTTCATTCTAAACTGCCCAGAGATGCAAGTTTTGGGCAGTATAGAAGTCTGATAGACAGACAGACAGACAGATAGATAGACAGACAGACTTGAAACCCCTTTACTAACCGCTGGTCCGGGAAACTGCGCATGAAGAATGTAGCGGTCCTTGAAACTCTGCACGAAGAATTTAGCGGTCCTTGACTCCAAAAAGTTTGAGAAACACTGGCATATACAACGCTTCTGGCAAACCTCTGACTCTGCAGGAATCATGTGGAGGCATGAGTTGTATGAACACCCAGCTGCTATGACCTCTGACCCCTCATCACTAACAGCTCTTGAGTTTGTTTGTTTCTGTCTGTCCTGCAGCCAATTGAAAATGGCTCATGAGTTATCAATAATTCATTTTAGAGAACAATAGGAACACACAGATAGCACTGTGCAACAGCAAAGGTTGACACTGGATTCAGCATCCTGAAAAGTCTAGTTGACTTTTTTGGTAGGTTTATTTATTTTATTTACTTACTTACTTATTTAAAATCAGGTTTCTAGCCCTTCACGTTGTGAAAGCAGTCTTGGAAACCAGGCTATCAGGCCTGATGTAGATATTCTCCTAAGGGCATTGGGACCCCCTGTAGCTTCCACAGGGAACCATAGCCCAGTGGTAGAGCATCTGTTTGGCATGCAGAATATCCCAAGTTCAATCGTGGGCATCTCCAGGTAGAGCTGAGAGAGACTCCTGCCTGAAACGTTGGGCACCCACTACCTATCAGTGTAGACAGTACCGAGCTAGATGGACCCATGATCCGACTTGGTACAAGACGGCTTCCTCTATTCCTGTGAAAATGTTTGGCAGTGTACAGGTTTCCCACTCTTGGAAGTTGCTAAAAAGTACAGTGACTGTACTCTTCGGGGAGCAGGGCAGTTGCAATCCCATGACTCGCACTTGGAGCCTAAAACCAAATTCAGTGCTATATGTGTGAATCCCATTTCAATCTGTCTGCTCTATAAGATCTTTCAGAGACTTCCTTGCGTGACTTGCCACCTTCTGAAACCTGATTGGCAGGAATGTGTGAACAAGCCTGCTCTGTAGTAATCTGTAATATCTCCCTCTCTCTGGAACCCCCTGCCACCTGATCTTCGCGTGGTACCTTCCCTGGCAATTTCTAGAAAGAATCTAAAGACACTTGTATTTCAGAGACCCTTCCCCAATACCCCTCTGAGGACTGATTTTTATTGGTTTCTTCCTCTCTGCCTTTTGCTCACTTAGGTTCTTTGTGTGATGTTTTCATGATCACTGTGGCTGTTCTGCTTTTCTTGTGTTTTTCTTGCTGTATTCTTTTAATTTTTGTCCGCTGTGGGAGAAGGCGGAGTATAAATTTTTAAATGAATAAAATCGGCCACAGAGTTGTTTTGCCTTCACTGCTGCACCACACAAAGCCATTTCTTCTGTGGTTTATCTTTAGCCCTTTCAAGAAAACAGATGTCCTATTTTTATAGGAAGGGCCTTAAGATGACCTTTTGGTTCTTTGCTGAATGAATGATTTGGATGTGATCAGAGCTCCCGCAAGAATAACTGTTTTGTCTGAACTGCCTGCCGAACGAGCATTTGTGTGGCTTGAAACAGCTTGAAAGATGAGAGCATGTTCAGAGCTGTGTGCCTCAAGACGTGTGTCCTCCTCCGTCACTTTCCCAAAATAACTTCCAGTTCAGAAAGGTCTGATAATAATTGCAAAGGAAAAGACTTGCTAGAAAAGAAAAGAAAGTTGAATGTGCTCTCTCTGGCATAAACATGTATCCTTAATATTACATTGTAATCTGAAGCGATCTCAGAATAGAGTCAGCGAGATGACGTGCGTGCCCTCTAGTGCACTGAGTCCCCCATAATGCATCCCTGTAAAAGGGGTACTTTGAGCCCTTGATGCTCATAGGAAACCAGCTACAGGAGTGGATCATGGGACCTGCGGTGGGTAGTCAAATGTTCAGCATCTGTCTTGATCCCCGTTGAAGCAAATTTAAGAGTGGTCCTTTTTAACAGGGTGGGGCTGGAGGAATTACAAGTTGGCTTTGGAGTTTCCTTCTTTCGAAAGTGCAATTTTCCATTCTCTCTGTCCAGTTAGGTACAGTGCAGTGACACTTATCATGGGCTAGAAATAGTGGCTTTTAAAATTCATTCCATTCAATGTGTACATGCGCAATGTGTACATGCGCACATCCTCCGCAAGTTATAAACTTTTGCAAAGCAAAAGTCATGCCTTCAAATGTTAATGTGATTCTCTGGAGCTCTAGACTCCTGTTAACAGGAAAACATTAAGATGTGCATAATTACAGGGCAAAATGTCAAGCAGTCAGTTTAATTTACTGATGAATACAGAGAATTAATGTTTTGCAACAGTTCCTAGATTGCAAATTATGAATTAGTGAAAAGGTAATATTTTGTTTTGCTGACATTTTTGAGACTGTTTGATTACCACTTGCCACATGTGTATGTTTTTTTTTGGTTTGTTTTTTGTTTTTGCCTGCAGGTGGATTTTGCCTTTACGGTTTGGCAGAGCTTTCCAGAGAGGATTGTAGGCTACCCGGCCCGCAGCCACTTTTGGGACAACACCAAGGAGAGGTGGGGCTACACTTCAAAATGGACTAATGACTATTCCATGGTATTGACCGGAGCTGCTATTTACCACAAGTAAGAATCGGGAACATTACTTCTTTTTAAAATTAGCAATAAAGGTCTTGGGAAGAGGCAGCCTTTAAAGTAGAACTCAGATAATAACATTCTTAAATGCACTTAGGGCTGGTTTGGCTAACAATCTGATTGGTCCCCTCTTAATTGTGTGCAGGAGGAGCATGGGTGCATACATCTCCCCACAGCCAGTACATAATGTGCAGACGGTGGGCTTCATCCTGTCCTCCTGCATGCAATTCAAATACTGCTTTAAGGTAGTGCTTGGATTGCATGTAGAGAAGAGGTTCAGATGAACCACCCCACGCACAATTAGACAATGGGGCGCTTGGGGGAGAGGGAGACATAAGCATCCATGCTTTCTCCCTCATATGATTAAAGGGGATCATTTTGGAATGCGCTGTCAAGAATGGGTTTAATCAAGGTGTTCAATGTGAATTTAGGAGCACACCTAGATTTATTTTGACCTGGGTTTGGCAATAACCTCACCAAATTTCAAAAATGGGTAGAGGGGAACCAAAGGAGTTAACATGCAATGATTCTCAAACTTGGGTCCCCAGATGTTGTTGGACTACAGCTCCCATGATGGAGATGCAAGGAGAGCTGGTCTTGTGGTAGCGAGGATGAATTGTCCCCTTTGCTTAGCAGGGTCTGCCTTAGTTTACATTTCGATGGGGGACTACATGTGAGCACTGTAAGATATTCCCCTTTGGGGGATGGCTCGGTGGAAGAGCATCTGCTTTGCATGCAGAAGGAGGTCCCAGGTTTACTCCCAGGCAGCATCTCCAGGTAGGGCTGGGAGAGACTCCTGCCTGAAACCTTGACAAGCCGCCACCAGTCAGTATAGACAATACTGAGCTAGATGGACCAATGGTCTGACTTAGCAGAAGGAAGGTTCCTGTGTTTCTATGTTCCATCCCCAGCCACAATGACCCTTAGCTAATGTGGCTGGGGGTGATGGGAATTGTAGTCCATTAACATCTGAGGACCCAAGTTACCCCTGTATTGGGGGAAGAGATGAGAGGAGGGAAGTACAATCCCCATCTCCCACTCTTGATCCGGAAAACCCGTGTCAGTGAGAGATGAACCAGACCCTAGTGCTGTAAGGTTCCATGGAATACTCTTGTCTTTTAGCTGCCTATGACCAATCACTGCTTTTGATTTCCCATGATGCACCCCTCTGCACAGCCTTGTGTACCCTCTCCTATCCTGAGTCCCCCATAGTGCTACATTGCAACTGTTCTGCCAAGAGCTCTTGTTGTGCAATGGGAAATGGGCCACCACAGTGCTGACTGTGGAAAGCCAGCCTTGCTTCTTCAAATGATTTCAGCAATTGCTTTCTAAAAAGAGAGGTTCTGTGGGAGATACCCTCTGACTTAAAAGCCCCGAGGGCTGGGGATGGTAAGGAAAAAGACACCCCTTCACATGCTCAGAGATGCTCTTCTCAGTTACTTCATCTCTTCTTGGGCTGAGCTTGGTACTGTTAAAAAAGGGAAAGAAAAAAGATCCTTAGAAAGGCTTAATTTAGGCACTGAAAATATTTGATCTTCGTGTCCCATAACATTTTGTTCTCCCTGTCCCATAACCTTAAAAAACGAAATGAAAAACATCTTTTTTGTTGAAACACCAGGGGAGATTCTAGATGGATCAGGCCTTGAATGGCTGTTTAGTGGATAATGACTTTAATCCCCAGTTTTAGGATCTGGTAATCATTATTGTGTTTGCTGGCTCTCTTTGAAGTCGCTTATACTTTAAAGGCTAGCTAAATGTTCTCCCTTTTGCATGGGGCAATGCTAGACTTCAAAGAAGCCCTCAAGTTCTTCAAAAGGCCGGAGCCAAAGAGCCCCTTGGCATCAGGGAAGGATGGTCACTAAGCAAGTCAAAGTTTGCGTTGGCTGACCATCAAAGATGCCTAACCAGCCTCCCCTCTAGCTGCACTGGTGTGATTCAGTGTTGTTTGCAAGCAGTCATATTGCAATTGCAGAAGAGCAGAGGCATTGGAGAAGGCCTGGTCTTGCTTTAAATGTTATCCACTTTCTACTGTCTCTCCTCTGCCCCTTTTTGAAAATGGAAACCATCCCAGCTTCAAGCAGAATCTCATTTTTGTCAAGTTCACAGCAGAATAGCTTATGAGGCAGCTATTCAAAACTCCTTAGCAACAACTATGGCAGCCCTTGGCCCAAATCTGCCTCCCCAAAGGGTGCCTCATGGTCCATCACATCCTCCTCCTCTCACCTCTGTCCCTGCTGAAATTGCTTCGGAAAATTGGCAACTGAGATGGTGGTGGAAATAGACAGCTGATCTTCATATAATAAAGGGGCCGCTTTCAGTAAGCTCTGGCGAACTTTCCTGAGTCTCTGGTGCCTCCTCCAATTTCCCACCCAGGTACAGGAGTGTAGTAACACTGGGCTTACCATGTGACCAATACTCCAGCTCACCAATCCATCTGGTTGGAACCGTCCCCTGATACGTCGTTAAAGAGATTCCCTATGGTTGACTGTTTCCACCTGTTGTTAGATGAGGACAAACAAGAGAGGGGAGTCAGTCTCATCACTCTCTTTCTCTCCTCATACTGTGGAAATTCCTAGAGATGGAGATGATGTATGCTTCTGAGACAAGGGACCTCCTTCCTTTCACTTGTGCATCCAGTCACTGGGCTTGCAATGAGGGAAGTGGCCTGACACTCTACGCTGAACATGGCTTGGGAACCCCTGGGCTAACCTATTAACACATCTTTCACAAACATTTGTGATGTCCACCTGACAGACTGTGTCTGTTTAATGTATGTGGATATCCATGATCTTAAAATAATGCATGTTCTCGAATACCAGTAGTTTATGGATCACCTTGCAGGTGAAGGTTCAATAATGGCACCTGCCTAGCGACACCCACTGTGTTGTGAAGAGGAGCTCTAGAGCAGGGTAGCCATTCTTCAGTTTTGCAGAATCAACTTTGTTTTGTTACCAGAACCCTGTGGGGGACTGTGTTGTTGTTGTTGTTTGTTGTTTTTATTAGAACCCATAGCAGCTCAGGTGTGGTGGTTGTGGGCATGCACATAGAATGAAGGAAAAGGGCACCTCTGAGCATGTGGTCAATTTAAGAGTTTCTTTATTACCAAAAGTGAGCTCCCAGCCACCGCCACCCCCATATACATTCATTCATTCATTCATTCATTCATTCATTCATTCTCTCTCTCCCTTCCTCCCTCCCTCCTCCCCCCCCCCCCCACTCTGGGTTTCCCACCAAGCTTTCTTGGTTTCAACAATCTAATTTAGAATTTTAAAAAGGCTTTTTGTTGTTACTATTATTAAACTATTGGGAGCCAGAAACCCTTGCTGAGCTACTGAAAAAATGCAAATCACTCAGAAGTCTACCAGTAGACCCTGCTTTGCCTCTAGAGGCCCAAAGTTCTCTTACCTCAGCTACACGGAGGATAAGAGGTAAACACTTGTAGACCGAAGGTCTATGAAGAAATAGTTCTCACTATTTTCATTCGGCTGGGAGACGTGTTCGGGAGCTGTGCCCACTCCGGTTTTCCTCTCTCCCATGAATAAAATGCAAGGGAGGAGGGGGAGGAAATGAGTGTCTGCTTAGCAGTCGTTGGGTCGGAGGGCTTTTCACCCTGCCTTGTTAAAGAGCTTACAACTGCTGGGTAGGATGGAGCCCCTCCAGCCCAGCTGCTGCTTGGCAGTGACTTCCTACCTTGCTTTTTTCTGACTGAGGGTTACAAGATGGGTGAGTGCCTAGGTCCTGAACTTGGGTAGGACACATCTCCCACCCTAATCATGAGGACCAGCCTATCTTCTGTGAAGAAGACAGAGGCAAAATAGGAGCTGAGCAGTTCCATCTTCTCTTTGCCACCCAATACCATTTCACCCTCCTTACGCAGCCATAGCTCTGCTGTAGCTTCTCTCCCCCACTTGCTTTCAGCATTCCCGAAAGGAACCCTTTTTGTTGCTCGACATATCGCATCAGTCTCCGCTCCTTCTTAGCTTTAGCTTTCCTGGCATTATTCCTCCAAGTCTGTTGTTACTCATCTGTATTCATCCGTGGTGACTTGTCTGTCCTTCCATTTCTTATTCGTGCCCTTTTATTTTTAGCTCATCACTAAGCTTCTTGTGCAGCTACATTATAGGCCTGTGTAAAGATTCGACACTGAAGCTGAATCTTTGCCCAGGCTTACTACATGGGCTTATTTAGCTGTCTCCCATTTTTCTTTCTCATTAGAATTGCTTGTGCCTGCACCTTTAGTCGTCTTGGGCGCTTTCCCCCATTCATTTATGTAGCCTTGGAATCCTATCTAGTGCTCTTCTGAGCTTATTAAAATCAGTTCCTGAAATCCATGTATGACTATGCTCACCTTTAGTGTAGTCACACACTTGGTTACCATAAGATCAAGAATACCAGCATGACATGATCATTTTCTCCCACAGTTCCCACTACTTTGACTTCATTGACCAGCTGTTCCCTATTGAGTACTCTGTGTTTCAGCCATTCCCCAAATGGGAACTGTGTGCAATCTCACCAAAGCTGATATGCTTTCATGAAGCTCGATTCTGTACATTTTTCTTTATTCATCCCACTGAGTTAATTGGAGCTTTGTCTCACTTAATTGAGTGTAGGATTGCAGCCTTGCACGCTCCCTGATGGTGTTTTGTTGGTTTTGCAGATATTATCACTACCTGTACACTCATTACCTGCCTGCCAGCCTGAAGAACATGGTGGACCAACTGGCCAATTGTGAGGACATTTTAATGAACTTCTTGGTTTCAGCTGTGACAAAATTGCCTCCAATCAAAGTAACACAGAAAAAACAGTACAAAGAGACCATGATGGGACAGGTATGTATCTAAAGGTTGCTTCATCTTTGTGGCAAGATTTTTTTTGGGGGGGAGGGTAGTTAATCAAATGCCCATTTTGAGTATAATGATCTTATAAAATAAATAGATGTAAATGCTTTCCCACCATTTTCTATTTAGTTAATTTTTTTATTTAAGGTTATTGGATTTGTCCAATCACCTTCCAAAAACAGAGGACCACTAACTGGAAATAATGAGGTTTACAGAATTATGCATGGTGTGGAAAGGGTAGATAGAGATTTTCTCTGCTATGGAAAACAGGATGCTAGGTTATATGGAACTTAAGCCTGATCCAGCAAGACTTTTCTTCTTTCATGAAGATTAAGTGGGGGAGGGACCAGAATATATAAAGATTCATCATAGTCCTACTGGCTGAATAGTCTGACTTGGTATAAAGCACTTTTGAGTGTTTGAATGTGGTGGCTGACCTGCTAATGGTGCGCTTGCACACAGAAACCACACGAATACAAGACGGTTGTGCTAGTTGGTTGTGCTAAATGTGGAGCTTGCATTCCAGACTAGGGATATATACTTCTATAGATATATAACTATAGCCAGCCAGCCAGCTCAAACTGAACGGGCTTGAACGACGGCATTTGAACGGGCTCGACTGGTATTGGGGGGGGGGATGCCTTTAAAAGAACAGATGAGGAGTTCCTTACCTGCTCACCCCCGCCCTGCTGCTTCCACCCCCCCCTCCCCCCGCGCTCGGTTTTTCAAGAGATGCACAAGGCTGCAGCACTGCCCCCTGCATCCCCGATGCCAGCATGCCGGTGGCATGCACATTGCTGGGTCACATGCATGCCAGCCATTTGCATGCTAGGCTGACCATGCAATTGGCTGGGGCTGCAGGAAGCAATGCTGCAGCCTCGTGCAGCTCTTGAAAAACCGAGCACCAGGAGGGGGGAAAAGCATCAGGGTGGAGGCAAGCTGGTAAGGAACACCTTTCTTGCTCTTGTACTTGCATCAGGGTGGAGGCTGCCAGTAGGTTTCTGGGCAAAATACAAAGTGCTTGTCATAACTTATAAAGCCCTAAATGGCTTAGGCCCTGGGTGTTCTAGAGAACGACTTCTTCATTATGAGCCCATTGAGGTCATCCGGAGAGGTCCGTCTCCAGTTGCTGCCAGCTCGGCTGGTGGCCACATGGGGACGGGCTTTCTCGGTTGCTGCCCTGAGACTGTGGCATGCGCCCCCTGCTGAGATACGATCCTCCCCATCTCTGACCATTTTTAGAAAGCATTTGAAAACCCACCTCTTCACCCAAGCTTTTTCTGTTCTTTACATTTTTAAGGTTTTAATTTGTGGCTGATTTTTAAATTGTTGTAAGTTTTTGTATATATTTTAACTTGTTTTATACGATTGTTAGCTGCCCAGAGACGAAAGTTTGGGGTGGTGCACAAATGAAATGAAATGAAATGAATGAATAAATGAATGAATAAATAAATAAATAAATAAATAAATAAATGCACACCCACCCACCACCGCCAGTCGAAGCTGCAGGAAGGGTCGGGGCTTTTGAAAAATAGAGCTCTGGTGGGGGGAATGCGGTGGGGCAAGCAGGTAAGGAGCTCCTTACCTGCTCATTTAAAGGTACCTGCCGTCCCGGGGGAGTGCATGAACTGTCAGTGCACATCCCTATTCCAGACAGGTGTTGTGCTAGTGAACTAAGAAACAAGCATTGCATTAAGACGTAACATTTTTTACTTTTGCAAGTAATCTTGTTAATGCCCACACACACAACGTGAAGGCATTTTATGTATGTATGTATGTATGTATGTATGTATGTATGTGTAAACCACTTTGGGAGTTTTTGTTGGAAAGCGGTATATAAATATTCGTTGTGTTTGTAGCACAAATGGGTTTGCATTTATGCAACAAGGTAGCACAAACCTCCTATGGCTTGCAGGGAGCATTTGTGCATTGGCACAAGAGTGTGAATCAGAACATCTCCATGACGTAGCACAGCTATATGAGCTGCTTGCACAAGCGCAAGTTTGTTAGTTTTACAAGTGCAGCGTTATGATTTTGGCTAGTGAGTCTGAAGTCCACACACTCTTCATTCAGGAGGGCTGGTTTATTCTGTAGGCAGAAATGAACCAGCCTTTGCAAATTAACCCTCCAAAAGGTTTGTAAGCCACAAAAGGTTTTCCCAGCCTGCCTTCTCGCATGATCCTATGTTAGTCCATTGCAGCACATGGGTCTAAAAGGAAACGGAACAAACCACTTCTCTTCCAGTTGACAAAGGCTTCCCTGCCTGGTCAGTGGGTTACTTGCCAGGTGAGAGACCACTTACAAGTCTGAAACAAGCCCTAACCGCTATTTTATTTTGTAAAAAAAAAAACAAGCCATGCTTTAACTAATATAATAAAGACGAAATCTCTGTGATGTGCAAAAATAAACTTGCCACCGTCATAATCTGAGAGGAGGAATGTTCTCAAACTGTGTTGCAACAGATGTGCTTTTCTATTTTTGAAAGGATTATTTCAAGTTGCCTTTCCTAAGAAAATGAGAAGAGCACTCGAGAGTTTTATCTCTGCTGCCCCCAAATGATGGGCGGCTTCCGCTAACGGTGGGGGTAGAACGTGTGTGGTTCCTTCCTCCTGAACCGCTTCTCATTTCTCAGCTTTGCTCGAGCGAAGGATGCTGCCCACAGATAAGGCGCTGACTCTTTAAGAGTGAATATGAATATAGCTCTGCTTGGGAGGTGGCAAATTAAACTAGAATTAGTTTCTTGTGTTTCATGGGAAGAGAGCTGGTCTTGTAGTAGCAGGCATGACTTGTCCCCTTAAGCTAAGCAGGATCCGCCCTGGTTGCATACGAAAGGGAGACTAGAAGTGTGAGCACTGTAAGATATTCCCCTCAGGGGATGGAGCTGCTCTGGGAGGGGCATCTAGGCTCCAAATTCCCTTCCTGGTATTTCCAAGATAGGGCTGAGAGAGATTCCTGCCTGCAACCTTGGAGAAGCCACTGCCAGTCTGTGTAGACAATACTGAGCTAGGTAGACCAATGGTCTGACTTGGTATATGGCAGCTTTCTATGATCCTATGATTCTTTTTTTGTGTGGTGGGGGGAGTCACTTTAAAGACATCTGAGAATCACTAGGTCAAAATCCTCTTGGGGAGGTCCATTTTGGTAAATACGGGGCTGCATATTTTTTTTCTGAGTTAAGACTTTGAGTCTCATTCTATGTATGAAGGGATGTAAGTAGGCTTGTTATCATTTTGAAAAGCCAAAACGCAAGTGAGACGTTGGAATTAAGTTAAAAGCTAGATTCTCGGCATAGGACAGAAAGGCAACTGGAAGGCTCGGGCCAGATTGATGTCCAAAGGTGCTTCCTCTCTGGCTCCTGGCACAGTCCCAAAAATCCACTTCACCCACTTTCCCCCAAATCCGCTATTCTCATCATACGACTTTCTTTAAGGGTTTTATGGACCTAGACAGATATAGGCAAACCTTGGGCTACCTTCTCCCCAGTGTGAGTAGCAGCAGAAGCTGTGTCTGGCCAAGGTGCATAATGAGGAAAGAAGCACGACTAATTCAGTGCAAAATGTATAATCACACTGCTATTGTTATTTTTATGTTTCGCTTTTCTGCTTTTTCCTTCCCCACCATAAAATAATTCCCCCTGCCCTCAATCATAAGAAGAACTCTGTTGGATCAGACCAAAGATCCATCGAGTCTAACATCCAGTTTCCCACAGTGGCTAACCAGGTGCCTATGAGGGAGCCCACAAAGGCAAAAGCTCTGCCTGCTGCTGCACCCCCCAGCAACTGGTATTCAGAGGTAAACTGCCTCTGAACCACTGTTCCCTCTAAGACGTGTGCACGTGCGCACGCTCACTAGTTTTTGGATGTCCGCTCAGTTCATTTTAGATCCCGCTCAGGTTTAATCAGGAAAGCCCCATTCTGAATGCACATGCGCACAAACTGCCTTGATACTGCCACCCAGAACAAAACTTGTTCCACCCAGAGATGAAAAAAATTAGAGGGACCAGTGCTCTGAACATGGAGGTTATATAGCCATCTTGACTAATGGCCAGCATTAAGACTTGTCCTCCATGAATTTGTCGAATCCCTTCTTTAAAGCTATCTAAACTCATAGGCAGGATGCCTCTGAGTACCAGTTGCAGGAGAGTAATACCAGGAGAAAGGGCATGCTCTCAACTCCTGCCTGTGGCTTCCAGAGGCATCTGGTGGGCCACTGTGCGAAACAGGATGCTGGACTAGATGGGCCTTGGGCCTGATCCAGCAGGGCTGTTCTTCTGTTCTTATGACATGGGCAGCTGGCATATACTGAGTCAGACCATAGGTCCATCTCTCTCAGTATTGTCTTCCCTGACTGGCAGCAGCTTCTCCAAGGTTGCAGGCAGGAGTCTCTCTAGATAGGAATCAAGATATGAATCTCCCTATCTTGGAGATGCTGCCAGGGAGGGAACTTGGAACCTAGATGCTATTCTCAGAGTGGCCCCATCCCCATCCCCTAAGAGGAATATCCTCCATTGCTCACACATCAAGTCTCCCTTTCATATGCAACCCTGCTTAGCTAGGGGGACAAGTCATGCTTGTTACGACAAGGCCAGCAATTTTCTCTGCTCTCTTCTCTCATGACACCAAATATTTTGGCAGTGAATTTCATAATGTAATTATGCATTGTCTTGTGGGGTGGGGGGACTTTCCCCCGTCTTCTCCTGAATCCAGTGGATTGGATGAGCCCAAGTTCCAGAAATGTAAGAGAGCGAGAGAAGCTGCCTTCCTTAAGGGTCTTGTGAACCTAGACCTTGCTCAAGGGTCCACTTTATGTTCAGCTCTCATACCAGGTTAGGGATGTGAATGAACCGCAGTTCAAGCACAGTTTGGAAGTGGGGAACAGCAGCTTTAAGAAGGGAGAGCAGCTTCTTACCTGCTCTCCGCCGCCCCCTACAGCTTCCTGCTGGGGTGGCATGCATCCCAGTAACCCCCACGTGGCACCAGCATGCACATGGCGTCCACGCATCCAGGGACACCATTTGGAGCCAGCGTGGTGTAGTGGCTAGAGTGCTGGACTAGGACCAGGGAGACCCGAGTTCAAATCCCCATTCAGCCATGAAACTAGCTGTGTGACTCTGGGCCAGTCACTTCTCTCTCAACCTAACCAACTTCACATGGTTGTTGTGAGGAGAAACCTAAGCATGTAGCACACCGCTCTGGGCTCCTTGGAGGAAGAGCGGGATATAAAAATGTAAAATAAATAAAAATAAATCAATTTGGGTGGTCAGCACCATGCTGACCACGCAAATGGTGCATGCACTATGTGTGAGCTGGTGCCACGTGGGGGTTACTGGGACGCGTGCCACCTCAGCAGGAAGCCGCACGGGGCGGTGGAGAACAGGTTAGAAGCTGCTCTCTCCTTTCTTAAAGCTGCTGCTCCCCACTTCCAAACTGTGCTTGAACTGCGGTTCATGCACATCCCTAAGCAGCATATGTAGGGCAAACCTTAGCAACCAGTTTCACCCAGTGGGTATTGTTTGGCGTCGGAGGGCAGATACAGACATGGGATCCTTCCCGCAATTCATATCTACCTGGATCTCACTATTGGGAGAGACATGGGCCTTTAACTCTATCCAGAGCTAGCCCAAAAACCAACATCCCCCTTCTGTCAAAAATGGAAAACAAAAACTCAAGAGTCGTACTTTCAACAGCCAAGAGCTGGGATTGGGAACTCCCCGGGAGCACCAGTGGGAAATGAGAGCTTCCAGAGTGCCAGTCTGTTCTCTTTCTGATAAGTAATGCACTTAAATGCTTTGGAATGGCATTTTGGATCAATCCACCAAGCCCTGCTCTTGCGCTTGCCTCCTTTGTTTTAATGGTGCTTGCACTTGAGTGGCATTCATTTGGTTACATTCCAAAGAAGTGACTATTTAACTTTAAGGTTTGTTCCCTGGACACCGGCTGTGTGGTGAAGGAAGCCCTCCAAGAACTCAGCAGGCTTCTGTGCAAATCCCATTCCACTGCCATTCTATTATAAAATGGAGCACTGATAGCTTACAGTGCATAATCATGAATGTAATTTCTTTTTCCTCGAGGCTCAGCCTATTTAGGCATTGCAGCTGACAGGCTCTGCCTCAAATGTACCTTGCTTTGCCCTGTTTGTATTCAAACACACACCTGCTTTGGGGGGTTCCATTATGTGTGGCTCATGAGGTTGGCGGTAGTCCCACCCGTTCTTCTTGGCACACCATCACATCACCCAAACAAGTGGGTGGGACTAGGTGGCTTTCAAGAAGGGTTAGAAATTTCATATAGGCTATGATGACTCTGTGCAACCTACAGATCATATTTCTTTATTCGGTCACTGACCAGAAAAAGGGAAAGAAAGGGGGGGAAATGCATCAAAACAACAACAAATATTTATATACTGCTTTTCAACAGAAGTTTCCAAAGTGGTTTATATTATATCGGGCAGCAGCGATATAGGAAGATGATGAAAGGCATCATCTCATACTGCACGGGAGATGGCAATGATAAACCCCTCCTATATTCTACCAAGAAAACCACAGGGCTCTGTGGGCGCCAAGACTCGACAGCACAACTTTACCTTTTACATAGAGAAATAATAAATAAGATGGCTCCCTGTCCCCAAAGGGCTCACAATCTAAAAAGAAACACAAGACAGACACCAGCAACAGTCACTGGAAGTACTGTGCGGAGGGTGGATAAGGGCCAGTTACTCTCCCCCTGTTCAATAAAGAGACTCACAATGTTAAAAAGGTACCTCTTTGTTCAGTTAGCAGGGGAGAACATCAGAACCTAACAATATCCAACAGCTGTAATACAAAGAGGTTAGAGGGCCGTAGAAGATGTCATAATTTGTCTAGTCTTTGGTTTGGGGCGGTATAAAAATCTACTAAATAAATAAACAAATGAATAAATAATCCTTTTAGCAATCAGAAGAAATTTGGCCACATTATATGTAACCTCAGCTCTGATTCGAAGCACTGAAAACCATTTGCTAGGGAACAACAATAGGCGAGATCTGTTGCCCACAATGGCTACCTGGACCAGGTGGATGCAATATGGTCTGATCCAACAGACTCTTCTGTTCGTATGATAGGTCTGGCTTCTTCTCATAGCCTAGGGTTCCCAGGCTGCTGATATCTGGTCTCTTAGGGTTACTTAGGGACATAGAAAGCTGCCATATCCTAAGACAGACCATTGGTCCATCTAGCTCAGTCCTGTCTACACTGATTGGCAGTGGCTCTCCGGGGTTTTAGGCTGGAATTCTCCACTGAGCTACAGCCCCATCCCCTAAGGGGAACATCTTATAGCACATGACGCTCACATGTAGCCAGCTATCCAAATGCAAATCCTGTCTGGGCAGACCCTGTTTAGCAAAGGGGGAAATTCATGACCAGCTCTCTTCCCCAAAGGTCCTCCTCTGCAGAGGGTATTATTTCTCCTGTAGTCCCTTTCCACTAAGTTCCAGTGGTTTCAGGCAGGATTCTTTCCCAGCCCCACTTGGAGAGGCAAGGATTGAACCATACAAACTCAGGCAGAGACCTCAGCTGGTAACATACAAACTCTATCCCTGTCCAAGCATTATGTTCACTGTACAGACCTACAGGGTCTATATGCACATACAGTTATTCACACATTACATTCGACACACATTCGACACTTCCTATCTGTACCCTGCATCTGAGAGAGCCTGTAGCCAGGGTCACTTTTTAAATGAATGCTTGTACAATAATTTACACAAAAACATGGGCATGTGTACAGAGAGGAAAGCATGTGCATGTCTATGGAGAGCAGAGCTGGTCTTGTGGTAGCAAGCATGACTTGTACCCTTAGCTAAGCAGGGTCCACCCTGGTTGCATTTGAATGGGAGACCACATGTGAGCACTGTAAGATATTCCCCTCAGGGGATGGAGCTGCCGCTCTGGGAAGAGCAGAAGGTTCCAAATTCCCTCCCTGGCAGCATCTCCGAGTTAGGGCTGAGAGAGATTCCTGCCTGCAACCTTGGAGAAGCTGCTGCCAGTCTGGGTAGACAATACTGAGCTAGATGGACCAATGGTCTGACCCAGTATATGGCAGCTTCCTATGTTCCTATGTTAGATACCCATCTGCATGTACAGCATAATGTGTGCATAGGCCTTCTGTTGGTTTTTATTCTGATTGACCAGCTTTGGAGAAGAAAACACAGGTAGTCACAGGTATTTTCACTCAGAATGCCTTTTATACCTTAGAAGAACTTGTACAACTCTTAGTTTCAGAAACAATATACCTGTCTATTCACCGGAGACAAGCTAACAACTGTTTCTAACAGAACCAGTGATTGCTAGATTCAGGTGAAGCCATTTTTTACTGCCCTGAAGTCCCATGCAGGTGATGTGAATGTCAGCAAAACAGGCCAGCTTTGATGGTAGCCACCAAGATATTCATTGCAGATCCATAAATGATTGTGGGGAGGACTGGTTTATTGAAATATCTCTATCCTGCCTGTCTGGTATATACAGCCCCCCATCAAGGCAGCTAACAAATAATGAAACATAAGAAAATAGTATACACTTTAAAGCCAAAAGCAACCTAGTACAAAACAGCAGAGAGGGAAGAACAGGTACTTTCTAGATCAAATGTAAGCCAAAGGCATGATGAAACAAAATAGTTTCAATCTGGCGTACAAATGCCAGCAAAGAGGAAGCCACGAGAGCCTCCCAACATAGGGAGTTCCACAGCTTGGGTGCTAAAACCAAGAAGGCCTTGCTCTGTATATCCACTAGCTGCACTGGTGGATATACAGAGTGAGACCCAGACCGGATTGGGTGGGCAGGTTTTTGTGAAAGGAGGTAGTCCTGCCCCCAAACGTAAATGGTAGTAGCCAACACTTTAAAGTGTGCCTGGAAACAATCCAGTTTGGGAGGTGCATGTTCCACTGGAAGACTCTCAGTCAAAACATTTATATGGGATCAGGTAAAGGTAAAGTTGTGCTGTCGAGTCGATGTCGATTCCTGGCGCCCACAGAGCCCTGTGGTTGTCTTTGGTAGAATACAGGAGGGGTTTACCATTGCCTCGCCCCACGCAGTATGAGATGATGCCTTTCAGCATCTTCCTATATCGTTGCTGCCCGATATAGGTGTTTCGTATATTCTGGGAAGCATACCAGTGGGGATTCAAACTGGCAACTCTGGCTTGTTAGTCAAGCCATTTCCCCACTGCTCCATAAAGTGACTACCATCCTGTTGCTCACCTTCTAGCATTCAAATAAAATTAATTTTATGTTGAACTGGATTCTTATCTTGTCATTCCAGAAATTAATAATAACCCAGCTTTTCTTTCATTTGGTGTACTTTAATAAAGTTGAAATCTAATTGTGGGTCCCCCCCTTCCCCCCCCCCCCGAGTAATGTAGGATATTTATGTTCTTGACTAATGATAAATATTTCTGTTTATATCTGTGAGAAAATATAGACAAGTGTTAACCCAAACGCTGGCTGCTGCATTTTGCCCCAGCTAGTTTCTGGGTGCACTTTGAAGGCAGCCCCTCACAGACCCCATTGCAGCCCAATGAAGCCTGTGCCCCTCAGCCTTGGAAGGATTTCCCACTCCAGAGCCATTCACCCTTGTTGCTTTTCCTTGCAGACTTCCAGGGCTTCTCGCTGGGCCGACCCAGACCACTTTGCTCAGAGGCAGAGCTGCATGAACACTTTTGCCAGCTGGTTTGGCTATATGCCGCTGATCCACTCTCAGATGAGGCTCGACCCTGTGCTCTTTAAAGATCAAGTCTCCATCCTGAGGAAGAAATATCGAGACATTGAACGGCTTTGAGGAGCCCTGCCGAGGGGGAAGAGAGAACCGGACTGTCCACATAGCCCAGTGCAAATCCACTGACTCTTTTGGAGCCAAGAACAAAAACTCACCACAGTCCAATGGGAAAGCCAACTCGTGTTGGCTCCCAAAGGAAACTTATTGTGCTGGACTGCTTCAAGCCACCTCACGGGCTGCAGGTCGCTCAAGACTAGGTTGTGTACAGTTTCATTATGGAACATTAAATAATTATTTTTTTGAAATGATTGCTATGCAGGTTTAAACTTTTTTAATGATCAAAAAAACCTATTAAAAACAGAGTTCTTTCTTTAATCAGAATTGTGTCGATTGTTGTGACTATTTCAAAGGTAGCAGACTAAAAGGAAGAAAGAAAAGAAAACATTTCCCCCCTAAGGAAAGTCATCAGAATTGTGTTTGGGGTGTGTGTGTGTGTGTGTGTGTGTGTGTGTGTGTGTGTGTGTGTGTTTTATTTCTTAGGGTGGAGGGAAAAAACCTATTTCTTTTGTTAAAAGGCAACCAAAATGATGGAACACAGATAAAGAGAGCACATCATTCAGTATGGTAGAATAACAGATTCTACTATTAAATGCTCTTCAGTGCTCCAGAATATAAACCTGTGGATGCCCAGCCGCTGCTCTTGCTTACAGAATCAAGTTCTCAGTGTTCCTCTTCTAACGTACTATAAGTTTATTTGGTTGAAACAGAAATGAGCAGATTGGAGGAGTGGGTACAAAGGCAAATGGAGTGGGATTTGTACTTCCTCTCACACTATTTACCAAGGAAGGGACAAAAATTGTGTCATTTCTACACTCTCAATTACAGGATCAGGCCACTTCATTGTGTGTCACAGAAAATTCTAGGGGTAACAGGGGGCAGGATCTAGTCCTCTCAGTGAGAAAGTAGACATTGCACAGCTTCCTCCTTGTTAGGTATGATGAAGAGAGATACGAGGTCCTCAGTTCTCTCCTATCTGCTGCCTCCCAAACAGTGCCTTCGTACAAGCAGTGATTCTTTCATGTCACACAGGATACCGTGATGATGATGATTGATAATGGTTGTGAGGAGAGCACCACTCCCTTGTTTCTTGGGGGCCCATCACAAAGTGAGAGAGTCTCCCTGCAGCACACACCCTCTGCAGCATAGATTAGGTGGGTGTGGTAAGACTAAACCTCTTGCACAGGATTTTGGGAAGGGAGGGAGGAACATGGGCTATATGGCCTTCTTTCTTGACACGTGTCCTGACACCAAGTGAGAAGATGGCTTGCTCTCTTCTTTGTCCAGCCAGAAGAAGCAACGGAAGTTCTCCCTTTGGCTTCAAGTAGGAAAAGGCTTGGGCTAACCTTGGAAAGGCACACCTTGGGAGATGGAAGGAAGGCCTTTTGGGCCCTCCAGGGTGCTCCTGCCACAGAGCCACGAGTCCATCAACCTGAAGCTCTATTCAGGGGAGGAAGGACTCCCAGATCAACTCTACCTTGTGAGGAGAGGGGCAAGGTATGCCCAGGCTCCTGCTTCATATGTGAAGCTCAAGCAGTTCTTCAGCCACAATACCCCCTCACAGACATCCGTGCCCCTTAACAGGCTTCTCTCTCCAATCAAAAAGAGCTCTGAGGCAGCTACAGTGACAACCCCATCCATGGTGATCAGGCCACCAGAGGAGCCAAAGGAGGGAGTGGGCCTCCCAGGCAGGCAAACTTCTCCCTCTTCCCTAGGGGGTGAAGAAGCCATGCCACCCACAGGGAACCTCCTCCTCCTCGGCTATTTCTTCAGGAGCTCTTAGCCTGGACCACCACACCAGGCGGGCCAACTTGACCAAAAACTAAGATACCAAGAAAGAAAAGTGTGAGGAAGCACCACAGACCAGCAACTTTTGCTCTCCCTCCTAGTGAGGTACAGCAGCCACTTTGTTGCCAGGAAACCTTTGCAGAGCCTCCCTCTTCTGAGGTGGACTGGGCAGTAAGTAGAAACCTAGCATAGCAGGGAGGGAGCTGTTCTAGATTCCCCCCCGTGCTGGTGTGCTAGTTTCCCACTTACAGAGGGGCGTAGCTAGGGGAGAGGGGGCGCGTGTTTGCCCCTCTTCCCAGTGGCCCTTCAGAGTGAAGGAAATATGGAGGGGTGGAGCTGGGGGGCCCTCAGGAGCTGGGGGGCTGGAGTTCTTTGAGCCCATTGACTCAATTATAACTACACCCCTGCAGAAGAGCTTTCAAAACTGGTATCTTGTGATCAGTCTGAAGCGGTACACTGTGTTCTGCCACCGAATTCTCCTGCATTTAGACCAAGACCAAGCCTGAGCTCTTGGTGGAGGACAGCCAGGAGGCAAAACAAGCACAGCAGGGCTTTTTCCACTGAAGGACTTCCCCAAATGGCCCCCACGGCCCTCCAGGTCTCCCAAGAAGATGGGAGGCACCCCTCATCTTGAATCTTCCTTGAGGGCTTCGCCTTAGAATGTGGTGGTTGTATATCCTCTATACTTGGGCAGAATCGTAGCACAAAGTGGTTGGAGTTCCCAAGAAGCAGAACAAGCCATCACTTTCTCAAGAAATTTTACATTTTACCATGGAGGATTATGGATGCCTTAAAAGTGCCACTGGTTGATGTTCCTGTCACGGGCCTCATCCCATCTGCCCCACCCCAATAGTGGGAGAGGGTTTCCCAGTGGTTTCCCTAGTGACCAAAGAGCAGAGATTCCTCTCAGAAAAAGTTTGGAGATGTCCTATGCCCTTTGAGCCTTAGCCACTGCCTCTATCTGCTCAGGTAATATCGCTATGGGCAGAAGAGCTGGCTTCCTCAAAATCCAAAATACAGATATGTATCTATTCACCACCTTCAATCAGGGGTGCGACAGGAGGAAGGCTTGAGTAGCAACTACTTAATGTTCGGGGGGAGGAGAGGAAAGACACTTTTTGGGGGGTTATATGGGTTATCAGATTGGAGGAGGTTCCATTAAAAATGGGGGGGGGGCCTCCTCGGATGCTCATGGGTGGGATCTGCAGTCATGTTTTTAGTGAAGACAGAGGCTGATATTTCCACTCAGCTTCTCCGTAATCTCCAGATCCTCGTTTTAATACTTTCACACCTTTGTTGCCTAACAGTCTGGCTACAGCTGGTTTCCTGCGTCTAGTGTATTTAAAGAAATATTTATTATTTGTCCTAATGCGCTTAACAATAGGCATCACAATTTTTGTTTGTTTGCTCGCCTTTATAGCTTACCTTTCTCTTACCAAAGCCTGTGTGCTTATTTCTTCTCATTTGAATAGGATTGCCATATTTTAAAGGAAGCTACCTTGCCTTTTATAGTTTCTCTAACTCTGCTTATTAACCATGCGGGAACCCCCATGCTGCTATTGTGGTTTTAAATAACCTCATGATCATAGCAGTGCTTAAATTATTTTTATTTGTATACCACCTCTCATTAAAAAGTAACCTAAAGCAGTAGGAGAATAGGTAGGGGGGGCTTAATGACATTCACAAGCCTCGCCCCCTGTAGCCCATGGATACTTTTTGCATGCGTTTCAACATGTGTATGGCACAGATGGGGGATTTATTTCCTAACTATAAACCACAATATTGAAACTTATTTTGCTTTATAGTTTTCTTTCTTTTCTTACCAGCACCAAAGTGATTAGCATTCTTCTCTTACATGGAATGAATACAATTTTTGACATGAATATTTACAGTAGATTTTTTCACACCCTTCAGTAGGGGTAAGGTCCCAGTGAAAATGTCTGGTAGCACATGATATAGTACATAAGAACATAAGAACAGCCCTGCTGGATCAGGTCCAAGGCCCATCTAGTCCAGCATCCTGTTTCACACATTGGCCCACCAGATGCCGCTGGAAGCCACAGGCAGGAGTTGAGGGCATGCCCTCTCTCCTGCTGTTACTCCCCTGCAACTGGTACTCAGAGGCATCCTGCCTTTGAGGCTAGAGGTGGCCTATAGCCCTCCAACTAGTAGCTGTTGATAGACCTCTCCTCCATCCAGTAATCTTGCTGAAGCTAAGCAGGTCTAGATATGTTCAATACCTAGATGAGTGACCACGTTGGAACTCTATATAAGCCACTTTGAGTTCCATGATGGAAGAAATGTGGAGTATAAATAGACTACAAAGTGCATTGTTGCATTAGTACATGATCTTCACGGTTCTTCAAGGGGGTGGCACTTTGACCCCAAAACCCTTCAATGCGAGAGCCATTTCTGGCTGTGCTAACCTCCGCACAGTACTGTGCTTTTCTCAGTCCTGGGAAGACCCTTTAAGGAAGACGGAGGCCTCTCTTAAGAGGCCTAGAAGGAAAACACTGGGAAGGGCTACATTTACCAGCACTCTGCACACCTTCCAAGATCGTTCAGGGGCCCAAGTGGGCTCCGTTCCCCTTAAAAGAGCCCCCTAGTGCTGGGCACAGCATTGCACCGTGAGAATGTCCGTCTCCCCATGGTGCCAGAGTGATTCTGCAGTGTATTCTGCTTTGGCCAAAGCTTCACATGGGCCCAAGAAACAATGAGGGAGCTTCACTTAGGATTGATGGGGGCCACCACTGTGCCAATGCACTTGCGGTAAATTTCACTCCTCTCCTCCCCCCGAAAAGTAAGTAATTTGTTGCTCCTCAAGTATCTCCCCCTGTCTGCACCCCTGATTGCACTCCTGGCAATCTGTAGTTTGGATTTTGAGGAAGTCCAATCTTCCACCCAGAGCAATACTGAAGTATACAGAACCCTGACTTTAGCCAAAAGATGTTTAGGCATCATTGTGTTTGGGATAACTTCTTATAATTTTCCACTTAACATTATTGTCTTGGAATTTTGCACATGTTTAAATATTCAGTAAAAGGGTCAAGCAAAAGGTGTTGACCAATATGTCTCCCCCACTGTAAATGCCAATGGAAGCCTTGCTGTCCAATAGCACCAATCTGTTTTACACCCTCGATTTTAACACATTATTAATACTGTAAGTGGGTTGCTTCAGTAGATGAAAGTGCAGAGTAGCAGCCCACGCACTCTAGAATTCAGACAATTGAAGGTGTAATCTTATGTATATTTACCTGGGAATAAGCCCCCATTACAAACCAGTGAGACTTACTTCTGAGTAAACATATTTCAGATGTTGCAAAATGACAGAAGATTGTGCACTCAGCTCAGAGTGCAATTGTGTCCTGAAAGATCTTAGCAATGTTGCAAATTATATATATATTTTTAAAGTGCCTCAGGAGAAAGCTGCAACCAAATTATGGGAGCTGTTTATCTTGATTCAGCCTGGGATTTCTTTTTTCTTCACTCCTGCGGGTGGCTAAAAGAATGAATTGGGCTTTCTACATCTGAACACCCTTCAAGGTTCTGCTGTTTACAGCTCTCTAATTGAACAGGGAACAGCTTAACTCCAGGATGGTTTCAGGAAGGTACTAGGGCATTTTCGCCTTTGTGACGCGTTTCCAAGACACAGCCAACCGCCTGGGCAAGTATGTGTCTTGGAGACAACCTTGGAAATGGTTACAAAGCTCTGCCCCGTATGTGGCCATTCACTCACAAGCAAATACCCTAATTCTGAAGGTCTCCAGCCAGCACAGTCCTCATTAAAATGAAAGATGCTTGCAGCAGTGGGGCATTTTGCAGGCTGTTTGCATAGAAGGTTGGCTGCAGATTGTCTTTAGAGCGCCTGCAAAGAGCTTAGCAACAAATGGTGCTTGGCTTCTGTTCGACAGGTCTATGGCCCTTGTGTGTGCTACAGAGTTGTGCTACTTCACTTGGGAACAAACTCCTCTTCCCAACTAGCCCCGCACATGCTCTGTGCTCATTTTAAGGGCCCTCCAAGAGAAGCAGCATCTCTTCCTCCTGTTTTTCATCTGGTGTCTTGTTTTTGTTAACAATTGGCTAGGACAGCTCTCCAGTTCAGAGGCTCTTTACAAGAAAGCAGCTGCATGGCTTGTTCTTTCTCCACAAGGTGTTTCAATATACAGTATCATTTGTATTCAAGGGGGGAACTTCTTATTTCCCTACATTGACTTTTAAGACAACCGTGCTCAAAAATTCTTGGTTGCTCCTGTGAAGGGCAAACTGCAGACTGTGCCGTGTTATGCTATGTTAAGGCGTGCAATTTGGTTGTGTGCGCGTGGAGGGGGGTGTCACTTAAAATAGCTGTGGTGGGAGGCCCTGGTCTTGTGGTATCAAGCATGACCTGTCCCCTTAGCTAAGCAGGGTCCACCCTGGCTGCATATGAATGGGAGACTAGAAGTGTGAGCACTGTAAGATATTCCCCTTAGGGGATGGAGCCGCTCTGGGAAGAGCATCTAGGTTCCAAGTTCCCTCCCTGGCTTCTCCAAGATGGGGCTGAGAGAGATTCCTGCCTGCAACCTTAAAGATGCCCCTGCCAGTCTGTGAAGATAATACTGAGCTAGATAGACCAATGGTCTGACTCAGTATATGGCAGCTTCTGGTGTCCCTATGTCCTTGTGATGCAGCAGCCATGGTGAAAATCCACTCCTGGTGGCTATTTGCCTTGGTAAGGAAGCTGCTATTCATGCCAGTGACAGCTTCCCCCTTGCAACATATAGCAGCTGGGGGGCGGGGGGGAGGCAAAGTTTGAGAACCCCCCAGGGACAGAGCTAGGGGAGAGCGGGGCCATGTTCACCCCTCTCCCTGGCGGCCCCTCAGAGTGAGGGAGATAACGAAGAAAATAGAGATGAGTGGAGCTGGGGGGCCTCAGGTTCTTTGAACCCATCCACTCAATTATAGCTACACCCCTGGAACCCCCGATATAATATGTTGCTTAGGCCTTACGCAAGCAGATTCACTTCACTTTCTTACTGTGCTTATGAATCTCCCTTTTCACTGGGGCAATGCTGATCCTGCTGCTTGGCCCTTCTCATGAGTAAGCCAAGGGACCGCACAGGTACCCCCAAGGGGAAGTGGCTGGGCCCCGCTTCCCCAACAAAATTGTACAAGAATTAGACCTTATCCATTCAAGAATCCCTGGTTGGGTCTGCCTTTTAAACCTGACCCCGAATATCGCCTCCCTGCCATTTGTTTCTGTCCCAGCACTCAAATGGGGTTGCCCTGCCTGCCCTGCTCCCCGAAAATGAAGCATCAATCATGTATGCTCACAGCCCTTCGAGAGGGCAGCACCGGCAGGGCAACCCCATTTGAGCACTGGGCCGGAAACATGTGCCCCAACCAGGGATTCTTGAATGGCTAAGATCTATGTTTTGTACAATTATGTTGGGGAAGGGAGACCCAAGCCACTTCCCCTTGTGGGTACTTGTGACACTCTCTCACAAGAGTGCCCGGCCATGGGGGCCGTCTTGGTGACTGCCGCCAAGAAGCTGTCAACGTGTGCTCTCTGCCAGCCCATCCGCCCATCTGAACATGTCCACCTTTGTTTGTGCCTGGAACACCAACTCTGCTCTCCTGGGGTCGCTGGGGATCGGGGCTCCCCTCTCCCGCAATTCCCCGTGGCGGCAGATCTGCATGCAGCACAGTGCTGGTCCGAATCCAGTAATTTTCGGTGAGAGTAAAGGTCCATCTCCACTCCTGGTGTTTCCCCAGACTGCACACCTGGCAATGCTCTGACACAGGGAGAGTCAAAATCTCCTTTAGAGGCATGAAAGGCTTTCCTGGGGAGGAGGGGATAGCTGTGCAAATGTTCTTACATTAACCGGAGAGAGTCGGGGGCCCCCCTTTTGTTGCGTTAGCTCAACTCATGAGCGTGCAGTCTGATGGAAGAACGGAGGTATTCGCGTCTAAGGTCCTCCCCAGTAGACTGGGCTTCCAATGAGAGTGCTAGTCTGCTGGCAGCAAGCCACCACAAGGGCAGGAGTGTGGTTTGGTCTGCATGGACTGCTTTGCCAGGGTGAGCCGTCACAAGAGCACCCTTGTTCACAGTGGGCCAGATCCCAGGATCTTTTGCCATCCCCCATATACATATCCCCACCTAGGAAGTCATCATGTTCCTTTCCCTTTCCTGAGTAATAGGGAAATAGTGCCCCCCCAGTGCCCCCCTCCCCACCAGAAATTGTGCTTGTGCAAGACCAGGGGCGTAACTATAATAGGGCAAGGGGGGACAGTTGTCTGGGGGCCCACTGCCTTGGGGGGCCCCCAGAGGCAGGTCACATGACTGACTCCCCCAGCCACGCACCCGCACGGGCTTCCTTCAGTTGTATTCATCCTCCAAAACTAATGTGAGTGTTAAGACCTGGAGCCACCAGAACAGCATGTCTTTCTCTAGTACCATTAAATGACTTGCATCACCCACAATTTACCAAACCTTTTAAAAAACAATTTAGGATGATGTTCTATTGTGGCACATAGCAGGTGTGTGTGTGTGCGCGCGCGCGCATTTCTGTGTGTCTGTATAAATAAATTTTACTATGCTTTTTGTTACCACTATTCAACCTCATTTAAGATTTCTTTACTTCATGAGCTGAGCTTCAGTGAGGGGGCGGGGCCCATTTTAAAACCTTGTCTCTGGGCCCACTCCAACCTTGCGACGCCCCTGTACGAGACAGTTTTGTGTCAGGACTCTTGGGAAGGCAGTGGTGCAATTGCTGACAGAAAAAGGGCTGGCATGGCACAACATTTAAAGGGATTTAAATGCCCCTTTCCTGCCAAAAAGGCATTCCAAAAAGGCACAATCATGTTCAGCATGCCCCCTTGAAGATTATGGCCAATGCCACACCAGTGACATGCGAAGAATGCCTTGCCCACAGTCCGGTGATGTGAGCGCTATGGAGCTTGCTGAGATGCAGCCTTGGCAGACCAGCAAGAGGGAGGGGCTCCCCTGCCCTGCAACGGGAGGTTGTTGGACCATGGTTGAACAAGCATCTGCGATGCAACTCACAGTAAGAAAAATTAACTGTGGGTCTGGTGACCTCTGGTTTCACATAACGTGTGGATGCAGCTTCTCTCTACAGACAGATAGTTATAGTTACACACACACACACACTAATCTATCTATCTATCTATCTATCTATCTATCTATCTATCTATCTATCTATCTATCTATCTATCCATCCATCCACACACACACACACACACACACACGGGACTCACTCACTGACATGAAACTCCCAGTCCAAAATCTGTAAGAAAAAGTAAGGAAGGTAAAAATAAAAGGAAAAAACCTCAAAACCCCAGAAAAATTCATTACTTCCCCAGAAAATGCAAGAAAACTGTCCCATGGAAAAGCACAGGGAATGCAATTACATAGAACTAGGACACGACTCAAGTCATTTGGTCATGGTGGTTCTGGGAGGTGGCAAGGGCAGGGGAAAATAGCTGTTTGAAGTGGGAAACTACAATTGGTAGTTTCCAGGTCGTTCTCTGGGGTAACCCAAAGAGACCATATCACTCCTGTCTTAAGAGAACTACATTGCCTGTGCTGATATGTTTTCGGGCAAAATGCAAAGTGCTGGTTATTATAAAGCCCTTAGTGGCTTGGGTCTAGGGTACCTAAGAGAACACCTTCATTATGAACTCTGCTGCTGATTAAGATCATTGGAGGAGATACGTTTGCAGTTACCACTGGCTCACCTGGTGGTGACTCCGCAACAAGCCTTTTCTGTAGTTGCCCCAGGGGTGTGGAATGCACGCCCTGCGGAAGTCAGAGCGGCCCCATCTCTGATGGCCTTCAGAAGAGCACTGAAGACACCTGTTCAGCCTGGCTTTTCACTGATTTTTTAAAACCTGACTTTATATTTTAATTTGTTTATCCATTTTAACTGTTGGTTTTAAAGTTTATAGATGCTTTAATCAGTTATGAACTGCCTTGAGATCTGGTTATAGACAGTATAAACATATGCTAAATAAATACCACAGAAGTTCTGCTACGAGGGAGAGAAAACAATAAAGAAAGCTAACAGTGTTAGTAATAAAGAATATGGAAGGCTAGAGTTCTAAAACGATGCATTTGGGAGTATAGGAGAACCACCTAACTCATGAGTAATGGAACCACGGGTAATGATGCATTAGGGCTATGGGGAAAGGGGTGGTGGTTAGATTTTAGGGTGCAGAGAGAAAAATTTTAAGAGGCAAAATGGCACCCAAATGACCCGAAATGGCCCCCAAATTACCTGAAACTCACTGTGGTGTGCTCGATGGGCCCAGGAATGCCCTCCAAAGAGCTAAATGCCCCCCCAAACCATGAAAAATTGCAGGGGAAAGTGGTTTTTTGTTTGTTTGTTTGTTTGTTTAAAGAGCCAGAGAATGGGCTCTGTGAAACAAAATGGCGGCCAGAACTTACCTCTGTGGTCACTTCTGGCCCTCTAGGAACCGTGGATACACGGGTTTTAACCCCTTCATATCCATGGACACTGGAAAAGGGTGTCAATGAGACACCCCATGGATACACAGAATAGAGATTCTGTGAATAACGAAGTTCTTCTGTAACTTTTACTGAAATGAAAAAGGTGAACTTCCAACTACTGAAGTGTCGGTACCCACTGCTAAAGCATAGAATTCCAGAGTAATGGGAAAGTACTCCCACTGATTTCTGTTAGATCAAACCCAGCCAGTTCACAGCTGAAAGTGGATCCTTGGATCAGCTGCACACATCTAGAACTTAAACAAGATATCAGTTGGGAGTGAATTTCCACTCTTAAATCCAAATGAAAACAAGAATTTATTAGTTTGGGAGGGCTAATGCAGTTTTTATTGAACTCATTTTTTAAAAAATAGCATAGATGTAAGTTTGAATGCCGCTCCTTTCTGGAGGAGGACTGAATGATGAGAACCAAATATCAGATAGAAAAATAATGGCAGGTTTCCAAGACCAGGGAGTTGTTGGCTTGCTGCACAGCCATTTGGCAATCTTATCAGAATGTGTTCATTTCTCATTCCAGTCTTCATATTATCATAACGTCCCTCCACCCTGAGAGTGAATATTTACATTTATGTGAAGATTTCCTCACTTCAAGAGCGCTGGTGACACTTTCTTTGATGTGGTAATGTGCAGTGATTGTGAGTGTAGTTTATCTACCATGGAAATCATGACAGAATTCTATCAGCTTTGACAACACTTTTGTCACTCACTGACCACTTTGGGTGCTTTAGCCATGGAAGCATGAGAAGACCAGCCTTTTTGTTGACTACAAGAATAGCTGCTACCATCTCCTTTGTCAAGAATCAGCCCATAGAATCATGGGATTTTAGAGAGGGAAGGTACCTTGGAGGTCTTCTCGTCCAACCACCTCCTCAGTGCAGGACATGGCTACCCTTGCAGATGCCATCCAGCCCTTGAAGATGGTCTTTGCAGATGGCTGTCCAGCCTCTGCTTGAAAATATCCAGCAAAGTAGAGCCTACCAGTGTTCACTCTAACAGGGATCCCCAGATGTTGTTGACTACAACTCCCAGAATCCACAGCTGCAATGGCTTTTTTGGGGGATTGTGAGATTTGTAGTCAACAACATCTAGGAATCCCTGTTAGAGGGCACACTGGAGCCTACTACTGTACAAGGCAGACTGTTACATTGTGAAATGGCTCTTACAATTAAGAAGTTCTTAATCTTTATTCTGAATCTCCTTCTTTCTGATTTCAACCCATTGGTTCTAGTCCTGCCCTCAGAAGCAATAGAGAATCTATCCACTCCTCCTTTGCGACAGCCCTGCATATATTTGAAGATGACCAGCCTATACCAGAATGCTTAAGAGTGCCTTCTCTGTTGTGAACCCTGTCACCTATTAAGATCATCTGGAGAGGTCCAGTTACGGCTAGGGATGCGCATGGATTCGCGCCTCAGTGGTTCGAAGGCAGCAGGGGTGCCTCTTTAAGGGCGGGGGAAGGTGCATTCACACCTCCTGCCACTTTCTCCCTGCTGGCACTGTTTGTTCCTAAAAACTTTCAGGGCGGCAGCATATCTCCCTGTTGTCCCTTTGCCCTCATCGGCCAGAAGTGTCTGGAAGTACCAGGCGTGCATGTGCCTGTTGCGTGCATGAGCACACGACGGACAGGCGCACATGCGTGCGTGACAGACACACACTCACCTGGTATTTTAGGAACAAACAGTGCTGGTGGGGGGAAAGCTGCGGGAGGGGTGAGTGCACCCTCCCCCGCCCTTAAAGCGCCAACCCCTGGGGCCTTCGAACTTCGAACCAGCCCTGTGTTCAAACCTGTTCGGAGGCCCGTCAAAGGACCTCCAAACAGGTTCGTGAACATTCCTAGTTATGGCGTTTGGTGGCGACTCGGGACTGGGCCTTCTCTGTGGCTGCCCCAGGGCTTTGGAATGTGCTTCCCGCTGAAATAAGGGCATTTCCTTCTCTGTTTGCTTTTAGGAGGACCCTGAAGACGTACCTGTTTCCCCAGGTTTTTAATTATTATTGAAATTGAAATTCTAATATCTTTTTATTCATTGAGATTTTAATCTGTTTTATGAATTTTAATTGTTTTATATTGCTTTTATATTATGTTTTGAGTGTACACCGCCTGGAGATGCAGGACATGTGACGTCAGACGCAGGGGCGTGGCTGGGGCGCCAGGAGCTATTATTGAGCTATAGCTCAATAATAGAGCACATCCTTTGCATGTTTAAAATCTCTCCTTCAGTTCTGAGCATCTCCGTTTAAAACAGGGGTCCTCAAACCTGGATCCCCAGCCAAAGCCCATTGCAGCTGGGGATGATGGGAGCTGTAGTCCACAACTTTGGGAATCCCTGAAACAGGGAACACTGGCCCCTAGTTGTTGTTGACCTGTAGTCTTTTGCCATTGGGTTGGGGATAATGGGAGTTGTAGTCCAGCAACATCTAGTGACCTACATTTGAGAACTCCAGATTGTAAAGGATCTCAGACCTGCAGGGGGAGGAGCGGGGGAGGAATTGGACTACTCAGACCTTGGCAAGCCTGTCTTAGTAGTCAACACTGGAATGCTGGACCTATAGCCTGAATCAATATAAGGCAGCTTCATGCATTCAGCGTGGGGAGGGAGAGGAGACAGGTTCACAAGTGCAGCTCTTTGGCATTTATAGGCAAGTCGGCTGGATTATTTGTCTCAGAGGAATATGGATTTTAGAGCGGTCTCTTGGTAGAGCTTTGCTCATCCTGCATCTCACTCGCTCTCCCCCCCCCCCCTATTTATAATTAATTGATATGTCATGCTCTGTATTGTATCTGGCTTCGTTTCAGCTCTTTCCCACACTTCTGTAATTAATTAATTAACAGCTGCTCTGTTTATTTTTATACAAGCAATTAAGATAATAGAACACTGAGTCTGAAAAACAAAAAGAAAATGCTAAAATAAATCCATACTTGATACTTGCTTTGTTTGGATTCTCTCCCCCACTGCTTTGGAACCTGAACAGAGAAGCACATAGACCAGCTGCTCTGCAGGACATTCTCGGTTTCTCCAGCAGTCCTTACTTGGTCAGAGACCAATGGTGCTCCCCAGCCAGTAACCCATATCCAATAATGGGCAAGTCTCAGGCGACCGAAGGCAGAGTTTGGCAGGCTTCCGTTACCTTCAGGGAACAGTCTCCACACAGACGTTTTCTGCTGAGGTCTTACTGAACATCAGCCAGGGCATCCTGGTGTGTTGCAGAGAAGTCTGGGGCACATTCTAGAGCAGGGGGAGCCAACATGTGGCTCTCCAGATGCTGATGAACTACAACTCCCATCATTCCCAGCTGTAATAAATTGTGGCAATATGTGGCTCTCCAGCAGTAATAAACAACTGGAGAGCCCCACATTTGTCTACCTGTTTTAGAGCAGATACTAGCATTATTTGGACATTCTGTAAAGTAAAATTATGCTGTCAAGTTGGTGTCGACTCCTGGTACCCACAGAGCCCTGCAGGGGCATAGCAAAGTTGGAGACAAGATTGTAAAATGCACCCCCCCCCCGAAGCTCAGCTCATGAAGTAAAGAAATAACCTATGTGCAACAATAGAACATCATACTAAATTATTCTTTTAAAGGTTTTTTAAACTGTGGACGATGCAAGTCATTTAATGGTACTAGGGAAAGACATGCTGTTCTGGTAGCTCCAGGTCTTAACACTCACATCAATTTCGGAGGATGAATACAACTGAAGGAAGCCCGGGCGGGTGCACGGCTGGGGGAGGCAGTCATATGACTTGCCTCTTTGGGCCCCCCAAGGCAGTGGGCCCCCAGATAACTGTCTCCCCTTGCCCTATTATAGTTGCCCCTGGAGCCCTGTGGTTTTCTTTGGTAGAATACAGGAGGGCTTTACCATTGCCATCTCCCGCGCAATATGAGATGATGCCTTCCAGCATTTTCCTATATCGCTGCTGCCCGATATAAGAGTCTGGAAAACATACCAGCGGGGATTTGAACCGGCAATCTGTTGCTCCCTAGGCAAGTTACTTCCCCACTGCACCATTAGGTGGCTCTTATCAGATATCTGTACACCCATAAATATTTTTGGGTTAATGGCTGAAATCCAGTGCAGTGTTACTTACATGGAATGCTGTTCTCTGGGTCTGTTGCAGTCTTCAAAGCCAATGTCGGGGCTGTGCATGATGGGCGGTTGTGCAAGTAGCACTTCTGGGACAGTGGGAAATCTGCAGCGTTTTGCACAGCCCTCACCGGGGCAGATCTTCATAGGAACATAGGAAGCTGCCATATTCTGAGTCAGACCATTGGTCCATCTAATTCAGTATTGTTTTCACAGACTGGCAGCAGCTTCTCCAAGGTTGCAGGCAGGAGTCTCTCTCAGCCCTATCTTGGAGAAACCAGGGAGGGAACTTGGAACCTTCTGCTCTTCCAGAGCAGCTCCATTCCCTAAGGGGGATATCTTCCAGTGCTCACACATCAAGTGGGGATATCTTCCCGTGCTCACACTCCCATTTATATGCAACTAGGGTGGACCCTGCTTAGCTAAGGAGACAAGTCATGCTTGCTACCACAAGACCAGCTCTCCTATCTTCCATGAAACGAGGTGAAGCTGTCACCTCAAGCAGCAGATTATTGGGGTATCAGCAAGGTTGTAAGATGTCCTCTGCTCTAAAGGTGGGGGGGGGAGCTGGAAAGGAGATTGTATACAAGGGGGCAGGGCAGCATTTTGTACCTTGCCTCAAGTGCACAAAGCCTTGAGCTGGCACTGGCCCTGACGCTGCCATTGGAGGGTGCAGCAACTGGATGTCAGTCAGCTATTTTAAAAGTGAACCCAGGTACATAGGAACATAGGAAGCTGCCTTATACTGAGTCAGACCATTGGTCCATCTAGCTCAGTATTGTCTACAACACAGACTGGCAGCAGCCTCTCCAAGGTTACAGGCCATATTGGAGATACCAGGGAGGGAACCTGGAACCTTCTGCATGCAAGCATGCAGGTGTTCTTCCCAGAGAGGCCCCATCCCCTAAGGGGAATATCTTACCATGCTCACACATGGAGTCTCCCATTCATATGCACCCAGGAAGGTCCCTGCTTAGCAAAGGGGACAAGTCATGCTTGCTACCACTAGCCCAGCGCTCTTCCCATGAAATGCAGGCCTCCCTGAAATGCAGAATACAGATTAAAAGTGTACTGCTGTACTGAGTCCAATGTTACATGAATAGCTGTACCTATGTACAGATCTGTACCTCTGTGCACTGTACACTGATTGCACAAGGGTTGAACACAACATGTGAGTAGGGTCACAGAGTTCATGAAATGGGCTGGTTTGGATGATAGGACTGAGCTTGCTTTGCCCACACATGTCCTGCTCCCCTGTGCACCATCCCCATTCTCTTAGTAGTAGTAGGTATATGGGTGAGGTCCAAACCACCCCTTCACATGTGTTCTAAATACTATTTAGCATTTGGAGCGCAACAACAGAAAGGATAGTTGGACAAAATGCCTCCCATATGCAAGGTAGGACCTCACACCAGGAGGGTGAGCTGTGGATGCTCGTGCACATCTGGGATTATGTGTGGGTGGGGCTGTCTCTGCCATCTCATCCAAACGAGCCCAATACCTTTTTGAAAGTGAGCGTTTCTGGACTGAAGGTGTGGTTTTAATCTTGTATTACCGTTAATTAACACACCCCATACAGGATAATACAAAGCAATGCGAGATAAAACGAAACAATAATGAAACAATCATAAGACAACCAGCTCTACCTCTAAAAGGTGTGGATCTTGGTTCCTTTAGTTTGTGAGCACATAATGTAGCAAGCCGCCATTTTCAATCCTCATATTAAAGATGTCCAGGGTGGTCCCTGGAGATAGTGTTGCATGGACAAGTAGAGATGCAGTCCGGGAACGTTTTTTTCCTCCAGGGTCTCAGCAGGGACAGAGCCCTTGGCTTGCTAAATGAAATAAAATGCTGCTCTTGCTATCCCAACAGTTGATTACATGAAATAAATTGTAGTCCATTTTTCAGTTATTACCATTCTTCCTGTCTTCTGTTACAAGGATATCCTCCATCTTTTGTGGTTGACAATCCAAACTGTTCTCCTGGGTGAATTGAAGATTGAGCACTGTAAAATTAGGAAACTCTTCTCAACTTCTTGTAACAGAACCCCTCAAAATATCGCATCTGTCTAAGCGGGCTGTGTGGCTATCAGGGTGGGCATGCTGTGGGGATTGTCATGGAGGACACCTGCACTTCTGAATGTACGTGTGCATCATTGTGGCTGTATAACATTCATGAATACTGTATAAGGTATGAAATGTGACCGTGAGTGTGTTTCAGCTCCTGTCCCTTTTGAAATACATGTGGCCAGGGATCTCCTGCCTTCCGGATCACAGCCTGTATGAGTTTTAAAGGGGAAAGGGCTGGAAAATGTACATCTGACGTTTTATGCACATATTTCGTGCTTGGGTTTCAGTTCAGAGTACAAAAATATCTGTTATTACGTGATTCATAGAGCTTAGCATATCCCAATATGAAGTAAAGGTGAAACAGCTGTCTCATCTCAGTAATAACCTTTTAACCAGGTTGTTATTGAGATGGGTCAGTGGACTATATCAAATTGCCTGGAATGGATTGACTTTGTAATGATATTAAATTAAAAAAAAAATAGAACTGCCATGTACAGAGTGGCCGCAAAGAGCATTTTCATAAAGGGTGCTACAAATTCCTTTCAGTCTGGGAAGGAATTTTGTACATTGGCTTTTGTCTGGCTTTTGTACATTGTTAATGTGGGACAGGAAGAAGAAGAGAGTCGATTTTAAAGAGAAGGAGTTCTATACAACATAGGTTTTTAATTCAAGTTACAGAAATACAAAAACCAATTTGAGCATTCCTTGGGAGAGCACCCAATAGCCGCCCTGGTATTATTTAATTCCAGGTAGATTAGAGGAAGGAGGAAACCAACAATGTCATCCACAAAACTGCAAAAAGGGTAACAATGTGTTTAAACATTTATTTGTTGCTTATTATAGCTTTTTGTTTTAATATGCTTTTAATTGGATGTTTTATCCCATTGTTTGTTTTGTTAGTTGCCCAAAGAGCAATTGTTCTGAGGTGGCCAATAAATAAAGTTGTTAAAAGCCCAAACTGATTATTAACATATTTGCATTCATTATTTATATTTGTATTTATAACACATGTATTGATTGAAGACTTGTGTGTGGCATCATTCAGTCGAGATCCTCAAGTTGACACACATAATAAAAGTATAATATAATGAAAACATAACAAAATTAAAAACCTGATGAAATAATTAAAACTGTAGAGAAAAAGAGAATATTAAAATTCAGCAGAAACCACCTCAGTCCTTCCAAAATCAGCTATCAGGACTGGCATCATCAAACAACAACAACAACACCATCTTGACACCTTGGGCATCGATAAAATTACAAGGCATCAGCTACAGAAGGCCACACTACTCAGGACAGCAGGAATACTATGACACTATCTTTAATTTTTCTTTAGTTATCCAAGACCCTTGGAAAGGGCCCGACAATTAAAGCACCAAATCCAGTCAAAGTACCAAATCAAGCCTGCTGGAGGAGAGAAGAGGAAAGACAGCACCTGCCCTGGCAGACCCCCAGAGTGAGAGGCTGGGATCCCTGCCTGGCTGCCTCCTCTTCTGCTCCCCTCTTCGTTTGCCATCTGCTCCCCCCAGGACTGTCTCTGGTGGTGAGTCTTCGCAGGACTGGGGCCAAAGCTGACTGGGCAGTTTTTGTTCCGGTGTTCCACCTGTTGGAGCTGCTGCTGCCCAGGACTATATGGGCCCACTGCCAGTGGCAGTGGGGCCACCACTGGTGGGGTCACCACTGAAAGGGCAACACCAAAGGAGGTCGCCCCTTCAGAGGTGTATCTAGGGAAAAGAGCGCCTAGGGCAAGCACTGAAATGGCGCCCCCTATCCAAACATCTGACACCCATCTTTCAGATAACTTTACCATAATATCAGATCAAAAATACAAGTCAAGCTCGTTAATCTTTTAATATTTCAAAAACTATTTAGCAGTGGACGTAGCCAGACCAAAAAATGCTGGAAAACTACAAATTTCAGTATGCTGGGGCTCATTAAATACCCAAATACTATGTGGAGGTGTATTTGGAAAACTAAACAGAAGTGCCTGTCTAATTCTCTACTATGCATTGTAGGATCACTATTACATAAGTTTTAAAAATAAATGGAGAATTTGACTTTTCCCAGATACTCTGAACATAATTAAAGGATATGCAGAGTAAACTGTGTCACTGCTTGGAATATATTCTAGTATTTCAGAAAGACAGTTAAAATGAGAGAAAGAGAGCAAGAAACTCCCAGTGGGTCTTAATACTAAGGATTTCACACTGATTCAAAGACAAACTCACCATTAATAGCCATATTATTAAGACAGCACATTTAACTCACTTACCACAAGAAGCAAAGTAAGAGAAATGAGTACAATCCTAGCTCAAAAGCTTCAGCTCAGTATTCACAAGCCTTGATTCTCTGTACATAGTGCCAAACTAAATATGTGTTCAGTGACTTATATTGTTTTAATTTTTTAATTTTTTTTTTACCTGTAGCCCCTTCGGGGGGCTTCCTAAAGGCAGTGGGGGGGGGTCTGCAAAGGTTCCCCCTCCCCCCGCTGGCATCTAGGGCCTCGCAGGGACCATTTGAGCATGTGTGGTGGCCATTTTTAAAAATAATTTTTTTTTAAAAAAAATGGCCACTGAAAACAAAATGGCCACTGGGCATGCTCAAATGGCCTCTGTGAGGCCTGGCATGGCCTAGGGCCACACAGAGGCCATTTGAGCATGCACGGTGGCCATTTTGTTTTCAGCGGCCATTTAAAAAAATATTTTTAAAAATGGTGCCCCCTTCAAGTGGCGCCCGGGGTACGTGCCCTGCCTGCCCCACCCTAGATATTCCCCTGCGCCCCTTTGGGGGAGCCACTTTGGTGGCAACAAGGGCAAGGGCCAGACCTTCTGTTCAGTTATCAAATTAGGGAGGAGTTATTCAACAGTAGAGCTTCTGTTTAGTTAGTTTAGCTGTTTTTAGAACTGGGCTGAAACTGCTGTAATGTGTCTGGGTTTGTCTGGAGTTGGGGAGACATTGACTGTGGGGCAGCTATACTGGTAGTGGTGGGGAATAGAAGGAGTAACGTTGTCAGGTCAGCAGGCTGTTCTAGGGGAAGGGTGGTCAGAAATGTAATTGCTGTCCCCCCTTCCGGCTGTCCTGCCAGCTCCTTGACCTCGGGGAGCAATGCCAACAACCCACATAGCCTTAACCTGCTTCTCTGCAATGCCAGGTCGGTCCAAAATAAATCTGAACTCATCCATGATTTAATTATGGATGAAGGGGCTGACCTGGTGTGTATTACTGAAACTTGGTTGGGGGAGACTAGTGGCCCAGTTTGGGCCCAACTTCTCCCTCCAGGATATTCTGTAGAGGAGTAGGTGAGGGGACATGGGTGGGGAGGTGGAGTGGCTGTGGTCTATAGGGATAACATCTCCCTTACCAGGGTCCCTGTAAGGGTATCAGAACATATTGAATGTGAAGTTTGGGGACCAGGGATAGATTGGGACTTCTATTGGTGTACCGATCATCCCGATGCCCAATGGAATCCCTTACTGAGCTCACGGACTTGGTTGTGGAACTCACGTTGGAGTCTCACAGACTTTTGGTACTGGGGGACTTCAATGTTCATTTCAGGACCAATTTGTCTGGGGCAGCTCAGGGGTTCAAAGTGGCCATGACAACTATTGTCCTATCCCAAGCGGTCTCTGGATCAACGCATATTGCAGGCCACACGCTTGATTTGGTCTTTGAGCAGGATGGTGTTCTGTGGGTGAGGACTCCTGTGATTTCCCCATTGTCATTTTTGAACCACCATCTGGTTAAGGTTGGACTTACGACCACTTCCCACCTCCACAGGGGTGAGGGGCCTATTAGAATGGTCTGCCTGAAGAGGTTATTGGATCCAGTAGGATTCCAAGAAGCCTTGGAGGGATTTAATGTTTGCTTTGCTGGTGATCCTGTTGATGACCTGGTTGAGTATTGGAACTACTTTCTCACCAGGGCAGCAGACACAATTGCTCCCAAGCATTCCCTCTGACCCGCTTCAAAATTGGCCCCTTGGTATACGGAAGATCCATGGGGGCTGAAGCAGCAAGGTAGGCAACTGGACCACAAGTGGAGGAAGTCTTGACTCAAATCCAACAGATTATGACATAGATCACATTTAAAGATCTATGCTCAGACAATACGTGCAGCAAAGAAGCGGTTCTTTTCTGCCCGTATTGCCTCTGTGAGTTCACGTCTAGCTGAGTTGTTCAGGGTTGTGAGAGGACTAGTATCTCCACCGCCTTCCCTTGAACCAGAATTTGGAGTAATCAGTTACCCACTGCAATGTGTTTAAAGAATTTTTCACAGATAAAATCTCTCGGATTCGGGCCGACCTAGATGGAGACTCAATAATTAATTTGATGTCTGAACTGGAGTTATCCAACAACCCCTCTTATGTGATTCGACTGGATCGGTTTCAGTTTGTGACTCCTGAGGATGTGGACAAGCTGCTTGAAGCAGTGAGACCTACCACTTATTCTCTTGATCCTTGTCCAACATGACTTGTTCTATCTAGCAGGGAAGCTGTTGTAGGTGGCCTGGTGGAAATCATAAATGCCTCTCTGAGGGAGGGCAGGTTGCCTCCTTGTCTTAAGGAGGCAATCATTAGACCTCTTCTAAAGAAGCCTGCATTAGATCCCTCAGAGTCGAGCAATTATAGGCCTGTTTCCAACCTCCCATGACTGGGCAAGTTTATTGAGAGGGTGGTAGCATCTCAGCTCCAGGAGATCTTGGAGGAAACTGATTATCTAGACCCATTTCAAACTGGGTTTTGGAAGGGCTATGGGGTGGAGACTGCCTTGGTAGGTCTGATGGATGATCTCCAATTGGGAATTGACAGAGGAAGTGTGACTCTGTTGGTCCTTTTGGATCTCTCGGCGGCTTTCGATACTATTGACCATAGTATCCTTCTGGAACATCTGAGGGTGTTTGGGGTGGGAAGCACTGTTTTACAGTGGTTCAGCTCCTACCTCTTAGACAGATTTCAGATGGTGTCAATTGGAGACTGTTGTTTGGAATCTGAGCTTAAGTATGGTATCCCTCAAGGCTCCATACTTCCTCTAATGCTTTTTAACATCTACATGAAACCGCTGGGAGAGATCACCAGGGGATTTGGAGCCGGGTGTTACCAGTATGCTGATGACACCCAGATCTACTTCTCCATGTTAATCTCTTCAGGAGCTAGCATATCCTCTCTAAATGCCTGCCTGGAAGCAGTAATGGGTTGGAGAATAAACTGAAGCTGAATCCAGATAAGATGGAGGTACTTATTGTGGTAAAATACAAAGTGCTAGTTAAAGTGCTACAAAGTGCTACAAAGCCCTAAACAGCTTAGGCTCTGGGTATTTGAGAGAACGTCTTCTTCATTATGAGCCCCACCATCCATTGTGGTCATCTGTGGAGGTCCATCTCCAGCTGCAGCCACTTTGTCTGGTGGCTGCACAGAGATGCGCCTTCTCGGTTGATGCTGCGGGACTATGGAATGTGCTCCCTACAGAGATACGATCCTCCCCATCTCTGATAATTTAAAAAAAATATTTAAAATTTACTCAGGCCTTTTCAGCTTCTTGATAATCTATAGGTTTTAATTCTGTGATTGATTTTTAAATTGTTCGCTTTTATTTGTTTTTATGTGTTTTTATATGTGTTTTTAACTGTTTTATATCATTGTGAACCACCCAGAGATGCAAGTTTGGGGCAGTATATAAGTATGATAAACAAACAAACAAATAAATAAATAAAAGCTTCTGGTAGATTGTGTGTAAATAGCATAATAATAATAATTGTTGCTGTTGTTATTTAATAATAATAATTAATAATTAATACATAATTTGAGGTAACCTGAGCTGGTCACCTCAGATGGTAGATTATCAGAGGTAGGAGGGTTGCGTTCCAGCAACGTCTGGGGGCCCAGGTTTGAGATCCTCTGGATTAAACAAAGGGATGTAAAGAAGCTAGAGATACCAATAAATCTTGCCATTTTTCAAACCAGGCAACAAGGCTGTTCACACGAGCGGTCAAACCCAGGCTGGGGCAGCCCTGTCTGGGTTTGGCTTTCCATGTGAAGCCTCAGGATTGGGGCCGATCCTGGCACTGCCTGCCTCGCAAGCCTGAGTTCTTAATCTGGGTTTTAACCTGGATAAAATGGCACAAGCACGTCCTTTATCCCAGGTATGGGGTCATGTGTGTGCTTGGGCTGCACAAAGCGCAGTGCATTTTGGGATTCCTTCACCTTGCTCACTAGTTTAATACTATTTAAACCATGTGATTAGGGGCAGCATAGATGTTCTGCCTCCCCCCACATGAGTATGCAGAGTGAACTTGGTTCAGGGGCATGAGATATGCATACTCTCTTTTTAAATTAGGTTTTGTAAAAGTCATTGAAGATAAACAATATTCAAAACATCAGTTAAAGAATCAAGACACAATTAAAGACACAAAATTGCTACACAGCAAAATAAGACAGATTAAATATGGAAAATTTAAGAGACCCGTAGGTGAAGCCCGATGTTGATTGGGCAAAGCCATGCTCTGTAGATGGTATAGTCAATTTGAATCTGAGAAAGCTCTGCTTCTCTTGGGCATGATGTTATTTTGGAATTATTGATCTAATTATTGAGTGTTAAAAATCTGTTGAGAACAATAACATATATTTATCATATTCAGAATTTCTTTTTTAAAAATAGAAAAAATATTAAACCTGTCCCCAAGCATATTGACTACAGAAAATCCTGCTTCAACCATGTCAAGTTGTGGAATATCATTAGGAAAAAGGGTGTCCCAGAACATCTCATTGTTCTCATGAGAAACCTATACACAGGACAGGAAGCCACAGTCCAGGTGGAACATGGTGAAACAGACTGGTTCCAGATCAGCAAAGGAGGAAGACAAGTCTCTCTACTTTCTCCTTATTTATTCCATTATATGCTGAACATATACTGAGAGAAGCTGGATTGGAAGAAGATGAGCGTGGTTTTAAAGTTGGAGGAAGAAACATAAGTAACCTGAACTACGCTGATCACACCACTCTGATAGCTGAGAATGTGGATGATCTGCAAGCTCTAGTAATGAAAGTCAAGGAGCACAGTGGGGAAAAATGGAACCACGACTAAATGTAAAGAAGACTAAAGTAATGACAACGAGTACAGCAACCAGCTTCAGAATTGATAATGAAGACATTGAAGTGGTGGATAGTTTCCGCCTTTTAGGATCAAACATCAACAGTAAAGGCTCCAGCAGTCAAGAAATACGCCTCAGACTAGCACTTGGTAGGGTTGCAATGAAGGCCTTGGAAAGGATATTTAGATGCCGTGAAGTCTAACCTACAAAGATTAGAATTGTTCGGACAATGGTTTTCCCCATGATACTCTATGAACGCAAAAGCTGGACTTTGAAGAAGCAAGAAAGAAAAAGTATTGATGCTTTTGAACTTTGGTGCTGGAGAAGACTTTCAAGGATACCATGGACAGGCAAGAAAACAAACAAATGGATCATAGAACAAATCAATCCAGAATTTTCACTCAAGGCACAAATGACCAGATTCAAACTATCATACTTCGGACACATAATGCGAAGACACAACTCCCTTGAGAAGTCCAAAATGCTGGGGAAAATTGAAGAAAAGAAAAGAGGGTGACCAGCAGCAAGGTGGATGGACTTGATTACGACAGCAATGAATGCTCCACTGAGAGACCTTAAAGGCCAAGTTGCAGAGAGATCATCCTGGAGAGAATCTATCTATGTGGTCACTAAGAGTCGACACCCACTCGATAGCACTTAACCAATCAATCGATAAAGATCATCAAGAATTATGCCTTTATTTTGGACCAGCCAACAAACTGTCATGGGTGCACGCTCCTGCGATAAATCAAGCTACAGCAGGAATGTATAGGATAAACTTTTACTAGTAGCAAAGCAAAGTCAGTGGAAATTACCACCTTGAAATCATCAGTCCATAAATCATAGTTAGGGGCCAAGTCCAATAAGGGTCAATGCCGGGGGTGGGGTGGGGTGGGGGGCGGTGTTGGTTGCCAGTTCTGTAGTCCAGGGGGTTCTGAAGAGAGTCACAAATCAATAGCCAGGCACAGGGTCAAGAACACAGGAGCAATCAGGAACAAGGTGCACAAAGCAAGGAGCTGGAACTGCACACCAAAATGGTCAGTTGAAACCAGTGTGGTACAGAGTGAGCAGTCTGAATTTATACCTCTTCAAGGTGAATTGCGAGGTGAATTGCCCCACCTGCCTTTGGATTTACAGATTCAGACGCCTCCCTGGTCAGGCTTTGCAGCCAAATGGCTGCTTCTTCTCTGTACAAAACACTGCTCCTTTCTGTGGTCACGCCGACACTCCATGTAGCTCACTGGTCTGTTGCTTGGTCCTGGCTCCTCCCCATCTGAAGAGGGCAATGACTCCCTGGCAACTTCCTGCTGTTCTATAATAGGTCAGCTCTTTGTCCGTGAGGCTCCCTCCTCAGCATCTTGAAGCGGAGAGGAGAGCTGGTCTTGTGGTAGCAAGCATGACTTGTCCCCTTAGCTAAGCAGGGTCTGCCCTGGTTGCATATGAATGGGAAACTTGACGTGTGAGCAGCACTGTAAGATATTCCCCTTAGGGGATGGAGCCGCTCTGGGAAGAGCAAAAGGTTCCAAGTTTCCTCCCTGACATCTCCAAGATAAGGCTGAGAGAGATTTCTGCCTGCAACCTTGGAGAAGCCGCTGCCAGTCTGTGAGGATAATACTGAGCTAGATGGGCCAATGGTCTGACTCAGTGTATGGCAGCTTCCTATGTTCCTATGACCGTATCAGGGGACTGTGGGTCAGGCAGTTCCTTCTCAGAATCTTCTGAATCAGACCACTGCCTGACACAAACTGTTCAAAATATATGTGAGATTCAGTGGATGAAGTAGAACATGTGTACATAATCACAACCATACAATGCAAGGAGAGGAGAACTGGTCCTGTGATAGTGAGCATGAATTATCCCCTTTACTAAGCAGGGCCTTCCTTAGTTTGCATTTGGATGGGAGAGTGCATGTGAACACTATAAGATTTTGCCTTTAGGGCAGGGCTGCTCAACTTTGGCTCTCCAGCTGTTTTTGGACTACAATTCCCATAATTCCTAGCCGCAGTGGCCAATAGCTAGGGAAGATGGGAGTTGTAGGCCAACATCTGCAGGAGGGCCAAAACTGAGCATTCCAGCCTTAGTGGATGGGGTCATAATTCAGTGGAAGAGCATCTAGCTCCCAGGTTCATTCCCTGGCATCTCCTGTAACCTTGGAGAGCTGCTGCCAGGCAATGTAAACAATACTGAGCTAGAAGGACCAATGATCTGACTCAGTATAAGGCAGCTTCCTATGTTTCTATGCAAAATATACCAAGCAACAGACATTCAAGGAGATCATTCCACAAGGTCTTTTCAAAGGCTGGTGAGGGAAAAGAGGATTCATCATTGTTAACAAACCTAAAACAATTACACCTTACTGTGTACTGAGAAAAGCATCGGAGTCGGTTTCTGTTTTAATGAGTTGCATCAGCTTTTCCAGAAGAGTTAATAGCCACATTTTCTGGTACTAGAATTTTAGTGAGAGGTTCTCTGATGACAGCCAGATTTTTGCAATTTCCAGTCCCAGTGCTGCCAGTACAAAAGTTACTAGGTCTCTGAGGAGGAGGTTTTCAGACAGATCGTCAAAAATTGACAGTAGTGCCAAAACTGGATCTGGAGTTATATGCTGCTCATAACTACAGTCACTTCCGAGAATACTTCTTCCCAGAATAATGCCACCCCTGCAAAGTCCCACCATATGTGGTGAAAAGATCCTAAAGTGTGACATTCACGGCAGTACTCTGACTGAGTTGTGAATATGGTGCAGGTTAATGGGGGAAACAGCATCTATGTGTTAGCATCGGGGTGCTCTCGTGTATCAGAAATAACACGAATATATAGGGTTTTTTCTACTACAGTAAGTCTCAGACACCTATATATTTATTTCTCCTAAGTGTACCCATTGCTAATCCTATGCATGGCAGCTCTTGCGAGAGTTCGCGAGCAGCTGCTGGACTAGCGACGGGGACGGGGAGAAAAGGGTAGCCAGGATGAGGAGGCAGCGGGCCCTGCCTGGCCGCTGGGATGAGGAGATGGTGGTGGGCAGGCAGGCCCAGCCACCAGGAACAGGTGGCGGGCAGGAGGAGGGGCCGGACCGGCTTGAAAGCTGGCCAGAAACCGCAGCCAGGCGGGGGGGGGGAAGCGGGCCGGGTGGGCCATCAGTGGAGCAGATGCTTTCCACCCGGCCCAGCTAATTTGGGAATATTTCACAAGCAATCTCTTTTTCCAGACACTCTGTAGTCCATCCATATTACTGAATGATACTGCCTATATCAGAACTATGACCCAGCATTGCATTCCTCCTGTGGCTGTTGCTGGTGTCTACCCTGTGTTTCTTTTATGATTGTGAACCCTTGGGTAAGGGAACCATCTTCTTATTTGTCCATGTAAATTGCTTTGAGAATTTTTTGGTTGAAGAGTGGTATTGACTGGTTTGTTTTATCCAGACATCGAGTCCTTCCCAAGGACCTGGGATGGCTGAATTTTATTGTCAATTGTTATAGATATCGTCGCAGAATATAGGCTGTTCCCAGTAAAGCTGCTTTTTGTAATTGGCTGATGGTGATTTCTGTGGCCCCTATGGTGTTGAGGTGCTCTTCAAGGTCTTTTGGAATTGCACCTAGGGCGCCAATGACCACTGGGATTATTCTGGTCTTTTTCTGCCACAGCCTTTCAATTTCAATCTGTAGATCTTTGTATTTGGTGATTTTTTCTATTTCTTTTTCTTCTATTCTGCTATCCCCTGGTATTGGTATGTTGATTATTTTGACTTGATTTTCTTTCTTCTCGACTACAGTTATATCTGGTGTATTGTGTGGCAGATGTTTGTCTGTTTGTAGTCGGAAGTCCCATAATATTTTTACATCTTCATTTTCTTCAACTTTTTCAATTTTATGGTCCCACCAATGTTTGGCTACAGGTAGCTTGTATTTTTTGCAGAAGTTCCAGTGTATCATCCCTGCTACCTTGTCATGCCTTTGTTTGTAGTCAGTCTGTGCGATCTTCTTACAACAGCTGATTCTTCTTCCATGTCTTGAGCCTGTGTTGCTCTTTGCAGTTCTTCCAGCTCAACTCCTGTGAATACTTTATTTCTTATTATGAATCTTCTCTAGTCTGCTAGCCTTTGTTCTGTGATTTCTGTATCTGGATGCTTCTCTTTCCAAATTTGGTACATTCTTTTTAAATAGCCTCTTCTAGTTTGACTGGACTTGTAATAGCAGATCATTATTTCCTTGTTGGCATTTTTCGTATATTTTTTTCGGTTAAGCGACGTTTCTTCCAGTAACTTTGCTGTCTTCAGCTCTGGTTGCTCAACTGAAGATCCTGAGTCCTGTTGCCCACTTGCCATCAGATGTCCAGGGACTCCAGCACCTGGCGCGGTCCTTGTTGACCCGGGCAACGACCGATCCGGTATAGATTTATTAAAGTTACGTCTCACCATATTGTTGATGGGAGAGGCACTCTTTGTCTGGCTCCTCTGGTGAGACCTGTCCAGTATGGTTGGACCTCTGGCATAGCTCTCACCTTGTGGCTAGCAGCCCCCCTGTGTCTGACGTCAGATGTGGGGGGCAGGGCCAGGGGGGCGTGGCGGTGGCTGAACATTGGCCACTGCCAGCCTCTCTTCGCCACTTTGTTGACCCCATGACCAATTGGGATAGGCCCATAGTTGTGATGGCTGCTATGAACTCCTGAGCCAAACCAGATAATCCAGCATGCAGAAGGTTCCAAGATCCCTCCCTGGCATCTCCAAGATAGGGCTGAGAGAGACTTCTGCCTGCAACATTGGAGAAGCCATTACCAGTATGTGTAGACAATATTGAGCTAAATGGGCCAATGGTACGACTCAGTAGATGGCAGCTTCCCATGTTTCTGTGTTCCTAGATGGTGCTTGCCATGAATGAGTAAATCTTTTATATTTGGGTTATTGCAAATAGGCTTGATGAGTGGATCCACCAAAATGGTAAACAGCAAAGGTGACAGGTGATATCTCAGTTTGATGCCTCTGTATTGTCCAGATCCTGAAGAGTCTGAGATGTAAACCATAATCACTGCTGCCATTGATTGCTTATGGAACTGAGTGATTGCCGTAAGAACTTTGGGTCCCATATTGAGGTTTTTCAACAATATGATTAAAAAGGGCCATTCCAATTTATTGAAAGCCTTGCGGGCATCTCATGAAAGCACTGCCAAAAGCAATGGATGCTGTGATGGATCTCAGGTAATAATCCCCTGGCTGAACCCAACAACTGCCTATATGGCATAAAGCCAGTGTGTTCAGTACTGTCATATTTTTGGATGATTGCATTAAGCCTTGCCTCAAGTACTGCTGAGAACATTTTGGGGGCATGGTTTAAGAGTGCTATCAGGCAGTAGAATCTGCACACTCAAGGTTTTTTTCCTGGTTTTGGTATTACTACTAGCTGAGATCAGTGCCACAATTGTGGGGTTGGTTCCCATATCAATAATATAGTTGAAAATAGGTTTTATTGTAAACTGCCCAGAGATGTGAGTTTTGGGTAGTATATAAACAAAACAAAACAAAACAAAACAAAACAAAAAAGAGATGCCAGCCTTGGAGACCATAGCTCAGAAAATTTACTGTAAAAGTCCCCTGAGAACCCATCAAGGCCCAGAGCTTTGTAGTTTTAAAAATTTGGATATGATCTGCTGATCTTCTTTATCAGTGTTCGGTCAATTTACTGATAACTTGTAAAAATAGAGATTACACACCTTTTACTCCCGTTCAAAAGGTGCAATCCCAATTTTGTCCAAATATCCTTCCATTTTTGGTGTGCTATGTTCATCTGAATAATATAGTTTGGTATAAACATTTTCAAATTGATTGACTATATTCTTGGAATTGTAAGATACTGGAACATTGTCGTCTGTGTTAAATGCCGTGGCTGATATGATGCACACATGTAGGTCGCTGTAAGAAGGGTTGTGGGTCTGTAAGGAGTCTAGCATCCCTTCAGCAATGTTGCATTGCACTGTTGAGTGAGCAGGGAAAGGGGTGGGGGAGTTATTTTTGCTTCTTCTTCATCCCTCCAAAAGCCCTTTTCATTTGCAGATATTTGTTCCTGAGGGTTGCATAGCTCTCAGGTACAAATTCCTGCAAATGGAAAGAGCTTATGGAGAGAGGGGAGAGAAGTGAAAATCACTCCCCCTCCCCACTCCATGCTCACTTGGCTGTGCAACTGGCTCTCACCGCAGAGATATTGGAGGCTTCCCACAGACCCACAGCCCTTCTCATGCTGATCTATGGGTGTGCATCATGTTGACCACTGACTTTAGTTGTTCCATGGATGTTCCAACCATTTCAAGCAATTTTCTAAAAGTTTAGAATATTTATTTCTGAATTCATTGCATCTTTGATTCGGATATATTATTGCAGAAGTTCTACTGGCTTCCAGAGCATTTAATGCACATAATGCTTTGCAGCCAATTCCCAGTGTGTGCTGATGCTTTTTTTTTACATAGATCCTTCCGGTGTTGGATGTCAGGGAAGAGCTCTGCTTTGGGGCACCTTTCAGTCCTTTAATAGTGTTCATTTCACCAACACAGAGACCTCTCAACACAACGTTCATAGCACCCCATTCTGCGACCTGTGTAATATCCTCAGCATAGCTTGCATGAAAACAGTTTCCTCTTTGAACTTATCTGCAGTGCTCTGTCTTTGAAGTAAGGGGGATTTTAATGCCAGGTGGGCAATATTGGTTGTTGGTTCTTTATGTGCAGTGATACTGTGACTGGTGCATGATCAGAGGCTGAGATCAAACCAATATTCCCATCAACTACAGCCTGAGACCATGCAATTATTGTAAAACTATAACCAATCCAAGAATAAGACTTGAAGCAAAGAGAGTAGTAGATATACTCTCTAGTACCATAACTGGCCAATCTCCACCAAGTTTCCTTCTTTCAAAAGTAGTTGCAAGGCTGATTAGTGTGTTTCAGAGGCTTGCAGTTGTAAAAAGATAACTTCATCTCACTTGGTTGAGGTAACCAGCTTTGGGTTCTCTGAATCACTCCTGTCAGAGAGAGTGGGGATAAGGAGTGAGCTCACCGCTCTAATCTCCACCCCCCATTGTCCTTTGTGGGGCTGAAATACTAATTTCTAGTCTAAACTTTACATCATAATATGCAACAGTTGCTAACGACTTGAAAATCCCTCTTGGGGGAACAATTTCACAGGCACTTAATTAAACATGAACAGCTAGGCTCTAAAAAGTAACACAGAAATGCTAGAGTTAGGACTGATTGTCACACAGAGTGGGCTCAGCTTACATTTCCTGTGCTCATCTTCACTGCATGGGGGAGCTAGAGATGCAATAGGGGGACATCCAATGTTTCTAAACTCTTTCTTTGCTGGTCTTGCTGGTCCAGGTGTAAAAGTTGTCATATTTAAATTGCTTTGCACTGCATTCATTGTCCTCTAGACCCAGGGTTTCACCTGCAAGATCCAGTTTCAGAAAGGTAAAGAAACTGCTAGGTCCAGAAAGCAAAGGGCAGGATAAATCTACACACCTTCCCCAGTGTGTAGATGCAGGAAGGAGCTCATTGCCATGTACAGTGATAAGTTTGAATGGTTCTCTCGAGTGGTACAAGATCTCTGCTTAACACAAGGAGGTCACTGAAGTCTGGAAGGCCTGCTGGCACTGCAGAACCTTTGGGCAGATGTCTTGAAATATCTATACCTGTTCGTCATTGTAGGTAATTGCCCCAGGTCTCATAGATTATCTGATACCAAAGGGATGTACGAAAAAGGGATATATCTTTGAAGGAAAATCACGTTAAGCATATTATGATATTCTTGGATGGGGGCAAATCCTGAAAGTTCTGGTAACAAGGCCATATAAGCCCATTCAAAGTTGGAGATATGATTGGAAAGGTCTACTCCAATCATAGAGTAGACCTACTCAATGAGCTCATGCTAAGGACTGATTGTTTGGTGGTGACAACCTCCTTACAGGCAAAAGTGATCATTTTGCCCAAATGACCATGGAGGTCATTTGGGCATGAACTTGACTAAAAGGTGAATCAGAGAAAGTTTTGGTGACCAACTATGGACAAATATATTGAAAATGTAATGAGGCACTGTATGGCTTGTGCTGTATGCGACAAAACACAGAAGACTTTTACCACCCTCTTGACTCTAGTAGAGTAACTCAATGGTCCTTGGGGAAAACATGCTCTGGATATAATGGGGCCTTTTGATACCCAACCCAGAAAACAAATTTGCTATAATGGTGGTGGATTACTATTTCAGATGACCAGAAGTTTCATTTGCTGACAACATTGCTACAAACAAGGCGATCCAGTTCATGGCTACAGTTTTTGTGAGAGAAGGTCTTCCAAAAGAACTAGTGACTGACAGCTTACCTCATTTAAAATGGAGCAATACTTGCATAACCATGGGATAAAACACAATACTATTTTCTTGCACCATCCTCGAGGGAATGGTTTAGTGGAAAGAATGAATAGATTAGTGAAGGAAAGTTTACACTGACTACTGTGCAACAACAACCCTGGAAAGAGGCAATCTATGAAATCTTATCGAACTACTCATTCTACAGGAAAATCACCTTTTGAACTGATGAGAGGATGCAAAGCTACCACCAAACTTATCCAGTGACAACAACTGATAGAGCTTTCCATACCATCTCATTCTGAGGATGCAGAGATTTGTGATCAGGTAAGGGTTAAGCAAGAAAAATACAAATTGCATGTGGATCAGAAACACGGTGCGAAACAGCAAACATTTCAGGTGGGGGACTTTGTTTAGAGTATGGATGCCTTATAAAGTGAGAAGGGGATGTTCCTGATATTCTGGATCAAAATAAATAATCAAAATCCGAGGAGATTCCATCATATTGGCTGATGGAAAGAAATGGAACACTTCAAGACTTTCCAGTATGCATACTATAAGATACGAGTGAAGGGAGTCTGATCTCCAGAGAAGAACTGCAGAGGAATTTGATCTTGCCTTTAGTTTTGATCTCACAGAGGAGGCTGATGAAAGTGATGGACAAACCTCTGAACCAGAAAAAACATCACTAATAGCTCCTGTGCCAGAGAACCCAAGAATTAGGAGATGTGCGCATGACATGAGACTACCTAAAAGACTTAGACCACCTAAAAGACTTAAATGACTTTGCCACTGCATTTTAAATTAATTCCATTCTGGTTGTTATAACGAATGGAGGGATGTATTGTATTCTATCCAGTAATCTTTTATATTTTGTCGTTTAGAAGTTTGTTTTAATGTAAACCGCCCTGAGCCTTTTGGAAGGGCGTTATAAAAGTTTTTTTTTTAAAAAAGTTTGTCCCAATGGGATCCCATAGAGAATGTGGGCCAGGTTGGGGGGGGGGCAGAAGGAAAAAGGGAGTGAAAGGAGGAGAAAATTAAGTTGTTTCTGAATAAACTCTTTGTTAAATCTGCATACGTTTACTTTGTGTTTATGAGGGAAGCACTAGGGATGAGCACGAACCTGTTTGGCGTTCTATTCTTAGAACACCGAACAGGTTTGGAACCCCCGTGTTCAAACCGGTTCAAACGCGGGGGTCGGGTGGCTTTAAGGACAGGGGAGGGTGCACTTACACACACAGCCCCACCGCGCTTCCCCTTCCAGTGCTCTGTGTATAAATAATCTGGTGTGGTGGCAGAGTACCTCCTTGCCGACCCGTGATTTCACTGACTGGAAGTGCCGTGCGCATGCAGGCATGCATGCTACACACATGCACAATGTGTGTGTGTGTGTGTGTCCGCCCGCGATGTGTGCATGGCGCTTCCAGTCAGTGAAACAACAGGGTGGCAAGGAGGTATGCCGCCACCCCGCTGGACTATTCATACAAAGAGCTCCGGAGAGGGAAGCGTGGGGTGGGGGTGGGGTAAGTGCCCCCTCCCTAGTCCTTAAAGCCATCCCCGCCACACCATTGGCTCGAAGGGAGCTGGTTCTGTGCACATCCTTGGGAAGTACCTATAAAGAAGGAGGTAAATGAGCCACAGATGCCGTTGGTTCCTGCTCTCCTCTCCCTGCCCCAGCCGCCTCTCTGTGCCTTGTTTTGCCTCCCACTGTGGTCACCCCAGGCACTTGGTCTGGTTCTTCACCCAGCTGAGGAAATGGATGGATAACCAGCCTGCACACCAGCAGTTGATGTAGTGGCTGGTGAAACAAGGCACCCAAGGGCAGCCAGGGCAGGGAGAGGAGAGCGTGAAGGAGCTGCAGTTGCTGCTCTTTAACTCTTTAATTGCTGCTCTCCCCAGCTCTGCCTGTATGGGCCGCTCCTGGTACTGATTAGAGTTCCAGGGATGACTGTCATCCCTGGACATTGATGGGGGGGAAATAGTTAAGTCTCCCTCCCTGGGGCCCTAAAAACCACCCTTTGAAGGCATTTGCTTAGCATTACCTGAGCTGTGATTAGCATGGAGCATTGGGATGAAAAAGAGACTTTGATTAAAAACATGTCCCACAGACGTTCAGAATCTCATCTTATATTCTGAGCTGTAGAAGCACTTCTCAGGTAAATGCTGTTCAGTTCATAATACAGCAGTGCATTATGAGTTGGGCAAACAAACCAGGTAAGCCCCTGGTGGCGCAGTGGTAAAACTGCCGCCCTGTAACCAGAAGGTTACAAGTTCGATCCTGACCAGGGGCTCAAGGTTGACTCAGCCTTCCATCCTTCCGAGGTCGGTAAAATGAGTACCCAGAATGTTGGGGGGCAATATGCTAAATCATTGTAAACCGCTTAGAGAGATCCCAGCTATAGAGCGGTATATAAATGTAAGTGCTATGTAAGTGCTAATAATGAACTTTGGCAACATCACTTCTGAACAGCAGGGTACATTTCCCTCACGACTGGGTAACTATAAAGAGCTCATGCAGCCGAGAAAGGCTTCTGGATGAGAAGATGATTTTTCCACACAGAACTGAGTCCCAACCTCTTTTCCTAAAAATTAAGCATTGTCTGTGACTCAGCTCTTGCTCATGTTAAGCCTATGCGATCGATTAGGCTGAGAGGCAGAGATTTGTCCAAGGTCATCCGGTTAGCCTTATGTTGTGGCTGAGCAGGGTTTTTAAATCTGTGTCTCCCACGTACAAACTCAAGACTACATCTGATACACCACCCCGGCTAATTTTTCACTGTATATAAATGAGATGTTTGTTGGCTTTTCCCTCTGCGCATGGCTTACTGAAAAGGTCACCACATGCCACTGCTTGTAGCACCATATCGCAATGTGATTTCCTCATCAGCCTTTTGTTATTTACAGAGATAGACTGATAGAGAGATCCAGGACTTCGAGAATTCAGCAATAAAACCATCTATATTTCATGCCACGGAACCTTACGTTCGGCGCCAAGAAAAAAATGCAGCAGATTTACATGTATGCACCTATTTTGCTTAATCGGTTCTTCTGTAAATTGTGTGTAGAGAAAATGAGCTAGGTGAAGAAGTTCACCACCCTTTTCAAGACCATTTTTGCAAACTTAAGGGCTAGAAACATTATAGTAAACAAACACGACTCTCCCCAGAACAACACGTGTAGTTTAGTAATCTGCTGCTGAGGTCAAATGTTCCCCAAATCAGTCATAGAAATAACAACCCGAATGGGTTATCTTGAGCATGACACCAGCTGCAAAAGGGGGTGGGGGGAACCAACCCTTCATTAGGTATATCCCTTGGCAGTACAGGAATAAAGCAAAAATAATGGGGTCAACACTAATGATGTTATTTGTGCATACAAAAATGAAACAAACAGGTGTATGTTATTTTCAGTATCATATTCTATGCAACTGGGGTAAAAATGACCCCAGGCTATCAAGCGTACACCACAATTTACAAAGAATTACAAAGAAGTGGGGGCATGAACATCACAAGGCAACTGACTTCGTTAAGGCAGAGGAATACAGGGGGCTGAGAAGATTGAACTCAAAGGTTTATTGACTTTCCCCGCACTTCTCTGGGTCCAACTTCCCATGGTTGATTGAGAGGGTGATGGCTGACCAGCTCCAAGCATTCTTAGAGGAAACTGATTATTCTGGACCCATTTCAAACTGGCTTTAGGGCGGGCTACGGGGTTGAGATAGCCTTGGTCAGCCTGATAGATGACCTTCAACACAGAGGCGTATCTAGGGAAAATAGCGCCTAGGGCAAGCACTGAAATGGTGCCCCCTATCCAAACATCTGACACCCATCTTTCAGATAACTTTACCATAATATCAGATCAAAAATACAAGTCAAGGTCCTTAATCTTTTAATATTTAAAAAAATATTTAGCAGTGGACGTAGCCAGACCAAAAAATGCTGGAAAACTACAAATTTCAGTATGCTGGGGCTCATGAAAATCTCAAATACTGTGTGGAGGTGTACTTGGAAAACTAAACAGAAGTGCCTGTCTAATGCTGTACTATGCATTGTAGGATCACTATTACATAAGTTTTAAAAATAAATGGAGAATTTGACTTTTCCCAGATACTCTGAACATAATTAAAGGATATGCAGAGTAAACTGTGTCACTGCTTGGAATATATTCTAGTATTTCAGAAAGACAGTTAAAATGAGAGAAAGAGAGCAAGAAACTCCCCGTGGGTCTTAATACTAAGGATTTCACACTGATTCAAAGACAAACTCACCATTAATAGTCATATTATTAAGGCATCACATTTAACTCACTTATCACAAGAAGCAAAGTAGAGCAAATGAATACAATCCTAGCTCATAAGCTTCAGCTCAGTATTCACAAACCCTGATTCTCTGTACATCGTGCCAAACTAAATATGTGTACAGTGACTGATATTATATTAATTTAACTTTTTTTAATCTGTAGTCCCTTCAGGGGGCTTCTTAAAGGCTGGAGGGGGGGTCTGCAAAAGTTCCCCTTCCCCCTGCTGGTTTCTAGAACCTCACAGGGACCATCTGAGCATGTGCAGTGGCCATTTTTTAAAAATAATTTTTTTAAATGGCTGCTGAAAACAAAATGGCCACTGTGCATACTCAAATGGCCTCTGTGAGGCCTGGCATGGCCTAGGGCCTCACAGAGGCCATTAGAGCATGCATGGTGGCCATTTTGTTTTGGTGGCCATTTTTTATTTTTTTAAATGGTGCCCCCTTCAAGTGGCGCCCAGGGCACGTGCCCTGCCTGCCCTACCCTAGATACACCCATGCTTCAACAGGCAATTGACAGAGCGAGTGTGACTCTGATGGTTCTTTTGGATCTTTTGTAAATTGATTGACTGACTAACTAATTTAGTAGCACCCCACTATTCAGCCAAAGATTAAACAATGGAAGCTGACTGCATGTTAAATATCAAATTCTGTGATTACACATTATACATCAGAAAATATTCACAGCCTTGGGCATATTTGTTTGTTTATTTGTTTATTTACTTATTTATACATTTATACCCCGCTCTTCCTCCAAGTAGCCCAGAACGGTCTGCATGGTTATGTTTATCCCCACAGCAACCCTGTGAGTTAGGACAGGCTGAGAGAGAAGTGACTGGCCTAGAGTCACCCAGTGAGTTTCATAACTGAATGGCAGTCAAAGATGGATGTTGAGATCCTTTTCAGCTCTATAGCCTATGGCTGGATCTATGCATGCAACAGCATAAGGTGGTGGAGTCTGGAGATGGTAAAATGGATTGTGTGATTCAGAATGAAGGTGGGGAGTCATATTTTTGAACATCCCCCTACATTTCCCTGCAGGGAGAGGGTTAACTAGGGATTTTCTTCCCAATGTGCTAATTTTCTGCTTCCAGGGAGGTTTATTATTATTTATTTACACAGTCAGACAGGTGTTATTGACTGGTTTGTTTTATCCAGACATCGAGTCCTTCCCAAGGACCTAGGATGGCTGAATTTTATTGTCAATGTTGTTGCTGTTATAGATATCGTCGCAGAATATAGGCTGTTCCCAGTAAAGCTGCTTTTTGTAATTGGCTGATGGTGATTTCTGTGGCCCCTATGGTGTTGAGGTGCTCTTCAAGGTCTTTTGGAACTGCACCCAGGGCACCAAATACCACTGGGATTATTTGGGTCTTTTTCTGCCACAGCCTTTCAATTTCAATCTGTAGATCTTTGTATTTTGTGATCTTCTTCTTCTTCTTCTTCTTCTTCTTCTTCTTCTTCTTCTTCTTCTTCTTCTTCTTCTTCTTCTTCCTTGTTTACACAGTCAGACAGGTGTTATTGACTGGTTTGTTTTATCCAGACATCGAGTATTAATACTAATACTAATACTAATACTAATAATTCAATTTCTATACTGCCCTTCCAAAAATGGCTCAGTGTGGTTTACACAGAGAAATAACTAATAAATAAGATGGATACCTGTCCCCAAAGTGCTCACAATCTACTTTACCATGGGAGCGTATTCAAGAATGTTATCCCTCATCATCCATAGTCTGCAGTGCACATGTCCAGTCAGGACCCTATTACTTTCCTCTGTGGTTTGTATGGATCTGGCCTGTGCTCCTCTGGAAGGAGACGTGATTCTGTCTCATACTGCCTTGTCCAAACTTGCAAGTTTGTTGTCAGGCTTAAAAGCGTTGTAGCCAGGAGACCTGAACTGTATGTTCTTTCAGGAGAAACGGCTGAGCTTGCCTGCCATGAATATTAGGCCTTGTTGTTTAACATAGGGCATGCCTGGGGAATTCTCAGCATGTGCAACATCCCCCCCTGGTTCCTTCTGTATGTTCTGGCACAGCCTGCGGAGACCTGAAACCCTATCTTCTGGACATGAGTCCAACATTTCTCGCACCTAATTCATATATACCTATATGAATACACATACCTCTATAGAGCTCTAATCTGGGTGGTTCTGTTCCATTTGTCAGCTCTGTGCTGCTGTTTTCTTAACTAGGTCTTTGAGTTTTCCAAAAGCCTCCTAAGCAATCTTCCATCTTCAGCTTGAAAAAGGAGTCATGCTGTTTCAATCAAACCAACTAAAAGGAACAGCAGGACAGACCCAGCATGCCAAAGCCCTGAAGGAACCTTTCACTGCGAGTGAGCCTCAGTGGGAGTTGGAGACTGGTGCTAAACCGCCCCCTTGAAGGGTGCTATCGAGTCTGAAGTGAGGTATCTGCATAGGCGACATCATACAAGGGGAGGCTGTTGAGAGCAGGAGACAGGGTGGCAATTGGAACGTGGATCCAGATACTTCTTGGAAAGGACCTCAGGTGCTTTTGATCAGCAGATGTGTCAGCCCCAGTGAGCAGCACAGCATGCTTTTGTAGAGGAGTAAACACTTTTGCTCACCCAAGTCTCTTATCGCTATTTCCGAACGAGTGGAAGCATTATTATCCTTACAAAACTGGAGCATCTGTGGGTGAGTGGGAGGTACCAGCAGACTTGGGGTGACCCACAGATAGAACGAATATTTATATGACAAATATTTATATATAAAAACATTTTCTGTATTCATAACTGGAGCAACTGTGGGTGAGTGGAAGGTACCGGCAGACCCGGGGTGACCCACAGATGCATTGATATTCAAAACATCTGAACAAGAAACCTTAGGAGCCCTCCCCCCCACCACAACACACACCCTAAAACTGCCCCCATGTAAGTCAATGGGATCAAATGTTCACAGGCTCAGAATACAGTTAACAGAAAAGAAGTTGGGTGGAGCTAACGGAACTCAGTGGCGAGGAGGGGGAACATTAAAAACAGCCTCGCTGAACCAGGTCCAAAGCCCATCTAGTTCAGCATTCTATTTCCCACAGTGGTGCACCAGATGCCTCCAGGAAGCCCACAGGCAGGAAGTGAGGGCATGCTCTATCTTCTGCTGTTGCTCCCCTACAGCTGGTATTTGGAGGCATCCTGCCTCTGAACCTGGAGGTGGCCTATAGCCATCAAGACTAGCAATCATTGATAGCCCTGTCCTCCAAAACTGATCGAAGCCCCTTTTAAAGCCTAATTGGTGGCCATCACCACACCACATGGCAGAGAATTCCATAGATTAATTATGCACAGTGTGAAAAAGTACTTCCTTTTGTCAGTCCTCAATTTTCTGGCACTTTCATGGAATGACCCTTGGTTTTAGCGTTGTGAGAAAGGGTGAACTTCTCCCTAGCCATGTTCTCCAAACCATGCATACTTTTATAAATCTTACCATGTCACATTTTTCAAAACTCAAAACCCCAGATATAACAGCATTGCTTTGTAAGGAAGGCGATCCTGGTCCCTGATCATCTTGGTTGTCTTCTGCACCTTTCTCAGTTCTATAATGTCCTATTTGAGATACGGTGGCTAGAACTGTACACAGTACTCAAAATGTGGCTTCACCATAGATTTTACAAGGGCATTATAATATTAGCAGTTTTATTTTCAGCCCCCTTCCTTATGATTCCAAAGGAGGGCTTGAACAAGAAGAGTGGGAAATTTCTCAGCGTGAAGAATGCTCCTTCAAGACAGTTACAACCTCTTCTGCTTCTGAGAGGGGAGAATGAACATAAGAACAGCCCTGCTGGATTAGGCCCAAGGCCCATCTAGTCCAGCATCCTGTTTTACACAGTGGCCCACCAGATGCCGCTGGAAGCCTACAGGCAGGAGTTGAGGGCGTGCCCTCTCTCCTGTAGTTACTCCCCTGCAACTGGTATTCAGAAGCATCCTGTCTCTGAGGCTGGGGGAGTCCTATAGCCCTCTAACTAGTAGCTGATGATAGACCTCTCCTCCATGATGTTATCCAAACCCCTCTTAAAGATGTCCAGGTTGTTGGCTGTCAATACATCTTGTGGTAGAGAATTCCACAAGTTGATTATGCATTGTGTGAAAAAGTATTTCCATTTGTTGGTCCTAGATTTCCTTCCCTTCTGTTTCATGAGATGAACCCTGGTTCTAGTGTTACGTGAGAGGGAGAAAAATTTCTCTCTATCCACGTTCTCCATCTTATGCATGATTCTAAAGACCTCTATCATGTCACCCCACAGAAGTCTTTTTTCTAAACTAAAAAGCCCCTGGTGTTGTAGCCTTGCCTCATAAGGAAGGTGCTCTAAGCCCCTGATCATCTTGGCTGCCCTCTTCTGCACTTTTTCCAGTTCTACAATGTCCTTCTTTAGATGTGGTGACCAGAATTGTATGCAAAACTCCAAGTGTGGCCACACCATAATTTTATATAAGGGCATTATAATATTAGCCATTTTATTTTCAATTGCCTTCCTAATGATCCCCAGCATGGAATTGGCCTTTTTCACAGCTGCCGCACATTGAGTCAACACTTTCAACGAGCTGTCCACCATGACCCCAAGATCCCTCTCCTGGTCAGTCACCGACAGCTCAGATCCCATCAGTGTATGTATGAAGCTGGAGTTTTTCATCCCAATGTGCATCACTTTAGACTTGCCAATATTGAACTGCATTTGCCATTTTGATGCCCACTCTCCCAGTTTGAAGCGATCCTTTTGGAGCTCCTCACAATCTGTTTTGGATTTCACTAACCTAAATAGTTTGGTGTCATCTGCAAATTTGGCCACCTCGCTGCTTACCCCAACTTCAAGATCATTTATGAATAAATTAAAAAACACTGGTCCCTGTACAGATCCCTGAGGGAGCCCACTTCTTACTTCCCTCCATTGTCTAACCTGTCCATTTATACCTACCCTGTTTCCTGTCCTTCAAACAGTTACCAAGCCACACATGTACTTGTCCCCTTATCCCATGACTGCTAGGTTTTCTCAAGGGTCTTTGATGAGGAACCTCTTCAAAAGCTTTTTGGAAGCTACTGCAGGAAACTGGACTAAATGGCCCCTTGGCCTGATCTAACAGGGCCCTCAAAGGTGTTGTGTGTGTGTTTGTGTGTGTGTGTGTGTGTGTGTGTGTATATATATATATATATATATATATATAGAGAGAGAGAGAGAGAGAGAGAGAGAGAGAGAGAGAGAGAGAGTGTTTCTTAAGCCAAACCTGTAGTAACCTCGGATGACAAGTCTGTGCACACCTTCTTGTTAAATCCCATTGAACTCAGCCAGCCTTATTTCTGAAGGTCAAACTGCATGTGTTGTCAAGCCCACCATTCTGTGGGGTTAGAACAAGAGGTGGACCAGACATGCCGTCGTCTTTGCTGAAAAGCAGCTACAGGGGCAGAGGGCGGATCCAGTGATAATTGCTGCACACTGACTTAGCACATGTCCAGCATGCTTCTGAAGGTGTGCACTTTGGACAAAGACCAGTAGCAGAGGGCAAAGAGTCTTTCAGGGACTCTTGTCTGCCATTATTGATCTTCCTACTGAGAGACTCTTACAAGCTTCAGAGGAGCCTAATCCCTGGGGCTAGACTAGATGAGCCTCTGATACGATCCAGCAGGGCTCTTATGTTCCCAAGTTCTCAAGAGATGTCACAAGCTGACCCAAAGCTTTTGGAAGCACGTCTTTTTCATGCTGTGAAATGGCCCTAATGGTTTCAGCTCTGTTCATATGTTTTCATGCTCATTTCGCCACCAACGGTTGGGTGGCAGAGGCATGCACGCTCCCAAGCATTATGGCTGGAGTGATCATGTGCAGTGTAAAAACAGCATGGATCTCAGCTTTGTGTAGTGCCAAACCGACACTTAACCACCATAGATCAGATTCATGATTGAGGTTAAATGTCGACATTTGGCACCGCACCAGCCGAGATCTGTGCTGTTTTTACATGGGACACGATCACTCTAGCTGCAATTCTTGCGAGTGCATGCAAATTCATCACCTGGTTTTTGGCAGCACGATAATTGTGAGAACCAGCCCAGTCATCCAGACCAGCACTGCACTAGTGCAAACATGTTGCATTAGTGTTAGGATGTTACACTAGTTAGTTCTGCTAAGTTGGGAGCTCGGGTTCCAGACTAGTTTTGCACAGGTGCAACATGGTGCACTGGTGAAACTTGTGGCATTTCTCCTGCTACGATATCTCTTCTTCAGTCCATATATATGTTGCAGGGAATGATGCAAAGCTATCCACTAACCTTGTTGTACAAACAGAGCAAGAGCTCAAGCGACTGAGCAACTCTGAACATCCAGTCATCAACGTGACCTTTTTGCCGGTGTGTGTCTTTGTTCATTGCACTGGTGCAGTGTCAGCCTGGACGTCATCCACTAGGCCAGTTCTTCCCAGTACCATTTCAAGACTGTAGTTGCTCACCCCAAAACACCACAAGCCTCCTTCATTTCTCTTCGCTGGCTTGCATTACTTTCCTTTCCTCGCATTACTGTTTTGCTGAGCTCTGGATGCAGCAACAGTCAAAGTTGCTGAGACCTAGCAGCCTTCCAGGTCTCCAAAGTGCTTTGTGACCACGCTTCAGAGATTGGAATGTGAGTCAATTTCACTGACATTGCTGCTAGCGCCCGCAGAGCAGAACGGAGCAGCATGGCGTGGAAATAAGTGACACAGGGGACTGTGAAGCAAGCCGTGGGGGTGAGAGCTGGCAGAGTTGTGGGTAAGCCTTTTTCTGCCTCTAGAATATTGACAAAATATACATCAAGGGGGGTTAGAGAACGTGCAGATTATATTGCAATAAAAAATGGATATTTTGAGAATTTGAGAAGGTGGGACAGGATGACCGAGAGGCAGAAACGAAAGGAGTGTTCCAGCAGTTGCAAAACAGGGCTGGAAATTATTTCCTGCAGAGTGACTGCTGGAATTCCAGTTTTCTTGCCCTCTTCTCCATACTTGCCTTGGAAAATCTCTACTCATTCAATTACAATTATCTCAAATTCTCTTTTTTATTGCCCACACTAAACTCCTGGCCAGCTGCCTTCCTTGGCAAACCAAGCTCCCAGGCCTCGCAAACAGCAGATGAGCTGTGTCTGAACCATTCTAGTTCAGACTGAAGGTGAGAGCTCGCATGATTGAATGCTTCTTCATACAAAAAAAAATCCCTGCATATAGAAAACTAGCATGCCAGGAAGAGAGCTAGGCTAGAATCTTTGTTCTGTGTGCCGGATTTATATGAAGACAACTAATATAATGCTTTTAAACAAAAGTTATCAAACTGGTTTACATAGAAAAATAAATAATAAGATGGTTCGCTGTCCCAATCTCATTCTCTATTTCCCTGGCCCACAATCTAAAAAGAAACCCAAGGGAGACACCAGCAACAGCCGCTGGAAGGATGTTGTACTCAGGCTAGATAGGGACAGTTGTTCTCCCCCTGATAGGAACATAGAAAGCTGCCTTATACCGAGTCATACCATTGGTTTATGTAGCTCAGCATTGTCTACACAGACTGACAGCAGCTTCTCCAAGGTTGCAGGCAGGAATCTCTCTCAGCCCTATCTTGGAGATGCTGCCAGGGAGGGAATTTGGAACCTTCTGATGTTCTTCCCAGAGCAGCCCCATCTGCTAAGGGGAAGATCTTACAGTGGTCACACGTGTAGTCTCCCATTCAAATACAAACCAGGGCAGGCCCTGTTTAGCAAAGGGGACAATTCATGCTTGCCAACACAAGATCAGCTCTCCTCCCTTAATATAAGAGATGTATGTGTTTAGTGTACAGAGGAATGTGAGTTCCCACTTGTAGACTGAAGCGAGATATCTGGGGTGAAGCCAAGTTGCCCTGGGGAAAGCCCCACAGGGGCCCCCATGGCACCTGACTCCCCAGCTTACTTGTAGCTGCAGTTGGGCTTCAGTAACCCAGCAGGTGGGCTACAGAGGGTAGCCTCAGTGAAGGGAGGGCAGGGGGTGCATGGGTGGTGGTACTACTGCTACTGCTTTGAATATTTATATATTGCTTTTCAACCAAAGTTCTCAAAGCGGTTTAGATGGTGTGGAGCGGGGGTGGGGGGCAGAAATAAGATGGTCTTCCCTGTCCCCAAAGGATTCACAATCTAAAAAGAGGCAGATGGCAGACACCAGCAACAACCACTGGAGGGATGCTGTCCTAGGGTTGGGTAGGGCATGTGACGTCAAGCCCACCACTTTGTAGGGTTGAAAGAGGAGGTGGGCCGGAGGAGTGTCCTCTTCTTCTTTCTCCAAAAGCAGCCATGGTGGCAGGGGGCAGATCCACTGGTGATGACTGCACACTAAGATGGTGTGTTATGTTGGGAATTCTCTCTGGTAAGAGATTCCCTTTTATTACAGCAGAGTGCACAGAGGCAAAACACAGCGGAGTCTTCCCAAGCATGTGTGTTTGCTAAGAGCCAAAACAAACTTGGAGCCAGTTCATAGTTTCAAATCAATATAAGGAGTCTTTATTGGAGAACTCCATTCTAGATAGGAAAGTGGAGAGATAGTATCTCTAATCTAGCCAGCTAGCTGGATGCAGACAGATGCTGTCTGCATTTATGTGCACACATGGTGCAGAGAGAGGCAAGCATGTGTGTTAAGGAGAAGAAAAGGAAGGAAGAAGGCAGGAAGGCAGGAAGTCCCTGAGAGTAGCAATCTACATATCAAAGGGATAGAGCAGAAGAGAGGAGGAATGACTAATGTCTTGACCCCTCTAGCCCTCTGACTCACTAATCTGTCCCCCTCTGTCATTGAGGCATGAGACAGTGCAGAGTCCTTCACTTCCAACAGTTAGCACATGGCCAACCTGCTCCTGAAGAAGGCATGCACTTTGGGCAAATACTGGTAGCGGAGGGCAAAAGGTCTTTCCAGTCTTTCTTGCCTAGCATTACTGGTCTTCCTGCTGAGGAACTCTTAAAAAATTTAAGAACCCCTGGGGTTGGACTAGATGGGCCTCTGGTATGATCCAGCAGAGCTCTTCTTACACTCCTAAGTTCTCAAGAGATGTCACAAGCAGATCCAAAGATTTGCGGAAGCTTTTGAAAGCATTTCTTTTTCACGCTGTGAATGGCATTAATGGTTCCAGCTCTGACGGTCTGGGACTCTGATTTGGCCTTTATTAAAGTGACTGTAACAGTTTTCTTGTAATGGTCAGCTTACTAACACAATGGAAGGAAATCTGATGCACCCCAAAATGCTGTAAACTGGTATCACCTAAAGGGGAAATCAGGGACAAAATTGGGACAGTGATTTACCAGGGACTGGTAAGAACATAAGAGCCTTGTAGGCTCAGGCCTAAAGCCTATCTAGTCCATCAAACCAAGTCTAGCTGAACACATTCAGGACTGGATTATGACTTGCTGAGGCCTTAAGCTATGTCAAGCTTAAAAGGCCCCATAGCACTATCCTCCCAATGTCCCCCCCACCCAAACCCTCTCTATTATTCTAACAAAACGGACAATGAAAACAGAAAGAATAAAACATCATTTTTATTTGGCAGAGGTGCAACGAAAAACTAATAATCTAACAAAAACAGTTACCTTGCAATAAGCCTATTTGCATTAGAAATATCTTTAAATGAAGATTATGTTATGCAAAACTTGAAATTTAGCCATTTTTTGTATTCAGGGGCTCCTCATAATGTGAGCCCCTAAGCTGTAGCTTATGCAGCTTATGCCGAAATCCAGCACTGTCCACATTTCGCGTCTATTTACACAGGAGCAGCGGAAAGGCCTGGAAACTGAGGCTTAGGTTTCCAGGCTTCCTGTTTCTGAAAGCCTCCCCATCGCAAAAGCGTCACAGTCAACGATGCGAAAGGCTTCGTTCCCACTCGGTCTGACCTCGCAGGGTTTGCCGCAGTAGCTCAGCTGGCAAAGCGCTCGCCTGGGAAATCTCTGGGACCTGTCTGCCGCCCCACCACAACCTCTCTGTGTGCTGCGTGCTAATTGTTGGCTTGGCACATGGGCCTGTTTGTTTAGGCAGGCGTGTGAGGGGTCACTAAAAGCTGTGCAGAGGAGCGGGGAAAGATGTCACACTCAGCTTCCCAAGCAATTTGCCAAGGGCTCCTTCTCATTCGGCGAGGCTGAATCCATCTTACAGGGAGCCTTGGAATCCGACTACATTAAAGCAAATTTCAAATCACATCAAATCCTGCTTTGTCAAGCTTGGGCGGCCTAGCGTGGCCCAACGCTTCAAGTTTTCTTTATCCCTTAATTGGAGGGAGGCTTCACCTGATGGGAAAGGGCTGCAGGGGAAGGAGAAAGTCATCAGGAAGACATTGAAACACGGTTTTTGTCCTTCCCTTTGAGGCCACTCCTCAGAAAGTAGCTGGAGCAGTGCAGCTCTGCTGTTGAATTGCATGGCCAGCGTAGAAGGGAATGGGGGTACTCACAGAATGATGGGGATGGGTTGGGGCCATAGCTCAGTGGTAGAGTGTCTTCTTTGCATGCAGAAGGGCCCAGGATCGGTTCCTGGCATCTCCAGGTAGGGCTTGCAAAGACTCTTGCCTGAAACCTTGGAGACCCAATGCCAGTCACCGCAGACAATGCTGAGCTAGAGGGACTCATGATCTGATGCAGTAGAAGGCGTCAGATCATGTTCCTATGTTCCTATGTAACTGGTAGGTAGCAATGGAAGCAAGAATTAGCCTGTGTTTCCACATGCAGAATAAGATGGGGATGAAGAGGTAACATGTTGAAGTGGCAGAATGGAACATACCATTTCTGATTACCAACAGGGGAATCACATTTCAGAATGCTTTCTTACATTTAAAGCAATTCCTTCCAGTAAGAAGAAATCCAGCACAGTAAAGAGAGTGCTGTGCTAGAATCTTTCTCCCTGATGTGTTCATTTTCTGCTTTCAGATGGTTTAAACATGAAGGAGGCATGCAAAAATTGTGGCTGTCATCCTGGCCAAATTTACTATGGGAAGTCTTATTGAAATTTAGTAGTATTAAGAGTAATTCCTAAGTAGTACTATTGAGTAATATAGCCCGTAAGTCCGCCAGGGTGCTTTCCAGGTTATCTGGTCAACAGCAGCAAAAGGCTTCTGTTCAGGCAAATCGCATTTGAAATGTAAACAACAGGGAGAGCACTCTCCCGGAAACTAACAACCTGAAAGAATAGCAACTTTTTTTTACGCTGGATACATGATGTCATAGCACTATATCACAGCAATTAAATTTGAACCAAGGCATCGGAAATGTGAATGGCACCCTGCTGACAGTGTAGGGACTGCAGTGTCACAACACAGGAAGTGTGGAAGCACACTTCCGAGATTCGCCATGACCCCATTGCAGGGTGTAATCTGGAAAGCGCCCAGTAGTATCTCCTGTCTGCAGTCTGAAGTGAAGAAGCCCATTTTTGGCACTCGACCAGCTGATTCTGCATTTGTAGAATTCACTACCTCAAGAGATTTTGAAGCCTAGATGGTTTTGAAAGGGAGTTTGACAAATTTATCATTTTATTTATTTAGTGTATTTCTCTAACACTCCAAACGTCAGTCTCTGGGCGGTTTACAATAAATATAACATAATAAAATAACAATTAACCATTATGATAATGTAAAAATCACAGTTACAATCAAATTAAAAGCTTGGGTATTTTATGCAGCTTGTTAAAAACTGTCAGAGATGGGGACTCCCCAGCCAAGGGCCATTGAAGCTGGGGATTCTGGGAGTTGTAGTCAACAACATCTGGGAATCCCTGTTAGAGAAAACAGTGGTCATGACAGCTATATGGAACATCCATGTCCAGAGGTAATCTACCTCTGAATACTAATTGCTAGAGGACGCAATAGTAAGAAGAGCTTTTGCCTTTAACTCCTGCTTGTGGGTTTTCCAGAGGCATCTGGAGGGCCACTGTGGGGAACAGGATGCTGGTCCTAGGCAGACCTTGGGTCTGATCCAGCAGGGCTCTTTTTATGTTCTTATGCAGTCAGACCAGGCCTTATTCATAAAGTCCACTAGATGAAAACAGAAACACACTAGTCACACCCCTTTAAAAAAGGATCTTCTTATCACGTAGAACAATATACAAGCTTGAAAATACCACAAGGTAAAACTGTCCAAGCCAAACAAACTGGCCCAGGTAGCCAAATAAAACAGATCATCCCTACCCTCATACCAAAGATCTCTGCCCAGCGTTCTTTCCACCCTATTCCGTGTGGCAGTAAGCTCCTCTGTTCCTCCTGCGGTTGGAGGCTGTATTCATCTGTTCTGCAACAGCCTGACTTCCACTGGTTTAAATGTCAAGAGGATGGTTGCTTTTCAGGTCAAAAATATCCTAGGAAAAGAGGACTGGGTGTTTTTCACGTAGGGCTTTCAAAGCCCTTTAGCTCGCATCTCTTCCAGAATGGAGGGGGTTGTGTTCACATACCAGGCAGATTTACCTCAAAGTCCCTGCAAGCTATCAGGGAGCATTTCACACACAATTGGTTTTTTTCATTGCGTGTTAGAGTATAGCCCGATTTATATCCAGGGGAAAAAATCCACTTTTTGCATTGGCTTTTTGGGACAACTCTGAGTTCGCAGTAAAGTCTCGCAGTAAACGTGAGGTAAAGCCTACTTTCTGGGAAAGCTCCTGTTCTTCGACAGTTTCTCTGTAATTTGAATGTGCTTCTTAATTTACTGTTCCTCTGTAACTTGACAGTGCACTGGCATGGTGCCTTAAAGGCCATTGTGGCTGTGGGTAATGAGAGTTGTAGTCCAACAATATCTGGGGAGCCAAGGCTGAGAACCCCTGCCTTAGTATTTAGGCAGGCTCAGCCCCAAGGCAGCAGGCCAAGATGCGCCCCCCCATCCTAAGATGGCCCCCATCTAAGATCCAAAATGGCCCCCATCTAAGATCCAAAATGGCCCCCATCTAATATGGCCCCCATCCAAGATGGCTCCCCCCAGCCTTAGTATTTAGGCAGGCTCAGCCCCAGCCCAACTGGCACCCACAGCAGCAGGCCAAGATGCCCCCCATCCTAAATCCCCCCAAGCCCTGTCAGTATGCGTGATGCTCTGAGCAACTTCTCTCCCTGCAAGAACCCCAAACCCAACCTTTCTCTCCGCCACTCTTTTCTGAGCTGGCATGGAGGCAGTGGCAACTGCTACTACTGCTCATGCTCCTCTTCCTCCCGCTTGGCAGCTTTTAATTTCCCGGCTAAAAAGGATTATAGTAAAACACTGGAAGGACAACTTTACTCCTGAATTGCAACGTAGGATTATTGATATGTGTTCTTTGTCTGCATTTGAACTGGTTTTTTTTTTTTCATCAGCAAGGTAAACAAGAAGAATTCTTAGTGATTTGGTCGAACTTCAATGAACTGTTTGTGCTTTGAAACATAAGTCAATATCCTTGAAGAAGGAGGGCTTTAAAAAAAAAACAAAAAAAAACCCCTTCCCCACTTCTTCTTCTGCATTGGTTGTATCCTATCATGTTTAGCTGTGTTAAGGGATTTCTTTTCTTTCTTAGTTATATTTACATATATTATCATCATCCTTGATTATATCTAAATACTGTAAACCTTGCAATAAAAAAAGGCAAAGGGTGGGAGAATCGCCCCCTCTTCCTGCATGCAGGGGTCAGGGAATGGAGGAACATTCCTCCTCTTCCCGAGGCACTCTGGGAACCATTCAGTAATAGGGCTATGACCCTTTTGCCAGCACCTTCCCCAAACTACAATTCCCATAATTCTGTGGGGCGGGGCGGGGCGGGGGAACCATTGATATTAAAAAACAGTATCACTGACTACCTGGGAAAGCCAGTATGGATCACAACAAAGGTACATAGACAAAGGTACAAAGGTACCTATACATAGGTATAGAAATTGAATGAGTAAATAAATAAATAATAATACATTTGGCTCCAGAATTAACGTGTGGAAATAAAATTTGGTAGTCAAGTATCTGCATACAGATACACAATTGTGAAAGTTATAAGTCTGTTTTTACTTCATCTTGCCCTTAAACTGGGTGCAGAAAATGCTCCTGTATTTAACTAAGAAGCCGCATTATCAATTATTGATCCTTTCATGCAGAGGGCTTTTTAAAAAGTTTTCATTAGGGTTACACAGAGAACACTAAAGCTGCAGCCGGCTCTGTGAGAGCATTGTGTATTCTGAATAAGCTCTTAGAATTAAGGGGACAGAGGACCACAGTTAGGATTGTACACTTGAATATTAGAGGAAAAGTTGAAGAAAAGTGCTTTCATGCAGAAGATATCCCTCCCTGCTCCCTGCACACCTGATTTTTTTTGAAAAAAGTTAAGACCTAGAGATGGAGAAAGCATGACTGGTTCATTCCCTAAGTTTTTCCACCAACTTTTTATTAACTTTGGAGGCAAATTCAATTGACAAACGACAGATTGCCAGGCGTAATATTTTCTGTTGTCCCCACCCTGTACATCTGTAACTGCCTCTGTAATATGTAATTAACCGACAGACTTCGCATAGCCAACAATATCACTCCATTGAGCAGCAATAGGCGAGATCCATGTAAACAAAAGATGGGCTTAGGGAGGGGACAGGGGGTGTGAGGCAGAGCAGGGGTACGGCTGGCAACAAGGTTTTGAGGCAAGTAGCCTCCAAAGCTTTGAAGAACTGGATTCCAAGTGGCATTGTGAGTCCCCCTACCCGCCCCATATAATTTCCTGAACACAATTCAGAAAATTCAGGAACACCCTCAAGGGCAGCTACTTTTGCCCAGAGTAGCAGCAGTTCCCAGCAAGGAGAAGAGGCAAACCCACCCTCTCCATCTGTCATGCAAATTCCACATAAGCAGTTCCCACTTTCTGAAAAATTGTTCTTTCCTCCCAACTTGAAATAAATAGCAATTGGAAATGCCATCAGAGTGGAGTGTGCTGTTTCACCCTGCTTTATTAAAACAAATTCTCTTCTTATGGGGGGCAATGGCAATGAAAGTTGATGCACTCTTTGGTTTGAAACTCTTGCCTGGCCCCACAGACACACAGAAGAGCACACGCTGCATCCCCACGGTACAACCCCCTACTGCTGGTCCATCTAGTTCAGTATTGTCTACACCAGGGATTCTCAACGCTGGGTCCCCAGATGTTATTGGACTTCAACTCCCATAATCCCCAACCAAAGGCCACTGGGGCTGGGAATTATGGGAGCTGAAGTCCAATAACAGCTGGGGACCCAACGTTGAGAATCCCTGGTCTACACAGACTGGCAGCCAGTGGCACCCTTACCAGGGTGAAGCTATAACTGAGCAAAGGGATTCAAAGAACCCAGGGCCCCTAGCTCCTGAGGGGGCCCCAGCTCCACCCCTCCCTATTTCTTCATTATCTCCCTCACTCCAAAGGGGAACACGAGCCCCCCCCCCTCTCCTAGCTATGCCCCTGGCCCTGGACTTTGGGGCCAAGGTCCAGGGCCTCCACACCCCCTGGGGCCCCCCAAATGCTCCTTAGTCTGTCCTGGGTAGTGTGGTCGCTGCTGGCCCATACTGCACCAGGTGGCCAAGTGTGATTATGACCTGTGCCGGGTGCTTTAGAGAGAGCAGGGAATGGGGGAAGAAATATGTGGGATGGGAATTTGTTAAGCTGTGAGCTGAAATCTTTCTGCTAATGCATCTTTGCATGAATATACCGGTTTTATATTCTTATGTTCTTGTAAGTTCAATTGCTGTTTGTGCCCTCAAGAACTGTGCTTGTCACTGTGTCTGTGTGTGTGTGGGGGGGGGATTATGCTTAACTTGTGGCAGTAGGGGGTGGGGCTCCAAAAGGCTTTAGGTCCAGGCTCCCAAATTACCAAAGTGCACCTCTGCTGGCAGCGGTTTCTGTGTAGACAAGGTTGCAGGCAGGAATCTTTCTCAGTCCTGTCTTGGAGATGCCAGGGAGCGAACTTGGAATCTTCTGCATGCAAGCAGGCAGGTGCTCTTCCCAGAGTGGCCCCATCCCCTAAGGGGAATATCTTGCAGTGCTCACATGTGGTCTCCCATTTAAATGCAAACCAGGATGGGCCCTGCTTAGCAAAGGGGACCATTCATGCATGCTACCACAAGACCAGCTCTCCTCCCATAATGTCTGTATGAATATAATAATGTTTGTATGAATATCCCAACGTGTGGCCAGGGCCAATCATGTCGGTCTTTACATGTAGAAGATCCCCGGCCAGGGGCATAATTAGCAAGGTTGCTGGCAGCCCTGAGACAAGCAGCCAGGCCATTCCCGCTGACCATTCTGGCCTTTAGCAGACAAAGCTCCTTCCGCCTGTGTCAGCCCAGTGATGCAGGGTGTATGGCCAGCACTGGGAACAAACACGTGGAGGCCCTATGCCCTCTCAAACCACCAGCTCACATTGCCTAGGTGGCCACTTTAGTCGGAGGATGCCAGCTTAATATTGCTTTATGGCATCACATGGGTGCCATTTGGTCCAGCTGTTATCACTGTTTCCATCTTCCTGTTCTCTTATACAGCCGGTTGCCACCCTGAAACTCTCCTGTTCAAATGCCTTGGAGAGTACCAGTGGGACTAATTAATTTCCTCTAGCTGCCTCTGGCCATGCAAATCAGGGCAAACAACGGTGGTTCTTTATCTCCCCAGAGAAAAATTAACGCCAACTTCTTGATGAGGTCATGCGCAGCACATGAACTGGCCAAGAACTTTCCTCCATCTGTGGTATCATCCTTTGAATTACTGCTTTCCAGTTACATTATGACTGTGTTGCCGGCTGCCTTTGTTTCATACCATGGTCTGTATGGGTGTTTTCACACACAAGGATCAAAGCCAGTTCTTGCTTCAATTTGTGCAAATTCAAACACCCGTCTTGGGGTCCTTCCAGACAGAAATGGATTGTGCAAGTTCCAAGCGATGTCTTTCTGACCATACGCATGCTCCCATAGGCTTCAGTTCTCCTTCCTGTTGGGTTCTTACTCCCTGGCTGTGTTGGGGGTTGTAATTTTTATCCCCCAGTTAATTATCAGAACACTAAAGAAGCTATTCACTCCAGTTACAGAGTAGAAGGCAGAGTTTAGTTGTTGCAGCTATTGGAGAACTAAATAAAGGTAAAGTGTGCTGTCAAGTCAATTTCAACTCCTGGCGCCCACAGAGCCCTGTGGTTTTCTTTGGTAGAATACAGGAGGGCTTTACCATTGCCATCTCCCACGCAGTAGGAGATGATGCCTTTCATCATCTTCCTATATCACTGCTGCCTGATATAGTACCAGTGGGGATTCGAACCGGCAACCTTCTGCTTGTTAGTCAAGCAAGTTATTTCCCCGCTGCACCACTTAAGAACTAAATATTAAGTATTTATTGGTGAAATGACGCAGTGGGGAAATAACTTGCTGAGCGAGCAAGAGGTTGCTGGTTCGAATTTCTGCTGGTATGTAACCCAGACTATGGGAAACATCTATATTGGGCAGCAGATATAGGAAGGTGCTGAAAGGCATCATCTCATACTGCGCAGCAGATGGCAATGGCAAACCCCTCCTGTATGCTACCAAAGACAACCACAGGGCTCTGTGGTTGCCAGGAGTCAACACCGACTCAACGGTGCAACTTTACTTTACACTTTGGATAGGAAAGTCCTAATCTACAGAACTACATAATGAATAGGTAAAGAGAGAGAGAGAGAGATGTTTCCATCTGCTCTCTAAGAGGAAAGGAAGGGATTCTGGCTCAGCACAGGAAATACCTGTAGTGCAAGCCTGCTAGACTTAGGCCCCCCAGCTGTTTTGGGACTACAATTCCCATAATTCCCAGCCACAGTGGCCAATAGCCAGGGATTATGGGAGTTGTAGGTCAACATCTGCAGGAGGGCCTAAATTGAGCAGCCCTGCTGTAGAGTCATATCAGTGGTCATAGAGTAGAGTAGAGAGAGTCGAATAGTGAGGGAGACCCTTACTCACTATCTCTACTCCCAATACCCCTCGTGGTCATTAGGATAGTTGGTGCAAAACCCCCAAATTGTGTGTGAAGTGCTCCCTGATAGCTCGCAGGGACTTCGGAGTATATCTGGCCGATATGTGAACGCACCCCTCCGTTCTGGAGGAGATGCGAACTAAAAGCTGGGTGTGAGAAAACCTCGCAGGTGCCTCTTTGCACATGATCATTCTCCCCGCCTCCTGCCTTAATATTTGTAAGCAAGTGACTGCCAATCAGGAGTGTTCCCAGCTCTCCTCCCCTGGCTGGACAGTCCTCCTAGCCTGCATCAGAAGTTGTGTGAGTCTATTCCGAGTCTACAGACAGGCAGCAGCTTCTCCAAGGCTGCAGGCAGGAGTCTTTCCCAGCCCTACCTGGAAACGCCAGGGATTGAACTTGGGACCTTCAAAGCAGATACCGTACTCTTCCACCGAGCCACAGACCCATGCCTGAAGGCAAATATTTTACAGCAGATAGTGTTCGTATGTAGTCACCCATTCAAACGCAAATCAGGGTGGACCCTGCTTAGCAGAGGGGTCAATCCATGCTCACTACCACAAGACCAGCTCTCCTCCTCTAACATCAGAGAAACAGCAGTTGTCACAAAAGCAGTACTAAAAAGAGAGCAGGTTCTTCTCGGAATGCAAGTGCAGTTGGCAAATGGTCCTGAGAAAATCAGTGCAGTGGGGAAGCAACAATTTTTTATACCCTCCCCTTCCCCAGGAAGTCCTCTGTGCCACATCCAAATAGGTCCCTGATGGTTGCATAGCCCTCAGGGACATATTTTCAGGAGGCACAGAGGGCTTTCTGAGTACATGGAGGGTGTCAAAAACTGTAAGTTCCTCACTTGTGTTGTGTTCCAGTTAGTTAGAAGTTCTGTTAGGCTGCTCTGTTGCTGCACTGATGCATCCTTGCTCTGTATGTCAGCCAATATGTAGTCAGAGTAAGATCCCAACAGGAAAAACCCAGAAGCCTATGGGAGTGTGTCATGGTCAGCACGAAGATGATTTGAACTTGCACAGAAGCTTTTGACACTGCACAATTTATTGCTCTCTGGAAGGACTGATCATTTGTGTTACAAATGTCTCTCTGCTGCATTAAGAAAGATCAAACATTCACATACTCTTAACTTATAGATCATCCCAGAAGTGGTGCACATAGGATGTTTGGCAGCAATGCTGCTCCAGAAGAACCATGAATAGTATGTCTTCTGTTGAACCTTGGCTACTGATTCAGGCTGCATAAGGGGTTTATTACCAGGGTTATATTCAGTTCCCTTGGCAGGGCACTTAATGCAGGCCTGCATCTGGGATTTCCCTTGGCCAAGGGAAGATGGGAGAGGCAGAGAAGGTTGCCCTTGAGGGGTCAATGAATTCAGTGTGTCTGAACACAACACAAGTAGAAAAGTTGGGGGACACAGATTCTCAGCTGTGTATTCCGGGTAAAGCTTCGTGAAACTGTCGGGTACCATTCCTTGCATTTGAACACATCCCAGTTGTTGTTCTTATGACCTCCCCTCCACTGTATGCTATGCATTTGTGTGTGTGTGTGTGTGTGTGTGTAAGCATTTACCCACTTACCAATTGAGTTTGAGAGTTTTCAAGGGCCCTTCCAGTCCCGCATCCTGCCTCATTCAACAGCTAACCAGGCACCCTTGGGAAGCCCACAAGTGGGGGAAAAGAGAGAAACCACCCCCTTCTCTGGTGCTCTGATGTTCTGATCCTGATGGAAGTATATAGCTACCAAGGCTGGTAGCTGTTGAACAGTAGCCAGCTATCCAGACATTTCCTGGATAGGAGCATGAATCTGTAGGCATAGTGGAAAATGTAGAACCCTTAAGACCGACATCCTCATCCTTGGGTTCCCAGATGTTGCTCGATTACAACTCCTATCATCTCCAGCCATTGTGGCTGGGGATCAGTGTTCCCTCTAAGGCGTGCGTGCACGCTCACACATTTTTTGATGTCGGCTCAGTTCATTTTAGATCCCGCTCATGTTGAATCAGGAAGGCCCCATTCTGAATGCAGGTGTGCACACACTGGAACATAGGAATATAGGAAGCTGCCAAATATTGAGTCAGACCATAGGTCTATCTAGCTCAGTATTGTCTGCACAGACTGGCAGCAGCATCTCCAAGGCTGCAGGCAGGAGCCTGTCTCAGCCTTATCTTGGAGATGCTAGGAAGGGAACGTGGAACCTTCTGCCCTTCCCAGAGCAGCTCCATCCTCTGAGGGGAATATCTTACAGTGCTCACACTTCTAGTCTCCCATTCATATGCAACCAGGGTAGACCCTGCTTAGCTAAGGGGACAAGTCATGCTTGCTACTACAAGACCATCTCTCCTCTATTATCACTGCCTTGATACTGCTGCCCAAAACAAAATTTGTTCTGCACACAGATGAAAGAAAATTAGAGAGAACACTGCTGGGGGTGATGGGAGTGGTAACCCAGCAACATCTGAGGACCCAAGTATGAGAACCCTGATCTTAAGACCTTGCAATCCTTTGATTCTAACACAAAGGTTACAATGCCACCTCTGAGCTTCTGGTAGAGAAAGTGGCAACCGTGCAGCCTTTAAGGATTCTCATCGTCATTCCCGCAGAACAACCGGCTCCTGAGAAATGTGTGGCTTTCATCAATAACTCTGGGCTCCGAAGAAATGATGTCACAATAACAGTTCCATTAACTCCATAGAGGGCTTTGCCTTGGGATTAATAGGACTAGTCTCCACCATTTACAGAATAGATTTCCTCTCCAAGCAATGAATGTTAGCTCATTTATCCTTAAAACAACCCAGCACAGCGGGTAATTACCCCTCTTTTACCGACAGCAGGAAGGAGATTGAGAAATTAAGTGAGTTGGTCAAGGCCACGCATTAAAGCACTGCCAAATATGGGATTAACAACTTTCCTGGTCTAATTGCTCTAGCATGCTGAGTACGAGATGGAATAACAGAACAGTAGCTCTGTGATAAGCCTCAATAGGGAACATGGTTCCAAACCCACACTCTTCAGGATCAGATTTCTCAAGAGATGATCCAACTTAAATTGAATAGTTTCGACATTCCTTTGCAACCAGCACTCTCAGTTATGACATACACCGGCAACATATAGGTCATGGGTTGAGGTTGGGCAAATTTTAGGCTTCCAGGATCCTTCCGTCCTTCCTTCCTTCCTTCGAGCCTGAGGTTCACCAACTGCATCCAACAGCACAATACTGGCTGGGGCCAGAGCCAAACACAAAATGATGGTGACTCGGAGGATACAGGTGATTACCTACTGCACTGCATTGGGATAAACTGCATTTATAAGTATAAATCTGCACCTGAGTCACTACAGACTAGAGCTTCTAAGCATCAAGCTAGACTTTCCCAGGAACACATGTTTCCATTAACAGTTTAATGAAAGATTTCAATAATTTTACAATTCTATTCCCCTTATTCTCTCCCATCCCTTCCCCACCCCTTGTTGCTGCTCTCTGTTTGGGTACTCAAGAAATTTAAATAAATAAATGTTTTTTTAAAATGGGAAAAGAAGAAAAGGAAAAAGGGGGGAGATTTGTGGTGCCGGCTTTGTCCTGATTGACTCTGCATATAATTCAGCAGTTTTGCCAGAATCTGTCTTCTCTCTGCTGTTTACCATATGAAATGTTTTCATGAGCAGCTAACTTTAAAAGATCACATACCTAGTCATGAATATCTGGGGCAGCCCTTGATTCTCAGTTTTGCAGAACTATATGTTTGGCTACCATCGTAATCCTGGTAAACAATTTCTTCTGCCCTCCAACAATTTCAGTCTACCTGGTATATATCCCAGCAAGGCACTGGTGTCTCTTATTTCAAGAAATGTATCTATTATTATTATTATTATTATTTTACATTTATATCCCACTCTTCCTCCAAGGAGCCCAGAGCGGTGTACTACATACTTGAGTTTCTCTTTCACAACAACCCTGTGAAGTAGGTTAGGCTGAGAGAGAAGTGACTGGCCCAGAGTCACCCAGCTAGTTTCATGGCTGAATGGGGATTTGAACTCGGGTCTCCTCGGTCCTAGTCCAGTACTCTAACCACTACACCACGCTGGCTCTCTAAACATATTGATCCACATCAGAAGTTTGTTAAAGCTGTGCTTCCTACCAGATGTGCCATTTAAAAAATCCACCACTCATAGTTTTTTGCATGTTCCCTTTCCTGCATAATGGAATATTGAGACTAATTTGTACAGGGTCACTGTACTGGAGACCAGTGTTCCCTGTAACAGGAATTCCCAGACTTTATTGACTACAACTACCATAATTTTCAGCTGCAATGGCCAAAGGTCAGCTGGGGATTATGGGAGTTGTAGTAAATAACATCTAGAAATCCCTGTTACAAGGAACACTGAAGACTGAATGGTACCTTTGCAATATATGTAGAGGCTTGAATGAGTGATTCTTTCCCCTGCTCAGTTCCCATCCCTTACAACTGGGTGTGACTGCCAGATGTATTCCTGGTGACTTGGGAGAAAGGGATTTCTTCTAGTGTGCTTAGCTGCTTATACCTCAGTATCTGTTGTTTCCACTGGCTAGCAATTTTCATCATGCTTTATTTTCCCACCATGGATAACAAAAATTTCTGGGTATAACAATATTTTGTCTTTCTGAAGTTTCACCCATTGGCCTCCAACCAGTCTCTTGGTTTAAGTTATTATTGAGTTCTTGTGTTAGTGTCTTCGTTTGACTTATTCTCAGCATATAAAACTTACAAGAATAATTGTATTCTTGTAAGAATAGGATTCAACCTAGGATTCATACAGGAATGTCATGGCACTGACTAAGGCTGAACTTTGAGCTGTGACTATTCAGAGATGAAGGAAAGTGGTTGTATAGCATACAAACTTAAGAACAGCCCTGCTGGATCAGGCCCAAGACCTATCTAGCCCAGCATCCTGTCTCACACAGTGGCCCACCAGATGCTTCTGAGAAGCCCACAGGCAAGAGATGAAGGCATGCCCTCTCTCCTGCTATTGCTCCCCTGCAATTGGTATTAAGAGGCATCTTTCCTCTGAGGCGGGAGGTGGCCTATAACCACCAGACTAGTAGCCATTGATAGACCTGTTTTCTGTTAATTTGTCTAAGCCCCTTTTAAAGCCATCCAAACTAGTGGCCATCACCTCATCCCAAGGCAAGGAATTCCATAGATTATGCGCTGTGTGAAAAAGTACTTCCTCTTGTCAGTCCTAAATTGCCCGACCGTCAGTTTCATGAGATGACCCCTGGTTCCAGTGTTGTGAGAGATGGAGAAAAATTCCTCTCTGTCCACTCTACTCCATGCATAATTTTCTACACCTTGCTCATATCTCCCCACAGTCGCCTCTTTTCCAAACTAAAAAATCCCAGGTGCTGTAGCCTAGCCTCATAAGGAAGGTGCTCCAGGCCCCTGATCATCTTGGTTGCCCTCTTCTGCACCTTTTTCAGTTCTACAATATTCTTCTTAAGATACGGTGTCCAGAACCATATGCAGTATTCCAAATGTGGCCACACCATAGATTTGTATAAAGGCATTATAATACTAGCATCCTTATTTTCAACCCCCTTCCTAATAACCCCTAGCATGAAATTTGTCTTTTTCACCGCTGCCACACACTGAGTATATGTGGGGTTTTTTGCCCCAATATGCATCACTTTACACTTGCTCACACTGAACCACATCTGCTGTTTTGTCACCCACTCCTCCAATTTGGCGAAAGCTACACTGAGCTCTAGCCAGGAGTCTCAATGCTGCTTGGAAATGGGTGGGCAAGGAGGAGAAACAGATGAGAAACAGGTCATCATTTTGACCCAACTTCCCGACAGCATTTATATGCAGCAACCAGCTGGGAGAGGACGAGGGAACCACCATGATCACCATTGTGGGATAAGGTTAAACAGATCTACATGTCATTTTTTCATCCTAATGTTCTTCCTCATTTCTGTAGTTCACCTCTGGTGGTCTTCCAGTTCCTAGGAACATAGGAAGCTGCCTTATGCAGAATCAGACCCTTGGTCCCGATAGCTCAGTATTGTCTACACTTACTGGTAGTGGCTCTCCAAGGTTCCAGGCAGGAGTCTCTCTCAGCCATAATTGGAGATGCTGGGGATTGAAACGGGGACCTTCTGCATTCAAAGCAGATGCTCTGCCACTGAGAAACAGTTCCATCCTCTAGGAGGAATATTTCACAGCAGATAGTACTAATGTGCAGCCACTCATCCAAATGCAAACTAAGGTGAACCCTGCTTAGCAAAGGGGAGAAATCATGCTTGCTTCCACAAGACCAGCTCTCCTCCTCAACGGCCAAAAGTTCCCATGTAAATATGAGGTATGAGTGCTGCCATATTCAGTTGTATTATGTACACATGGGGACTGTGCTGTACACACCAACACTGTTGTGACTTGTTTGCTTCTCACTTGACATTTTGTACTTACATATGAAGAGATACAGGCAAATACACAATCTGAGACAGCTCCTGTGCATTCCCCCCCCTTGAAAACTCGGGAAGGATTGGGACCCATTTGGCATACATTTTGCCCAGAAAAGTGGCAATTTACATGCATCTACACCACTCAGGTGGGACATCTGCGATTTATTTTGTACTCAGGAATCTGTCCAAGAGACATAAAATGAGCACAAGGTCAGTTTGCAGATCATTACAGCTGTGGTGATCTTTCAGTGGCTCTGTAGAGAAATTTCAGAGAAGTCAGGATTTTACAGCCCACTATAAAGCCTTGTCTATGAAGAGTTTTTAAGGATTCCCGAGGAGGGAAGAATAGGTATTGATCCTAGAGGAGGAAGGCAGGGAATTTACCTATCCAATTCTTCATTTTGATCTAATTGATAAGAATAGGCAAACCAAACTGAATAGAGGAGTCTGTTGTGAAAGATTTGCATTTTTAGTGTTGCTAGGCTATCTATCTAGAAGCATGCAGACTTTCTGAACAAAAAATCTCACCAGGGTTGCAGGAGGACTCAGACTGCTCCACATGCTGCTCTCTTGCCAGTTTTTCTTTCAAGGAGAAAGAAGTTTCATCAAATTCCCCACTTATTCAGCATCAGCATTTGGGCAGCTCAAATTCCTCAGGGAGTCAATCTGGCCTGTCACAGGGCACAAAGAAGGGATACTGTGCTGCCCAAGGCAAAGGACAAGCTGATGCTCTCCCTCATTTGCGGGCAGATGTTCAGCGTTCTCAGGGCATGCTTCTGAGGCCGCAGTAGTGCTTCCGAGGCAAAGCAATAGTGACATGCCAGCACTCTCAGACTGTACCACGAAACCAGGCAATGGCAACAAAGGCATTCCCACCTTGCACTGGGAGGGAAGAAAGGAACAAAAAGGCACACTCCAGCAGGTCAAGCAGGGGGAAATGAACAGCATGCCCCAGTGAGATGAGGAAGGGTGGTAGCAGGCAGCAAGGAGGCCCATGGGGTGGTGCTATCGCTTGCTACCCCCGTGACCTTCACACCCATGCCCGAGGCTGCCGCCTCTCCAAGAGGCCAAGAGAGCTGGTCTTGTGGTAGCAAGCATGAATTGCCCCCTTTGCTAAGCAGCATTCCCCCTAGCTTGCATTTGAATGGGGGACTACATGTGTGAGCACTGTAAGATATTCCCCTTAGGAGATGGGGTCACAACACCCTCATGCTTTCATGCAGAAGGTTCCAAGTTCCCTCCCTGGCAGCATCTCCAAGATAGGGCTGAGAGAGACTCCTGCCTGCAGCCTTGGAGAAGCCACTTTCAGTCTGTGAAGACAATACTGAGCTAGATGGACCTATGGTCTGATTCGGTATAAGGCAGCTTCCTATGTTCCCTGCAGCATGGAAGGGCTGCCTCTTCACAAAGTCATCACAGTCTTATACAGAAACACAGGATGAGGGATGCCAACAGAACAAAAATATGTGTGATATTATTACTATATTTTTATCGCACATAAGGCACAGGAATCTGCTTTATGCTGAGTCAGAGGTCCATCCCGCTCAGTATTGTCTTAAGAGTTGAGCAGTGGCTCTCCAAGCTTCAGGAAGGAGTCTTCCCCAGCCCTACCTGGAAGTGCCAGGGATTGAACCTAGGACCTTCTGCATGCAAAGCAGATGCTCTGCCACTGAGCTATAGCCCCAATCTCATCTATAGCAACAGGTTGCTTACACCATCGCAGTAGTGAAAATGGCAAATTCCATGCTAGGGATCATGAGGAAGGGGTTTGGAAATAAAAAAGGATAATCCATAATGCCCTTATGCAAATCTATGGTGCAGCCACATTTGGAGTAGTGTGTACAGTTTTGGTTATCATATCTTAAGAAGGACATTGTAGAACTGGAAGAGGTGCAGAAGAAGGCAACCAAGATGATCGGGGGCCTGGAGCACCTTCCTTATAAGGCAAGGCTACAGCATCTGGGGCTTCTTGGTTTGGAAAAGAGGTGACTACGGGGAGACATGATAGAGGTGTATAAAATTATGCATGGAGTAGAGAGACATTTTTCTCCCTCTCACACTACACTTGAACGTTGTGTGAAAAAGTACTTTCCCATGCATTGCATAATTAATCTATGGCATTCTGTGCCATGGGATGTGGTGATGGCCACCAGCTTGGATGGCTTTCGAATGGGCTTAGACAAATTCATGGAGGAGAGGTTTATCAGTAGCCACCTCCAGCTTCCGAGGCAGGATGCTTCTAAATATAAATTGCAGGAGAGCAACAGCAGGAGAGAAGGCATGCTCTCACCTCTTGCTCTGGGCTTCTCAGAGGCATCTGGTGGGCCACTGTGTGAAACAGGATGCTGGACTAGATAGCTCCTGGGCCTGATTCAGCAAGGCTGTTCTTATGTTGGAGATGCTGAAAATAGAAGGCAAAAGGTCAAGGGCTGATTGGAGACGTCTGGTGGATTTGTGGCTGGCCCTCCACACACAGAGGCAGAGAGTCACCAATTGAGGCAAAGGTTCTGGGGGGAATCCTGGCATTGCAGAGCTTCAACTGCATAACTCAAGGAGGGATTCTTTCCAGTTCTACATCTGATATATTAAATTGTGGAAAGGCACATGCCATTCAATAGGAAGACTATTAATGCAGCTGCCGTTGAAAAGGGAACAGGTAAATTAGCAACTGAAGCTTTATAAGAAGGCTGCACCACTCTTCAGTCATTAAATCATTAAAGAGGGAAAGGATTTGACTTGCAAATAAAATCTGGCTAATATTCCCTCCATAGGAAACTGATCAGCTTCAAAAGCAGCAATCACCCTCCCCCAGTTCTAGAGCACCTTCTGTCCCATAGGATCCCGAAACACTTTCCCACAACGGTGGGTAGCCTCATTTTTATTCAACAAGATCCTAATAACATGCCGTGTACAGTGAGTGAGCTTTCTTTCAACTAAAGTCTTAGAAGTGTCAGCTCTTGCCCAAGAGAATTTCAGTAAATATGCCTAGATCATTGATTCATGCAATTCCGGGCCTTTCCCACTTTATTCTGAAAAAGTCAATATTTTTGAAGGATTGGGTGGGTGTGGGGTGTATTTGTACAGTACATTGTTAACGACAGTGCTCCTTTGGCAAGAACGCAGGAACATTTGTGCCAGTGAAACATTATAAATATTAAAGGAAGATTGTTCGTGGCAGAAACGCAGGAGGAGGTGGAACGGAGGTATTTGATAACCACATTCCCCATTTATTGGAAGTACATGCCAGTATTTGAACAGTGTCCCACTGAAACAATGTACAAGACACAAGAAATGCCAACAAGTAACCACTTTCTTTTTTAAAGGAACTTTGCCCGGTTATTCTTGTAACTCAAATGTACTTTTTCAAGTTTTTCATATGGTGGCATATATCTGGGGGAGGTAGCGGTTGAATGGGAAGAACTTAAGAACAGCCTTGCTGAATCAGGCCCATGGCCTAGTCCAGCATCCTGTTTCCCATAGTGGCCCACCAGATGCCTCTGGCAAGCCCATGAGCAGGAGATGAAAGCCCATCCTCTCTCCTGCTATTACTCTCCTGCAACTGTTATTCAGAGACATCCTGCTTTTGAGCCTGGAGTTAATACAGTTAGCAAAGTCAAGGGGGAAATATTGTTCTGGACTATACCACTTCAGGCCACTCTCTAAGGCAGGCGTGATGTCACTTTTCCAGCCCAATTCAGCACTTTAATATGGACACATGAGCACTAACTGTGTCTATATGCTGAGCTATAGTGAGATTACAAAATGGCATTAATTAATTAATTAGTTAGTTAGTGAGTTAATATTTGTACACCCCCCCTAAACTTCCATCTCTGGGTGGTTTACAGCACAATAAAACAAATTAAGGCAAATTAAAACCTTAAAAGAATTTAAAACCACAAGTCTAGTTAAAACGTTTGAGCGAATAAATGTGTCTTTAAAGACTTTTTAAACATTGTCAGAGATGGGGAGGCTCCTATTTCAGCAGGCAGTGCATGCCAGAATCTTGGGATGGATTGTGCTCCCTGCTGAAATAAGAGCCTCCCCATCTCTGCCAACTTTTAAGAAAAAGTCTTTAAAGACACATTTATTCACTCAAGCTTTTAAACCTGACTTGTGGTTTTAAATTGTTTGAAAGGTTTAATTTGTTTTAATTTGCCTTGGACATAGGGCTGGGGCCATAACTTGACAGAAGAGCATCTGATTTGCAGGCAGACGGTTCCAGGCTCAATCTCTGGCAGCTCCAGGTTGGGCTAGAAAAGGCTCTTTCCTGAAACGCAGGAGAGCCACAGCCAGTCAGTGGAGAAAGGGTCTGACTCACTCTAAGGCAGCTTCCTATGTTCCACAATATTTCTGAGGACACAGATAGCTCAGGAACTACCCTCTTCCTCATGAAAATGTTCTTGTGTTTGCACATTTGTGTTCCTGCATGCCTCTGCTCCTTTTTTTTGAGGAACTTCCACCACACAGTTATGTTTCAACTGGCCTCCTCCCATACTGCAAGTTGTGTGTGTGACTTGGACTTAAGAACACTTTTCTGGGGAATGGGCAGATAGACACTGGGCCTCCATTACCCTTAGACCGTTACCAAAGGCCATATCCTCATAAGAGATCTCAATGCACTAGTGCAGGATAACTACCAGAGTTTGCCACATCAGCACTTGTAATTGTCTCTCTTGCTATTTCTTGAGGTCATTCACACAATCAAAAACTGTGTTCGACCCAGGTTCGGGAGCTGCTGTGTGTGCTCCCAAATTTTTTGGTTGTGTGAAACCAGAGGCGCTCTGACCCCTGGACCTTGGGGACCCAGTCCAATTCTCTAAGGTCCAGGAGGCCCTCCAAACACCCAGAGGCTTCCAGAGGCCACCCTGCGCCCACCAAACCTCTGGTTTAAAAAAAATTATTACTGCGGTCGCGGGGTGGCTGTGTGTGTGTGGGGGAGTGGAGCAGCCCTTCTCCCCTCTTACGCCCTCCCCCAGCGGGGCCGGGGGCCAGAGTGACACTGGGCCCATCTGTTGGGGCCAGCGTCTTTGGGCTTGCGACATCATGGACTTGGACGATCTCTCAACTGTGCAGGCACACCTCGCAGTTGGAAAAAGATGCTGGCCTGAACAGATGGGCCCAGCATCACTCCTGCCCCTGCCCCCCCCAGGGGAGGGGAGGAGAGGGGAGGAGGACTGCTCCACTCCCCCACCCCAGCCACCCCTTGGCCACAGTAATAATTAAACAAACAAAAACTGGAGGTTTGGCAATGGGTCCCCCAAATGAAGTTTTTTTGGGGGGTCACGTGGGGGGGGGGCCTCGTGGCTGGGTGGTCCAGACACCCAAATTATCTAGGTGTGCCCCTTTGTGGAACCAAGGTAAGCGGAAAACATGGGTAGACGTGACTGTGTGGAAGCAAGGTAGGAGGAAGAGCTACCCACACAACCAAAAATTAGGAGCGCACACAGCTCCCAAACCTGGGTAGAACACAGTTCTTGATTGTGTGAATGACCTCCTTGTCTACTAAAAGTGGCTAGTTGTAGAGCCCTGCTTGGTACCACATTTTAGCCCCCAGATCTTCCTTGTTTCTGCTGCTTTATAGGTCTCTTATAATAATTGGGATAGCTAATGTGTGTGGAAGTCCCCTGAGTGGCTCAAAGGAATGAGGTATATGAGGTGAGGTGCAAAATACTACCTTGTTCCACGTCCCTGGAGTGGGTGGCCCCCTTTCCAAACCAGCCCGTGAAAGTTTTGAAAGTGGCATGGGAGGCAGAGAGAAGGAAAAGTTGCCAGGAGTCTCCTCTTTCCTTATGCTTCTTTGCAAGGAGTGGAAGGAGAGGTGCTCCTTGCAAGGTGTAATGGAAATCCTCTCTGCCAGCCTTTACCTTTTCGGCTTCAGGCCCAGCTGAGTCTCAGAGCCAGGAGCGAAGGGGTTCCAGATCCCTCACTCTTCACCTGACGTGCGTGCCCGATGTGTGCGTGCCTGTGCCGGCGCGTGCAGGCGCAGCGAATACTTCCGGTTGTATCGGACAACGGGGGCAACGGAGCGGCAGGGAAGTACTCTGCCATCCCGATTAACTTCAGAATAAAGGAGCGCTGGCAGAGGAAGAGCAGAGGGAGGGGTAAGTCCACCCTCCCCTGCTCTTAAAGCAGCACCCCTGGCACCCTCGAACCAGCAGAACTGGCCACCTTTCGAACCGGTTCCACGCATATCCCTACCCAAAGCTGCTTGCCTTCCTTCAGCCTCTGCTTGCCTACCAGGCTTACCACAGAGTCTGGTTACAGCAGCCTCATCACTGACTCTGCAATCCTTATATACCACACCCAGGTGGCCTGGCCTGGCCCCGCCCCTTCCTCTTTCCTTCTCCCTATTTGAGCTGCCTCGTTCAGTTGCCTTCTCTTTATTTCCATTTTTCACATGTAGGAGTCCCTGTTCACATTAAAAACTCTTTCCCAACCCATCCTAGCTACCGCTTTCCACCTGACCACACCCAGCGTAAGTCCTTTGTTTGGGAAGCTGTTGCTTGTTTGTGCATTGCCTCATTCATCTGCTGCTTTGCTGGCTGGTGCCCCAATAACCTACCACCTGAGGCCACCGCCTTATGAAAGGGCAGTTCCATCTGCTTTGCTGAAATGTTCCTCAGCTTGATGGCTACTCCCAGGAATTCCTTGCACAATTATTTCCATTTTCTCCATTTTCTTTGCAACCATCATTCTTGTCACCCTTTTAATTAATTAATTAATTAATTAATTAATTTTTATTTATGAATATTTATGTACAGCCATTCAACCAAAGTTCCCAAAGCAGTTTACATAGCAAAATAGATATAAATAAGATGGTGATGCAAAGAGCTCACCCTCTTATTGAGCTATTTGCATCACTATTGAGCTATTCGCATTCTACGTGATCCGAATAGCTCAACAGGCCAAAAGTTGAGGGAAGCGGGGAGGTGGGGGAGTGGAAATGGGGAGAGAAAAAGCAAGGAGCAATTAATTAACCCCTAGTGGATGTAGGGCACATTAGCAAAATATTTAGCAAATACTCTTGTGGGAATAAGTAATCACAGTTGCAGTGCTGTCTCTGAGAGGTGGAGAACACTGAAGAGTTTCACCACTCAGGGTGTCTAGGGATGCACTTCATTCACTCCACCAAAGGCACTAAATTGCCTCACTAGGGCTCTGCCACGGCATACAGAGAGAGCACTCCTTCCCTCAGAAGCTGCCTCATTCCTTTTAGTCTATTCAGAAGCTCCAGTTGGGCATTCATTTGTGTACACAGATTTGTTGCCTCCACTGAAATAAAGGCAGCCTGTGAACAGAGATGCACTTACGTAATTTTGGAACCTGGACCTAAAGGCCTTTGGAGGCCCCGCCCCCACCTCTGCTGGAGGCCCCTCCTGAACGTTAAGCATCATGTCCTTTCACACAGGAAGGAAGTTCTCACAATCAGGCAAATCAGGGAGGAAGTTCTCACAATCAGGAAGGGAAGTTCTCACAATCAGGCAAATCAGGAAGTTCTCACAATCAGGCAAATTCTCACAATCAGACAAACGTGGGCTAAGGGAGCCTAGCCTGCTTTTGCCCGATCGTCTGCTGCCACAGGAGCCACGTGGCTTCCGGCAACAAACCCTCCTAATTCCCCCTCCCCTTAGATGAGGTGTGGAGGCCCCAGACTCGGGGGTGTGGAGGCCCCAGAGTCCAGGGGTAAGAGCGCCACTGCCTGTGAACAGAAGAACTTCACCTGTGCATTCAGAGCTCAATATGGAGCTCCATGACGAGGGTTTTCTTTCTTTCTTTTTGGTGATGTCTGTTAATATTCATAGACTGGCCCTAAGACACATTAGGCTGGTTCACTTCTCATGAGTGTTAATTAGGTAGGTCAAGCATCCTGCCTAGCTTTAGGAGCTGTGCACACTCTCATTGTGTGTGTGTGTGTGTGTGTGTGTGTGAATAAAAACCTAGGTAGGAGGAGGGGGAGTGATCACACGGGAGCTTCGCATTGGGAAGGCCGGCTTTTCTTCCTACCTCATTAAACAGTTGGATGCAAGTGCTAGATAGGATGGTGCTGTCCTGCCCAGTGTTTGGCTCCCACACAATCTCTCCTCCTACCTGGGTTTTTACTTGCACCTAATAAAAAATCAGGAGCACTCACAGCTCTCAAAGCTGGATAGAATGGTTGCCCTACCCATTTTATCATCATGAGAAGAAGCTAATTAATTAAAACCAAACAGTACTATCACCAATAAAAAGTAAAAATAGAAAAAGGCAGCATCAAGGCAACAAAATCAAACTCCAAGTGTCTTGTTAAAATAAAAGAATGTGTTCTCAAAAAGTCTTCTGTCCAAAGGCAGAAAGAGAGGAGGCCTGCCAGATCTCACCTGGGAGGGTATTGCATAATTGTGGAGCCACCACCACTAAGGTCTTGCATCTGGTACTCACCAACAGTGTCCAGTATGCTCTATTATGTATCATATCATCCAGCTTAGTATAATCTACACTGGTTAAAGTAGATCGTTCTCCAAGACCATAGGTAGAGCTCTTTTCCAACCCTGCTGCTTGCACTGAGACAGGGATCCTGCCTTAATGGTGCATAAGATTTTCCAGATTTTCCATTGCCACCCATCATTATTGTTCCCACACCCTACTGCATGGGAAGGAGAGCTGATTGTGTGGTAGCAAACATGAATTGTTCCCTTTGCTAAGCAGGGTCTACCCTAGTTTGCAGTCAGATGGGTATGACGGCTGTAAGACATTCCCTCTAAGGGATGGGGCCATAGCTCAGTAGAAGAGCATCCAAAGAAGCTATTCTCATGACCAGCAAAAACAGGGCTTGAAGTCTGAAGGTGGGGTTAGCACTACCTTGTGGAACCTCAGCAAACTCCCAAACAGGGCTCTGTCAAAAGAAGGTCACCCAGTTCCCAGCCCCTCCTCTAAAACCAGGTTCAGCAAGCAGGGGAGGTTGCCTACCCCCTCCCAGTGCCCGTGTGGAGCCACAGAAAGCTGTGGAACTGTGGATACCATAGAGCCTGGATAACAGAGTGGGCTGCAAAGCACAGCAGAAGTTTGTTTGGGGAAAGCCTGTCCAGCAAACAGCACTGAGCTTCCTTGAAGTGGCAGGCACCTTGCAAATGAGCCCAAGGGAAAATATGAACATAGGGAGCTGCCTTCCACTGAGTCAGACCATTAGTCCATCCAGCTTAGTACTGTCTTAGTATTGTCGACACAGACTGGCAGTGGCTTTCTGAGGCTCTCAGGCAGGATTCCCGCTCAGCCCGACCTGGAGATGCCAGGCAGGGAGCTCAAATCCTTCTTCCTATAGCAACCCTATCCCCTAAGGGGAATAGTTGCACAGACACATGTCATACTATCCATTCATTTTACATTTTACTAGCTGACCCTGCACAGAGCATCTGTGTGGTCTTGCACTGAGCATGTGGCATTGCACCCCCACAACGCTCTCGCTCGCTCTCACCACCCCTGCTCGTCCCCCGCAAGTCTCTCGCCACTCCCGCAATGCTCTCGCCCGCTCTCGCCTCCCCTGCAAGTCTCCCCTCCCCGCAAGTCTCGTGCTTGTGCTCTCTGTCCTCCGTCTTTCTATCTCTGTCTCGCAGTCCTTGCTTCCCCCTGCCACTGCCAGGGACTGTTGCCTGCTCGCCTGACAGCCTCTGAGCTCCCTGCCGCTTCACAGCCCCCCCCCCCCCCCGTCAAACTGCTTTCCAGCCACCCCACAGGGCGCAGGGCCCGTCTAGAAGAATTAATAATATAGAATAACCCACTCTTCCTCCAAGGAGCCCAGAGCAGTGTACTACATACTCAAGTTCCTCCTCACAACAACCCTGTGGAGTAGGTCAGGCCAGGGGCGTAGCTATAATTGAGCGAAAGGATTCAAAGAACACGGGCCCCCAGCTCCTGAGGGCCCTCCAGCGCCATACCTCCCTATTTTCTTCATTATCTCCCTCACTCTGGGGGGCCGCCAGAGAGAGGGATGAACACGGGCCCCCTCTCTCCTAGCTACGCCCCTGGGTCAGGCTGAGAGTGAAGTGACTGGCCCAGAGTCACCCAGCAAGTATCATGGCTGAATGGGGATTTTTGTGCTCCTTCCTGTCCCCTGCAAGTCACTGGACAAGAGCAGGAGTGTCCCTGCCCATGCCTGCAGCTGCCCTTGCTTGCAGCGTGGTGTAGTGGTTAAAGTGCTGGACTAGGACCGGGGAGACCCGAGTTCAAATCCCCATTCAGCCATGATACTAGCTAGGTGACTCTGGGCTAGTCACTTCTCTCTCAGCCTAACCTACTTCACAGGGTTGTTGTGAGGAGAAACTCAAGTATGTAGTACACCACTCTGGGCTCCACCGGTTCCTCCTTCCATCTGCTGGTGGAGTGGGAGCAACCGCTGGAATGACTGTCCGTGCAAGGGTCACTCGTTCGGCCTCATGGAGGCAATGGCAGTGGGGGGGAGGCTCGTGGTGGCAGCAGGAGGCTCACAGCAGCGGCGGAGGGCCTCATGGCGGGGGCAGTCCAGGTGCCCAACTTGCCTCAGTGTGACACTGCACCCACCCGCCCTCCCTCTACACCATCATCAAGATGCAGAGGGTAGCAGTGCCAATGAGGGTGTGCAGGTGTGGGCGACACTTTGCCACTCACTCTCCCACCCTGCTGGCACTGCAAGAGTGGCAAGTGGCAGCATCAGGGCAGGTGGGTGATGGGGACACCCTCCCCCACATGCCCACCCTCCTACGCCCAGAGAGGCTAGCAAGGGGTGGCAGTGGCGGGTTGATGGGGAGGCAGAGTCGCCACTTGGCTACGGTGGCAGTGACGGGGGGGGGGGTTTCTCCCTTTTACCTTCTACACACACTATACAGTGGTGTGTGTGTGCCACAGAGGCCACAGCCACAGCTGCGGGGAGGGTGAGCGGGCGAGGTGAAGGTTCCCCCTTCTGCCTTCCCAAACCATGCTGCGGTGTACGGAGTGTGCCTTGTGCCTGGGCTACTTATGGGGGCATCTTGCAATTGCTCTCATCGGCATCTGGCAATTGCTCCAGGGGGCATCTGCTGTGTCCCTCCTGGATCTGAGAAGTGTGTTGGGGGTCTGTGTGATTCTTCCTTTGGGGCTGGTTGGCAGCTGCAGCTGCTCTAGTCTTCTCTCTCCTCTTGGGCATCAGGACGGAGTTCAGTTCCTTTGACAGTGCTGCCATTGCCAGGAAAGGGTTAACTGAGGCTACCCATCAGGGAGCAGCAAAGAGGGACTGCAGCTTGGAGCCCTCTGAGTGGTCTCCTTGGGTCACGTGCTTGCTCTGTCCACTCACGGACTGCTGTTGCCATGGGCGGGGCTGGAGGACCAACAATGCTAGCAATGGCTGGAGAGAACCTGAAAAAGTTAATCGTCTGTCACTCACACTCCCTGCCGGGTTTGCAGCATGTGCCCGTCTGTTTGCTTTGAGGTAAAAATAGCGTTCTATCTGCTTTCAGGAGGTAACCCTGTTTTCTGCTCATCTGAATAGCTTCAAAGTCTTAAGTTCACTCCCTGGCATCTCCAGGTAGGGCTGGGAGAAACTCCTATTGGAAACCTTGGAGACGCTGCTGCCAGTCAGTGTAGTAGACAATACTGAGCTAGATGGACCAATGGTCTGACTCAGTATAAGGCAGCTTCCTATGTTATGTTCCTAACCAAGCCCATGTAAGTAAAATAAATGTTTTTTTTTCTTCCATTGCTTACCCCGTCTCCATTTTCTCCCCTTCCTCTGTTGATTCCTCTATAAGGTTTTAGATTGTAAGCACCTCGGGGCACGGCTATGTCCTCTTGTGCTGGGTAAAGCACCATGCAGATTGATGGCACCATATAACTAAGAAATCCTAAGAATTATCATTGTAACTATAGAAGTTAGAAGAAATGTTTGGAAGCGGGTGGGGAGAGAAGGGGAGAGAAGAGTCATAGGCTTAGCCTGCTTTCTTGAATAACTCAAGAACAGCTGGGATGGAACTCTTTGAGGGTAGCTTTTAAATTAAGTAATTTATTCAGCTTTACAGTGTAAAGCTTAAAAGTCGTTTAAGTTACCATTTAGATAAATTGCTGTAATTGGTGTTTGGCTAACTCGCTGAGCATTTCAGAATCTTTAGAAGCCTCAGCTTTAATTATTATGAGCTTCTAATTCCTATTAACTCGAATTTAAATAATTATATGCACATGAGAAATATGGAAATAAAAAGGCCAAAATGTAAAATCCGCAACTTCCTTTCACTGAAAGAACACTGAAATTCCAGTGGCCTGTTCAGAGATAATAAAAAAGGGGGAAACAAACTCAGATATGCAACTGTTGATATGCAACAGAAAGTTGTGAATCTTTCTGCTGGGAATGTTAAAAGAGGAAAAAAAGAGAGAGAAACGTCTCCGCAAAAGCATTTTGTTGTATTACTGATAGCCTACCACAGTATTTCTCAGCCTTGTGAGCAAGAAGTACCCCCTAACTTCTAAGAAATTTAAAGAAGTGCTTCAGTTTTCCAGTGGATCTTATATTTATGGCAGGGCTGCACAACTTCAGCCCTCCAGTGGTTGGACTACAACTCCCATCATCTTGACAACTGGCGATGGTGGCTGTGGATGATGGGTGTTGTAGTCCAACAACTGCTGGCAGGCCAAAGTTGTACAGCCCTGATTTACAGTAATGTGTGCCCTATGTTGGAAGAAGGGCTGTGTACATAGGGCCATGCTATGACAGATCTAATGTGGGTAGAGTTGCCACCTTTTGCAACAGGGATACACAACTTGAGTTTGTACCTGGATTGAGGGGGACGTTCCTCAAAGCTAGGAGAGCTGGATCCAGTCTTGCTGGGCTTCTTTCTCCTCTCCCCCTTGTCCACCCTACCCGTGTCTGCACCAGTTTAATCTACTATGCCTTTCATCAGCCCTCCAAAACCATAAGCACAATCCTTTCTTCTCAGCCCTGCTGCCTGCACTGAAGCACAGATCCTGCCTTGATGATGGTAGGACGCCAGTGCTGACTCTTGACTCAAATCCCCATTGTTCAAATCCCCACTGAGCTGTAAAACTCACTGGGTGACTCTGGGCCAGGCATTTCTCTCCCTGCCCATCCTGCCTCACAGGGTTGTTGGGGGTGGTGATAAACATAATAACCATGCCCACCATTCTCTGCTGCTTAGAGGAAGAGCAGGATAGAAATGTAAAAACGTATAACCTATTGCAAACATGCACACCCTAGTCACACATCATGTGGTTGCAAGCACAAATTGTCCTGTTTGCTAAGCAGGGTTTACCCTGGTTTGCATTTGAATGGGAGACTACATGTGTAAGCACTGTAAGATATTCCCCTCAGGGGATGGGGCCACTCTGGGAAGAGCACTTGCATGCAGAAGGCCCCAAGTTCCTTCCTGGCATCTCCAAGATAGGGATGAGCGAGACTCCTGCATGCTTGGAGAAGCCGCTGCCAGTCTGTGTAGACAATACTGAGCTATACTGAGTCGGACCAAGGGTCTGACTCAGTAGACGGCAGCTTCCTATGTTCCTAACACTCATACGATGTGCACACAGTGTATGCAGGTTCAGTTATTCACCTGTTATGTTGAACACAGGCTTCGTAGTACAATTCCTAGCTGTATCCTGCCTTTCAGGGAGCCTATATCAGATTCAAATAAAATCAAATAAAATCAAACTTTATTATGGTCACTGACCAGCAACAACCACAACAAAAATAAACCAAGTTGTCACAAACAAAATCAAGTAGATTACTACTATATTATACATACATACATATGTACATACATACATACATACATAATACATACACTACGGTTAAACAGCAAATTCAAAAATTAATAGAATTTAAAATAATCTTATGCTGAATTTGGCAGACTGCTGCACAAAATATAGCAACACTATAAGTAGAAGTGGAATCCTGATCCCAAAAGGTGATGAACATGAAATTGATCTGAATGGCCTGGCAGAGTCATTAAAATAGGATGTCTAAATGTTTTACTTAAAAAAGAAAACATTCCCTACTGTTTCAACCACTCCAATGCCACAAGGACAAATACAATATACCAGATTCACTTTTAAGATAAATGTAGGAAAAGTCATTCACACACAAATGTATGCGTGCATATAACAACAACAAATATTTATATACCGCTTTTCAACAAACGGTTCCAAAGTGGGTTTTACATAGAGAAATGCATACATACATACATACATACGATGGATCCCTGTCCCCAAAGGGCTCATAATTTTAAAAGAAACATGATAGACACCAATAATAGTCACTGAAGGTACTGTGCTGGAGGTGGATAGGGCCATACAGACATCTGAATGCAGGCACACCACAATGACTGACATACTGCACAATTTTATGTGCACCTTGCAATGTAACATTTTCACAGTTGTGCAACAGCCCTATTTCACTAGTTGCAAGAATAGTGCAAATGTGGTTGCACAATAGCCAGCTATTCTCTTGCAACTGGCATGGTGTGCTTGCACAACTGCACATACATTACATTGCAAGGTGCATGTACAGCATGTCCACCGAGGTCTGAATAGTGCTACTGTCATGAGATGATCTATTGCGCTCTGTTCCCACCCTGCAGTTTCTGGATGGTCTGCAAGGCTGGGCCCTGTAACACACATTTCAGTAACCTCATGAGTACTCTACGTCCTCCTTCTACAGAAGCCTGTTGGGGGCTAAAGAGTTGGCAGAAAGGCATGCCCTTCCTGGCACCGTTTCTGCTAGAAGGGCCTGGAGTGACGATGAGAGAGAGATCTGATTACCCCCTAGTTGCTGGTGCCAGCACTCGCTCAGGTGGGAGCACAGCCTTACACTGGAGTCGCTCATCAGATAAGAATCAGGCTTACTGTCCAGCTAGGAGGCCTGACGGTACCTCTAGTTCATCAGCAAGGCTGGCGTGCAAATGACTGGCAGAGAGCAATCCTTTCAGTTCCAAGGTCAGCACAAACTGACACCAAAGAAGCCGGTGCTGCTGCCATTGGCAGATACAAAATGCTCACAGTATTGACATAACTTTGCTTCTCCCCCCGCCTGCCTCCCCCACCATGCCTCCCCTTGCACAGAGTCCATCAGAGCAAAAGAGGCGCTCAGGGTCCTACTGGAAATTGAGGTTCTGTGGCTACTGATGGCGGAACAGTTTGTAACCATCAGAAACTCTGTTTCGCATTTTCTCTTCTCTGACATTTATAACACAGCTACTCTGGCCTGAAGGCAGCCTGAATCCTCAAGGCAACACTCTGTGTAGAATTCTGCTTGGAAGCGACAATGGATAAAATAGAGAAAAAGAAGGCCAAAGGTGTTAGTATCAGGGGTTGATCGGAGCTGTGGGCCAACGATACGTAAAGAACCCGGAATGCAATCTGAAACCTCAAGTACAAATCCTTATTTAATCTAGCATACAGCTCATTATTATAAAACTACTCTTATTCATCAGGTATTTCATATGATAATAAAACCTTCACATGTAAACAGACTCTCTAGTCACGGATCCATACAGAAAATCCTCTGATGTTAACTCATTGTTGAAATATGACAGTTTTCACCCTGGTCCCTTAAAAAAGAGTCTCCCTCACTCCTCAACATTATGACTGTGAAGCAACTGCAGTGAACATGCCTCTTTCTATAAGCAAGCAAATATCCTTAAAATACATCTTCAAGGAAAAGGCTACTAGTATCATTCTGACCTTAGTGTTGATTAATATTATATAGTTTCTGCTCATAGTCTTAACTTTTAGCTTGCTCTACTCACTGCATTACGTTTTAGGTGTTTTAGGTAAATTTATAGAGATCCCCTATTACCTTGTAGGAGTAGATTGTCTTAATTGTTTCTTGTTTATTTTGCTGTTATGCTGGCCATAGACCGAAATAAAGACTTGACTTGAGAAAAAGGCTACCCAGATCATATAATCAAAGGGGCTTTCTATAAAGCTAACACTACAGATACGCCAATAAGGAAAACAGGACTATAGATAGGATGATCATCCCTATTATGTGTGACACCCCAGGGTTGATAACAATTTTTTTTAAAAAATGGATTAAAAACATTTAAATCAGATTTTTAAAAAACAATTCATAAAAACCTAGGTAAAATATGTCACCATTAATTTTAATCATAACTTCTAATCATATTCTGTGAACATGTTAACGGTATATGGGGATGAAAGATAACAGACCTGATCAATCCTATTCTGCAGGTGGTGTACATGCAGCGCGTGCGCACACACACACACACAGACAGAGTCAAGCCCTTGCTCTCTTCTAAGAAGATCAATGAATGAAGAATGAATGAATAGGATTTGGGGGGATGGAGTGGATCTGAGCAAGGAGAGGAATCTGGATATACAGTAAATGCACAGAATGGGGAGGGGAGGAGTGAAACCAACAGTGAACAAAACATGCAGTCCCAATGAAACTTTTTTCGTGTGTATCCTCCATTGTAGAAGGGAAAAACCTATCATGGCAGCAGACCTTAGAAGAGGCCCCATTTGGGAATATTTTAATGAATTTCCTGTACCTGTAGTAGGTAAGACAGGAATGTGTGCGAAATACAAACAGTGCAACAACGAAATGCAAGGCCTGTTGCCCAAATGAAACAGCATTATGAGAAGTGTGTGCCTACCTTCTAAAAACGAAACCTACATATATCTCTAAATATGTATTAAGGTTATGGACAACAAGAATGTACTTTTATAGAAAAATAATGGCTAAATAGAATCTTCCTGAGTAGTGATTTAAATAGTGATTTACAACATTAGAATTGAGTCCTTCTGTGAAGTGATTTAAATCGTGGTTTAAATCCTGATTTAAATAAATCTGATATAAATCAAATCACCCATGACACCCATGTCACCCATTCATATGCCGTTGAACAGATCATCGGGATGTGCATGAACCGTGGTTCGAGCACATTTTGGGAGTGGGGCCCGGGAGCTTGAAGAAAGAGGAGTCCTTACCTACCCTCCGCCACCCCATGCAGATTCCTGATGGGGCAGCACATGTCCCTAGAAGCCCCATGCAGCGTCAGCACGCATATGGTGTCTGCGCATGCACCGGCACCATTTGTGTGGTCAGCAACACCATGCTGACCACGCAAATGGCACCCACGCATGTGTGGATGCCTTATACGTGCTGATGCCACTCAGGGCTTCTAGGGATGTGCGTTGCCCAGCAGGAAGCTGCAGGGAGCGGCGGAGAGCAGGTCACAACCTGTTCTCCTCTTTCTTAAAGCTCCTAGGCTCAAATGTGCTCAAACTGTGGTTCAAAATGTAGTTCATGCAGTTCCCTAATGGATAAATAGGACCCATTGGCATTTGTTTCAGGGCATATTGAGAAGACAGGGGACAAAAGGTGGGGGGGGGGGTGGCGGGGGCAGAAAAGTGGGAAAGGTAGAAAGTGGGGAAGGGAAAGAAGGGGGCAATAGGCAGAAAGTGAGGGCAGCGGGGAGAGAAGGTAGGGGTCAAAAGGCAAAAAACAAAAGACAGAGAGCAGAAAAAGAGGGGCGGGGGGATGGAGAAAGAGGGGCAGAAAAGAGAACTCAAAGGGGAAGAAGCCAGGACTTGCATCCTGCCCCCCAACCAAAACAAACAAGCTACCAGAGAAAACCAAACTTGCTAGTACAGGCAACCAACAAATCTTCCAAAGCACAGAGCTTCCTCCAGCCCCTCCTTGCCTGTTGCTTCATTCTTTGGTCTTATTGGCTGGAACAGCCTACTAATCATGCTGATTCACCCAGTCAGATTCCTAGGGGGCACTGGCCTGGCATCAACCACTCTAGGGACTAAAAAAATGGGTTAAAAATACACTTCCTGGTGCTTTCAGGAGCTGTATTTTCTACCTGTTTTTTAGTTCCTGGAGTGGTTGATGCCAAGTATGTGGCTCTGCGCCCCTAAAAATCTGACTGGCTGGAGCAGCTTGATTAGCAGGCTGTTCCAGCCAATAAGATCAAATAAGGAAGCAACAGGCAGGGAGAAGGGGCTGGAGGATGCTCCCTGTTTTGGAGGATTTGCTGGCTGCCTGTACTGGTAAGCTTGAGTTTCTCTGGTAGCTTGTTTTGGGGTTTTTTTGGGGGGGGGGGGGGCTCAGCCCCTCCTGCCCTTACTGATGAACCACCTCTGCCTCCCAGTAATAACAGGTGAAGTCCTTCTAGTGGAGAGTTTCTCTGGCTCTAGCACTTCATATCTATTTGTGGTTGGAAAAGAATTTAATATGCTCATAGACACTTCGTGTTGCAAAAGTTGATCTATTTTTAACTGCTTCACAGCTCTGAGGGAATTCTGTGATCCCAGCGGAGATCTTTGCTGTTTTTATTTCCCATCCTCTCCAATTAATGTTAATCCAGATTTCAGCACGTTCCAGCAGTTAATGGTCAAAACATCTCCTCCCATGTGAGTAATGTCCAGACAGCTTGCTTACCAATTGCTACTACTAGTAATAATGTGAATATTTATTTACTGCTTTCCAACAATACTGGAATCAACACCCCAGATAAGAGCAAAAAGGCTCTCAAATAAAAACCCAACCGTTAAAAGTTTATCGAAATTTAGATAAAAGTTTTAAAAGGTCAATATATTTAAGCCGGATGGAAATTCTAGCGATGCTAGTGGGAAAGAAGTATATTGAAGCTGTTAACACATTGCCATCTTGGCTCCTCCCCTACTAAACAGCTAAAAGGTAAAGTAAAGTGTGCTGCCGATGTCAACTCCTGGCGCCCACAGAGCCCTGTGGTTGTCTTTGGTAGAATTCAGGAGGGGTTTCCCATTGCCATCTTCCGCGCAGTCTGAGATGATGCCTTTCAGCATCTTCCTATATCACTGTCCAAATATAGGTGTTTCCCATAGTCTGGGAAACATACCAGCAGGGATTCGAACCGGCAACCTCTGGCTTGCTAATCAAGTCATTTCCCTGCTACACCATTAGGTGGCTACATTAAATGGCCTAGGCCCGTTAGGCCTGGGGTATTTAAGAGAACATCTGCTTCCCTATGAGTCCCATCGCCCATTGCGACCATCCAGAGAGGTTTGTCTGAATTTGCCACCAGCTCGTCTGGTGGAATTTGTTGCGGGGAAAACTCCTCTGGAACCTTGCCTTCCTGTTTGATTCAGCCACTTGTGTTCATCCTTCTATCACATGGATAGAGAATGGGGTGTCCTGCCAGAACCAAAGAGGATTAGAGAGAGTTCCCACAATTATGCTTGTTGCCTGACTGAATGAAGTCAAATGCAGCAAGAATGTGTGCTCAAATAAGCTTTTTATTTCGTGATCACGAAAGACGAAGTACAAGCCAGAGAGTCTGGCTGATACTCTGCTTTGAAGCTGTGCAGTTGACCAGTTTATATAGGTTTCAGCAAACAAACATATCAGTAAAGCAATTAATACATGTCATTGGTAATTAAACATACACATTCCACAGGTGCCACTTAGAGCCTGGGAAGATGAGTTACTACTTGGCCTTTCTGATAACCTTACTCCCTATCAGTAACTGGTGCCAGGGATATCTGTTTTTGCTTGAGTGAGGGATTTGGCTAATGGACTAGTTGCATACCTATGTTATCTATCACCCAATAGGTTCTGGCATTTGTTATTTCTGGCCTCCTATCTCACCTTGAGAGGGGCCCCACATTTCTGGTTTGAACACTGCTCCTGACTCAAACAATTTTCTTCGTTTCAAACCTAGTGGCCAGAGGCGTATCTAGGGAAAACAGCGCCTAGGGCAAGCATTGAAATTGCGCCCCCTGTCAAAACATCTGACACCCATCTTTCAGATAACTTTACCATAATATCAGCGGGAAAAATACAAGTCTGAAGGTCACATACAAGTCACATATCTGAATATGTGTACAGTGACATATTATATTATTATTATTATTATTATTATTATTTAAAAATTACCTGTAGCCCCTTTGGGGGGCTTCCTAAAGGCTGGGGGGGTCTGCAAAGGTTCCCCCTCCCCCCCTGCTGGCTTCTAGGGCCTCACAGGGACCATTTAAGCATGTGCGGTGGCCATTTTAAAAATTATTATTTTTTAAGGCAGCTGAAAACAAAATGGCCACCACGCATGCTCAAATGGCCTCTGTGAGGCCTCGTATGGCCTAGGGCCTCACAGAGGCCATTTGAGCATGCACGGTGGCCATTTTGTTTTCGGCAGCCTTAAAAAAAACAACAGTAATTTTAAGAAATGGTGCCCCCCTTCAAGTGGCACCCGGGGCACGTGCCCTGCTTGCCCCACCCTAGATACGCCCCTGCTAGTGGCTCTATATTCTGTTAGGGACATGAACCAAACTAACTTTTATACACTTATTTGATACACTTGTATAAGCTTGGATTAAACAATTCCATATCAGCTACATAGGGATGGGCCTTCTCTGTTGCCACCCCGTGTCTCTGGTATGCACGCTCTGCTGAAATAAGAGCCTTCCAATCTCTCACAACTTTTAAAAAGTCTTTAAAGACACATTTATTCACCCAAGCCTTTTAACCTGACATTGTTTTAAGGTTTTAATTTCTGTTGTAATTTGTTTTAAGGTTTTAATTTCTGTTTTAAGGTTTTAATTTGTTGTTTTAAGGTTTTAATTTCTGTTGTAATTTGTTTTATTTTGCTGTAAACCGTACAGGGACAGAAGTTTGGGGCAGTGTACAAATATGATAGATAGATAGGTAGATAGATAGGTAGATAGATAGATAGATAGATAGATAGATAGATAGAAAGAATGTTAAGAGATATAGCAATAGCAGCACTTAGCACTTACATTTATATACCGCTTTTTTAATAGCCGGAGCTCTCTAAGCGGTTTACAATGATTTAGCATATTGCCCCCAACATTCTGGGTACTCATTTTACCGACCTCGGAAGGATGGAAGGCTGAGTCAACCTTGAGCCCCTGGTCAGGATCGAACTTGTAACCTTCTGGTTACAGGGCGGCAGTTTTTTTTTTACCACTGCGCCACCAGGGGCTATAGAGAAAGATTGGGGGCCATTATAAGATATGGGCCTATGGTTTTTGGATTCTACAATGGAGACACATTCCCCTTTAAGATATTGGTAAGAAAGTAGAGACATCTATATCTTGGAATTCAGGGTAAGCAGTTTGAGGATTACTAGGCTCCACTCTATGGCTTGTAGCTGCTTTGATTACCTTAACAAATAGAACCTGGTATTAGAATATATAAATTGGGAGTGCTCTACCTGGCACTATATAGAAATATATGAACTCGGTGAGTACGATCTTGTTTGAGACAGATGCCTGTACTTTTGGGAAATGCTTTGTCATATAGATGTGATTATGATCTATATATTTGGGTTGTAGTTTTGATTTATGATAGATACGTTTGGGGAGGGATTGAGTGGACTTTGGAACTATAGTTTGCATCTTTAAAATTATTAATATTTTGTATGAGGATATTGGCTAAATTTTGTACACTGTTTTCATATTGACTATGTAAGTTTTATCCCTATTTTGGGTTTTATAGTTTTATTCATTTGTATATTTTATAGAATGTTTTGATGACTAGTTAGGAGTCTGAATTTTCTATCATTGCCACTGAAGAAGTCTAATCGATAGCTGAAACATGTGTGGCATATGGGGCACGACTCTGAACTGGACTTCATTCCTCCAGAGTTCCATAGGAAGCTTTTACTGGCACCCTTCACCAACATTAAAGTCAGTTTATTGGAATTCTATAAACATGAGGCTTACTGTATGAGTTGCTTGTGTATGATGTACAGTGAATTTTATCCTTGTTTTAATATGTGAAGGGTTTTATTATCATGAAATATTGAGTGTATAAGAGTGGTTTTGGAATATATGTTGTATGCTAGATTAAGTAAGAATTTGTATTTGAAGTTTTAGATTCCATTTGAGGTTCTTTACATATTGTTGCCTTCTTTTTGACAAACCCGTATAAGGTTTTGGTTTATATATGGCGGTAGCCCAACAATATCTGGGGACCACTGTTCCCTCTAACAGAGATTCCCAGATGTTTTTGATTGCAACTCCCAGCATCCTCTGCTTCAATGGCCTTTGGCTGGGGATTATGGGAATTGTAGTCAACAACATCTGGGAATCCCTGTTAGAGGGAACACTTCTGGGGACCCAAGTTTGAGAACCCCTGTGTTAATGGATGCAGGGGCAAAGTGGCATCTCCTCAAATACCCTGGAGGGTGGAGCTATACTTTATCATGTGACATTAGGGAGAGTGCCTAGTTTATCTGTGCTTGGGCTCCCAGCATGCCCCCATGGGGTGAGGAAGGGCAGTGGCAACAAGCAGCAGGGAGGCCAATGAGATGGTGCCCCAGTGGAGGGGACTGGCACTAGCTGCTCCCTCCTCCCCCTTTTGCACCCACTCCTGAGGCAACCACCTCAGTTGCCACATGGAAGGGCCACCTCAGCAGGATACAGATAGGAAATGTACGTAGGAACATAGGAAGCTGCCATATACTGAGCCAGACCATAGGTCCATCTAGCTCAGTATTGTCTACCCATACTGGCAGTGGCTTCTCCAAGGTTGCAGGCAGGAATCTCTCTCAGCCCTATCTTGGAGAAGCCAGAGAGGGAACTTGGAACATTTTGCTCTTCCCAGAGCGGCTCCATGCTCTAAGGGGAATATCTTACAGTGCTCACACCAAGGTGGACCCTGCTTAGCAAAGGGGACAAGTCACAAGACCAGCTCTCCTCCCAGCTCTCTTACTGTACATGCACTGCCATAATGTGTGAATACATGTACATGTGTACAGATGTTTGTACATTATGCACAGATTTGCATGTACTGAATGTGTGAATTGGGCTTCTCTTCCAGAGAAAACTTTGACTGATATTCCCCACAGCCCTCTGGCAATGAAAGAATAGGGATGTGCAAAAAATTTCGGGCACAGAACGATCTGTGCCCGAAACGAACAATTTCGGGTGATTCGGGGCCGAACTGAATCACCCCTGATGTCCCCCGAATTTTTTCGGACACGAGCCGAATCACCCGAATTTCGGGCAAAAAAAATTCGGGTGATTCGGTTCATGGTTGATTTTTGGCGATTTTTTAAAGTTTTAGTGACTTTGGGGCAGTTTGGGGGCATAGCATGGGATTTGGGCAAAAGGAGTGGGGTGGGGTGGTAGCGCCTAATGAGTGCAGGCTACCACCCCAATTTCAGGGGGATTGGGCAAAGGGCTGATTTTTGGTAAATTTCTGAAAATTTCATGTCTTTGGGGCAGATTGGGGCATATTGGGGCAGAAAGTGGGGGATGGGGCAGAATAGTGGGGTGGGGTGGTAGTGCCTAATGGGTGCAGGCTACCACCCCAATTTCAGGGGGTTTGGACAAAGGGGTGATTTTTTGAGAATTTTTGAAGTTTTGGTGACTTTGGGGCAGTTTGGGGGCAGAAAGTGGATCTGCCCCAAAAGAGTGGGGTGGGGTGGTAGTGCCTAATGCGTGGAGGCTACCACACCAATTTCAGGGGGATTGGGCAGAGGGCTGATTTTTTGAGAATTTTTGAAGTTTGGGTGTCTTTGGGGCAGATTGGGGGCAGAAAGTGGATCTGCCCCAAAGGAGTGGGGTGGGCTGCTAGATAGTGTCTAATGGGTGGAGGCTACCACCCATCCCCAATTTAAGAGTGATTGGGCAGGGGGTGAATTTTGGTGAATTTATTTTTATGAGGTTTGTCTTCATAAGGTGAAGTGTGCTAAATTGATTACTTCCTCATATTATTCATAGTAAAGGAAAGTGTGAAAAAGTGAAAGTGGGGTCATGAGAGTTGTTTAATTGAAAAAAATCTCATTTGCTATGATAGAATGAGAATTCACACCTCAGAAGTTTTTTCTGAGGTGTGAATTCTCATTCTATCATAGCAAATGAGATTTTTTTCAATTAAACAACTCTCATGACCCCACTTTCACTTTTTCACACTTTCCTTTACTATGAATAATATGAGGAAGTAATCACTTTAGCACACTTCACCTTATGAAGACAAACCTCATACAAATAAATTCACCAAAATTCACCCCCTGCCCAATCACTCTTAAATTGGGGATGGGTGGTAGCCTCCACCCATTAGACACTATCTAGCAGCCCACCCCACTCCTTTGGGGCAGATCCACTTTCTGCCCCCAATCTGCCCCAAAGACACCCAAACTTCAAAAATTCTCAAAAAATCAGCCCTCTGCCCAATCCCCCTGAAATTGGTGTGGTAGCCTCCACCCATTAGGCACTACCACCCCACCCCACTCTTTTGGGGCAGATCCACTTTCTGCCCCCAAACTGCCCCAAAGTCACCAAAACTTCAAAAATTCTCAAAAAATCACCCCTTTGTCCAAACCCCCTGAAATTGGGGTGGTAGCCTGCACCCATTAGGCACTACCACCCCACCCCACTATTCTGCCCCAGCCCCCACTTTCTGCCCCAATATGCCCCAATCTGCCCCAAAGACATGAAATTTTCAGAAATTTACCAAAAATCAGCCCTTTGCCCAATCCCCCTGAAATTGGGGTGGTAGCCTGAACTCATTAGGCGCTACCACCCCACCCCACTCCTTTTGCCCAAATCCCATGCTATGCCCCCAAACTGCCCCAAAGTCACTAAAACTTTAAAAATTCACAAAAAATCAGGACTTTGCCCAATCCCCCTGAAATTGGGGTGGTAGACTCTACCCATTGGGCACTACCACCCCATCCCAAAATTTTGCCCCTGGGCCCCTTTTTACCCCCCGAATCGATTCGGATTCGGATTCGGATTAAATCCAAATCCGAACCGAATCAAGGGTGATTTGGGTGACCCAGATTCGGGCACAAAACAGAACGGGGGTGATTCGGCTCGGGTCCGAGCCGAATCACCCGAAAATCCGAATTGCACACCCCTATGAAAGAAGGGCTGGGGACCGACAAGGAGCTTCGAGTGTCCCTGTGCTGAAGGCTTCTTGTGCAGAGGGGTAGATATTTTTGTCTCTCTCCCCTTGCTCCAAAAGTCCTGTACAATTGTATAAATCTGTTTCCGGGGGCTGTATGAACCCAGGAACATATTTGTGTATGTGGAAAGGGTTTTTGGAGGGAGGGGAGAGATATCAAAATTGCCCCCTTCTCTTCCATACCATGCAAGAAGCCTTCTATGCAGGGACGCTGAAGTTTCCTCATGGACCCTTCTTTTGCTGGAGGGCTGTGGAGAATGCCAAGCACTCATCTCTGCACTGTAAGCTGGGTAAGGCAGGCTCTGCCTCTCCCCCGCAAGGGGGAGAAGGGCACATGCCAGTCCAGAACACTTAAATATATAACATTATGTCCATCTGCGAGATGAGCATAGCAGATTCAACTGTTGCCTCTGCAGTGAGTGCGTGGGTTGATCAGAAAGGCAGGAGTTTAGCAGGCGCTTCCCAACCAGCACTTGCCCTGCAGTTGCCTAAAGACAATTTCTAGCCAAGCAGCTCTGTGCGGGCGAGATTCACGATGTCAGCTCACATCTATCCTGGAAAAAACTGTGAGGGATGCAGGCTGACGGGTGGGTGTCAGCCCAAGAATCAGAAACCGAGCAATGTGCTAAACTTCCTTCCTGTATCTTTTTAAAATGGATCCTCTCATTAGTTGCGTCAGTTGTCTGGTTTCCATGGGCCTCTTCCCACATGATGATAAGTCCTGACAGAGGACCTTCTGGTAAGGCATTTCTGCACCTAAAATTAGTCACAGCAAGGGAAGCTCCTTGTCTTCCCATAGAATCTGGAAGAGGGGCCATGTTAACTTGCAAGGGGAAAACAGCCGACGGGGAGCCTGGCTGGATCAGACTAAAGGCTGCGGTAGCCTAGCATCCTGTTTCCCACAGTGGCCAATCAGATGCCTCCAGGAAGCCTGGAAGAAGGGCATGAAAGCAACAGCCCTCATATTGCTCCCCAGCATCTGGTATTCAGAGGTATGCTGCTTCTGGATCTTGGAAATATAGCTGCCGGGCAGTGTTCCCTCTAACAGGGATTCCCAGATGATGTTGACTACAACTCCCACAATCCCCAAGCAAAAGCAATTGCAGCTGGGGATTCTGGGAGTTGTAGTCAATAAGATGTGGGAATCCCTGTTAGAGGGAACACTGCTGCCATGACCAGCAGCCAATGATGGGCTCGTCTTCCATGAATGTATCTAATCTCCTTTTAAAGCCATCCAGATTATTGGACTTCGAAGCTTTATGTACCCAGCTTTATCCAACCAAGTGTTGATCAGGCGTAATCAAATGTTGATCATTGCTGCCGAATTTTCTCAGAACTATTAATATATTTAGAATGTTTTCTTTTTAGTATTTGCTTAAAGAAATATCATGACATTGTATTTTTTTCCTTTTGCTTTATGTTTCAATAAAATTGAAAAAAAAAATCTAAAACAACAACAACAGATTATTGGACCATCGTCTTTGGTGGTAGTGAATTCCATTAAATAATGAGCTGTGGGAAGAAGTGCTTGCTTTCGTCTTCCCTGAATCTCCTGTCAATTGGTTTCATCAGTATGAGCTTGCATAGGCATCAGCCTACCTTATCAAAAATATAAAGTAGAGAAAGTGGTAGGTGGACCTACAAATAGGTACAATATGTGAAGCTGTCTTGGACTGAATAAGACCATTGGTCCATCTTGCTCAGTATTGCCTGTTAGGGCAAACTTTGGGCCTTTTTAGTTTATGAAGGAGGTGGGTAAGGGGGTTGTGATAGAGGTGTATAAAATTATGCATGGTATGGATCAAGGAGATAGAGAGGTTTTTTCCTCCTCTCTCATAATATTAGAGCCTGGGGTCATCCGCTGAAGCTAAATCCTGGCAGATTCAGTAGACCTATGCAATGTTGGTGATATGAGGAAGCAGTGATGCAAAGTGTGCCCTGATTGTGGAAGCACTAAATACAGCAGCCCTGAACTGGATCTGGTCACACACAACAGTGAGTGTGCAGCCTCCCCAGACAGTGGCTAGGTGTCCCCACCACATTGTAATCCCGACAGAATGCACTGCCCCTGAGCCTTTCGATATGTAGTGCCAGTGGGGTCTGTACTGGGTGCTTCATGTCCGACTGCACATTGCTCATGCAGCTGAGCATTTGGAGGCACATCTGCATCTGGTCTGCATGCACAGTTGCTGAACCAGCAAGGAAACTGGGCTGAGGAAACTGCCCCTGTACACATGTCCCCTGCTAACCAGGCAAAGAGGCACCTTTCAGAGTGGTGGATCTCTTTATATTGAGCAGGGAGAGAGCAACTGTCACTGTGTAACCCCAGCACAGCGTAGTCCTAGTGCTGTCCCCCTAGCACAGTGTCTCCCTTGAGTTTCTTTTTAGAGTGTGAGCCCTGTGTTGACAGGGGCCTGCCATGTTTTTTTTCTACGGGGCGGTCCTTTCATGAGGCAAAGTGAGGCGGTTGCCCCTGGCAGTGAATGCCAGCTGGGTGGCAAGATGCCTCCCACTGCCACCATTAGAGCAGCTTTCTGGGACCGATCCTTCCCTTGCAAGCAGCGCCTCTCCTCACACTCCTTGCAAAGCTTGCAAGAATCACGAGAGAAGAGGAGGCTGCTGGCATCCTTCCCCCCAATGCATTCCCTGGGCCACTTTCAACGCTTGCAAGGGTCAGTTTTCAAAGGGGGCTGGCCCTCACCAGGGTCATGGGTCCAGGCAGCATTTTGCCCCTCGCCTCTGGTACCACACTATTTTGGGCCACCCCTGCTCCTATGTAAATTGCTTTGAAGAACTTTTTTTGCTGGAAAGTGGTATCTAAATAACAGTGCTATTAATAACCATCTCCCTTGCTGCCTGTGAATGCAACAGACATCCCAGTGAGCCCAACTTCACGGCGTCCCCAGTGAGCAGTGAGTATCGGTCCAATGCAAGGCAGCTCTCGTATCCTGTCACTGGTCAGGTGCTTGACAACCCCCTTGTTGCCATCCTGGGCAAGGATCCCAAGAAGGGGTCCGCTTGGCCACACGAGAGCTCTACAAGCACAGCTGGAGCTTTCCGTCGACTCGAGCAATTCTCACTGTGCTGCGCTCACGTTGCTCCCAGAATCCCCACTGCCAAACAGATGAGCCAGCCTGGAAACGGCACAGGAGCTCATCTGTTTGGCAATGGACTCTGTATCGGCTTGAAGTAAAAGCAAACCGCCAATTCCCCCGCGCACATGCTCATCTCCCTTCGTTGGACCCCCGCCAATATCCCTGTTCAAACCTCAAGAAGGGCCATGAAATTTGTTAACAACATCCCGTGAAGCCGCTTTCCTGCTGTAATTGCTTTTTGAAGCTTGCACACCTGAAATGAAAAGTGAAAATGTTGCTCAGCTCTTGCTTGCTCTCTCTTTTTTTTTAATTGCCCAGACAGTTGGGGGAAGGACAATTTTGCTCTGCAGTCGACTCCTTAATGCACCTGTTTCGTTTTATTTCATGGTAATGTTGGTCTTGTTCAGGTTCTTTCCATTCCTGTTGCTCGGGGCTTAGTCACCTAGTATCAGAAGTGGCTGTGCAAAGCCTCATGGGGCCTATTTAGGTTTGCTCCACTGCACCCCAAACTGAAGTGCTGTTGGTGGGTGGTCAACGTGCTGTCAAAGCGAAGTGAACCAGGCCAAACATTTGGCCCCTCGAATCTTCACTTTGCCACTCCACTCCTTTAAACTATACCAGGACTGGCAGGAACGAGGAGAAAAGCCTCCGAACGTCTCCTTTGGTCCTTGCTGTGAGCGAGCAAGCCACTGCTCTCCATGGCTTGGACACTTTTTTCCTGTTCCCTATGGAGTACTGGGACAGGGTGCAAGTGCTTCTGTGATTTGTAGGCTTTTTTTCTGAGGCTGCAGTAATGGAGGAAGTATAATACCTTTATTATAGAGGAGGTATAAGAGGAGGTATATTTCTCCTCACCCCTGATGGTCCTGGTAAGTCATTTGAGGGATGGGGGTGAGGTGGGATGAGGAGGGTCCGAAGCTTTGTTTTGAGCCACTGAAGGTTGCTCAAATTGGGGACCCTTTAGAAGCTACGAAGTGGTCCCCGAAGCAAAGTGGCCTAGCGCTGTAGATTGTCCCTGCTGCAATATGACAGCCCTTTATTTATCTCCGTAGAAGTGAAGGGCAATGAATGGTGATGGTCACTTATATAGGAAAGAAATTGACTCAAGTGGGATAGGGACCCAATGTGTTGCTTGCCCTGGCAACCCCAATTTCTGGAGCAATGGGCAGATTTTTGTCCCCTTCCAATGACAGTATCCCAAATGGCAGCCTGTTTACCCTAATCCATAGGACTCAAAAAGGACTACTGAAAACTCAGTTGGGGCAAACGTCTGGGGGCCCAAGGTTGGGAACCTCTGGTGTTGTGGCCCAGGTCACTCATATTGAAACAAGAAACAAAACAATCAATCATAGCTACTAGTAATAACCAAGCAGTGGTCCTAACTATCATTAGTGGTGTGCAAACAGGTTTGACGCCATGCCTGCGCAATGGGCTTCTGCGTGGCCTCCAAAATGGCTGCTGCGCCATAGGGAGAAGGCCTGAACAGGCTGGAGAGTTGGCCGAACAGCTGGTTAGGGTGGCAAGGAGGCTGGCAGGGGGAGGGGGAGCCCCCGCGGACCCTCCGCCACCTAGAGGAAGTCCCCTGGAGGGGGTAAGTGATAGGAGGAAAAAAATCACGAACCCCCAGTGAGGTTCGGTCCGAAGTTGGGATGTGCAAACTGGTTTGGGTTAGAACTGGACCCCACCAGTCTGGCCGGACCGAACTGAACCCCCCCTTCCCCAGTTCGCAATTAAAAAAAAATATTTTCACCTGTAGCCCCTTCGGGAAGCTTCCTAAAGGCCATGGGGGGTGGGTCTGCAAAGTTCTCCCCTCCCCCCGCCTCTTAATTCACCGCTGAAGCCCGTCCCAGGCTGATTTTTGGGCCCGTTCGGGCCTGCAAAGATTGGTGCGGTGGCCATTTGGGAGGCCACTGCGCATGCTCAAATGGCCTCTGCAAGGCCTGGCAAGGCCTAGAGCCTCGCAGGGACCATTTGAGCATGTGCGGCGACCATTTTTAAATATATATATTTTAAATGGCCACACAAAACAACATGGCCACCGTGCATGCTCAAATGGCTTCTGCAAGGCCTGACATGGCCTAGGGCCTCACAGAGGCCATTTGAACATGCACGGTGGCCATTTTGTTTTTTGTGGCCATTTTTAAAAAAATTATTTTTAAAAAATGGCCACCGTGCATGCTCAAATGGTCTCTGCAAGGCCCTAGGCCTTGCCAGACCTCACAGAGGCCATTTGAGCACATGTGGTGGTCTGTTGTCGAACATGTTCACAGGTTCGACGTTGAACCTGTTTGCACACCACTAATGATAGTTAGGAACACTGCTTGGTTATTACTAGTAGCTATGATTGATTGTTTTATTTCTTGCTCAGTTTGATTGATGTCATGGCTCTGACAATCTTTTATACTGAATAAAGCCCATTGAATTATGTGAGAGTGCTTAGTCTTCTTTCTATCTTCAAGGTCAGAACATACATGGTCACCATATAAAGAACTGGTCACTGGGTGACACAAGCCTAATTTCCAATGCTAGCTCAGGAGCATATCTACTGTACAAATCAGATTTGGCTCACAACACTGGTATGAACCACAGAAGGTGGAGAAAGGCCTTCGGTTTTTTAGAGGTTTGCAGAAACTGCCCAGGGCTTATCAATCACCTTGTAGAAACTTGTCTGACTTCCCTTGAACATTCTCAGATATTTCCCCTTAAGCGGAATCCTAAAATTAATTTTGAACATCACTTTTTGAAATGTCTGAATGCATAGATGGTGGTAAACTGGGGTGAGTTCAGAGGGACTGATTCTTGGTTTGGGAAGAGGAGCATTCCAGTTAAGGTGGAGACAAAAATACCTCCTCAACTTCATCTATTAACAGGTGACAAAACGGGGGGCCATTTTGAAGAAGCTTTATTTCATTCCCCCCCTTTCTTCCAAGGAACTCAAGCTGACATACATCCCCTCATTTTATCCTCACAACAACCCTTTAAGGTAGATTATGCTGAGAGAGCATGACTGGCCCAAGGCCATCTTGTGAGTTTCATGGCTGAGTGAAGATTTGAATCTGGATCTTCCAAGCTAGTCTGACCACTGCACTACCCTGGCTCTCATGCTGAACTCGGGTGTGTGTGTGTGTGTGTGTGTGTGTGTGTGTGTGTGTGTGTGTGTGAAAATTCACTGGACTTCATCCGTGCTCCTCTTGGTAGCTAGCTGACCACCATTTTATTTATTTATCCAGAAGGCCTCTCAGTGCAATGCTACATCCTTCCCAGCTCAAAACTCTCACATCAGCCCTAGTCCACAGCAGTGCCCCCATTTTCATCTCTCAAGAAGTTAAGGTAAGAAGGGGTAGAGAGTTGGTCTTGTGATAGCAGGCATGAGCTGTCCCCTTTGCTCAGCAGTGTTCACCTTGGTTTACATTTGGATGGGTGATTACATGTAGCACAGTCTGTTGTAAGATATCTTCTTAGGGGATGGAGCCATAGATCAGTGGTAAAACATCTCCTTACATGCAGGAAGTCCCATGTTCATTCCTTGGTGACATCTCCAGGGAGGACTGGGAGAGACTTCTGCCTGAAACCTTGGAGAGCTGTTGCCAGTCAGTGTAGACAGTACTGAGCTAGATGGACCTATTGTCCGACACAGTGGTTCCCAACCTGGGGCCCTTCAGATGTTGCTGAACTACAACTCCCAGCATCCTCAGTCATGATAAATTGTAGCTGAGGATGCTGGGAGTTGTAGTTCAGCAACATCTGGGGGACCCCAGGTTGGGAACCACTGCTCTAACTCATCAGAAGGCAACTTCCTACGCTCCTAAAGGGCAGGTCATGGCTCTTTCGTAGGAAACTGACCTGTGGAATCAGCATGCTTCTTTGCCTCTTCTCTTGTAAAAACCAAACTATCTGGAGTAGCAATAGCTACTCTGGGGGAACCACAAAGGCCTATTTGGAGTAAGCAGATGCAGGTATCGTTCAGGGACAGAAACTGACTCACTGAATGACCGTAGGCAATCGTGTGACCTCTTTGTCTCTCTTTCAGATCACTGGCATAATTGGGAAGCAGCAGGAGATGCCCGCAAACGGGTGAGAATAATGATGGAAACAGCCCTCTCGTTTTTTGTGTTAATGGAGGTAGGTGATTTATGCGAATAGAAAGGCCTCCCCCAACTCCCAGGATGTTGCATGGCTGGGAAGGAAGAGAGCCCCATCCCAGCCACGCAGTGGCAACGTGTAGGAGTGCATTGCCTACGTCCTCGCATTTTATTACCTTTAAGCTCATTATTTTCTCTGTATTAGTTTAATCACTATATCTGTTTAGGCACCCAGAGGGACACAGGAGTGGGATGATGAAGCTGACTTTGCAAGCAGAGGCACACTCCCCAATCCATCAAGGGGGAAATGTGCAGACAGTTTCCCTTAAAGTAAAGTGTGCCGTGGAGTCAATTTCGACTTCTGGTGCCCACAGAGACTTGTGGTTGTCTTTGGTAGAATACAGGAGGGGTTTACCATTGCCTCCTCCCACACAGTATGAGTTGATGCCTTTCAGCACCTTCCTATATCGCTGCTGCCTGATATAGGTGTTTCCCATAGTCTGGGAAATATACCAGCGGGGATTTGAACCAGCAACCTCTGGCTTGCTAGTCAAGTCATTCCCCGCTGTGCTAGTTTCCCTTGCTGGATTGTAAAGCACATGTGCAGACTAGATTGCAGTGGGCCTTTGGACAAAAGGTATATTATGCAGTGACAATTCACATTAGACACTGCAAATGGGAGAGAACGTTGCTGTTGGCTCACATGAGCCACAGCCTTGCGGTGATTCCCTGCGCTGAAGGCTTATTTTGCAGTGCACTGGGTGTGGAGTGGGGGGAAGATTGTTACATCCCTTCCCTTACTGCATAAAGCCTTTCCACTTGCATAGATCTGTTCCTGAGGGTCCTGCAGCCCCCATGTACAAGTGGAAAGAGCTTTTAACCCCCTTTTCAAACCCCTGCTGAGTCAAGAAGCATCTTTAAGGTGATGCTTTTTCTTCTCTTTAGCAGGGGGAGACCAACTGGCCTTATCCATCCCCAGCACAGCATCCTTCCAGTAACTACTGCTGGTGCCTACCTTGTATTTCTTTTCAGATTGTGAGCCCTTTGGGGACAAGGTAGCATCTTATTTATTTCTATGTCAACCGCTTTGAGAACTGTGGAAAAGCAGTATATATTCCAAGAAGAAGAAGAAGAAGAAGAAGAAGAAGAAGAAGTAGTAGTAGTAGTAGTAGTAGTAGTAGTAGTAGTAGTAGTTTTGGAGGGAAAGGAGAGATGTGAAAACCACTCCCTCTTCCCCTCCACACTGGTCCACTGTACATGATGACTTCATTGCAGGGTTACTGGAGGCTCCTTGAGGGCCTCACCAGAAGTCTTAGGCTCATGTGGGCCACCATTATTATTATTGCCATTGATGTACATGGCACTTAACAGAGTTTCATACCCCCCTAGGCAAAGCTTCTAGTCCCAAGGAGCTAACAATAAAAATATGGACAGCTGAGAAGATAGCAATGGACAGCTGAGAAGATAGCAAGGGTGAAAGAGACGAATATGAGCAGATACAACTACAAGAGACCCTTGAATATCACAGGGATAATGGTCCAGGAAAGTTCTGTGCATGTTAAATCTTCTGCAAAGGCAGAGGTCCAGGTTCCTTGTATGTGTTCTAGAGTGGGCCAATCCAGAGGCTTGAAATTGCATGCCACTTGTAGGGTTGTGTGTATGGCTCTACTGCTTTATACTCTTCTACAAGGTTTCTAAGGTCTGAGTGTATACAAATAAACTAGAAAGGTTCAAAAGAGGGCAACAAAGATGGAGAGGGGTCTGGAAGCTAAGTCCTATGAGGAATGGTTGAAGGAGCTGGGTATGTTTAGCCTACAGAAGAGAAGACAAAGGGGAAAGATGATATCTAAAGGCCTGTACATAGAGGGGGTGAATTTGTTCTCTGTTACTCTTCAGGGCAGGACTGGAACTGATGGGCTGAAAGTACACAGAAGCCAATTTAGGCTAGACATTAGGAAGGATTTCCTAACTGTAAGAGTTTGAGAGTGGAACAGTCTGTCTCATGCAATGGTGGACTCTCCTTCACGGGAGATTTTCAAACAGGGTTTGGATGGCTGTGGGTCAAAGATGCTGTAGCAGTTCCCTACACTGAGCAGAGGGTTGGACAAGAAGACCACCAAGGTCCCTTCCAGTAGGGATGTGCCCAAAGCACGGTTTGAAGCACAGTTGGGGCACTTTGGGGGAAATAAAAAAGGGGTCTTTAAGAAAAAGGAGAGCACTGCTCTCTGCCGCCCCTTCCAGCTTCCTGCTGGGGAGGTGCTGGTCCCCAAAAGCCCAGTGTGCGGTCAGCACGCACATGGCAACCATATATGCATGGATGCCATATGCATTCTGATCACTCGGGGCTTTTGGGGACCAGCATTGCCCCAGCAGGCAGCTGGAAGGGGCGGCAGGGAGCAGGTGCCCTCTTTTTTTCTTAAAGTCCTCTTTTTAATTTTCCCCAAAGTGCCCCAATTGCACTTCGAACCACTGTTCGAACCACATCCCTGCCTTCGAACCACATCCCTGCCTTCCAGCTCTAAAATTATATGCTTCTGTTATTCTAAAATTCACTGTAGCCAGGCTAAGTTCCAGGTTCAGATGCTGAGAGCCCCTGTTCAAGTCCAGGCATGCCTTACACAGGCAGTCATCATTGTTGCATGGCTTGACTTCATGCAATTGTAGGGATGATATGGTGGTCGGGCATCCCTGGGCACAATAACTCGTTTGTGCAATCTGGCTTGGGGCTTTGGTTTGTAACAGGTAAAAATAAAGTTGTGCCCTCGAGTCGGTGTCGACTCCTGGCGACCACAGAGCCCTGTGATGTTCTTTGGTAGAATACATGAATGAGGGGTTTACCTTTGCCTCCTCCCGCACAGTGTGAAATGATGCCTTTCAGCACCTTCCTATATCGCTGCTGCCTGATATAGGTGTTTCCCATATTCAGGGAAACATGAATATGAATTTCCCATATTCAGGGAAACATACCAGCGGGGATTCAAACCTGCAACCTCTTGCTCACAGGCAAGTCATTTAACTGGACCAAGCAATAAATATTAGTGCTCCTTCAGAAGTGAAAAAAGCTAGTGGTGATTTAAAGTTGTTATACATGCATTGCTTTGAACTCCTATTTTAAAGTCATAAATTACTTAAATATAAAGTCATAAATACTTGGCTTAAATGCCTGTGGAAGAAAATTAATGAGTCCAGAGCAAAAGTGTGTATGGAGGCAGGATACACACAGCATTCTTGTAAGAAAACTTTCTTTCATAGGAAATTAAAGTTTAGCCACCTTTAAAAAAATAAGGAAAGAGGTGACCCACTTCACCACCTCTTTGAAAGTGGAGGATCCATTATCTATGAAAACCTTCATTTAGACAAAGTTCTGGAGGCAAGAAAAGTAGGAGTTCCTCAGTGCTGAGTCCATTGACTTGTGGAGAGGTAATTTAATGGGGAAGGAGTTTAAAAAAAAAAAAGTTCTAGGAAGTTTGGAGATATCTCTCAAAGTAATGCCTTAAAAGGTCAAATGCGTTCTCATGGTGGGGGATAATCCAGAATACATTATAGTTAGAAAGAATTCATTCTGAACATAAATGCAGGGCTAAGCTGAAATGCAGAACGCACAACCCCTGCTGAGGCATTCAGTAACTTCTGTGCCCCAGAAGTTTATGTATTTATTACATTTCTATACTGCCCAAAACTTGTGTCTCTGTATGCAGAACTTTGTGTAGTCTTGTGTATTATGTAGGTTTTACAAATATGCCCTGTGCACGCACACTTGGCCCCGGGGTGGGAAGGGATGAAATTCAATAGGTGCAGCTCCCACAGACACTTACTAGAGGTGCACTTCAGGAATTTCTGCCTGATGCATCAGTGCTTGCTGTAGTGGCTCAGTTGGTCCACACATCTATGGATCAGGGCAGGCAGAAGCCACCTTTGTTGAGGGAAACGTTTGCTACTGGAAAAAATCAATCAGGCATTTGGCAGGTGCTGTGATGTGCATCTTCCATTGATTACCTTGATATAATGGGGACTTCAAAGATAAATAACAATAAATACTCAATATATTTTGTTCAAAACAACAAAAGCAAGAATTGCTCTTTGGACTGAAGTTTTAGATACATTTAAGAGGGGGGAAATGTTACTCATGGCCAAAAATAATTCACCAACAAGTTAAACCAGCTTCTTAAGGGTCAATTTCCAAACGATCAAATCTCAATCAATTCTCTACTGATCTGTATGAAATTCTGGGAGGTCCTGGTGGGCCTTTGTCCAAAACAGTGTTTCTAACCACCAAGATGATTTATTTCTGGGTACAGAGTTGTCTTTTTGGACAAATGCTGTACTCATCGTTGGCAGCAATGGGCTTTCATAGGAACATAGGAAGCTGCCATATACTGAGTCAGACCATTGGTCTATCTAGCTATTGTCTACACAGTCTGGCAGCAGCTTTTCCAAGGTTGCAGGCAGGAATCTCTCTCAGCCCTATCTTGAAGAAGCCAAGGGGGAACTTGGAACCTGCTCTTCCCAGAGTGGCCCCATCTCCTAAGGGGAATATCTTAAAGTGCTCACATGTGGTCTCCCATTCAAATGCAACCAAGGCAGACCCTGCTTAGCTAGGGGAACAAACCATGCTTGCTACCACAAGACCAGCTCTCCTCTCCAGCTTTCATGTGCTGTTGTAACTACACTTGGTTATTGTACATTGTAACTCTACGTGGTAATCACTATACGTGGTTATAGAATGCCCAAATAGGGATGCAGACACTTCTCATAGTAGTCAGTTGGGCAGCCCAAGGCATTTGGGTGCCTGAAGCAGTGTTTTCTCTCTCTCTTTTTCCATCTGTGTGCGGAATGAGTTTTTTTCTGGGTGGCAGTATCAAGGCAGTGTGTGCACACGTGCATTCAGAGTGGGGCCTTCCTGATTCAATCTGAGCAAGTTCTAAAAAAAACTGAGCAGACATCAGAAAATGTGTGAGCATGTGCATGCCTTAGAGGGAACAGTGGCCTGAAGGAGGAGGTGATATGCCATCCTTCCCATTTCCCACACACATGCACTCTTATCCCCTGGCTGTTGCTGGCACATCACCTCTGCTCTTTGCTGCTGGGTTGGTGGCTAGCAAGAATGCTGCTGGATCTGGCAGTGGTGTCAGCCATGGAAGAGGGAGAGGAAACAGAGGGGGATGCAGGGAAAGGAGGAGGGCTTGAACACAAGGACAGCTGTTTCCCACAGTGGCCCACCAGATGCCTCTGAGAAGCCCACAGGCAAGAAGCGAGGGCATGCTCCCTCTCCTGCTGTTACTCCCCTGCAACTGGTATTCAGAGGCATCCTGCCTCTGAGGCTGGAGGTGGCCTATCGCCACCAGACTAATAGCCATTGATAGACCTGTCCTCCATGAATTTGTCTAAGCCCCTTTTAAAGCAACCCAAGCTAGTGGCCATCACCACATCCCGTGGCAGAGAATCCCACAGATTAATTTCTCGCTATGTGAAAAAGTATTTTCTTTTGTAGGTCCTACATTTATTGCCAATCAGTTTCATGGGATGACCCCTGGTTCTAGTGGTCTAGTTCCACATAGAACTGTGCTAGAGTGGCGTTATCCATAGAGCTGGGCTGGCTAGAGGGGTGCTTGTGGCTTTGTGATGCTGCTTGCTTCAGCAGTGGGGGTGCTTTCAACCAAATCTGTCGCTCTTCAAGATTTGACACCTAAAGTCAGTCACGTCACCCTGCTACAAGGTAGGGCAAGCCATGCCTAGACAGGGTTGTGAACAGAACTTGTGGTGGCCCACATGTTAGGCTCTTTTGCAGATCTGTAGATCAAAACTGACTGCTATATACTGGGCATATCTCCAACTCAAAACAGAGTTCAGCTCCAGCATTTTTGAAGTTCCAGGCAAGACAGTGGACCCTCTCCAAATTTCCCCACCGAGAACAAACCCACCCATCCATGCCACTGCTGCTCTTTGCAAATCCAGAACGATTCCTATTATATCCTCAATTCCTACTGCATTAAAGCTGCAGTTAGGAAGGGATGCATTAAGAATTGTGCCACAAAAGGGCATCCGTAATATGGTGAGGATACCGACCTACCTCACAGGCTTGGGGTTGGTGGGGGGAAGGGTTCGGTATTTCCCTCCAGCCTATTCCTTCTCAGCCTGAAACTGCCCCCTTCCTTATTGCTTTCCAGCACATCTGGAATTCTACCACTTACACTCACTATTATAATGTGTGGCATAAACACATGGATTGTACTGTTAAAACATTAAGATGATTGTATTGTGTGTTTGGATGAACTGGGATGTTGCGTTTCAATGCTTGGAGTACTGGAAAGTGAGAGGGGCACCAGCCCCATTGACTGCCCCTTTAGCTACTGGTTTTAGAAGGCTACAGGTGGCATGATTTGGCTAAACTTCTGGAGGGTGGGATTGCACAGGCATTGTGGATTTTCTTAAGGGCTCCCTTACTTTCCCCTCATGTTTCAAGTACTTTCAGGCTGCACATAATTTTCAAAGCATCTGAGCCAAACCATCTTGATCTCTTTTTTAAATACTAAGCTGCCTCTTTCCCAAGCACTTCTGTTCTCTGCAGTGCCTGGATCCGATGGTGACCTTCAGTTAGTTTGCAAACAGTTTTACAGGGAAGAAAAATTGCTTAAATGTTTTATGTTGACTAGAGCCAGAATCTGCTGCTCTCTCAGAATTCACTTTAGGATAATTGAGCATCATATTTATCACCACCCCTAGGTTAGGAAATAATAGTTTGGAATTGCAATGCATGTGTCTCATATCAATATAATGGACGGTTACACAACCTTTGCTAACTGGGCAAAGAAGCACCTTTTAAAGTGGTGGCTCTTTCATGCTTAGCAGGAGGAGAGCAACTGGCCGTATCCAGCCCCAGCACAGCATCCCTCCAGTGGCTGTAGCTGGTGTCTCTCTTGTGTTGCTTTCTAAATTGTGAGCCCTTTGAGGGCAGGGAGCCATCTTCTCATTCTTTTTGCCGTGTAAACCATTTTGAAACGGGTCGGTATGGACAGGCTGCAGCTGAAGCAGCGGCATTGCTATAATTGAACAAAGGGAGGGAGACAAATGTCCCTAGGCCCCTTGAGGGAGAAGGGGCCTGCTCACCACTAAGTGACAGCTCTTCACTATCCCCCTCCCACCTCTCCAAGGAAGAAGGCACAGAGGGTAGGGAGCCATTGTCACTTTTTGTCCAAGGGCCCACTCCAATCGTGCTATGCTCCTGAGCTGCAGGTGTGTATTATTGCAAACAACCACAACACAGCCAGTCTGGAAATATACAGGAGGGAAATGCATAAATCAGCTATCTATCTATCTATCTATCTATCTATCTATCTATCTATCTATCTATTTATTTGATTTGTATACTGCCCTTCCAATTAAAACAAACCACTAAAACAGTAAAGAGCTAAAACAAATTAAAAACAATATAACAATTAACATTTAAAAAACATTTTAAAACAACAATTAAACAACTACAGAGATTAAAATCCCACAACCGGGTTTTCAATTTAAAAATAAACCAGATGTTAAAACCCCCCCAATTTAGGAAGCTGAGAAAGCTTGGGTTTCTCAGCTTCAAACATTTAGCATGTTTTTATATTTGGACATTGCCTCATGTGGATGCATGAACAACGGGCAGCAGTTCCAGAGAAGAGGGCTAGTATGGAAACACTCATAGAAAGTTGTAGCAAAGATGGAAGAATATTTATGTATTTATTTATTTATTCATTCGATTTCTATACCGCCCTTCCAAAAATGGCTCAGGGAGGTTTACACAGAGAAATAACAAATAAATAAGATGGTTCCCTGTCCCCAAAGGACTCACAATCTAAAAAGAAACATAAGACAGACACCAGCAACCAGTCACTGGAGGGATGCTGTGCTGGGGGTGGATAGGGCCAGTCACTCTCCCCCTGCTAAATAAAGAGAATCACCATGTTAAAAGTGCCTCTTTTCCAAATTATTTCTTCCTGGTCTCCACTCACTGACCCACTCACTTATAGAAATGGGAACTGTCCTTAGTGGAGGTATGAATCATACATGTTTGTCTGTATGTACATATGTATGTATGTACTGCCTTTCAAACAAATTGTTCTTAATGTAGTTTACATAGCAATAATGATGAGAAAACAGTTCCTTGTTTTTAAAGATCGTGAGCTGTTTTCAAACCACCACCACCACCACCACAAAGGAGACACCAGCAACAGCCACTGGAGAGATGCTGGCTGACATCCAGACTAAATTATTCTTGAGTAGTTATATTGATATTTCATCATCCTTTAGATTAACTCCTCAGTAGTGCTGTTAAGTATCTTAGTCTGGATGTCGGCTGCCGTGCTGGGTTGAAAAGGGACAGTTGCTCTCTCCTTGCTGAACAGAAGAAAGACACCACTTTAAAAGGCGCCTCTTTGCTCATTTAGCAGAGGTTATTTAATATTAACTATGGTATTTTGTGGTTGCTTTATGCACATTCCCCTGCTTATGGGCTTTCTTTTATCAGGGAAAGCAGCTGTGGGTGGTTTAAAGTTGAGCAAAGGACTTGTGTGCAGCACACACACACAAAGGACCTGAGTGAGTTCTTGTTCTTGTTCTCTCTCTCTCTCTCTCTCTCTCTCTCTCTCTCTCTCTCTCTCTCTCTCTCTCTCTCTCTCTCTCTCTCTCTCGTAACCCTTTCCATCCCAGCTGGGATAGTTATCCCAGATAACTATCCCCTAAGTCAGGGTTTCCCAGTCTTTTTCATCCTGAGACATGCACAAAAAATTGGTGCACACTGCCCCCACCCCCGCAACACACATAGTGTGTGTGTGGCAGCAGAGCCATCACACAATTTATTTATTTCTGCTTCCTTCCTCCTCTAGGAGCATGTGTTGCTGCTGGGCAGAAATAGCACAGGGCCCACCCATGCCACCACCACAATTACCCCCGCTGACTGGGCAAAGAGGCATCTTTTCAAGGTGGTTCTCTTATATACCGCATGGGAAGAGCAACAGACCCTGTTCAGTCGAGCATAGCATCTCTCCAGTGACTTTGCTGGTGTCTTTCTTTCTTTCTTTCTTTCTTTCTTTCTTTCTTTCTTTCTTTCTTTCTTTCTTTCTTTCTTTCTTTCTTTATGCTGTCCTAGCTGATCGTTCCCTCAAAACGTAGGTAAAAGCAACAGGGAGTTAAACGTGAGAGGTGTCAGCCTGAGCAGCCAGGCTAGCAAAATTTTAATGAAGCAGCCTCAAAACGAAAATACAGGGGCCAACATGGAACAAGTGATTTACCAGGGGCAACAGAAAGCCAGGGCATAGGAAAAGTTGGTGCATGGGATCAAGAGGAAAAGTTGGTGCATGGGATCAGTGATGGCTCATGATAAAAAATACCCCCCCCCCTTGTGTGTACCCTCCTCCCCCTCTTTCCCCTTTCTTAGAAGCGGGGGCAAGAGGACATTGTGTTGCCTCACTGGAGCCCTAAGCATCTGCTACTTGAGACAACTGCCTCACCTAGCCTCATGGAACACAGGAAGCTGCTTCTGTCTTGCATAGTATTGTCTACACTGACTGGCAGCAGCTCTCCAAACTTTCAAACAGGAGTTTTCCAGCCCTACCTGGGAAACACACCTGGGAGACGCCAGGGATTGAAACTGGGACTGACAGCATGCAAAGCAAATGCTCTACCACTGAGATATGCCCCCACATCCCCTAAGGGGAATATCTTACAGCAGAGAATGTTTACATGTAGTCATCCTTCCAATTGCAAACCAAGGCAGACCCTGCTTAGCAAAGGGGAAAATTCTTGCTCCCTCCCTCCCAACTCTCCTCCCTAAATACCAACTCTTGCATAGTATTGTCTACACTGACTGGCAGCAGCTGAAGACCAACTGAAAACCAACTCTCCTCCCTGAATGGCCACCCCTGCACGGGATACTATATTATTTCTCCTGGGTGCTTTCCAGACTAGACCCTACAACAGGGTCAGGACATATCTTGGAAGTGTGCTTCCATATTTCCTGCATCGTGACGCCGTAATGCCTGCGTGGACAGCGGGGTACCATTCACAATTGCAATGCCTTGTTTCGAATTTAATCACTGCAGTATAGAGCTAGGATGTTATATATCCGCGTGGAAAAGTTGCTGGTTTTTTCGGGTTGTTAGTTACTGCGAGACTGCTCCCCTGCTGTTTACGTTTTGAATGTGACTTGCCCCAAAGGAGGCATTTTGCTGCTGATGAGCAGCTAGTCTGGAAAGCACCCTGTAGTGTCTTTTCCACCAAGCTTCAGAATCCGCTTCACCTATGTGAGTACGGCACAGGAACGTAGCCACCATTGTGTGAATGGGTTCAAAGAACCTGGGCCGCCAATGGTAGGGGCCGCTGAAACCCCCAGGGTTGTGTGGCTCGGGCTCTGGAAGAGCCCCAAACTAACCCTTCGCCCCCACCTGGGCTACTAAAAGCCCCAAGCAAGCACTTGCCCATCCTTCTCCCTCCAGAGAGGGAGAGAAAGGGAAAACAGATGCTTTCAGGCAGTGACATCACACACAAAGGGGGTGTGACCTGGAGCTCTGAAAAGCCTGAGCGAGCCATTCCCTGTCATTTCAGGCAGCGCTGCCTGAAAAGGATGGGCAAGTGCTCGCTCCTGGGCAGGGAGGGGACGTCGTCAGAGGGGCCACCGGGTGGGGCTGGATCCAGGCCGCTGCTCAGCTGGCTCTGCGCCTTGGTACGGTAGCAACATCAAGTTAAGCCAGCATCTTCACTGAACGCTTGCAATGATTCTTTGATCTTTTTTAATCCTTCGGGTTTGCACCCAGTTCAAAAATCATCAGTGTTTGTAAGCACTTTATGCTCCATACAGCTAGCCTGCCTTTGTCGGAATGTATTTGGTATCCCACTGCCCAATTACTTAACCTACCTAAGTCCTCCTGGAGTTTCTTTGCCATCCTCTCTCAGTCCAGGCTGACCTAAATAATTTTGTTTCATCAGCAGTTTTTGCCACCCTGCGTTTCACCCCTGGCAGGTTAATAAAGATATCATCATTGCATTGTTGGACTCCTTTCCCCCCTGGAATGCAAATAGGAGAGATATCTTGGGAGGTTAACACTGTAAGCAAAATTCTAAGTTGCCAATATAGACACAACCCTGATCCCCAGGGCGCCAGGCTATTAGATGCTTTTTATTGCCTTTAAAATTGGCAGCGTTTATGATAATAAAAAAGCTCAACTCCTAAGAGCGGCATTTCTTCCGAAGCTTTAAAAAAATCTTCTTGTACTTAAGGGTGAAATCTATGAACCAGTTAAGCCAGAGAGCCAGGCTGCACGCAGCACTAATCACGTGAAGCATATGCCAGCAAAATGTTATTTCAGCCAGTTTCGACCCTTGGGATTCAGCAGGGTAACCCATAAAGGCCAGACTATAAGATGCACTAGAAAGTCCACAACTGACTGGGGAGGGGTCTGGGGCTCCGTGACAGAACTTCTCTTTGCATACAGAGTCCCAGTTTTGATCCTTGCCATCTCCAGGTAGGGTGGGGAGAGACTCATGACTAAAACCCTGGAGAGCTGCTACCAGTCAGAGAAGACAATACTGAGTTAGATGGACCAATAGTCTGACTCAATATATGGCAGCTTCTTATGTGTTTGTGGGGTTTTTTTGGTATGATTTTCCAAAGTTGTTGTGGTAGTGGTTTTCTGATTTTATAGCCCAAGCCTGTTCATGTTTACTCAGAAGTAAGTCTCACGGAATTTAGTGGGGCTTACTCATAAATGCATAAAAGATGTAGCTGCTGGTAGCAATGATACTATCTGTATTACCCTGCCAGGGTTGAAACTTGAGGTGACCAAACATTGTGGATGGAACAGGGGCATAGCAAGGTTGGAGTGGGCCCCAGGACAAGAAGTGAAGATGGCCCCCTGGCCTTTCCACTTTCCTCCTCCCCACTTTCTCTCTCCCCTATGAAAACCATATCACACATGCCCCATGCACACAGAGATTTTCATACACACACACTTGCACAGTTGGAAGTGTGAGTTGTGTGTTAGCTCAGGAACATCCTGCTTCAATAACCTCATATATTTATACGTCATCAACAACACTTCTATCTTTCTTATTCACCCATCCATGTTCTCCCTCATTCATTCCAGTTACAGTTTTCTATAGGAAACTGAGTCCCAGATTTTGCCCCAAAATCCGGGGGGGGCGATTCTCATGACCAACAAAAATCGGGCTAGGAGAGCCTAGCCCGATTTTTGTTGGTCGTAAGAACCACCGGTCTCGCAGCCGAGCCCGGTGGTTCTTGAGCGGGTAACCCGCTCGAGAACCCCTGCTAAAAAGCAGGTTTGTGGAGGGAGCGCTCCAGGAAACCTGCTTTTTAGGCTCGTGAGTAGCTGCAGTGTGGCTCTGTGCCACGCCTACTCACGAGTAGACCCCCAACCGGGAGGCTAAAAGCCGCCTCCTGGCTCGGGGGTCTCCTCAGTATGCCCTGCGCGCTCACGCAGGGCATACTGGGGCTTGCGAGGGCCGCGTGGCCCCCGCTCCCCCCCGCCGGTTCTGTCACGGAGCTGGCCATCATGTGGGCGGCCGATCTGGCCGCCCAAGGCTCCCTGCTTGCTCGTGAGTGGGGAGAGCGGGCTTAGCCTGCTGTTCCCGCTCACCCGTTAAAACTGAGTCTCCCTGATCATGAGACCCGGTCCAGGGTTTGCCTGTATCTTAAGCAAACACTGCTTAAGGAGTGTGTGGTGCAGTTTCAGGAGGGAAGAGGAATGGGAAAGTAGTGTCAGGAAATATCCCTCTGTCTTCATGGTGGATGTTTAGTGAATTTCCCTTGTTGTTGAGCTTGTTAGACAGGCTGAGGGAGGAGTGGGTTGAACCTGAGCACTACTACTACTACTACGATTCATATACCAATTTCAACCAAGTTTCCAAAGCGGTTTACATAGAAAAAGAGAAAAATAAATAAATAAGACAGTTCCCTGTCCCAAAAGGGTTTACAATCTAAAAAAGAAACATGAGGTAAACACCAGCAACAGCCCCTGAAGGGATGCTGTGTTGGGGTTGGATAGGGCCAATTGCTGCTCCCCTTCTATAAGAGAACTACCACTTTGAAAGGTGCCCCTCTGCTCACTAGCCAATCAGGGGGAGAGGAGAAGGAAAGAGGGATGCTGCCTGACACTCCCCCCCTGCTCCTGGAGAGCACTCATCTCACTTGAAGCTGAGACTGATCCTTGCATCAGGAGCCAACAGTGGGCCAGGGAGGTAGGAGGGGGAGAGTGAAGAGTGGTCTGTCACCTGGCCATCAGCTCCCGCCCCCACCCAGGGCTCAGCGACATTTGCCCCATCTTGTTCAATTATAGCTACACCCCTGGGATGGAACAATATTATTTAGGTTAGCCAAGACTGAAGGAGGATTATTATTGATTAATCTCTAAATCCCCTTTACAAACTGGTATTTGCTCTGAGGGAATATAGGCATGAATCAGATTCCTGGTCTTCCCTTGATTACTTACTAATTAAGCAGGATAACTCTTTCTTCAGCTTTGAGGAAGCCAGAAGTCTCTGCTGTGAAGAGTATATATGTGGGATGTTGTAAAGTCCTTTTTGGCAACATGTCTTGGGAATTTAGCTTGAAAGCCCCTTGCCCTGTGGCCTCTAAAATCTTTGCCGACTCTAATTTCCCTCTCATTTTTCCTTACATGACCCTGAGTTCTTTTAGTGTGTCATTCCCCCGCACCCCGCCGCCCCATAAACAAGTCCATTTCACTCTCTTGGTCACCAAAAGATTCGCTTTGGTTTCCCCCCCTAAAATGTCTTTGCCTCTCTTTATGGAAAGCAGGTCCCTGGCCCTATCTGTGGAAGACCTTTTCTGATGTCTTTGCCCTGAAATCTTGTTCTTTACATCACTGAAAATATGTCCTATTATTTATTTCAACCTTGTGTGTGATCTTGATTCTTTGCTTTTCTTTCCTTGGGTGCATCTCTGCCCTACTCAGAAGCTCATTCTGCAAAATGGTCCCATCCTCCTCTGGACAGGGTCTGATGCTTTTTATGACTTCTGTAGCCTTAGCTTTGATTACTTCTTTGTAAAAGCCAAATTTGCTGCAATTCATTTAGTCAAAGAGCCTGCCTTTGATTATTTTACTGCTTGCAGCTCTGTGCATATGCTCCCTGCTTTTTCACCTTGAAAGTTACATTTTTGAAACATGAGCTCTATTCGGACATCAAATAGTACATGTGAGCAGGTGACTGTACACAGATACATGTGTTTGTGTGAATATTCGTGTGTTCCTTTAAAAAGTGAACCTGGGTGCAGGCCTCCTCAAATGCAAAGTAGAGACAGGAAGTGTGCTACTGTACGTGCATTGGACATGTGAACAACTGTACATGCAGGGCCGGCTCAAGGATTGGGGGTGCCCTAGGTGAAGCCTGCTTTGGCACTCTCTCACTCCCTTCACCCATGTGGGTGGGCACCTCCCATTAGACAGGCAGTCCGCATTGCCTGCACTGGCAGGCTGGTTCTGCTGGTGTGCGAACCCACCTGCAGTGACCCATCACCTGGCTGGCTGACTGTCTGACTCCGATGTCGCATGCATCCCGCCGCTGGGGGTTCCAGTGGGTGGCATACATGACCCAGGCCATCGGAACCCTTCCTCACTTGGTGCCGTAAATGGCCACCTAGTTCCCCTAGTGGGTGGCCTGGCCCTGTGTACATGTGCACAGATCTGTATGTGTGTATAGCAATTTCTCTAGCTGCTCCTCAGAGCATAAGAATTTCACTTTTGATACAAGGATCGTTGGTGGCTTACTTGATCTGGTGGACACAATGAAGTTAGTACCAGAATAGCCCGTATTTTGAAGCAATGCCACTGAAGAAGGCCTTGTTTTGGCTGAAACACATCTGGTAATTCATCAAGAAAGCAGTTATTTTATCTTTTGGACTTCTTCAACTCCAGAATTTGCAGTAGGAATGAACCATTGGATTATTTATGGAATGGACTGATACCAGGATATCTAATTATGTCCTAGGCATGGGCTAGCTATTGGTGGAACTGTGGAGTATACATATTTCCACTTTTTACTTTGTGATAATACTGTTTTTTATTTTTGAATTAATTATGTTTTTTATTTATTATGTTATTATGTTATGTTATGAGTAGAGCCACCTAATGGTGCAGCGGGGAAGTAACTTGCTTAGGGAGCAAGAGGTTGCTGGCTCAAATCCCCACTGGTATACAACTATATCGGGCAGCAGCGATATAGGAAGATGCTGAAAGGCATCATCTCATACTGCGTGTGAGATGGCAATGGTAAACCCCTCCTGTATTCCACCAAAGACAACCCATGGCTCTGTGGTTGCCAGGAGTTGACACCGACTCGATGGCACAACTTTACTTTTACTTTATGTTATGAGTATGTTATAGGTATTGTTGTTCTAAATAATATATTTTTATACATTAGATATATACATTTGAATTTTTGTCTTGGTATATGTGAACCAAGTCACAGGTCTTTTCTTTCTTTCTTTTTCTTTTTTGGCTTCTCAGCAATTCCCTCCCATCATACACATCAATGTGTGGGTTGAACAAAATGAATGTTCGCTTAAGAGTATGGGTTCCCAACCTTGCTTCCCCAGCTGTTGTTGGACTACAGTTCCCATAATCCCCAGTCACAATGGCTTTTGGGGATGATGGGAGTTGTCATCCACCAACATTTGGCAACATCCACCAACATTTGGCAATCCCAGACGTGGAACAACAAATTTGCTCTCAACAGCCCTTGAATGGATCTGCTCAGTTTGGCTTTTTGTGATTAAACCAAGAAGCTGTTCTGGGTGGGAATCTGTATTTCTTGGTGAGGGAGGCTGTGCATACAGGAGATCGCTGAATCTGGGTGAGGAGAGTTGTGTGCAAATATCAGGTACTGGGAATTTTTGATATTCACTGATGCTAAACATCAGTGAACCCCTGCTAACTTGGCAGTACCCCTGCTAACTTGGCAAAGAGACACCTTTTAACGTGGTGATTATATTTATTTAGCAGGGGGAGAGTAACTGGCCCTATCCACCCCCAGCACAGTACCTACAGTGACTGTTGCTGGTGTCTATCTTACATTTCTTTTAGATTGTGAGCCCTTTGGGGACAGGGATCCATCTTATTTATTTGTTATTTCTCTGTGTAAACTGCCCTGAGCCATTTTTGGAAGGGCGGTATAGAAATCGAATGAATGAATGAATGAATGAACCATCACATACTAGCTTGCTGGTGACTAAAAGACCTATAGAGCAGACAATGATTTCACCTGAATAAAAGATCACAAGGATGGTCTTGCTAGGTCAAATCAAGGTCTAGTTTGTCTAGGCTAGGGGGGTGATAATTATGTGAAGTAGGTTGAAGCGGTTGCTTCAGGCATGGGCTTGAGGAGGGGCAGGGGTGTGTCACCTCATGGGCCTCACCGGAACCCATCACCATCACCCTTCCTCACCCCACTGGGGAATGCTGATGATATTTATCTCCATGTCCCACTGGTCTAGGCTATTATTTTATTTTATGTATTTTTACATTTATGTCCTGCTCTTCCTTCAAGGAGCCCAGAGTGGTGTACAGGGTTATGTTTATCCTCGGAACGACCCTGTGAGGCTGAGAGAGACACGATTGGCCCAGAGTTACCGAATGAGCTTCATGGCTGAATGGGGATTTGAACTCGGGTCTTCCCGGTCCTAGTCCAACACTCTAACCACTACGCCATGCTTTCTTCCTTGAAGAGCATCCAGTTGCATGTCTCTGGAAACTCACTGATTTTCCCTGCTCTTTACCTGCAACCATTGGCCCTCAGAGATATCCTGCCCTGGAAGGTTCTGTTTAGCTAACATGGCCAGTAGCCACTGAAGACTATCCTCCATGAATGTGTCATTCTTATAACATTATACACCGGGGGGGGGGGCACTCAATGAGATCATAGCTTGGTCCTCCAATCAGAGCTCCTGGGGGTGGGGTTTTATCAGACCACTGCACAGACTGAAATTTGTTTTGTCTCAGGGCCCTCTGGCTGCAGGGTCAGCATGGTGTGTGGGAATGAACAGGTGCTTTCCTGGGTCCAAGGGCACAGGGAGCTTGCCTGCAGCCAGAGGATGAATTCCTGCCCCAAGCCATGCCACCTGCGGCTGACGTCAGATGCAGGGGGCGTGGCCAACACCCGGGACGGGGTCTGCCAGCCCATTCAGGGTGTCCCCAGGTTCGCTGAATCGCTGACTGGGAGCTCGCTGACAGGGTTTCCCCAGGTTTGCTGAATCACTGACTGGAATCGCTGACTGGGAGTTGGAAGGCTACTCTACATATGAGGTGAAGGCCCGAGAGCATAGCGAACAGAGCATAGCGGACAGGGATAGCAAACAGGACGTAGGAGTTTTGCAGGAGTTTAGCGGGAAGTGTGCGGGGGAGCCTGGAACAAGCCCCTGCAATCACAAGGATCACAAGGAGCCTGGTGGAGAAGAGAACGTAAGTACATATCCCTCCCTCATTTCCCTCATATTCTTGGGAAAGGCTGTTTGGACAGTTAAATAGTTGACCATTACAGCTGAGACCTATCCTAATAAACTATCTAATAAATGGACAATAAGCTCCGTAATACTGTAAACAGCCAACAAAAACAGTATGAAGATAGAAGGTCAGCAGGGGAAGGGGCACTTCCCAGTGTATTGCACAGAGTGCCACATGTATGAGTATTTGCCCCATGGGCAGAAGTCATGGGTGTGTGCATGGTGCAAAGAGCTCCTGGCTCTCAGGGAGCAAGTTTGTTCCCTTGAGACCAAGGTGGCAGATCTGGAGAAGCTCAGAGAGACAGAGAGGCATGTGGACGAGACCTTCAGGGATGGGATAGAGGCATCCCACTCCAGGGCTGGTAGCTCCTCTGCTGTCAGGGAGAATAAAGGTCTTGGGCAAGGAGGACATCGGTCTGAGGAAGAGGGAAATGCTCCTTTAGAAGGGACCCCTTCTGTGGATGATGAGCCCATATCGTCTCGCACAGGGGATACTCCTCTGGGGGGTGGGGGCCTCCTCGTAGTGGGTGATTCGATCATTAGGGGGATAGAGAGATGGGTTTGTGACCCGCGTGTTGACCGCACGGTGACTTGCCTGCCTGGTGCGAAGGTTGCGGACATTACGCGGCATCTAGACAGGCTCCTAGGCAGTGCTGGGGAGGAGACAGCTGTCGTGGTGCACGCCAGCACCAACGATGTGGGGAAATGCAGTCGGGAGCTCCTGGAAGCCAAATTTAGGCTGATAGGTAGCATTTTGAAGTCCAGGACCCCCAAGGTAGCATTCTCAGAAATGCTACCTGTTCCACGCGCAAGTACAGTGAGACAGGCAGAGCTGAGGGGTTTCAATGTGTGTATGAGACGTTGGTGCCGGGAGGAGGGGTTTAGATTTGTTAGGCACTGGGACACATTTTGGGGCAAGCAAGGCCTGTACAAAAGGTATGGGCTGCACTTGAACAAGATGGAACCAGACTGCTGGCGCTTAAAATCAAAAAGGTTGCAGAGCAGCTTTTAAAATGACCCTGAGGAACAGCCGATGGGAGCTGGGCAGTATCCTGTTTGGCAAAAGCCATCCTTTAAAGTGTGAGGCTGCAAAGAATTCAGATAAAACAGAAGGGGACAGAGCAGAACCGCATAAAGAGCAGACGGGAGCCTGTGCCAGCAGGTCAAAGAGTCAAAAGAATAGCATACATCCGGGGAGAGATTCAGCATATAGGTGCTTATATGCCAATGCCAGAAGCCTCCGAGCCAAGATGGGTGAGCTGGAGTGCTTGGTGGCTAACGCAGAAATAGATATAGTGGGCATAACAGAAACATGGTGGAACAGTGAGAACCAGTGGGACACTGTTATCCCTGGGTATAAACTCTATAGAAAGGACAGTGAGGGGCGCCTTGGAGGAGGGGTAGCACTGTATGTTAAAGAAGGGATAGAATCTAACAAGCTAGAAAACCTAGGTGGACTGGAGTCCTCCACAGAAACCCTGTGGGTGACTATACAAGGCCGGAAAGGGAACGTGCTACTGGGGACGTGCTATCGCCCTCCGGATCATAATGCCGACAGTGACTGGGAGTTGCAGGAGGAAACCAGGGAGGCGTCAAGGAGAGACAGGGCTGTAATTATGGGTGATTTCAATTACCCACACATAGACTGGGTAAATTCCCATTCAAGTCAGGACAAAGAGGTCAAATTACTAGATATGCTAAATGACTGTGCCCTAGAACAGTTGGTCATGGAACCAACCAGAGAGAAGGTGACCATGGACCTAATTCTGAGTGACACCCAGAACCTGGTGCGTGACGTCAGTGTCATCGACCCTTTAGGGAACAGTGACCACAGTGCCATCAAATTCAGCATACATGCGGGGAGAGAATCACCAAGGATGTCTAACACAGACATTTTGAATTTCAGAAGAGGAAACTTCTCCAAAATGAGGAGTATGGTGAAAAGAAAGCTGAGGGGGGAAATCAGGAGAGTCACTTCGCTCCAGAGTGCATGGAGTTTACTCAAAACCACAATACTAGAAGCCCAGTTAGATTGTATACCCAAAAGGAGGAAAGGTACCACTAAGTCCAGGAGGATGCCAGCATGGCTAATGGGTACCGTCAAGGAAGCCATAAAAGGGAAGAAGACTTCCTTCTGAAATTAGAAGGCCTGTCCAAATGAAGAGAAGAGAAAGGAACACAAACTCTGGCAAAAGAAATGCAAGGTGACAATAAGGGAGGCAAAAAGAGAGTTTGAGGAACATTTAGCCAAAAGTATCAAGGTGCATAACAAAAACTTCTTTAAGTACATCAGAAGCAGGAAACCTGCCAGGGAGGCAGTTGGACCATTAGACAATGAGGGAGCGAAGGGGATTATTAAGGAGGATGTGGAGGTTGAAGAGAAGCTAAATGAGTTCTTTGCATCTGTCTTCATGGCAGAGGATACTGAGCATATACCTGTTCCTGAACCAGGCTTTTTAGCGATGGAGGCTAGAGAGCTGAGTCAGATAGAAGTGACAAGGGATGATGTTCTAAACTGTCTGGAAAAACTGAAAGCTAACAAATCACCAGGGCCGGATGGCATCCATCCAAGAGTCCTCAAAGAACTCAAATGTGAAATTGCCGACCTCCTTGCTAAAATATTTAACTTATCCCTGCATTCGGGCTCTGTACCAGAGGACTGGAGAGTAGCAAATGTAACACCAATTTTCAAGAAGGGATCCTGGGGCGATCCGGGAAATTACAGGCCGGTTAGCCTAACGTCCGTTCCAGGCAAATTGATGGAAAGCATCCTCAAGGATAAAATTGTAAAGCACCTAGAGGAACAGACCCTGCTGGGAGTGAGCCAGCATGGCTTCCGCAAAGGTAAATCTTGCCTCACCAACCTTTTGGACTCCTTTGAGAGTGTCAACGAGTGTGTGGATCAAGGTGATCCAGTTGACATAGTCTACCTGGACTTCCAAAAAGCTTTTGACAAAGTTCCTCATCAAAGACTCCTGAGGAAACGTAGCGGTCATGGGATAAGGGGGCAAGTACATGTGTGGATTGCTAAATGGTTGAAAGACAAGAAACAGAGGGTAGGTATCAATGGAGAGTTTTCACAATGGAGGGAAGTAAGAAGTGGGGTCCCCCAGGGATCTGTACTGGGGCTGGTGCTTATTCATAAATGATCTAGAAGCAGGGGTAAGCAGCGATGTGGCCAAATTTGCAGATGATACCAAACTCTTTTGGGTAGTGAAATCCAAAACGGATTGTGAGCAGCTCCAAAAGGATCTCTCCAAACTGGGGGAGTGGGTGACAAAATGGCAAATGCGGTTCAATGTTACAAGTGTAAAGTGATGCACATTGGGACGAAACACCCCAACTTTAAGTTTATGCTGATGGGATCCGAGCTGTTGGTGACGGACCAGGAGAGGGATCTTGGGGTTGTGGTGGACAGCTCGTTGAAAGTGTCGACTCAATGTGCGGCAGCTGTGAAAAAGGCAAATTCAATGCTAGGGATCATTAGAAAGGGGATTGAAAATAAAACGGCTAATATTATAATGCCCATATACAAAACTATGGTGTGACCACACTTGGAGTACTGTGTACAATTCTGGTCACCACATCTTAAAAAGGACATTGTTGAACTGAAGAAGGTACAGAAGAGGGCAACCAAGATGATCAGGGGCCTAGAGCACCTTTCTTATGAGGCAAGACTACAACACCTGGGGCTTTTTAGTTTAGAAAAAAGACGACTGCGGGGAGACATGATAGAGGTCTATAAAATCATGCATGGTGTGGAGAAAGTGGAGAGAGAGAAATTCTTTTCCCTCTCACACAACACTAGAACCAGGGGTCACTCCATGAAAATGATTGCCAGGAGGTCTAGGACCAACGGACGGAAGTACTTTTTCACACAACGTGTGATCTACTTGTGGAACTCTCTGCCACAGGATGTGGTGACAGCCAACAACCTGGATGGCTTTAAGAGGGGTTTGGATGACTTCATGGAGGAGAGGTCTATCAATGGCTACTAGTCGGAGGGCTGTGGGCCACCTCCAGTATCAAGGGCAGGGTGCCTCTGAGTACCAGTTACAGGGGAGTAACAGCAGGAGAGAGGGTATGCCCTCAACTCCTGCTGGTGGGCTTCTTTCTCAGAGGCATCTAGTGGGCCACTGTGCGAGGCAGGATGCTGGACTAGATGGGCCTTGGGCCTGATCCAGCAGGGCTGTTCTTATGTTCTTATAACTGCTGACTGGCAAAGCTCTGCAGGGGTGTGTGGCCTCTACCCAGGAGAGGGTCCGTTCAGTCCGTCTCCACCCTCCCCAGTCAGTCTTTGGGCTTTCCCCTTTCCAGCCCAACCAGCGTTTCAATGAAAGGGAGAGGAGATGGGCGCACCTCACACTCCCAGCCAGTGAATGCTTCTTTCGCCGCCTGGGTGCGGGAGGAGTCAAAGGGGTGCCCTGGCAGCCCCCCCAAAGACCCTGGTCACTGAGGGATGGTCACCCCCTCTTGCGCCATTGTCCCCATGCCCCTGCCTGGGTCCAGAGGCCTGTTGGTTCTACACATGTTGGCATCTAGTCTCTGGGATGCAGTAGAACTTTTCAACAAGCATACAGGGGGTAAAAAGAGGATAATAGGAAAAGCACTTGCATAAATCAGCCTGAAAAATGAAGGACTGTGCAACATTATCTGTACAAATTTATAGAGAGGAAACATTTTCACTGAGATTCCTAATTATATCCGTTGTTAATCAACAGAGACCATTTTGGATGATTTGTGGCAGGAGACAGACAAAAAGGATGAGAACTCAAATGACAGGGTATGCTGATGACTGTTCAGGAATTCTTTGTTGTAATTATTAGCTTTATTTTAAAATAAAGAGGCTGGAACATCTGGGACTTTAGAATTCTATGGGGCATGTTTGGGTTGGCAAAGAGGATAAGGCCTCCAAACTTTTCAGAGTTGTGTAGAAGAGGGAATTTCAGCAGGTGCAGGTTGTTACACAGAGGTTAGAAAGCTGCGCTTGTGGCAATTCCGTCTCCTATACACCTCTTAAAGGAACTTATTCCTTCTTAGCCTCTGACTACCATAGGCATATTTCAGCTTTATGCTTCACTTCTATGCATAGGAACATAGGAAACTGGCTTTTACCTAGTAAGACCATAGGTCCATCTAGCTCAGTATTGTCTACCCAGACTGGCAGTGGCTTCTCCAAGGTTTCAGGCAGGAGTCTCTTAGCCAGGCGTGTGAAACTCAGTTGGGTGGTGAGCCGGATTTTATTCCGTTGGATCTCCGGGGATCCACACATAGGCTCACACCACCTTCTGTCGCCTTGTGACTGCCTCACTCCACCTCGTACTGCCTTCCTCCCTCCTCCTCCCCCCTCTTTCTCTCACTTCTTCCCTTCTTCCTCCTCCCTCTTAAATTAGCTGAATACACTACTTTTTACACCAGAATATGCTTGGTGAAAACTAATTATTATTATTATTTTTGGTAGCTCTTCGAAACAAATTCTGAATATCACACTTCCCGTTACCTACATATACCAGATTTTACGTGAACAAGCCTGCTACTTCAATTAGCCAAATGCACCACTTTTTACACCCAAATCACTCAAAGAAAATTTAAATATTTTTTTCTATTTTCCGGAAAAAAATCTGAATATTTTAAATGTTATTGTTCTCAATAATCAACACTCAGTAATCATCTCAATAACTGCAAAGCCACATCATGCCCCAGAAGAGCAGAACCTCTCTTTCCCCCCTTCCTTACCCTCCACTCACTCCATCCACTCCGGTGGGGAGGCACCTCCCACCGCCCTCTTTCCTCCCCCTCCCTCCCCTCTTCTTCCTTCCCTTACAGAGAGAAAGACTCCCTCCTTCTCTCACTCTCCTCCTCAGGTGTGGTGTGGGGGTAGGACCTTCCCTCCATCTTACACCCCCCCCCACATGCCATCAACGCTGTGCTGAGAGAAAGGGGAAAGGAAGGGGCAAAATGGTGCAGTGTGGTGGGGTGGGGAAGGAATGGCTTGCCCAGTCCAAGGCTTGGGGCCAGAGGAAAGAGCTCCATGCCATGGGGGGAGCTTAGGTTCATGTTGTGCCATTCTGCTTCTTCCTTTCTCCTTTCTTGGCATGGTGCCGATGGTATGCGGTGCGGTGTGTGTGTGTGTGAACTGAACATTGGCTGGCATGCCAGGAGAGGAAGGGACAGAGCAGTGCAGCATAGCCTGTGGAGTAGGGATGTGCATGGGACTGGTGGGGGCCAGTTTGAAGGTGGGGGGACACCTTTGAAGGTGGGGGAGGGTCACTCCCCCCCGTGTTTCCCCCACTAGCGCTCTCTTAAAATCCGGTCTGGTGGGGCAGCAGCATGCCTCCCCGCCGTCCCATTCCCTCCTTGCCACCCCATTACCTCCTTGGTCTGGAAGTGACCAGAAGTACCCCACACGTGCGTGTGTGCATGCCCAATGTGCAAATGCACATGGGATACTTCCAGTCACTCCCGGACTGAGAAAGGAACAGAGCGGCTGGGAGGTAAGCCGTTGCCCCGCCAGACCAGTTTTTAAGAGAGCGCCGGCGCGGAAAATGTGTGCCGGGGGGGGCGGGTAAATGCACCCTCCTCCACCCTTAAAGCGTTCCCCGCCACCTTCAAACTGCCTGAACTGCCAGCTGTTCAAACCTGTTTGGAGGCCCGTAAAAGGCCCTCTGATCAGGTACGTGCACATCCCTTCTGTGGAGTGGGGGAGGAAGGAGCGGCTCGCCCCTTTGGGGGCCGGAGGAAGTAGCTTCATGGTCCAGATCTGGCCAACGGGCTGGTGGTTTGACGTATCTTGGAGATGCCAGGGAAGAAACACGGAACCTTCTGCAGGCAGGCATGCAGATGCTTTTCTCAGAGTGGCCCCATCCCCTAAGTGGGATGACTTACAGTGCTCACATGTAGTCTCCTATTCAAATCCAAACCAGGGCAGACCTTGCTTAACGAAGAGGACAATTCATGCTTGATACCACAAGACCAGCTCTCCTAGGAGTTATCCACACATGGCTTCATGCTGCAGGGTAAATGTTGAGTGAAGCCGCTTTGAATCATACTTGCAGCACTGAGGGAAGCAGCCCCTCCCCTCTGCTCTCAGGTTTTGTTTTGAAACAAGTTCACATGGCATGCTCTGTGTTTTCCTTCTAGCCAATGGAGGGATGGGGGGAGAGCTTCCTAAAGAGCTATATCTGCATTTCTAAAGATATCATCTCTCTTAGCATGCTAATGATTCTACCTCACTGCCTCTCCTTATTTGCTTGAGCATTTTCAGAAAAAGTAGCTTAAAATCAGCATTTTAAAAACCTGGAAATACCTCAAGATAAGCTAGAATTCGCATCACAAAGCCAAATTTGTGTGTAGAGTGGGTCCAAGGATCATGAGGGGACTTTGGGGTAGGTTTGGCTGGTGTGTGAACACACACACTCTCTTTTGAAGGCGATTTGGGGTAGAAGTCCTGTCTGTATATTTGCTCTTGTAATAATGCACACTTTTGGGGAGTAATTCTCTTTCAACTCTAATATTAATGTGATTGGCTCTTGTATTCTTTTGTTCTTTCCATTGTAACATGAAAAACTTACAGCTACCTCTTGCATTGCTTTGCCTTTTAGTCTGTCTCTTTATTCCTATCTGCTTAACTTCACTTTTTACTCATGGTATATATCCTGATCCACTTAGGTGACTGCATCATGCATTTGTCAAAGTGGAACCCACTAAAGTGCATGCATAATAAATGTTGTTGCTTTTTTCCAGTTGTTGCTGTGAAACGTCTTGTTTTTTTTGCTAAATAATGAACAGGTATAAAACCCAAGTAATTTTGTAGTGTAGATAGGGCGCTGAGGAGCTGAATGCTAATAAAAGTGATGGATGCTTGGAAGAGGTGGGTGGGTGCTGCAAAAAAGTTTGAAAGAAGAGTGAGAGAGCTCACCCATAACGCTATCACAGAGTGGGCAGTTATCAGGAATCTCCTATAGCAGTGGTGGGCAAACTTGTAGGGTCTAATTTGTGGTTCAGAAACCAGAGCCAGGTGCAAAATAGTGGCTCAGGAGGCAGATATATGCTTCAAAGCTGGGATCACATGTAGGGTGGAACCAACAGTTCAGATCAGCTGCCATTGTCCTTGGCAAACGTAACAGCCCTACTTCAGTCTCAGGAACTCATCTATCTATCTATCTATCTATCTATCTATCTATCTTCTCGTATCTACCACCTGATATGTGTATACCTAGGCAGTGTACATAATTTAAAATACAATATAAAAATGCCTGGTCCCAAGTCATAGGAACATAGGAAACTGCCATAAACTGAGTCAGACCATTGGTCTATCTAGCTCAGTATTGTCTTCACAGACTGGCAGAGGCTTCTCCAAGGTTGCAGGCAGGAAACTCTCTCAGCCCTAACTTGGAGAAGCCAGGGAGGGAACTTGCAATCTTCTGCTCTTCCCAGAGCAGCTCAATCCCCTGAGGGGAATATCATGCAGTGCTCACACTTCTAGTCTCCCATTCATATGCAACCAGGGCAGACCCTGCTCAGCTATGGGGACAAGGCATGCTTGCTACCACAAGACCAGCTCTCCTCTCCAAGTCATCACCAAATGAACTGGTGGCAACTGTAACCTAACCTTCCCAGGTGATCTCAATAGGTGGCAGCCAGCAGGGTTCATGACGAAGGAGGCACTCTCTTAAGTATCCTGGACCCAAGCTGCTAAAGGCTTTAAGCCAAGAGGGAGCATGATGGACCCACCAAACCTGGCATATTTTACCCTTCTTACTGTCCAGTTCTGTGATAGAGAGAATAGGCTGAGATTGGTGGTTTCACACATCGTGTCCAGTCTCGGCATCTTGTTCTTGAGACCGGAAGTCGGGTTCATGTGTGTACTTGGGGCAGCTCAACCAAACTGCCAGTTCCATGCTGTGTGAATCCAGCCTTAGAAGAATGGAAGAACATGATGTTTCTGAGCACATGCTCAGCCCAGGAATATGTTTCAGTCCCAGAACTGAACTCATAGTCCTTTCCTGCAAAAAATCCACTCCAGGATTTCCCCCTGAGATTAAGCTTTCTCCTTTTCAGCAATCTAATTAGTGGTTGGGGAAATTCTGTTATTGCTGCTGTTAAACAATATAGGTGTCAGAACTGCAGGATGGACAAACAAATTACTCAGCAATCTACCAATAGATTTGATTTAACCCTTCTCAGAGTATGGTAAACTTTCAGTTTAAAGGTAAAGTTGTGCCATCAAGTCGGCGTCAATTCCTGGCGCCCCCAGAGCCCTGTGGTTTTCTTTGGTGGAATACAAGAGGGATTTACCATTTCCATCTCCCCCGCAGTATGAGATGATGCCTTTCAGCATCTTCCTATATCGCTGCTGCCCAATACAAGTGTTCCCCATAGTCTGGGAAACATATTAGCGGGGATTTGAACCAGCAACCTCTTGCTTGCTAGGCAAGTTATTTCCCTGCTGTGCCATTAGGTGGCTAAACTTTCAGTTTAGGGAACTTGTAGTAATAATCCTGCCCAGATGAGCAGCACTTTTGCCTCGGAGCCTTATTGAACCCTTTTGCTTTATTGAGGCATTGCTCTAAAGCCAATTGTTATTCAAAACTTTCAGGACAACATTATCGGATTGATTATTCTGGCAGCCTAAGGTGCCTCAGACTCGACCAGAGGAGACATCAGTGAGATGTTGGAAGAAAATGGTGCTTATATTTTCAAAATAATGCTTCCACAGGCCTTGGTGCCCTGGACAGCATGCTCAGTTTGTGGTGGGGGATATGGTGTCACTTAGTTAAGTAATTTGTCCTTTGAAAATCTCCATGAAAACATTTCTGAAGCCATTTCTAATGGACGGAAACCATTTCAGATGATTTGTAGCAGGAGCAGATGAAAGCTTGAACAGCGTGTGCTTGATTACTGGTCTTTGTTCTTTGCAGGGGTGTGGGATAGGAGAATCATCTTTTATCAAGAGCAGGAAAATATTTGCGAATAGGGAGGAAATTTTTCACCTTTTTCTCAGATTGGAAAGACCAGTCTTTATTTCTTCTACCTATGTTGTTCCTCACCAGAAAACAAGGTGAAAATTAAGGGTATGTGTATGAAAGTCTGTTTCCATCTATGGGCAAAACCTTGGCTTCTGTGCCTATTTAAGAGAACATCTTCTTCACCACGAGCCCCACTGCCCAGTGAGATCAATAGGAGAAGTCTGTCTCCAGTTGCCACCAGCTTGTCTGGTGGCTACTCAGGGATGGGCCTTCTCTGTTGCTGCCCTGAGGCTTTGGAATATGCTCCCTGCTGAAATAACAGCCTCCCCATCTCTGACAACTTTTAAAAAGTCAGTTAAGACCCATTTATTCATCCAGGCTTTTAATTAGATGCATAACTTTAATAGTTTTTAATATTGTGTTAAATTTTAAATTATTGTAATGTTTTAACCTTTTTATTTTGTTTTAATTTGTATTGTTGTATTGCAAACTGTCCAGAGACTTCCGTTTGGGGCAGTATATGTCAGGCCTTCCTGCTGGCCGTGGGTAGGCCCAAGGACTCACCCAGTTTGGAGGCCAAGAAGACAGAGGCAATACAGCCCCTGGGTACAGGCAAAGTCAGCTGGGACCCTACACAGTTGCCAGGGAGAGCCAGGACACACAGGAACCCACCAACTGTGGATGGGCCAGCATGGCCCAACAGGTTGCCTGCTGGTGGCAAAGAGGAGAAGGAGGGGCCTCAACAACTAGCAAGACAGGCAACAGCTGAAGGAGGGAGGATGTAGGCAGCTACCTTGGAGAGGGCGGAGTCCTGAGAGGGTGGTTGGGATTGCCCTGATTGCAAGGCTTTATTGAAGGCTTGGATGGCCAGGGATGTGGAGGTCTGTAGAGATGGGAGTGACTTGGACCTAGAGACTCCTGGTGAGGAGCAGGCTTACCCCTCTCCCTGACAGCGGGTAGAGGAATAGGGTGACAATTAACTCCCTCACCAGCACTTCTGAGGCCGCTTCCACATCCTATGAACAGGATCAGAGGAAGGGAAGCGGTTGGATACTGTGATCCCAAGCCAGTGTGTGACAGTATACAGATGTGCTAATTAAATTAAATTAAATTAAATGTGAGAGCCCAGTTCTGCTTGCAGTCTGCCCGCCCCGAGCCCCAACTCATCTTTTCCTTCCATCTTATAAGCACACTTGTTTCCATCATTCCCCACACCCACTCCCCCCTCAAGTCCTCCTGAGAATGCATCAAAATAATATAAATAATGCATTAATAAATGCAACGGCTACAATTAAAGGCTTTCCCCTGGAACCACAATTAAACTGCACTCCAAGACCTGAACTTCTGAGCTGCTGCAGTTGCAATCACTGCTAGCACTGAATAAACGCCAGTGCATGGACCAAGCGCAGGGTGGGATCCAAAGTCCTTCCCAATCCATGCAGATTAAGTTGCCAGACTATCGGTCCATATAGCTCAGTCTCTACTGACTGGCAGCTGCTCTTCCGGGTTCCAGAGGAGGGTCTTTCCCAGCTCTACATGGAGATGTTCAAGAGTGAACCTGGGACCTTCTGCACGCAAAGTAGATGCCCTCCTGCATGCAAAGCAGAGCAACATCACTTCTCTGAGGGAAGCAAAGCGTTTATGAAGGGAAATGCACTTTTTGTGCATAGGCCTTCCCCCCACTGCATCCGCCAACCAGTCTCTGCATTTCGAGACTGGAGCATAAGCAAAACAAAAACAAATGTGATAAAACAAATTGCTCAAGTAGAAACATGATGCAGGTAATATGATGCACGGTTGCATGATCTTGCTCACCTCTCCTGGTGGAATTCATAGACCTCAACGATGCTTAATTTTGGTTGATTGCATGCACCCTAGCTTTCTAGGCCTTAACATCAGCTGGAAATGTGGTAGGTTGTGCCTGGTGACATTTCCAAAGCTGGCAAGGAGGAGGTGTCAGGAAGGTCTCAGTAGGATTTCCAGCTGTCGGGAGTAAGACAGTAATACCCCTCCACTTGACTAGGAGAAGCAACATGAATTATGCAATGACAAGCAAATTCATGTACATTTGCTAAATGTACACTCTGTATACAGGTTGTAGAAAGCATCTTTCCTGGGTGTGGCATCTGGATGATGTTAGTGCTGCTTTGTTTGAAGGACAGAACCAGTACAGTTTTGGAGATGCTTAGACAAGATGTGCTCAATGGATGCCCCCTTCCCTAAAAAGATCCACCTCCTCCACTGTCTATATCATGCCCGCCTTCTCTGGGCTCAATCTGTACCAATGCAAGCTGAGTGGAAGTTGCTGTGCATCCTCACTCTTGTCACTGCTTGCCGGCCCAGAGAGGGCAGGTGAAAAGGCAGTGGCATCAAGGAGGAGGAGGAGCAGCAGCAACAGCAGGGCAAGGGGGTGCCTAGGGAATGGGAGTGGACTCCTCCTTGGGTGTAGGCCTCAATAGGTGCCTGATGCTGCTGCCTTCTGATGCCTCCTCTTCATAAATCATCCACAGCTCCAACGATTCCAAACCCTTTCCTTTGCTGGTTGTGTTCAAAACCATGCCCAGCTGTTTTTCCCAGTACCCACCCAAATAGGTGGGGTGTGTTACGCATACCAGTAGCTAGTAACCATCAGCTACGAAAGGCCATGCAGCAAACTATACACTGTCCTGTCTTGCAGACAGGAACCCATGGAGCAAGGCAAGGCAAGGCAATTCAGTGTTTCAGCACCATGGGTAGCTCCAAGGGCCAAGTTGCTCTGACTCCCGTAAGAGGTAGATGACTTTAAATGATAGATGGCTTTAAATGGCTTAGATTTACTCCTCCTGGGCTCTGCCTCATTGTGGAATGGAATCCTTAAAAGGGCAGCCTTTTGATCTGGAGTTTGGCACTCCTCTTCCTTTCTATCAGATGCTGCCTAGCCTGTTGCTGACCAGTGGCATAAAATTGAAAGGGGGGGGGATGGTTCTTGGGGGGGGGCACTGGCTGGGTGACAGCTTGCTCTTTACTTTTTCCTTTGTACCTCACTGAAGAAGAAGATGGGGAGGCAAGGGCCCATCTTCACTTTTTGTCTCAGGGCCCTCTCCAACCTTGCTATGTCTCTGTTGCCAACTCTCTGATGTGCAGACACGGAGAAGTACAAAGATGTGGGAGAGGCTGGCTCATAAGAGCCCCTGGTGGTGCAGTGGTAAAACTGCCGCCCTGTAACCAGAAGGTTGCAAGTTCGATCCTGACCAAGGGGCTCAAGGTTGACTCAGCCTTCCATCCTTCCGAGGTCAGTAAAATGAGTACCCAGAATGTTGGGGGCAAATATGCTAAATCATTGTAAACCGCTTAGAGAGCTTCCAGCTATAGAGCGGTATATAAATGTAAGTGCTATTGCTATTGCTATTGCTATAAGGGGCCTTGAGCTCTGAGGGTGCCATGTCTGGTGGCTTCAGTATGGGAGCTCCTTCAGACTCTGGTCTGGTGTCTTTATGTGGGACTGGGTCTGGTTCTGGTCTCACCTCTTCAGGATCAGACTCAGAGTGACTACTTAGTGTGGGGGTCATGACATACACAGGCCTTGGATGGAGGTCATTTTGCACATCAAGAGGGTGTGCAAAATGGATTCTTTAAAAATATATACAACAGCCTTGGGTCCAATTCACTGCACTGCAAGAACCCTGAGGTTCAGATCTTGATGCTTCCCATGTGCAAGCCAGGTGGAGAAGTCACCCTTTGGAGATGTGCAAATCCTCCCTCTGGACATGGACCACAAAGGAGAAATATATGTTCAACATTTGGCATTCCAGCAGGCTCTGCTGGCAGTCATCAGCCAAACCGGTCTAGCAATCAAGGCTCTGCACATGTTATGTTGATGCAAGCATAATTTTTGAATGATAAAGCAGACCAATGATTTATTCCAAAGAAGTTCTCGTTTCATAAATATTTCCACGAAAGCTCAGAAAGCTTAATTATACGGCAATTTTCCCCACTCCCCTCCTTTCCTGGGAGCGGTAGAATTATAACTAGCTTCCCTTTCCACTGCTCAGCAGCCTGGTGATTTCTGATCATGCCTCTAATTGCTCTGAAGTAGAGTCCGCTCTCCTTTAAATGATTGCTAAATGATTCAGGAATCATATTTATTCAGCACAATTGTTCCACTGATCTTTGCAAAGTGTGCAGGGGAAACACACACACACACACACACACACACACACACACACACACACACACACACACGAAACAATTCATTTTACAAACGGTACTCCAAAACCCTGCTGAGGTTCTTCTCCGAATAAAATGTGTACCTTCTGTAATTATGTCTTTGGGTCATTTTTAATTTTTCTCTGAAGAAAACGGTGCTAATTATCACTCGATTGCGTGAGTAGTTAGTCAGAAATAACAGTTGCCTGCCTGGTGCAAAAGAACTGGGGAAGGAGGGGGCTGGTAACTGGAAAAGCTCAGGGGAATATGCAGCTTAAACTTCTCTGAATGAGAACTGTAGATCCAATCAATATTTAAGCCTATGCCATGACCTTTGGTGCACCCCCACCAATCTTCACCTGGAGCTCAGTGAACCCAGAGATTGTGATATGACACCCCCCCATACCCTCCCCCTTTTTCCTTTTTTGCAACGTCTTTCTTCCAAAGATTGATTGGGGAATTCTTCTCGGAGCCAAAAATCATTAAAACTATTTCACTACCAAGTTTCTTTGTGGTACTATAAACAGAATTATAGATGGACACCCTGGCCTTGGTCATGAATATTTCTTGTCAATGATAGGCCAGATTCTGGTCATAGTCATGGCGGCGTAACAGAAAGTATAAGGTTCTGGTCCCTGAGTAATCCTTGTGCCTATTTTTGCCTGCTTGGGGTGTCTTGTTAAAATATAGTTATGGTGAGATGCTGTAGATGCCTCCTGAAGTCTCTTGCTGTTAAACCTCAAAGGGGAGAAGGATACATATTATCTCTAGTGCACTCAGTCTATCTGTCTGTCTAAGCATATTTATATACCACCCAAAACTCAGGTCTCTGAGCAGTTTACAGTGAAACCCCCCCCCACAAAAAACCCATACACCTTCATGAACGTGCATGAACGTATTGCTGTGCATAGCATTACAGAATCATAAACGTTTTGCGCTGGAAGGGACCTTGAAGGGTCCTCTAGTCCTGTTCAGTGCAGAAATCTCCTACAGTATCCTTGACAGGTAAGCCAGCCAGCCTCCGCTTGAAACCATCCCCACCCCCACGGAGAACCCACCCAAAGTTGTTTGGCTCTTAGAGTTAGAAAATTCTTCCTCGTGTCTACTCTGAATCTGCTCCCCTGTAATTTCCACCCATTGGTTCTCATCCTACCCTACGAAGCAACAGAGGACAAGTCCACTCCTTCTGTGTGACAGCATGAACACTAAGACGCCACAATGCAGCATGCTGTCTGATGTTCCATGCTCTGCCCCTGCTGAAGGATATTTTGAATGGTGATAGAAAGTGATCAGAGAAGTATGCTTTTTCTAATATATCTTTAACCAAAGCCATAAACAGCTTTGGCTATTAAATCAGCAGAGGGCAGGCTATTGCAGTAAGTGAATACAGCATATAGCTGACTGAGTAGAGATTTTGGAAGTACAGTATGTAACAATGGTGTATATTGATCCATGGTCTGAGAATAGTGGGTTTATGGGTGTGTTCTTAGTTTTACCTGTGAAATGTTGGAGGGGATGCAATCCTGGTTCCCTAACATAATATTATTTATAGAAATGGGCACAAATCATTTTTTAAAATTTGATTTGTGCCCAAATTGATTCACCCCTGATTTGTTTTGTGTCCGAATCTGTCCCCCTGAATCACCCCACATTTGATTTGGATTGGATTGGATTCAATTTTGATTTTGATTTATTTGGGCCATTTATAAAGGTTCAAGGGGCACCAAATTTGAATGGTGGGTAGGTCCCATGCGTGCCACTGACCACCCAAATTTGAAGGCAGTGGGGCACTTGGTTGATTTTTAATTATTTTCTTTTTATTTTCATCAATTTTGTATATTTCCACCATAGGAAATATTGGGGATTTGAAGTTGCCCTATCCTAACCATAACATGGATCCCCAGCTTTTTTTTTTTTTTTTTTTTTAAAGCTAAGCTCTAGCCCTTGTAGAAGTGGAGTTATGGAGCAAAATGTGTGGTTACTATTTTTCAAGTGTTTGGATTCTTTGGTGTATAATAACCTTTCCTCATAATGAATCCCTATGAGGATTCATGGCACACCTTCATTTCTTCTGTTCATTTTGACTGTCATTGGACAGTGCCAACTATCAACTGCCATGTGTCAACTACACACACACACACACACACACACACACACACACACACTGGGGTACTCAGTTTATTTTTAAGGGATTTTTTGAAGTGTTTAGATTCTTTGGTGTCTTCATTGCACACCTTCATTTTTTCTGTTCATTTTGACCCCTCTGCTTTGTGGGTGGGGATGGAAAATTAGTGGCATCTCATGTGCCAACTACCTCCCAACCCACAAGCCACTGGGTACTCAATTTATATTTTAGGAATTTTTGAGGTGTTTAGACTCTTTGGTGTGTAATGAATCTGAAATGGACGAAATGGCGAGCATCCTCTTTGCAGTCAGCAAGATAGCAGAGAGGAGGGGGAACTGGTTGTATGGACTTCCTTCTTGCTTGAAGGACATCCAGCACAGCCAATCACACACAGAGAAAGGGAGGAGCTTCCTCCCTCAACTCTGGTTGTAGAAAATGCAGTCTCCAGTGCTTCATTTGCACACAACACGCCCAGAAGGGAACCGTGGTTTTCAGCAGGGAAACTCACTACATACCAAGGGTTCAACTTGGATTCTCGGGGGCAAAACTTGAGGTCACTGAAGGAATGGAACCGGAGTTGCACGCATTCGGACATAATGGTAGGGAAACCTCTGGCCCCTGCAACTCTGGTTCCCCATTATGTGTGAATGTGGCCAGTGGCTTCCTCAGTAACTGAAGCTTCAAAGCACTTTTGGAGGGCAGCCCCAAGTATGGCAGGTCCAATCCATTCTGGAGATTACTAACCATGCTCCCATTGGCCAGAGTCACAGAAGGAAAGAGCATTGACAGTGCTCTTATTGGCCAGAGTCATGGAGTGCAAGAGCATCTTCTTACTGAGCAGCTGAGTATATGTGGAATAGTGCTTGCAGCTTTTCACTATTCTATCTCTGTAATTTTTTTTTTTAAAGAAAACTTAGACAACTTCTTTTGTTAAAAGAAATTTTTTAACAAAAAATCAGGAAAGGGGCCTGCAATATCCTGGGTGGGTGGGTGGGTGGGAAATAGGTTTCATCCCATATGCGCTCCCTCCTTCTTTCTCACACATTCCTCCTGAATGGGAATTCCAACATGTAGAATCAGTAAATAGTTAGCTGTTCTATAAGTGGGCCAATTTGTTTTGTATCATCTTTATTTACAAATATTTTTCCGCATGCTAATTTTGCCACCGAATGCTTTCTCTTCTCCCTGTTAAGTTAGCACTTCAAGGGCATGCTCTGTTCTTTGATGAAGAGTGTACAGTGTATGCAGCGAAGACTCCTTCTAATTGCACGCTGAGTTACTGCCAGCGTGACCCTGAAAACAGTATTACTTCCTGAATACCCAGCCTTGATGAACTATATATTTTTCTCTCATGACAGGTTTATTCCTTTGTTGAAGGATTGTTTAAGAGCTATTTCATTGTATATTGCAAAGGGGTAATTGGGTTGTAGCAGGTTTATTTCTTTAATAGGTTAGGCAATAATTATATGTCACCCTTTTAGTACGCTGGGCTTTCATTCTTTTTAGCAGGCTGATAGCTTTTATCAGGCAACCAGTTAACAGCTTGGATCTGAATACCCACCATGCTCCCACCATTGAAAGAGAGAGCGAGAGAGATGGAGAGCCTTATTCCTTTGTCAAATTACCAAGCTAATATTTAAAATAGGGAGCCGTAGAGGGCTATTAAAAATAGATAGCTTAGCTGCCATTTGTGATAGATGCATGGAATGTGGAACCCACCAGTAGAAATAAAGACATGCATAGAACTACACTCTTCAGCTGGTTTCATGGCCACTTTTGTTCCAAGGAATCCTGGGAACTGAAGTTCTCTAAGAGAGGGCTAGGGATTTCTGAGGAAGAATTCTCAGCCTTCTCACTAAATGGGTGTGGGCACCCAGCAGGAGGAGGTGAGTGACAGTGGCAGGGTGGGACTTCCTCCCTGCTTTTGTAATTGTAAGTGTGAGTGCCTGTGACACTCATAATGTCTGAAGAGGGCTTAGAGTGTTCCTTAATTCAGAGATAAAAGCATAACTGAGTAATGTGTGTTATCAATGGTAATGCTGTAACAGTAATGTGTGCTGTCAAGTCAATTTCAACTCCTGGCGCCCACAGAGCCCTGTGGTTTTCTTTGGTAGAAAAGAGGAGGGGTTTACCATTGTCTCCTTCTGTGCAGAATGAGATGATGCCTTTCAGCATCTTCCTATATCGCTGCTGCCTGATGTAGTACCAGCGGGGATTCGAACCGGCAACCTTCTGTTTGTTAGTCAAGCATTTCCCTGCTGTGCTACTTAAGGTGACTATAACTGAGTAAAGAGGCACCTTTTAAAAGTGGTTATTCTCTTTATTTAGCAGAGGGAGAGCAACTGGCCCTATCCATCCTGAGCACAGTATCCCTCCAATGGGGCTGTTGCTGGTGTCTATCCTATGTTTCTTTTTTAGATTGTGGGCCCTTTGGGTAGGGAGCCATCTCATTCATTCATTCATTCATTCTATATCTATCGATCGATCAATCAATCAATCTCTGTGTAAGCCGCCTTTGGGAACTTTTGTTGAAAATTGGTCTATAAATATTCATCGTATTCATATATGCATCTCAGTCCTCTGGACTGTGTGCAAAAACTTGCAGTTATTTATTACAGTTATCCTCTGCTTTTTGGGCAAGTGTAAGCCCCAAAGTGACTTGCTCTTACAATCCATACAAGGATGTAATCCATTTAGGGATGTGGTAGGAGGGAGTAGCCTCTTCTGGCCCCTTGGCAGTCAATGAAAACAGACCAGATTTTTCATTCGGAGGGAGGGAAGAGAGGAGCTGCAGATGGTCTCCTTTGCTGACTGGCAGTAAAGGTGTCAACCCAGAGAAGTAGCCCTTCTGAAATCTCACACACAATCGATGAGTACATACGCACAGGTACACCATTTCATTTAGCACCTACACAGAAGGGAGAAGAAAACCCCTTTATAGATCCGCCAAACCAATTATGTTCAACGAAATGAGATTAACCAGCCAAAAACAATCAAAAGATATCGAAGAGAAGGCTGTGGCTTTCTGGGTAACCTGGAGAAATAAACATATGCAGTGATCCAGGGCTGAAACGAAAATATTTTTGAAATGTCTGAGGGAATTAAAACATTGTAGGCATATGGTGCATTAGCCACACATTTAAACATTTGCCTTCAGCTGCCCAAATGCGCAGCCAGTGAAATGTGCTCAGAGCACTGCACAGATGATCTCTCTAACTGCACAGAGCTGCACACGGTCAGTGTGGGGTTGGAGAGTAAAAGCATCAGATGCCTCAAGAGGCTCCATCCCTGTCCTGGGTAATCTGCTTCTGCATTCCTCGTTGTAGGCAAGCAGCATCAAGTCAGTTAGAAGAGACAGGAATTTTGGCTCAGCCTAGGGTAAGCAACCTGATGGTCTCCAGATCTTTTTGGACTACCACAGACCTGCTCAACAAAGGCTGCCCCCAGCTGTTTTTGCACTACAACTCCCATAATCCCCAGCCACTGTGGCCGATAACCAGGGATTGTGGGAGTTGCTGGCCAACATCTGCAAGTTGAGCAGCCCTGGACTACAATCATCCCTTCATATTATCCTCCCATCAGCCCTAGCCACAGTGTATTGTATGATGAGAGTTGTAGTCCAACAACACCTGGGGAGTCTCAAGTTGGTTATCCCTGGTTTGGCACTTCCAAACTTGACAGTCCAAAATGGTGGGTGGCCTACTGTTTGAATTACACTGCCCCTAACCCCCCCTCCCCTCCCCAATAATTCGAGCACTTGCTGGCTGCTTCCTGCCCCTGTGCTGCATGGTCAACATGGTCTGTGCAACATGGTCTGTGCCTGGGCAAGGATAGCATAGAGGAGACATAGGGCTGAATATGGGACTAGCCCTAGGATAAAGAGTACCTTGGGTGAGGAATATCTTTGATGCTCCACTTTGGCTATTTTATCAGCCTTTTTTCCTTCTCCCTAGCTTGCTGCAGACAGCACACTCACTAAATAGCAAGTGTATTAAGAATGCAAGCAATGTATTTTTCCTAGACATTTATGAATAGCTAGTCATTCCATTTCTCTATCTTCTCTCTTCCTTCCCATTTTCAGTACTGGAGTCTCTATTAGGATTACATTATTATAATATATTATTATTACTCTATTATCATTACCACACCCACCACTAGGACCGGGGAGACCTGAGTTCAAATCCCCGTTCAGCCATGATATTAGCTGGGTGACTCTGGGCCAGTCACTTCCCTCTCAGCCTAGCCTACTTCACAGGGTTGTTGTGATAAGAAACTTAAGTATGCAGTACACCGCTCTGGGCTCTTTGGAGGAAGAGCGGGATATAAAATGTAAAAATAAAAATAAATAAATAAATAATAACAATTCTCTGAGATATGTTAGACTGATAGGTAGTGACTAGGGATGTGCATGGGACATCATTTGTGCTCCGTTCCGGGCTCGGATGGCATGCAAATATCTCGGATTATTCTGTTGGAACAACCAGTCGAGCTGGTTATTCTAGCGGAATGAACCCATTCTTAGTCGGAAAGTTCTGAGTGTTCTGAGCACCATTTTGGACTCCAAAATGGCACTCTTCTGGCCTCTGTGCACTTACAGCGGCCGTTTGTGGTGGTGCTCACCATAGAGGCAGGAAGAGCACCATTTTGGACTCCAAAACTTGGAACACTTAGAACATTCCAACTCAGAAGAGGGTTGTTCCATTCTGAGCTTGGAGCAGGCCCTTCATTTGAAGGGCATTCTGTTCTGAGCTCAGAACACTCAAAATGACCCGGTTCGCGTTTGGAACATTCCAGTCGTGTACCATTCTGCACATTCCTTGTAGTGACTAGCCTAAGGCCATTCAGGGACACAGGAAGCTGCCTTACACTGGGTCAGACCAGGGCTGTTATTAGGCACAGACCTGGAGGCCCAGACCCATGTGACCACTCTCCTGGAAGGTGCCACGACTTTCCCCAAGGGAAAAGTGGGTTTCTTTTATATTTCCAGAATGGTTTCTTCTTGAATTCTGAAATTTGGCACAGATACAGGACAAATTATCAGGACTCTGTGTATTGATTTTGAAGTAGATCAGTCAATCCATTGATTTTAAATTGTTTTAAATCATTATTTTAATTTTAAAAATTAAACTTCAAAAAATTCCTATCAGTGTCTTGTTTCATGGCAGAAAATTACACAAACTTGTGGACCTTAAACCCTCCCCCCGGACCATCATTACACCCCCATGTGAAGTAATCTGCCCTTTGCTTTCATAAAAATGGTGCAACATGCCCCTTCTTTGCACAACCCTTTACATTTCCAGGATGGCTGGGCTTAGAGTTCTGAAATTGGGCACACATGTAGCCCAAGACGGCAGGACTATGTGTATTTTTATTTCAAGGAAATTGGTCATCCTGTGATCCCCCCTCCATCCTGTGATCCCCCCCCCCGCTGTAAATCTGCCAGAAAGAGTTATCTCTATCCATAGAGTACTTCACATCTAGTGAAAGTGGATCTGTTACAGCTGGATGAATAAACATTTAAAAAAAAACAACACAAATTTGCTATGCTCATGTTGGTTTGTGACCCAAAATATCTGCATGGGAACTGTGAACCCTGGGCGTGTTTGTTGTGGTTTTAATTCCGCCCCCACCCTTATGAATGCACTATATGTCAAAGTTGGTTTTGTGTTTGAACTGTGGAGCAAGGGACACATACTGTGTCCCAGTTAGTTTGTGAATGGTCAAGAAGCTGTGTGAATCAATTAGGGCTTGCGTAGTCTTTTTTCTTTTGGTAAATATTCTCTGGCCCAGATCTGTGGGCTTGTGGTGAATGATCAAGAAGATGTATGGATCCTTTGGGGGTTGTGTAGCCCCCCTCCCCGCCCGAAAAATGCACTCTGGCCCACATCTGTGGGTTTGTGGTGAAATGTACTTATACAGAAGGGATGCTTATTTTGCATGGGATGGGCAGGCCCCTCAGCTCATTAGATCCAGGGTCCAGAATTACCTAGCTGCACCTCTGGGTCAGACCATTGGTTCACTCTAGCTCAGAAAATCTACCCTGACTTAAACATAGGAAGCTGCCTTATACCGAGTCAGACCATTGGTCCATCTAGCTCAGTATTTTCTACACTGACTGGCAGAAGATCTCCAAGGTTTCAGGCAGTGGTCTCTTCCAGCTGTGCCTGTAGATTCTGAGGACTTGATTTGGGACCTCCTGCATACAAAGCAGATGCTCTTCCACTGAGCTATAGCCCCCACCCACCCAAGCTTCACGACTGAGCACAGATCCAGGTTCCTCCAGTACCAGTCCATCACCCTTGTCACTTGGTGTCTCTTTTTTAAAGTCTTTGATGCCAGATTAAAATGTTTGTATTGGACCAGTCCTCGAGAGATCAGTGATGCTGTTTTATCCAAAGCAAAGCTTTTTTGCTCTTTTACTGCTCTGTGTATGTGTGTGTGTGGTATTTTATTGATTATGTATTTTGCAGTGAGTTATTGTTTAGTCTTTTATCATTTTGTAAACAGGCTTGTGAACTTAAATGGAAAGGCAGGAGATAAAAGCCTTTCAAGTGAATGAATTCATACACCATGCCAGCTCTCCAGCAATTGCTGCAAAAGTTTCCCAGGGGTGACAGAGATAACTTATTCCATCTCTAACATGCAGGGAAGGGAGGTGTTAATGTACTTGGTATGTACACATTGTACAACTGTTGGGGGAAAGCAAGACCTCTGGTGCTTCCATTGTGCTCAACACCAATGATTTTAATGACGGTTGCATTTTCAGTGTGTGAGAACTTGGTGAACCTAAGTGATTAGTGAACCAGCGGATAAGTTAGCAAGTCTGTACTGAGAAAAGGAAATGAAGGGAAATATTGTTGACTCCTGGTGACCACAGAGCCATGTGGTTTTCTTGGTAGAATACAGGAGTGGTTTACCATTGCCTTCCTCCCACGCAGTATGAGATGATGCCTTTGCCTGAAGTGAGCACCTTCCTGTATCGTGGCTGCCCAATATAGGTGACTACAATATATATTTACTAGGCACAGTCTGGGAAGCACACCAGCGGGGATTTGAACTAACAGCCTCTTGCTCCCTAGGCAAGTTGCTTCCCCGCTGCACCACCACAGCTGATGAGAGAAGGAAAAGGGGATGTGTTTTTGTGAAAGCATTGGTGGCGGAGGGCGGGGGGGAGGACCCTTCTAGTGAAGGGTTGACAGAGCAGGGGACTAGCCCTCTTCAGCAGTTATTGTAACTGGATATTGGCTTAACATGAGTGTACTGGTGAGCCCTGCCTCCAAAGGCACCGTCAGGGGATGGTCCATGGGGCACGGGCCCCCAAGGAATTGCTCAAAGCCCCAATGCAAAGGGATTAGTAGACTGGGGGATGTACTTTGGCCATGACAAGTTATCTCCGTAATATAGTGGAAACATTTAAATGAGAGGCAAAGGAGGCTCGGCTGTGATGGGCTACATCAGGCGCTTAATTGGGGGAGGGGTGTGTGGCTGCCCATGGGGCATGGGCCCCCAGTGAATTGCTCAAAGCCCCAGATCTCCTCCCTCCTCCATGGTGTCTTCCAGAAAGGAAGTGCAGCAGTGGGGGCAGCTGCACAGAGCAGGGGAGAGAGCTCCTAGCCTCACCTCACTCTCTGCTGCCCAGAGGCGTAACTAGGGAAAACGGTGCCCGGGGCAAGCACTGAAATGGTGCCCCCCGCGCCCCCAACATACTACATTATACTTAGGTTTTTCCTCACAAGCGCCCGCTGCCGCCACCATGCCAGGCCACTGACTGGCCGCCAGACGCCAGCAAAGCAATGGGGCGGGCGCTGCGCGGAAGGGACCGCTCATGGGGGAGGGGGCGCTGACATGCTCCCTTGACTGCTGCAGCGCTGCTGCACTGAGCAGGAAACATTTGTATTAACAAAAAATTTAAAAAAAAAATTTAAAAAAATTTTTTGTCATGGCGGCGCCTCCCATGTGACCAGAAAAGATGGCGCCCGGGGCACGTGCCCCCCCTGCCCCCCCTATAGTTACGCCTCTGCTGCTGCCTCCACTTTCATAGGTGCTGCATGGTAATATTAGAGACCTTAAGAAACATAGGAGTTTATTCTTGGGGGCGGGGCAAGGCAGTGGTATGACTGAGTTTAGTGATAGAAAGGGCACCTCTACAAGACAAATCTGTGCATTTTCCTTTCTTTGCACACGTGCTTTGATGCTTGGAGTCACATTCCATGACATTTAGAAGCCTTCGCAGAGAAAATCCTCGGACCTGGAAATTTTACAGCACTGCTGCAGAAAAGTGTTAGGTGCATTCATGAAAACTCTGTTTGGGGTAGCAGTGGAGTCTGCAGAAAGCATCTTTGGAAGGGAAGGGAGAAATGAGCACCCTTGAGTTTGGATCAATGTAATAAATAAACAGTCAGCCAGGGACGATGTGAGTTGTAGTCCAACATCTGCAGCTGGGTGAAGTTGGGCAGCCCTGACCCAACATAATTAAACTTTTGCATGATTTGCATTCTCAAGCTGCAGAAATGCTCATTTAGAACTGCCCCCCCCTTTTTTTTGCAGGGGGTGGTGCTGGATGGGGATGGATACTGTACATTTTATGTCTGGCTGCTCATTTTTAAAAAGTCCCCCTGGCTACCCAACATTCCAAATCATGTGGAAGGAGGGGCAAGGTTACAGAGTGTGGTGGGTGGGGCTAGCCGGTACGCTCACATTAGCCCCGTACCCAGGTACAATCGCTTGGAACAGGTCTTCTTTCTTTCAGCATGGCATATATGTTCTTCCCAAGATGTGACTATTTCATTTGCATTAAATCTCCCTAATATACCCCTCGGTGTTCTCTTTTGAGTAGATACTTTGCTGGAGCTTCTGCTTCGAGTTGTTTTAGTAGTCTAATATTTCTCTCCACACACTTCATTTTTCACAGCTAAGTGTCGTACGGCAACCGAGGGAAGTGCAATGCTTTAGTGTCAATGTTGGTGGAAGAGCACACGGGGAGATAACTTTCCCTCTTTGTTACTGTAATCCAGAAATATAAGAGAAAAATAGGACTGAAAGCGGGTGGAGATGAGTTTCCATCAGGGTCAAAAGGTGCCTCCTCTTTTGGCAATTTTGTGATGGGATTGATGTGAAAGGAGGCCAACGTGTTCACCAATTCAGGAAGGTTTGCTCTGCATACACTTTGTTTGCTTTCATTGGTGTTGTGTTTATTATGTCATATCTTATTTGACTAGGAGCCAAATAAGAGCCCAGGAATCATTGCTCTGCTCTCACTCTCAATTGGCTTTGTGATGCCAGTTTACAGTCAAATCTGGTTGGGTAAATACTCTTGTGATGTTAGGACAGTTGGACATTACGTCTAACGATATAATCCCGCCTTTGCTGGAATCACTTCATGGGTCCTTCCAGAGGGCAAAAAACCAAGCAACATAAAGAGCTAAGATGGAAATGTTCCGTTTTCCAAGATGGAAAAAGTTCGGGTTTTTCATCCCAATGTGCACTTGCCAACACTTGCCAAACAATGTTTACACTTGCCAATATTGAACCACATTTGCCATTTGGTCACCCACTCCCTCAGTTTGGAGAGATCCTTTTGGAGCTCCTCACAATCCGTTTTGGATTTCACTACCCAAAAGAGTTTGGTATCATCTGCAAATCTGGCCACATTGCTGTTTACCCTTACTTCTAGATCATTTATGAATAAATTAAAAAGCACTGGTCCCAGTACAGATCCCTGGGGGACCCCACTTCTTACTTCCCACCATTGTGAAAACTCTCCATTTATCCCTACCCTCTGTTTCCTGTACTTCAACCAGTTAGCAATCCACACATGTACTTGTCCCCTTATCCCATAACTGCTAAGTTTCCTCAGGAGTCTTTGATGAGGAACTTTGTCAAAAGATTTTTGGAAGTCCAGGTAGACTATGTTAACTGGATCACCTTGATCCACACACTTGTTGACATTCTCAAAGATCTCAAAAAGGTTTGTGAGGCAAGATTTACCTTTGCGGAAGCCATGCTGGTTCACTCCCAGCAGGGCCTGTTCTTCTAGGTGCTTGACAATCTTATCCTTGAGGATGCCTCCCCCAACCCCCACCGCCAAAGATAAAGACCTCTTTGTTCACTCAGGGCTTTTACATTTTTATTTCTAAAAAATATTTTGTTTTCTATTTTGTTTGTGTGTGTGTGTGTGTGATGATTTCATGTGTTATGTGTTCTTTACTTGATGTTTTAATGCTGTGTTGTGAGCCACCCAGAGGGTGGCTTACAAATAAAGTTGTTTGATGATGATGATGATGATGATGATGATGATCGTCATCATCATCATCATCATTATCATATACTGTCTGTGTGTGTGTGTGTGTGTGTGTGTGTGTATGATATACCTGTGGCTAATCCCATGTGTGGTGACTCTCACGAGAGTTCGCAAGTGAGGGGAAGGGGAGAGGAAAGCGACGGTGGCAGGAAACATAAGGCCAACGGAGAGGCTAGCGAATGGGCGGGCAGGTAGGCGGTGGGGAACAAAAGTGGCAGCAGTGAGGGGTGGGGGAGAGAAAACGAAAGCGGCGGCCGGGGGGAGAGAAGGTGGTGGGGGAAGATAAAGAGGCGGTGGCCGGGGAGGGGAGAGAAAATGGCTGTGGTGGTGGTGGTGGGGAGAAAGCAGTGGCAGCAGGCGGGAGAGATGGCGGCAGAGGCAGGGGGAGAGAAAGTGGTGGCGGTGGGGGGGGAGAAAGCAGCAGAGGCCAGGGGGGAGGAAGTGGTGGGCAGCTGGAAAAAGGGGCTGGCCAGGCAGCTGGCCAGGGAGAAAAAACATTGGAGGGTGGAAGAGTGAAGAGGAGGGGGAAGGGCTGAGAACTAGGGGTCAAGAATGGGCTCCACCCATTCAGAGTACTCGGGATGGAGTGAAAGCATCAGCCATTCTCAAGTTAAGATGGAGATCTGTCTTTCTTCACATTCCCCCATCATCAGAATTTTAAAAAATGATGTTTGCAAGGCCCATTTGGCCACCCTTCACATTTGAGAATACAAACCACTTAGCATGAGACACATGCCACAGGCATAAAGCTCTTTAGAATATAATGTTTGGATGCAATTTGGTTATTAAGTGAAGAGGTTTCCGCTACACTACAGATGGTTCGTGTGTCTTTTATTTAAATCACAGTGCACTGCGGCATTGTATGCCCAAGTCCTTGGGAACTACTCAGGTTTCAGGCGCGACTGTCTTGTTATGCATAAGTTAGCATCACTTTTCTGATGCTGACAGTCACGGATTCTTGACTCCTTTTGAAGTGCATGTTTTTAAACGGTGAGAAATGATAAAGAACTCTAAGCAAACATTTGTTAAGAGTGCTAGACACGCACACAAAAAGCTAACTTTGCTGTCACAGCAGATCTTCTTTGTTTGATGTAATCTAACTAGTCATTTTCTGTATCTAGAGCTATCTTGTCAGGTAAACATTCTTTTCCTTCTACCATATGGAATCAAGCCAACATCTTTTTTGTGTTTTTAATTCCCTATGAAACCAGAATCCTTCAAGCCTTTGATGGCTTATGGCCCTGTTGCTCCTCTCTTGCAAACCAAACCTGAGTTTTCCATTCCCAAATAAGCCCATTATACTGTTTATGGCTGGTGGCTTCTAGCTACTGGGCATCTTCCTCCTGCGTGGATGGTACACAGGAGTGAAACAGTGTGGAACATTGCAAAAGAGAAGCATCATCAACTCTGAATTTGGTGGCTGGGTCAGAAAAAGCAGCTTTAGGAAGGAGCTGCAAGGGTGGCCACGATACTTGCTCTCGGCTTCTGAAGAAATGGATCCTTTTTTGAATAAAAGTGGCTGTCATACTGAGGAAAGTTACCCAAAGTATTCCCATTGAAATTAAAAGGACAAGTTAAACAATGCCTAATTTATCCTTTTAATTTCAATGGGATTATTTTGACAGATCCAGTGCAATGTTCCATCTGCCTTGTAATGGAACGTGTGCACAGTTTCACAAAAGTGCTCTTGCGCAAATGTGGAAAATTGCACAAATGCAGTTGCACAATCAATGGCCATTGGGAGTAATGACTGTTGATTGCTCAACTGTGTTTGTGCAATTCCCAACATTTGCACAAGAGTGCTCTAGTGGAACTGCACACATGTTCCATTACAAGGCAGATGGAATGTTGCACAGTATGTCATCCAGTGGCTGATATGCTCAGGGAAATTACTTAAAATAATCAAAAGAGCATCTGGAAAATTTCTCAAAATTATCAAAGATCTGAGGTCCCAGGTTCACTCCCTGGAATCTCCAGGTAGGGCTGAGAGAGACTCCTTCTTGAAATCACTGCCAATCAGTTTAAGCCAGGCCTGTACAACATAAGGCCCAGGGGCTAGATCTGGCCCATGGGGACTTTTTTTTGCTGGCCCACAGGTAGGAATATCCTGTAGCAACAGCAAGGCAGAGGGCCACTCTTTGAATCAGTTCCCTCTTCTCCAAGGTTGCCAGCTTCTGTCCTTTCTGAAACTGCCTTATAGCACCATCCTATTCATATTAACTTGGAAATATTCCCACACTGTTCCCATTCAATGAGGCATACTCCTAGGTTTGATGCCATCGTTGATGGTATCCTTCTGGATCGCCTGGGGGAGTTGGGGATAGGAGGCACTGCTTTGCAGTGGTTCTGCTCCTATCTCTCAGGCAGATTCCAGATGGTGGAGCTTGTTGACAGTTCCTCTTTAAAATGGGAGCTATTATATGGAGTCCCTCAGGGCTCCATTCCATCACCAATGCTTTTTAACATTTACATGAAACCGCTGGGTGAGGTCATCAGCAGGTTTGGTGCAGGGTGTTATCAGTATGCTGATGACACCCAAATCTGTTCCTCCTCCTCCTCCTCCTCCTCCTCCTCCTCCTCCTCCTCATGAAATGGCATTCACTCCCTAAATGCCTGCCTATGGGCAGTAATGGGCTGGATGAGGGATAACAAATTGAAGCTCAATCCAAGCAAGATGGAGGTGCTCATTATGGGAGATCAGAATTTGAGGGATGAGTTAGATCTTCCTGTGCTGGATGGGGTCACACTCCCCCAGAAGGAATAGGTACACAGCTTGGGAGTGCTCTTGGATCGAGGCCTCACCGTGGTATTTCAGGTGGAGGCTATGGCCAGGAGCGCTATCAGCTTTGGCTGATTCGACAGCTGCACCCATTCCTTGAAGAGGACAATCTCAAAACCGTGTTGCATCAGTGGTAACCTCCAGGCTTGACTATTGCAATGCGTTCTATGTGGGGCTGCTTTTGTACATAGTTTGGAAACTTCAGTTAGTTCAAAATATGGCAGCTGGGGTAACCTGGAGAGACCATATTATGCCTGTTTTAAAACAGTTGCACTGGCTGCAGGTATGTTTCTGGGCGAAATACAAAGTGCTGGTTATTGCCTTTAAAGCTCTGAACGGCTTGTGTCCAGGCTACCTTAGAGAGCACCTTCTTCTGTATGATCCCCATCACATGTTGAGGTCATATGGAGAGTCCGTCTCCAGTTACCAATGGTACATCTGGTGGCAACTCAGAACCAGGCCTTCTCTGTAGCTGCTCCTGGCCTATGGAATGCACTCCTGGCAGATATCTGCAGTTTAGGCTCACTGTTGGCCTTTAAGAGAGACCTAAAAACTTACTTGTTTGGCCTGGCCTTCCAAGGTGTTAAAATTGTTTTTAAAATATTTTAATTGGTTTTCAGTGGTTTTTAATTGTTTTTGAGTTGTTTTTATATTGTTTTTAGCACGGTGTCTTAAATGGTATGTGTGTTTTCTGTCTCTTTAAATTTGTTGTACACCACCTAGAGACTTTGGATGGGGCGGTTTATAAGTGTAATAAACAAACAAAAAACCAAACAAATAGTAACCCTGCCTAGGATTGCAGCCTGAAAGCAACAACCATTTAGGGAGAGCAGAGGACTTGATATTTGTTTGGGGCTGGCATGCAGTGCAGGTGCCCCAGTGACTGAGCAGGAACAGGGCCCATTTTCTGGCGACGATCCTGCTGCTATTTCAGCCTCCCCATCTCCGACAAGTTTTTAAAAGTCTTTAAAGACACCCAAGCTTTTTATTCACCCAAGCTTTTTAACTAGACTTGTGATTTTAAATTGTCTAAAGGTTTTAATTCCGATTTTAAGTTGTTTATGTTGCTGTAAACTGCCCAGAGACAGAAATTTGGGGCAGTGTACAAATAAAATAAATAAATAAATAAATAAATAAATAAATATCCATAGTTAAAACTGTGGGTACCTTAACGAGGGGGACAGATCCACAAGTAACTAATAATTGCTTTCACTGATATTTTAAATAATTGTAATCATTAATTTTAATACATTGAAAATTGACCTTGGCCCCCAACACCACATCATGGTTGGTTCTGGCCCGCCAGTGATTTGTGTTATGCAGCCTTGGTCTAGGCAGTACTGAGCTAGATGGACCAATAGTCCGAGTTGGTATAAAATGGCTCCCTGTGTTCCTATGTATGCCAAACCTCTTTTATACTCACATTTAATATTGGGGGGGTGGCCAACATTGGGTGGGTGTGGCCAACATTGGGTGGGTGTGGCCAGAAGCCATGTGGACATTAGAGGACTTGGCCAGAGGGCATAATACCATTCTTTGAAAACATGAGGGGGGACAAGTGAACCGAACCCGGGCCAGAAATGTCTTGTGGTAGCCAGCATGACTTGTCCCCTTAGCTAAGCAGGGTCTACCCTGGTTGCATATGAATGGGATACTAGAAGTTTGAAGACTGGAAGATATTCACCTCAGGGGGTGGAGCTGCTCTGGGAAGAGTTCTAAGTTCCCTCCCTGGCAGCATCTCCAAGATAGGGCTGAGAGAGATTCCTGCTTGCAACCTTGGAGAAGCCGTTGTCAGTCTGTGGAGAAAATACTGAGCTAGATAGACCAGTGGTCTGACTCAGTATGTGGCAGCTTCCTCTGTTCCTATGAACTGCAGAGTCTGAAGTTGAGTGTCCCTACCATGAGAGAAAGGTAGCAGGAGGCTGAGGCAACACAGACTACTCTAAACATGCACATTTCAAATGTGGTCGATAAAAGTACTTGTGTGTGCGCATATGTGTTTTTGTTTTTCAAAATGGGTCTGATATGCTACTTTGGTGATTGCCTACGTAGGATAAAGTGTGTCCTCAAACGCTGAGCTGTCAGAGTAATAGCCACCCATCACTCACATGGCTGTCACTGGCAGACAGTAAATATTTTTGGCGCTATTGAAAAATAACATTTCTTCATCTCCGATTCTGCACTCTGGGCTCCCCCTGCGCAGCATCTCTCAAAACAGCTTGTTGGGATTAATCAAAATGAAGAGGGCCTTCTGTACTAGGAAAATAATGGCTGAGTTGTTAAAAAAAACAACCAACCACCACCAAATAACAAGTGTCAAAATGCATTTTAAAAATGTATTTAATCCCCACCCGCCCCCACCCTGCCCGGAGAAACTAAATTTTGTCAGAATAGCAAAATGTCTGCAGGAACATTTGGACTAAATGGTTTATTATTATTTCTACTGTAAGGAACAAATTCTGGTTCTCAAGATAATATACAAGATTATCAGATCCTTCCATTCTCCTTTCACTTATACAGAACAGAGGATAGCTATGTTAGGAAGCTGCCGGATACTGAGTCAGACCCATGGCCCATCTAGCTCACTATTATCTACATCTACACTGACTGGCAGCAGCTCTCCAAGGTTTCAGGCAGGGTCTTTCTCAGCCCTACCTGGAGATGCTGCCAGGGAATGAACCTAGGACCTTCTGCATGGAAAACCGGTGCTGTACTGCTGAGCTAAAGCTCCATCCCCAAGCTATGGCCTCATCCTCTGCTTTCTGTACAGTTCTCTCATTCATATTCTGTAAGCAGAGAACTTTTGCCTTAGGGTGGTTTCTCATAACTAAGGTTATGTGCAATTAGGTTCAGCTGACTTAGGTTGCAAAACAGCACGGTCATCACGATGTTAATGCAGGAGTGGCCAGTCCATTAGATAAATGGGGCATTGATTGAAGGCAAAGGTGGGGGATTTTAGAAGTGAAAGAGGCCTTGAAGGTCTTCTAGTCTGGCCCCCTTCAAAATGCAGGAAACTGCTATAGTAGGGCTGCCATATGGATAAAAGTTGCCTGTACCTTTAACAAATGCACAGAAGAGGGAATATCAGTGGGTTCGTACAGCTTGTCATGCAGGGGAAAGAAAAGCTGCACCCGCTGAAATTCCCTCTTCTATGCATCTATTAAAAGCACAGGCGACTTTTATCCATATGGCAGCTCTAGATTAGAGCATCCCTGACAGCCATCCAGTCTGAAAACCACTAGAGGAGGAGAGTCCACTACTGCATGAGGCAGACGGTTCCATGGTCAAACAGCTCTTACAGTTAGGAAATTCTTCTTAACTAGTTGACCCCCGCACAGAGCATCTGTGAGCTCTTTGGGACCAGCGGTTACCTCTCCCCTGCCCCCTCTGCCCCAGTCTCTGCTTCCAGGCCCAGCCACATCTCCTTCCCACTGCCACTTCTGCCCCACCACCACTTTCTTTCCCCCCTCCTGGGCCTTGCCTCCACGGCCTGCCACCTCTGGCCTTCACGACTGGGCTGCCACCGTGGCAACCAATCCTCTGGGGTGCACCTGAGTCAATCAGGTGCATCTGCTGCCCAGTCAATCAGCTGGGCTCTGGGATGCACATTCCAAGGCACACACAGGAGAATTAATATAATAGATGTCTGAACTCCTTCCTTGCCGTTTCCACCCATTGGCTCCAGTTCTGCCCTTTATTAGTTATTTATTTATTCGATTTTTATACCGCCCTTCCAAAATGGCTCAGGGCGGTTTACAATGAAAACAAAACCATTAAAATCAATTAACAATTAAAACAAAAATTATGAAACAGTATAAAGCAATTAACAATTAAAACATCATAAAACAGTAATTAAACAATCACAATTTAAAAACCCTGAAAAACAGGTTACAACATTAAAACCAATTGCCACTATTTAAAAACCATGGAAGGCCAGGCCAAACAGAGAGGTTTTAAGGGCTCTCCTGAAGGCCAGTAAAGAATTCAAATTGCGGATTTCTGCCGGGAGTGCATTCCACAGCTCAGGAGCAGCTACAGAGAAGGCCAGCCTCTGAGTCGCCACCAGATGAACCAGTGGTAACTGGAGATGGACCTCCTCAGATGACCTTAATGTGTGGTGAGGATCATGCAGAAGAAGGCTCTCTCTAAGATAACTCGGACCTAAGCCATTCAAGGCTTTAAAGGCAATGACCAGGACTTTGTATTTTGCCCAGAAACATATTGGCAGCCAGTGTCAATTACTTCTACCCAGCTGCCTTCTGTGTAATCATGGCTAGGTGGAAACGATCAGGTGGAAACAATGGGAAGGCTCCAGTGTGGGACACACACAAGTTTCCTTTGGTACACTGGGGCTTTTTTGGCCTCTCCTTCCTCCAAGAACCCCTTGGAGCTCCTGAAAAGCTGCTCTTGAAAATCGTGGGCCCCTCTGGAGTAGCATTCAACATACAGTGGTCCCTCGACTTACATAATTAATCTGTTCCGAACGCACGTTCGGAGGTCGAAATTTTCGTAAGTCGAAGAGCGCACCACGGAAGTCTGGAAACATTCGTAAGTCGAGGAAACCGCATCTAAAAATCCGTAGGTCGAGTAAGCTGAATCTAAACCGGCAACTACTTCCGGTCTTTTTTGTCGCTTGTAACTCAAAAACATCTGATGTCGAGTAGTTCGTAGGTTGAGGGACCACTGTAGTTAGAAAGCTGTGGTCAGAAGAGGACATTGGAACTCTCCTGTGTGCATATGGAACAGCTTGGGTGCAGCCACAAGGGAAAGTAATCACAGCCAATCATGGGAAGGTAAGCCTGGAGAGAGATAGGCATTGGAAGGAGAGCCAAAGACAGAGTGACATGGTCCTTGCCCATGGTGTGTGCATGCCCCTTTCCATTATCCCACAGTGGTGTCTAGTCCAGAGTCTTACCCTTTTTGCACCTATTATTTATTTATTTATTTATTTATTTATTTATTTATTTATTTGATTTATACACCGCCCTTCCAAAATGGTTCAGGGCAGTTTACAATTAAAACCTATAGCTTCCAGATCTTCGAGTGTTATTACCCATGGCCCCCAGCCCTGTTTATATGATGCAGGGATTCCCAAACCTTGGTTCAGGGATATTCTTGGACTAAATGTCTTCAGCCATTGTGGCTGGGGATGATGGAGTTGTAATCCAACAACATCTGGGAGCCCAAGATATTATTTTCATAAGACTCCAGAAAAATGTGGGGGGGGGGAGAGGGAGGGAGGTACTGTATTTGATTATCAACAATGGCTGACATGATGCGCAGTGTTATGGAGCCATGAAGCTGTGTCTCGGGGCTGCAGTGGGCTTGGAAGGCAGCCCTGGTGCTGTTAAGAGTGGGAGGTTGTGCAAGCAAGGCTACCACCATTTCCCCCATTGTTGCGGATGTGGAAAACTGTGATAGCTCTGTTTGCACACCTGTTGCTTCTGAACAGCATTGGGGTGGTTTCCGAGTCTGGAGAAGCCCCTGGGAGCAGTGTTACTGCTCCATAATGCTGCAGATCAAATCAGCCAATGTGCTGAGGAAACTACCTTTAATTATATATTTCATTCCCTACCGACTGCATGGACCTACCCAGTGGACCCGCAGTGGACCCACTGACCCCCGAGTTAATAACCTGAACTCTAGTCCAAGGGTTCTCAACCTTTGTTTAAACAAGTGCACCCCTTATTTTGAAAACCTTCACCTCAGGTACCCCATAGGAAATGTGTGTGTGTGTTTGTGTGTGTGTACATTTAAATGCTACAGCTGAGACAGTCATTGGCTCTAGTCAATGGCTTCTGTCCAGACTACCATAAGTTACTCATATTCCTACTGAAATTAGTAGAGATATGCAATAAATTGTCCCCTTAATTTCAGTTAGACTGCTTATGAGTAACTTAACCTGGATGTAAAGCAGCCATTGACCAGAGCAGCCCGTCTCATGACGGTAACATTAAAAATGTGTGTGTGTGTGTGTCTGTGTATGTATGTGTGTATATATATATATGCTGTTTTGCTCCCTCTGTGTGTGTGTGTGTGTGTGTGTATGCTGTTTTGGTGTGTGTGTGTGTGTACAGTGAGGGAAATAAGTATTTGATCCCCTGCTGATTTTGTCCATTTGCCCTCTGACACAGAAATGACCAGGCTATAATTGGAATGGTAGGTTTATTGTAGCTGTGAGAGATGGAACAACAACAAACAAACCCTCAAAAGCCCAGTGCCCAAAAGTCAGTGATGGATTTGCATTGTAGTGAGGGAAATAAGTATTCGATCCCCTATCAACCAGCAAGATTTCAGGCTCCCAGGTGTCTTTTCACTATATGCAGGTAACGAGCTGAGATGAGGAACACCCTCTGTAAGGGAGTGCTCCTAATCCCAGCTTGTTACAGTACCTGTATAAAAGACACCTGTCCATAGAAGCAAGCAATCACTCAGCTTCCAAACTCACCACCATGCCCAAGACCAAAGAGCTGTCGAAGGATGTCAGGGACAAGGTTGTAGACCTGCACAAGGCTGGACTGGGCTACAAGACTATTGCCAAGCAGCTTGGTGAGAAGGTGACTACAGTTGGCACGATAACTCGCAAATGGAAGAAACACAAAACAACTGTCAATCTCCCTCGGTCTGGGGCACCATGCAAGATCTCACCTCGTGGAGTTGCAATGATCATGAGAACGGTGACAAAGCAGCCCAGAACTACATGGGGGGAACTTGTCAATGATCTCAGGGCAGCTGGAACCATAGTCACCAAGAAAACAACTGGTATGCCGTGAAGGACTGAATCGTGCAGTGCCCGCAAGGTCCCCCTGCTCAAGGCAGCACATGTACAGGCCCGTCTGCAGTTTGCCAATGCACATCTGAATGATCCAGAGGAGAACTGGGCGAAAGTGTTGTGGTCAGATGAGACCAAAATCGAGCTCTTTGGCATCAACTCAACTCGCCGTGTGTGGAGGAGGAGGAATGCTGCCTATGAGCCCAAGAACACCATCCCCACCGTCAAACATGGAGGTGGACACATTATGCTTTGGGGGCGTTTTTCTGCTAAGGGGACAGGACACCTTCACCGCATCGAAGGGACGATGGACGGGACCATGTACCGTCAGATCTTGGGTGAGCACCTCCTTCCCTCAGCCAGGGCATTGAGAATGGTTCGTGGATGGGTATTCCAGCATGACAATGACCCAAAACACACAGCCAAGGCAACAAAGGAGTGGCTCAAGAAGAAGCACATGAAGGTCCTGGAGTGGCCCAGCCAGTCTCCAGACCTTAATCCCATAGAAAATCTGTGGAGGGAGCTGAAGGTTCGGGTTGCCAAACATCAGCCTCGAAACCTTTCTGACTTGGAGAGGATCTGCAAAGAGGAGTGGGACAACATCCCTCCTGGGTTGTGTGCAAACCTGGTGGCCAACTACAAGAAACGTCTGACCTCTGTGATTGCCAACAAGGGTTTTGCCACCAAGTACTAAGACATCTTTTGTGAAGGGATCGAATACTTATTTCCCTCACTACAATGCAAATCCATCGCTGACTTTTGGGCACTGGGCTTTTGAGGGTTTGTTTGTTGTTATTCCGTCTCTCACAGCTACAATAAACCTACCATTCCAATTATAGCCTGGTCATTTCTGTGTCAGAGGGCAAACGGACAAAATCAGCAGGGGATCAAATACTTATTTCCCTCACTGTATGTATATATGTGTGTGTGTGTGTGTGTGTGTGTGTGTGTGTGTATATATATATATATATATATATATAGAGAGAGAGAGAGAGAGAGAGAGAGAGAGAGAGGTTACTACAGTCCACTGGCTCACATCCAGACTAAGTTGCTCATAAACAGGCTTATTTAAATTAATGGGACAAGTTTACTTGTGTCATTAATTTCAGTGGGAGTACTCCGTGCTAATTTTTTGAAGTCCGTCAGGCTGAGGGGAGGGCTCTGCTGAGTTTTAGCAAGTAGCCAGCCAATCAGGAGCAGAGGAGGCTATTCACCCTCTGCCCTGCCCTTTTGCTGTGGGCAGATCACTTCAAGCCGATGAGGTTCAGATGGGGAACAAATAGCGTGGGTGTGGAGGAGGTCTCCAAGTAGAGCCCTTCAGGTATTCCTAGGTACTTGATTTTTTGAAAATGTTTTTTTTGTATTTTACATACATCTTTACCCATTCCCCCCCCACCCCTTCCCCCCACCCCGAGCCTGGCCTTCCCTCCCCTAGCCAGCCTTGGTAGTTCTGTTGAGAACTCCTGCTCGACTCAAACAGATTTTGTAGGTTCTGAAGCAGGGGCGTAGCTAGGGGAGAGGGGGCCCATGTTCACCCCTATCCCTGGCGGCCCCTCAGAGTGAGGGAGATAATGAAGAAAAAATGGGGAGGGGTAGAGCTGAGGGGCCCTCAGGAGCTGGGGGGCCCAGGTTCTTTGAAGCCATCCACTCAATTATAGCTACACCCCTGTTCTGCAGCACTACAAAAGCCCACAAACTAAAGATGCTATGGGGATGCAACATCAATTCTCTGAAAAAATTCTCTCATGTCTCTAGCTTGGGTGGACAGAGCAGCCTTGCGTGAGGACAGGGATAGCCAACAGGCACAGGAGGATAAAATGTGTCCCTGTAGCCAGGGGTCCAGCATGGGATAGACGGCCTCCCTTTTGTACTCATCTAGCATGTCTTACCTGCTGGCTGCTTTTGTCTTCTCCTGTCTCCTTCTGTTGACATCAGACTAACACATTTTCATTTGTCCTTCCTGTTGTTCAAAGAAGAGGTAAATAACGTGCAGTAATATGCCTGAGAGCTGAAGATTAGGAGGGGAAAGATAATAATATTATGACCTCCAGTGCTGTATTTGTATGAACAAGCTAATGCCACCCTTGAGACATTCCTCTAGCCAATATGTATTCTTTCCCTTCAAAGCCTTAATAGAGTCTAGAGCAGGAAAGTTAAGATTTTCTGAGTGTACAGTTGCAAATGTCCCATTGGCTGTCAAAATCCGCATATGTGTGTTTCTTTTTCCAGCTAGACTCCTTTGACCTTTTAAGAAATGTGAAGCATGTTCACAGATCATAAATTCTACTCTGCTTTTTTTAAAAAAAACCAGTTGAGGTTATTCCATAATTGAGCTGAAATGAATGTCCATCTGGGCATGATCCAGTCAGCATTAAGAACTTGTAAGTGTCATTGATTTGAATGGGAGGGGGATCAGCTCATGATTTGTACTCCGATTAAAAACAATGGGAGTGATGTACAATCCTATGCATGTTCACTCGGAAGTAAGCCCCATGGCGATGAAATAAGGCTTGCTCTCTTCACTAAGTGTGCTTAAGACTGCAGCTTGAACTGACTACCGTTAGCTATTTTGCCTCCAAAGTGATTGTATTGTAGGGAACTATGTTTAAGCAGGTGATTACAGAGGTGTTATTTGGAACATGCTTCATAATGAAATTAGAGTCTCCCCTTCTCTGAATGTGTTTTAGAAAGGCCTGGAAACATACCTGTTTAGCTAGGCTTTTAGATTATAGTTTTAAAGCTTTGGGTTTTAGAGTCTTTATCTGTATTTTTAAATTGTTTTAATTGTGTCAGTGTTTTAATGGTTTTTAGATTGTGAACCACCCAGGGACCTTTTTGTTTGGGAGGTATAAAAATACAAGAAATAAATAATTAAATGAATGAATTTTGGGGTGACGACCTCCATTTAAAAGACATGAAGGCTATTCTGACGATCAGCCGAAATCGGACTAGGGGAGCCTAGCCCGATTTCGGCTGACCATGTGAGGCACCAAGCTCGAAGGCGAGCCCGGTGGCTCCCAGGTGGTTAACCTGCCTAAGTACCCCTCCCCTAAACCAGGTTTGCAGAGTGAGCGCTCCGTAAACCTGGGTTTTCTAATCGTGAGTAGCCATGGCGCGGCTACTTACGAGGAGACCCCTGGAGGGGAGGCGAAAATCCACCTCCCGGCTCTGGGGGTCTCGCTAACATGCCCTGTGCGCTCACGCAGGGCATGCTGGAACTTCCGGGGGCCAATCGGCCCCCACTCCCCCCAGTCCCCGCTGGCTCTGTCACGGAGCCGGCAATCGTGTGGGTGGCCAATCCGGCTGCCTAGGGCTCCCACCCTGCTCGTGTGTGGGAAGAGTGGGCTTAGTCCGCTCTCTCTGCTTTGCTGCACAAACCGGGTCTCACGATCAGTGAGACCCGGCTCATGGCCTGACATCCAGACTAATGAAGCACTTGCACAACAAAGGAAGTTGCACATCCACAAGAAAATCATATTGCTGCACAAAATGCCGAAGTTGCACTCTTGTGCAAATGATCCCTGCAAAAAAAAATGGACAGAGGAAGAGGTTTGCCAGCAGGAGGCACACCACAGGTTGTACATCTTGTTGCACATGGATGTTTGTGGTAGCACAACACTAGTCTGGAATGTAGGCTCCTGACATAGCAGAGCAAGCTAGCACGATATTTTTGCCCTTAGGCACATAGGAACGTAGGACACTGTTAACTGATGCAATCTTGGATTTCCAATATTGGAAGCAGCCCAATATCAGTGATATTGGAGCTATCAGGAATAGTTCCAATCCGATATAGGGAAGCCGATCTCTCTCCTAAATGGGGCCTTGTGACATCAGATGTGGGATCTGTGTCTGGGGTTGTGCTTGCGGCCCCTGATTGGTGGTGGCCTGGGTTCTTTGAATTCGTTTCCCGAATGAAAATTTCCCCCATTTTTGGAAAGGCAGTTTATAAATCCAATCCAATCAATCAAACAAACAACAGAGTAAAAACAAAGCAATTTCATAGACTAAAAAAAATTAAAACAATTTCATAGGATAGAAACAAAGAGTTTAAATTTAATTTCTAGTTAAAAGCCCGAGAAAAAAGGTGTGTTTTGAGGGTCTTCCTAAAAGCAATCAGAGCTGGAGTTGCTCTTAATTTGACAGGAAGCATATTCCAAAGCCCTGGGGCAGTCAGAGAAAGACCAGTCCCAAGTTGCCACCTAACGAGCCAGTGGCAACCGTAACTGGATCTTAATAGGCGGTAGGGTTCATAACAAAGAAGACGCTCTCTTAAGTACCCTGGACCCAAGCCACTGAAGGCTTTCTAGGTAATAACTAGGTAATAACTTCTAGGTAATTCTAGAAGAGCCCCTGGTGGCGCAGTGGTAAAACTGCCACCCTGTAACCAGAAGGTTACAAGTTCAATCCTGACCAGGGGCTCAAGGTTGACTCAGCCTTCCATCCTTCCGAGGTCGGTAAAATGAGTACCCAGAATGTTGGGGGCAATATGCTAAATCATTGTAAACCGCTTAGAGAGCTCCAGCTATAGAGCGGTATATAAATGTAAGTGCTATTGCTATTGCTAAGTGCTATAACCAGCACTTTGCATTTTGCTCGGTAACATATCAGCAGGCAGAGCAATTCTTTTAAAATTGGTGTTATATGATCGCTTCGGGTTGTCCCAGAGACCAGTCTGGCTGCCACATTCTGCACCAATTGTAGTTTCGGTACTACGTACAAAGGCAGCCCTATGTAAAGTGGGAGGAGAGCTGATCTTGTGGTAGCAAGCATGAATTGTCTCCTTTGCTAAGCATGCATTTGAATGGGAGATGTGTGTGAGCACTGCAATATAGTTCCCTCAAGGGATGGGGCCACTCTGAGAAGAGCAACTGCATGCTTGCTCACAAAAGGCTCCATGTTCCCTCCCTTGCATCTCCAGAGAGAGACTCCTGCCTACAACGTTGGAGAAGCCGCTCCTTCTATAAGGCAGCTTCCTACGTTCCTATGTTCCTAGTGCATTACAGTAGTTGAGCCTGGAGATTACCAGCATATACACTGTTTTAAGGTCATTTACCTCCAAAAATTGGTATAGCGGATATATCAGCAGAAGCTGATAAAAGTGCTTCTGGCCACTACCTCAATCTGAGAAACCAGAGAGAGTTTTGGATCCAGGAGTACTCCCAAGCTATGCACCTGATATTTTCAGGAGGAATATAAACCCATCCAGAAAAGGCAGATCTAAACCATCTCCCAGGTTCCCCCCCCCCCGCCCCACACAGTCAGTAAAGGTAAGGTGTGACATCGAGTCGGTGTCAACTCCTGGCGACCACAGAGCTGGTTAGGGTTAGGGTTGAGCAAGGGTCAAGAGAACAGGCTGCAGACATATAGTCTGAAGCAGTTCGTCTACATCCTCAGGAGTCACAAAATGAAAGTGATCCAATCTAATCTCATAAGAGGAGTTGCTGGACACCTCCACAGTCGACTCTGCAGTAACTGTGGAATCCAGTTCGACTCGAATATGAGAGATTTTATGGAGGGGAAGAATGGCAGTTCAGTCCCCAGATAGCAGAGCAAAACCAGTTTGGTGAGAAAGCAGCAAAGCAAGAGGTCTTGAGACAGTCCTTTAGTATTGAAGAACTACAAGGATGTATTTAAAGAAAAGGTTACAAACAAATGTGAAAAAGCCTGCATCTTATTTCAGTTGTAGCTCATGGCTGAAGAGAGAGAGAGTAAAACAAACAGCCATCTCTGGAGAGACAAAGTTTAGACCAACACTGGAAGAACAAAGAGGGGAGGAGTCCAGCACTTATATGCTACCAGCACTTATATGCTACCCCCCCCCGCCCCCCCCCCCCCCGTGAGGCATTGGGGCTGAGAGCTGATGCTGCCAGGGTCCTAGCTCCAACATTTTATTGCAATGTGGGCAGAAAAGAACAGTTTCTTTGCCACCTGCATTGTCAGAGCATAGATCTTCAAATGTGCTCTGTGCTGTGAACATTGGATTAACACCAAGTCTTTCTCCATACGCTCTCTGGTCATCTACCTCGCTGCTTCAGCTCCTATAGTTCTTCCAATACCACAGTGCTAAATTTGAAGCAGGTCAGAGAGGACACTTAGGAGAATGTCCTTAGCTGGTCAGAGAGGACGATTCTGTCAACTGCTCTAGTGAGTTCGTTATTCCATGTTTGCACCAGAGCATCGGCTGTATCACTAGCAGTGCCAACTCTGAACACTTCCAAGGCTTCTTGGAATCCTAGTGGATCCAATCACCTTCTTGGGCGGACCAATCTAATAGGTTCTTCACCCCTACAGAGGTGGGTTGTTGTTGCAAGTCCTAGCTTAACCAGATGGTGGTCAGTTAGATTGGGCTGCTGATGAAACCTTTTGAATGGCTCTGTAAAGTGCCACTCTCATTCATTTTCATTTAACCGTATTTATCATCATTTGTGCTGGAATATTTTTAGAGTCTTTTGTCCTGTAATTAATTGTACAGTTTCAGGGAAATTACGATCACACCAATGGGGACTCATCTCTCACATGAATGCCTTTCTAAGCTTTTAATGATCTTTCTGCTTGACAGCTCCTTTCCTTGCCTGCGCTGCAAGCACCACTAAACTGAGCAGGGCTTACTGGTATATCGAAACAAGTAGAAGAGATAGTAAACCGGTCCCTGGATTGTGTCACTGCAGACTGCAAGAGGTGGGTTTTGCTTCTCTGTATTTAAAAAATATATATCACACCATATGCATAAAAAATCAGATGTCAACGAGAAGAATTCTAGCTTAACCTCAAAGCCCTGCCCCATTGCCTGTGGTTTTTTGGTTTGTTTACACACATGCAGCACAGGGACACCAGGAATGCCCCAGCATGTGATGTCACATTCAAGAGGGCATGGCCAGAACCCAAATGGGCCACACAAGCCCCCCAGAGCTCATTTCCCAGCTGTACCTGTTAGTGGGTGTGTGTTTTGTTCATTCTCTCCCTCACTCCAAGCTGAGAAATAAGGATCACCTGTGTGGAGCTTGGAGGGTGAAGTGAGTTAGGCAGACTTCAGGAGCTGGGCAGCTCGGGTTCTTTGAACCCGTCCACCCTATTATAACTCTGCCCCTGCTCAAATGGAGAACATAGTTTTCTATGTAAAAGGATTTTCCAGGAACATTTTTTTTCAAACATCTAGTACCTTGAGGAACTTGTTAAAACACAACTTAATATTACCAATAAGGCCGCATACTATAATTTTTTTTTTAACATGTCGATCACACTTTTCCTCCAAGGAGCACAGAGTTATGGTTAGCACAACAACCCTGTGAGGTAGGTTAGGCTGAAAGACAGGGTCACCAGTGAGTTCCATGGGGATTTGAATGGGGATTTGAGCTCAGGTTTCCCTGGTCATAGTCCAGCAATGGACTAACCATTACACCATGCTGGCTCTCTGTTGGTTTGATCAGTAGCTTAATCAACACAAATGTTATTGGATTAATCACAGAGGCAAGTGAGGGCCAGTTTTAACCTTACACTAGCTGCTCTGGGTGTCTCAGAGATGGGAGAGGAAATAAAAATCTGAATATTATTTTGTGCTCCCAACTTCTCTGAATTCTGGTGAGACATTCCAGAAACAGTACTCTCTCTGTCTTGGCCTGCTTTGGAGAGGAGATCACTGGAGATGTATGCCATTTTATAATATTTAGTTGATTTACAAATATGCAAGTAGAGCATCCGGTGAAGGCAAACACCATGTGCATTCCAGCAAAACAGCAGATGGACTACACTATGTCAGATCCCAGAAAGAGCCATTGCGCCTGAAGGTGCTTCCAGCTTACAAACGGCTCCTGTATACTCATACTTTACACCAACCTTAGCTTGGGTGAGTTCTTTTGACTAAAAATGGGGGGGGAGCAAGGCGGGGTGGGGGACCTCTCAAAGCGGCTTCCCTTCTTCCTGAAGAACTATTACTCAAAAGGGACACACAAAAGGAAATGGAAAAAGGAAAGGAAAAAGCCCCTATCATTCTAGACTTCTGGACTTCAGAGCCCATCCAAGTCACCTCAACTTTTCAGGTCTCTCATGGGCTGGTTTATCTCTTAACAACTTAGTCATATTAATCTTAAATAAGTCCTGCATTTGGTAATGATGACCCCCGGCATTTCCAAACAGTGGCTGCCATTACTCACAGTGAGCCACAGACCCAAGAAAGATCCGCCCTCATTGCTTCAGAGTAACTCACCAACCCATGGGCGCTACTAGTGATGGTGTGGTCTGCTCCATGCATACTAAGCTCTGCGTCAGAACAGCTGCAACCTACTCCCGCCGGGGATGATGGGACTAGGTTGCATCTACTCTGATGCAGAAGTCCTAAACGGCTTGGGGCTAGACTAACGGAGAGAGTGCCTTGCCCCATATGTCCCGACTTGGACCTTAAGATCTTCTTCAGAGGCCCTGCTCCAAGCGCTCCTGCCAAACAAGGTGGAGGGAGGGAATGGGAAATAAATGCTGTTCAGGCAGCAAACGACTGCCTGAAAAGACAGGGGGAAGGAGCTCGCTGGGCTTTGGTAGTAGACCCCGAGCTTGAGTGGATGCAGATACTATGGAGGGCTGGGTGGCAGATGTTACTGGAGGGCTGGGTGGCGAGGCCGTAGACAGGCCACTGCCGCTCCTGGCATTTTAAAAAGGTAAAGAAAAGGGGGCATTCTTCCCTCCCCTCCTACAGGCAGCCCACGACACCATGCTCCATCCCACCGTGGCAGCGGCAATATTAAGGGTGAAAGGGGGGGTTCCCCTCACCCCACCCCCGCAGCTACCACTGGCCCAGAGAGGCACAGCAAAATTTGAGGAGCGGCAGAAGTTGCCGCTCTTCAAATTTCCCCACTGTAGGCAGATGCCTCTTCTGCCTCTGCCTTAATCCGCCATTGTGCCCACAGGCTGGTTTGTCGCTCGGAAGCAATGAGCACGGATCCCTCTCGGATCCTCGGCTCACTGTGTGGAATGTTAGCCATTGTCCTCTATGGTTCTTTTTGAGAGTATCTCAAACTTTGCTTTTCTAAACCTTGTGATCTTGTCACAATAGCTTGAGGTGCTTCACAAAATCAAGTGAAGCGCCTAGAGGTGATTTGCGGGGAGAGCGGGCTTAGCCCACTCTTCCTGTACATGAGCAGGGAGCTGTCCCTGAGTGGCCAGATCAGCCGCTCATATGATGAATGGCTCTGTCGTGGAGCCAGTAGGGGTGGCAGGGAAAGGGGGCACCTGGCCCCCGGAAGCCCCAGGATACCCCTCATGAGTGCGCAGGGTATTCTGGGGAGACCCCCAAAGCCGGGAGACTTGCTGGAGCCTCCCAGACCATAGTCCCATCATTTGTCGCCACTGCACGGAACCGCACCGTGGTGACTCATGAGCACCAAAACGGGGTTAGTGGAGCGCTTGCTCCACTAAGGTTGTTTAACGGAGGGAGCCACGCGGCTCCTGGTGGTTCTCACCACTGTTCAGAAGTGGGCTGGGCTCCCTTAGCCCGCTTTTGAGCGGTTGTGTGAGCAGCCTCCTTATGTTCAGGTGGTAACAAGCTAGCCAAGGCCTTTCCACTGACTATGGTTGAAACTTCTGTTGGTTCCCATATACCAGTGTTAACCCATCAAAAATGCAGTGCAGTGTTCTTGCTTCGCCAAAATGCTGACCTGGCAGAAAAGCAAATAATCACTCAGAATTGTCTGTTCTTGACCTATGCTCCCTAAAATGGATCCTTGCAGGTCTCGCCATCTTCTTGACATACCTGGGGCAAGATTAGGTTCTGGATTACACTTCTTTGCAGCACAAGGGTGGCCCATGTTGGGGGCAACTACTTATATAGAAGAGTATTTCAGGAGCTTACTCACTCCCATTACAACAGATGTTAACAGAGTCTCAGGGGCAACAGCATGTAAACGATAAGCATGGAGATTGACTTAAGGTTAAACTAATCTATTTTATTCAGAAGTACATGAAGATAGAAAAGACCTATATCTAACTGCTGGCTATATGGTGGTCAGAGACAGACCTATAGAAGCATGGTGAGAGAGAGCTAAAAGCATTCGGGGAAGACGAAGGAGGAAGTCACTCCCAGGTACACTCTATCAATTGAGAGGTTACAGAGGTAGAGATACAAAGGAAAGAGTAGGAGACCCTGACTATCTCTGCTCCCAGTGCCCCTAGTGGTCATTAGGGTTACTGGTGCAAAAGGTCCATGCCATCTGGAGCTGGATCTCCAACAACTCAGAAGGTGGGGAGCAAGAGCCCCCTCAGACAAGTAGTTTGTCCCCTCCCCCGCCAATTTCTGTTTCAGAAATCTAACATGTGAGACATGTTAGATTTCTTGTTCTGTGTCCCCCCTTTTTTCCTAGTTCGACCACTGCTGCAGCATTACCATTTTTTTAAATTACAGGAGGCCTGATTATGGATCCCCTGACATCAAGGCGTGATTGTCATGGCCTTCAGTGCCTAGCCTTGGGGAAGCCAATGCATTTTGGGAAGGAAAACAATCAGTTTAAAGGCACAGCAATAGGGGTGTTTTTTTCCCTTAAAAAAATAAATAAATAAATCAAAATTTATTTTAGAAATCCAACATATTTGGGGCCATAAAACTTGTGGATTTGTGGCCCAAGAAGCATTGGCACTTAGGAGCTATTTGCCTGCGGGTTTTGGGGAACTCTAAATCCATCTGTTTCGCAACGCCCTTGGACAGATTGGTCTTCCACTGCTCCCCTTTGGGGGCTTCTATCTTGGTGAATTATGTTTAGTTTTTGGGAGAGTCTGAAGCCCACAGATGATGCACACAGAAAACAATTAATTTCCCTCCCTCTCTTAGCAGAGTTTAGGGGAGAGGAGCAGTGTTACAGTCCTTGGGATGAAAGCAGCTACATACACCCAAGATCCCATTTAGTATCATTTGATATATGGTAAAATACAGTGATTTAATTTAGCTGCGGTTTCTAAGAAGATTACCCATGCTAGCAAAATTGTTTCAAAACAACAATGTTAACAGGCTACTGTAAATTATTTTGCACTCAGCTGTCACACACAGTGTCACAGTCGTTTTTCAATATTTAATTAAAATTAAAACTACAACAACTTAAAATTAAAGGCCCGTCGAGGAAATTAATTGGCTACGAAGACCAGCTGTTGACGATCTTTGGGTGTGGGCTTTGATGATCTAATAAGGCTTGGCTCAGTCTATCTTGGAGGGACTAATGTGAAAACTGACAATTCAAATGTCGCTACAAATTTGGGGGATGAGAATCCCTTTGCTTGCGAAGTAGTCTTGCCTGGTTCAAGGGCTTCTTTTGGTGATTTATTGCCAAATTTACCCTCCCTTCTTTTGCAGATTTACTGCCAAATTTAATTCTAGAGGGGTAACCGTGTGAGTCTGTTATAGCAGTAGCAACAACAAAATGGGAGGAGAGCCGGTCTTGTGGCAGCAAACATGAATTGTCCCCTTTGCTCAGCAGGGTCTGCCCTGGTTTGCCTTTGAATGGGAGACTACACATAAGCACTATAAGATTATTCCCCCTTAGGGGATGGAGCCACTCTTGGAAGAGCACCTGAATGCTGGTGCAGATGGTTCCAAGTTCCCTCCCTGGTATTTCCAGATAGGGCTGAGAGAGACTCCTGCCTTCAACCTTGGAGAAGCTGCTGCCAGTCTGCGTAGACAATACTAAGCTAGACGTAAAATAGAGGGGTTGTGATACCTTAAAATCTATCTATCTATCTATCTATCTATCTATCTATCTATCTATCTATCTATCTAATTTGTACACCGCCCCAGACTTTCATCTATGGGCAGTTTACAGATTGTGGAATAAGCATTTGCAGATTAAAGTATTTGCAAATTAAATTATTAGTAAATTGTTTTTATTGGCTGACAGGTTCTGCGGTGTAACATAGGCATTGCATACCTGCCTGAAACACTGCAGGACTCTAACACACATGGTGATGCTGCTGCACAAGAGTGCTATTCTGAGACATCTCATTCTTGCACAATCGGAGGTCAAATGGCACTTGCATTAAAAATAATGCCTGCAGTGCATGACCTGCATTCATGCAAGAGTCAGCTGTACTGGAACAGCCCTCTTGCACAGCAGCTATGTGTCCTCATTGCGCTGCAGAACATGTAAGCCACTGAAAATTTTTATATACAGCTTTACAACAAAAACAGTCCTTAAAGCTGGTTACAGAGCAAAAGGAATGAGAAGATGGTTCCCTGTCTCAAAGGGGCTCACAGTGCAGCCAACAATTCATGCTCACTACCACAGGACCAGCTCTCCTCCCCAAATTAATCTCACTTTGCTAGAATCAACAGGAACAGTTGCTCTCCCCTTGCTAAATATAAGAGAGCCTCTACTTTAAAAGGTGCCTCTTTGTTCAGTTAGCAAGGAAATAGAACCCACTTGGTCAGATATCAGATCTTTCAGTATATCTATGTGTGTGTGTGTGAGTGTGAGAGCTTGGTCTCAGCTGGCCCTCAGTCTAAACATCTGTTGCCACCAGTATAAGATATTTCGCTTATATGACTAGTTCCACACCCAGTTACTGAACCCTCTCTGTCTCTCTCTCTCAAAAAATAAAATAAAATAAACCCTCAGTAGTATGGTAAATAAAGTGGGCAAGTAGGCATGAGGTGGGAATAAAACAACAGTAAAATAGTGAAAAAACAAGGACAGGTTTACTATAATAAAGTCATCAAAATTCAGGAAACAGTGAAAAATTCAGTTAGGCAACAATACAATTTTAAAAACATAAAACAAGCAAGCTTGCTAGACTTCTAAACTAAAGCCTAGCAGGTTCCAGTAGGCCCCGCTCCCTCACTGCCACTTCCCCCAGCAGCTTCAACCCAACCTTACTTTGCTAGTGCTCCAGCTCACACAGCACTCTGCTCTTCAGCAGCTCTACCTTTATTCTGCTGTTCAACTCTCCCTTTTATCCATTTCCAGAGATAGTCATAAATCAATCAGGGAGATTCTTCCCTCAGGCACCCAGAATGTTCTGTCTCTGCCTGGAGACATCCATTCAGTACACATAGGCCCCATTCGGACATAACGTCAAACCAGAGGTAAATGTGCCAGAGTTTGTGATCATCTGAAAGCGTGAAGCTGCGGTTTCGTCACCCAGCCATGGTTCCGTTTTCGCTCCCAAACCTGAATTTGAACCCTCGTTTGTAGTGAGTTTTGCTGCTGAAACTTGAGGTTGGAAGCCATCCTTGTGTCATCCAAATTCTGCCGCCACTATAACCTAGGTTTTGTGTGCAAGCTCCTCCTACTACCATTGAGGGGTCGGCTTAGAGCAACTCAGAAATGCATCAGTTCTAGGGTAGCCATGCTGGCCACCTCTTGGAGCTGCTGCCCCACCCTCTGACATCTCCTTTCTCCTCCTGCCGCTGCTTGGCAACAGGAATTCCGCATCCCTGGAATTCATGCATTTAAAGGGACCGAAACACATTGGAGAAAGCCCATTTCCCCCTGAGTGTTTTGTACATCAGGTGTTCCTCAGCAAGAAAAGGATGGTAGAACAAGATGGAGACAGGGGAAGAGATCCCCCCCAAATTCATCACTGTGGTGCTTTTATTTACAAACACAAAGAGCCCTGGTAGCACAAACAATGGAACATATTCCCCAGAACACACATCTCTATTGCCCTTTTAAATGCAGCGATCGCAGACTACAAGCAGGCAGACACACATCCCTTGTCTCTAAGCTGGGATGCATACAACGTAGGTAACTCTTCCTGCCCAAAGGTGGCAGTTACAGTGGCTTTGCTAGGTGCTGCCTTTCTGGACAGGTAGCAGTTCCCTGACACACTAGCAGCAATTAATTTGCATCAGATCTACCCTTGGGTCTGGGACCAGCTGCACAGACACCACAAGGCATCAGTTTTAAAGGGCCACTGTCCCTTCTAGCTCCCATTTCTCAGGTACTGTTCAGCATCCCTCCCCCAAGACTCCATAGCATTTTGAAAGTGCCCCTTGCCATCCTGCGTTTGCCAATTATTGTGCTTGTGCATGACCGTCTGGTTTCATAGTTCTCACAAGGCAGTGCTGCAAGTGCGCAAGGAAAGGGTCAAAATGTCTTTGCCCTGCTGAGGGCGGGTGATCAATGCCGAAAATGTATGACCACACTGGAACCCTGACCAGTGCATGACTGAAAAAGCACCACTGAAAAAGCACGGCCACAAATGCAAGTGTTATGGACCTGAAGAACACCCGAGGTTCAAAACACACAGGCGAAAGTGGGCTACTGTAGCCAGTGGTTGCAGCTTCACTAGTGGACTGATACCTTGGCTGCAGAGTGGAATGGAGCTTGCAGCCTGGGCGATGGAAGAAGTAGGGGTTCCTCTGTCCAGAAGCTGCAGGTTGAGAAACTGCAGTTGAACGATCGTCTGCGGCATGATTCCCGGTTTCACAGATTAACCACAGCTTCGTCTACCCTAGGTTTCACTTCCCTCCAACCTTGTTACCTCAGATTTGGCTGTCAAACAGAGGTTAAAACCTTTTAACCCCTGCAGAGCTTAGAGGGAACATAGAACTTAGGAGAGGAATGCTGGCCTTGTGGTAGCAAGCATGACTTGTCCCCATAGCTAAGCAGGGTCTGCCCTGGTTGCATATGAATGGGAGTCTTGATGTGTGAGCACTACAAGATATTCCCCTCAGGGGATGAAGCTGCTCTGGGAAGAGCAGAAAATTTCAAGTTCCCTCCCTGGCTTCTCCAAGATAGGGCTGAGAGAGATTCCTGCCTGCAACCTTGGAGAAGCTGCTGCTAGTCTGTGAAGACAATACTGAGCTAGATAGACCAATGGTCTGACTCAGTATATGGCAGTTGCCTATGTTCCTAACAAACTGAAGAAAACAATCCACAAAACATAAAGGGAAGGAATCATTCCTTCACAATGTGCATGTATAATTCCATTGTTACACACTCACTCATTGAGGTCATTCACACAATCAAAAACTGTGTTCTACCTGGATTTGAGAGCTGTGTGTGCTCCCAATTTTTGGTTGTGTGGAAGCAAGTTAGGAGGATAAACTCAATAGGAGTAATTGTGTGGAAGCAGGGTAGCAGGAAAAGCTACCCAGTCTTCCTTCCTACCTTGCTTCCACACAACTGAAAACTGGGAGCACACACAGCTCCCAAACATAGTTCTTGATTGTGTGAATGACCTCATTCACTCACTCTACTATAGATAGGAGTGTGTGAGGTCTTTCACACAATCATTCACACAAGTGTGTGTGTGTGTGTGTGTGTGTGTGTGTGTGTGTGTGTGTGTGTGTGTGTAAGTGACACAAAGGCCACGGAAGACAGCAGGTGTATGACCTTTTTATTCAGAGAGTATAGAACTGAATAACCTATTCACCACAGCAGTCACCGAAAGGATGCTATTTTACTTGCTATACTATCCTAATTTAATACCTGTAGAGGGCAAGAAACCCAGAGCACTGATTAAGCCCATATTGAGCAGAATGGAAGCTGCTGATAAATCCTAGTGTTTAGCAACCTCATTCTGTAGTTTCCCTCTGAAGTTCCATTTTGGTTGACCACTGGTTTGAGATCAGCAGCAGAGTGCCCTGGTAGACTGAAATGTTTGCCCACTGGCTTCTGAAGGTTGCCATTTTCACACTGGATTTGAGTCAGTTCATTCTCTTGGGTGGAGACTGACCAGTATATCGCCTTGTTGGCAGGTGATGGCATATATCACACTAGACTAGGATGAGCAGGTACAAGTGTCCCTGATGGTCTACATGTGTGCCTGTAGTTTCCCTCTGAATTTCCATTTTGGTTGAAGATCATGCCAACTGGGTAGATATGAAAGATGAGGTGGGATATGCATTTTTAAATAGCTAACTAAAGGAGATGTCCTTACATAAATGGCCTGTGATGCAAATGTCAAGAATATGTCTCACATAACACTAGAACCAGGGGTCATCCCATGAAATTGATTGCCAGGAAATTTAGGACCAGCAAATTGAGGTACTTTTTCACACAACGCATTATCAACTTGTGGAATTCTCTGCCACAAGATGTGGTGACAGCCAACAACCTGGATGGCTTTAAGAGGGGTTTGGACAACTTCATGGAGGAGAGGTCTATCAACGGCTACTAGTCAGAGGGCTACAGGCCACCTCCAGCCTCAAAGGCAGTATGCCTCTGAGTACCAGTTGCAGGGGAGTAACAGCAGAAGAGAGGGCATGCCCTCAACTCCTCCCTGTGGCTTCCAGTGGCATCTGGTGGACCACTGTGTGAAACAGGATGCTAGACTAGATAGACCTTGGGCCTGATCCAGCAGGGCTGTTCTTTTGTTCTTATGTTCTTATAACACCTTGCTACACAGAGATTGCCCACTGCAAGACCAATCTGAAGAGGGATGCAGGGAGGAATTTAATTAACAGGCTGTATCCAATACATTCTGATTTGACCCTTTGCAAGGGGAGCTTTGTATACAACAGTTCTCTCTCACCCTATGTGTGTGTGTGTATATATGGGTCAAGCTGCAGTGTGTTCTGCTGATGGATTAATAAATTGTTTTCTGCATCCCTCTAAGGGTTGTCCTTTTATTGGCTTTATTTTAGGGCAGGGTCAGGGACGTCATTAGGGGGTGGCCCATGGGGCAGGGATCCCTAAAAAGTTGTTCAGAGCCCTGAATCTAATTAGCCACTTCCCTCCTCTATGACCACTTCCAGAATTAAAGCTGTGCACAGAACACATGAGAGAGTTCCTAGCCCCAACTAGCTCTCTGCTTCTTCCACCTTAATAGGTGCCTTGTTATAATATGAGATACTTTGAAAAACACATGTAATTATTCTTGGGGGGGGCGGGCGGTGTATGATTGGGCTTAATTATCAAAATGTGGGCTGTGGGCCCAGGACCCAGAGCTTTAGAATACCTAGAAACTAGGGATGTGTAAATTGATTCAGATTCAAATCAATTCAACTGGAATATGGGTAATTCGAATGATTCAAACTGGAATTAAATCACCCCTTAAAAGGGTAAATCAATTTGAATTCAAGTCAATTTGATCTGGATTTCATTCAAGAGCCATTTGAAACCTTTTATAAACCATTCAGGCCCCCTGATTGGTTAGAACAACACCAAAATGGGGTCAAATAGATTCACATTCAATTTGAACCAAATTTTTGGACCAAATTCAAATTTAAAATGAATTTTTGGAATTTGATTTGAATTCCAAACAAATAAAAAAATTCATTTCATGCTCATCTCTACTAGAAACGCCCCTGGCAGGGGTTCTCAATAATGGGTCCATAGATGTTCCTGGATGAAAACTCCCATCACTATCCACAAGGCCCAGTGGCCATTGTGACTGGAGGTGGTAAGAGTTGCAATCCAAAAATATCTACCAAACAAAGGTTGACAACTCCTGTTTTAGGGACTTCCCTTTTGTCTGGGACTAAAGATAAAGAATAGTTTGTTTCAGAAAGTTGTTATGACAAAGACATCCATTGCCCATGATGTACACATTTTTGTCTTGCTAGTGTGTCTGGTCTAGGGGCTAGGGTTACCAACAGCCCCTTATGAACAGGGATGTCCCTTATTTAAGCCCAAAATTTGCCTGTCTCTTTCAGGATGCCATTTCTCCCTTATTTTCAGCTAATGTGAAGAACCTATGGCTCAAATCCACCCAGTTATCATATATACATTAAGGTTTTACATGGCAAGCCCCACTGTGACCAATTAGAATGGGGGAGGTGGGGCTTGCACATACAACCTTCATCCAAGGCAGGAATGGCGGTGGAGACATTTGGGCAGCAGGCGGGCCCACAGAAGGAGCTTTCACCTCCATCCCCACCACCAACGCCCCGCCACCGCCTGTCCTCTCTGCTGCCATGGGGAGGCTTAAGGTAAGGGAGGAGGTGAGGTGTGGGGAGGCAGGGCAGGGGGCCGAATTGGCCAGTGGGGGACAGGAAGGTTTCACATTTCAAAGAAATTATCTTTTTCAAAATGGCAGATAAGGTTATCATTCAGTGCATGCTGTTGTTTCACCTACTACTACTACTACCACCACCACCACCACCACTACCATCACCACTACTGCTGCTGCTACTACTTCTACTTCAAGTTCTCGCTCTGTGCCTTTAAAGGAGCCAGCTGTGGTACATATTTCAACTCCTTTCCCTTCTCCCTCTCTACCTGAATACTTGGATGGTTCTGGTCCGGCTGGTGTTATCTGCAAAGCCTGTGACAAGAGACAATTGCAGGATGGGTGCACATCACACAGCATCCTTCACCCTGAAAAGAAACATAAAACAAATGGCTACCTCCAGATTAATAACCTGAGAACACTTCATTCTTCCATGTATATAACAATTACACCGGTGTGCAGTGTTAAGGCAAGTGCATCATATTCTTTCCATTGCTCACTGCTTATCACAATTGTCTGTTGGCATGGCTCTTTATAGTGCTTGGTCACGGTGGTTGTGAAACAACTGTTATACTCAGGCCGGAAAATCTCATAGGAATCTTCCCAGCTGTACACCTCTCTGTAGCCCACCTGGCGTGATGCTATGACACATTAAAGCCACTAGAGCAGAAACAGGTTCGGGGCTTGCCATCGGACTGTTAAATAGCTTCCGCGTGCACATCTGGTCCTCTGCTAGATAATGCCATCCCCGAGTAGCACACCTTCCTCCATGTACCTTCTGCTAAATTTAATGATTTATTTAGCAGCTCTCTGCTCAGAAGCTCATGCCAGAGCGGTAACAGAATTCTGCATTTGACGACACGTATAGCCAGATGTTCACAATTTTCACTCCCTCCCTTTGGTAGAGATTTTATACGAACAAGAGGAAGGAGAGATGAATTCCACATTTTTCTACTAGCAAGAGACAAAAGGGTCTGGTTGGTTGGGGTCAGGTCTCCAGAGAATAATTTTCTGCTCTGCCACATACTCTTTGCGTGACTCTGGGCAAGACATAAGGCAGCTGGGGAAGGCTTGCAGATCAGCAGTAGAGCACCAGCTTTGCATTTGGAAGGTTCAAGCCCTGCCATCTCCAGATCCCTGGAGAAACCTCAGAGAGCTCCTGCCTGTCAGTGTATACATAGGGAACACAGAAAGTTGCCTTATACCAAATCAGACCCTGGGTCCATTTAGCTTAGTATTGTCTACACCAGGGATTCTCAATGTTGGGTCCCCAGATGTTATTGGACTTCAACTCCCATAATCCCCAACCAAATCCCCACTGGGGCTGGGGATTATGGGAGTTGAAGTCCAATAACCTCTGGGGACCCAACATTGAGAATCCCTGGTCTATACAGACTGGAAGTGTCCTCTCCAAAGTTGCAGCCAGGAGTTTCCCATCCAGAACACCTCTTTCCCCTAAGGGGAATATATTACAGTGCTCCCACATGTAGTCTCCAATCCAAATGCAAACCAGGGTGGACTCTGCTTAGCAAAGGGAACAATTCATGCTTGTTACCACAAGACCAGCTCTCCTCCCTGCAATACAATATTGACCTATATAGACTTGTGGCCAGCAGTTGTCTATGCTGACTGGTAGTTTCATATCTTCAGATTCTCAAAGGCAAAAATAACACCTTCACCGAGAGCTGGTCAGGTGTAGTGGCTAAGAGCTGATGCAACTGTAGATATTACATTCTCAAAGCTTTTCTGCTTGTTTTTCATGTTTAAAATACTGTTCGAAGTGGGGACCAGTGTTACCTCTAAGGCGTGTGTGTGTGTGTGTGTGTGCACGCGCGCTCACACATTTTTTGATGTCTGCCCAGTTAATTTTAGATCCCGTTCAGGTTGAATCAAGAAGGCCCCACTCTGAATGCATGTATGCACACGCTGCCTTGATACTGCCGCCCAGAACAAAATTCATTCCGCACACAGATGAAAATAATCAGAGAGAACACTGGTGGGGACACATGGAAGATTGCATATTAGGAACATAACAAGATGTAGCCACAGCAACCTTCTGTGTTCTTGCTTCAGATGTTATATTGCTCATGTGAATTACAGACGATTTGTGAGAACAATATATTATGGGGCTTGGTTAGGGGAGATAGCATGTGCACTGACTTAGAGAAGGGAAGCCCAGGATTCATGAGATGCCTTAGCTATGAGCTTGCTAGGTAGTCTTATGTAAGTTAATGGTGACCGATGTCCTGACTAATACTGTGCTGGTGCTATGGGAGGTGTGTGTATGTGTTTTTTGTTTGGGTTTTCCTCTCTCTTCTTATTTGCCTCTCCCTCTGATGCAGCTCACTGAAAATATGTCCCTGAGGGTTTTGCATCCTCAGGGACATATTTTTTGGGAGGGAGAATGGGCTTCAGAGGGATGGGAAGGTAAGTGAAAATTGTAGTGCCAGCACAGTGTTAGGGTACACAACCTAGGGTGCAGTCCCTGCTTGGGGCACATTTCATTAAAAGACACATGGGACATTGTGCAGTATGTCAGCCACTTTTTACCTTCAGAAGGCAATTGCTTTTGTTATTCATAGTACAGCACACTCCCTCCTTCTCTAGGTAATGAGAGGTTCTTGGGGTAGTGCTCGTTTCCTTTGAGCAAGAGAGCACAGGAGATTTGTGGCATGTTTGCAACAGTTTTATCATTTACAAATATATCACTAGAATGCAAGTAGTGACAAATGATAGGCATTTCTACAAGGTGGCATATCTGCTATCCCACATCTTAACCCGAGAGAGAGAAACCCTGAATCTCCAAGAAACTTTCAGCCAACTCACAACTCCCTCTCTTAAACTTGCAACTTGCAGCTAACATCTACCCCTTCAACTTAGCTGGGGAAAGAGCCACCTTTTCCAAGCTCTCCTGGGTATCTCCTTTCAACACACTCAAAAGATTTCCAGCTATCAAGAGACGCTGCCCCCTAGGCTTCACAGTTGTGCCCCAAGCCCTGCCCCCCATGTCTCACATCAGACGCAAAGGAGTGGGGCCAAAGCCAAAGACGGGCCCATCAGCTCCGGCAGAGCTTGCCATTCAGTGGTTTGTGGCATTACTGACTGGGAACTCCTTTCCCTGCCTTCTTGAGAAGGCAGGGAAAGGAGCTCTCAGTCAGCGATTCTACAAACCGCTGACTGGGTAAGGGAAGCTCTGCTGGGCCTGATGGGCCCCCTCCTTGGCACTGGCCCTTCCCCCTGCATCTGATCTCAGATGCAGGGGTGGGGCCACTGCCCAGGAGAGGGTCTGTTCAGACCCTCTTCCTTCTTCTCAGTCAGTGTTTCATTGAAATGCTGGCTGGCTGGGTTTTCCCTCCAGCACAGCCAGTGTTTCAGGGAAATCCTGGCTGGGGAGAAGAGGGGCGTGCCTCGCACTCCCAGCTGGTGAGTGCTTTGTGGGCCAGCTGGGTGTGAGAGGAGGCAAGGGGGCACCCTGGCAGAGGGCAAGGGGGTGCCTTAGTGGCCCCCACAGATCTTGGTGGCCAGGGGGCGGTCGTCCGCCCTTGCTCCATGGTCCATATGCCCCTGCTACTCTGGTCCATATGCCCCTGCTCTCTCACACAAGATTGCTCCCTTCTCCTCCTACTTCGTTGTTTGCTCACACACAGAGGTCCCAAAGCTGGCTAGGAGGCTTGTTCTACCCAGTTTTTGACGGTGTCAACTGCCTTAAGCTGTTCTGGGGCAAAACGGGGGTAGGCACTGATAGCCTCTTGCCTGTAAAATCCAGGAGCTGCTTTGCTTTCTGTTTTCATATTACTGGCCTTTTGACCTCTCTGCTCTATTTTCTTTGGGTAGTTCAATATCTGGCAGGGATGTTGCTTTTAAAGAAATGCCAAAATAAAAAATAAAAAAAATCCAATGTCACTGAAGCCTCATTTGGGAGGCAGTGGGAAGAAGAATCCCAAACAGAGTTGCCAATGTATAAAGTGTTTTTAAAGTGAGATAATTTGTTTGCAGATAGTTTTGTCTTTCCCTCTATGGAGGCTCAGAGGAGGGCAGAGGCCACGGACAGACAGACTTCATGGGCGAAGGAAAGAGAAAAGTCCTTGCTCCTTTATGATGGGAAAATAAACAATAATTGGTTAAATTCCTTTCTGCTTCTACCCAGTGACCGGACAAAAATCCCCAAAGTGTCTCACAAGTACAGACTGATTAATAATAAACAGAATCTGTCACATTAGCAAAAATATATAAACCCCAGCTGCATAGTTTACACAGTACACAGAAGATGTTGTCAGCATATTAGTAATAATATTTTACAGCTTAAATAACTAAAGGAAAGCAGAAAGATCCCCCCACCTCCACCCAGGAAGAATAGAAACTGGAAGTTAATTCTTAAGAGGAGACAGAGAGTCCCTCACAGGCACTTTAGTGCAATCTGTTTAAGTACAAATTATGAGCTGATTCAACGCCCGTTTTCACAGTAGCTTCCAGCACGGTGGGATTCTCAGCCCTCCTGAGTAGCGTTCTGGGGCTGTGCAGAGGTGGCAAAGAAGAGAGCTGGTCTTGTGGTAGCAAGCATGAATTGTCCCTTTGCTAAACAAGGTCTGCCTTGGTTTGCATTTGGAGTACTATAACGTGAAAAAAGTACTTCCTTTTGTCAGTCCTAAATTTCTTGGCAATCAGTGGCATGGGATGACCCCTGGTTCTAGTGTTATGAGAGAGGGAGAAAAATAGAAATATAAAATCTTAATATAAGAGAGTATATAAATATAACTACTTCAGGAATCCAATTGGTTTATAAGCAGGACATACACCACCTAATGGCAAAGCAGGGAAATGACTCGACTAGCAAGCCAGAGGTTGCCAGTTCGAATCCCCACTAGTATGTTTCCCAGACTATGAGAAATACCTATATCAGGCAGCAGCGATATAGGAAGATGCTGAAAGGCATCATCTCATACTGCGTGGGAGGAGGCAATGGTGAACCCCTCCTGTATTCTACCAAAGACAACCGCAGGGCTCTGGGGTCACGAGGAGTCGACACTGACTTGACGGCACACTTTATCTTTTACCTTACATTTATAAGTACATTTTTTGTAGGGAGTCTGAGGATTTGGCATCATCTCCAGTCCAAAGGATGGGAAGCTGCCTTATACCAAGTCAGACCATTGGTTCATCTAGCTCAGTATTGCCTACACTGACTGGCAGTGGCTCTCCAAGGCTTCAGGCAGGAGTCTTTCCCAGGGCTATAGTGGCAGAGCCTGACCGGCAGCGGCCCATGTGCGGCGGCGGCCCTGCTGACCCTGCCCCCTGCATCTGATGTCAGACACACACCCGTGTCTGATGTCAGATGCGGGGGGCGTGGCCTGGCTTCTGCATGGAGCCCCGCAGCTCCGTTCGGGAGTTGGGCGGGAGCGCGTCAGGCGAGTCAGGCACAGGGTCAGCCGTTTAACTCCCAAAGGGGCCACGCGGGAGCTAGACTCGGGCTATACTCGTGGGTCAGATGGGCCGTAAGCCAGAATTTGGCTTTTTTAAAGCCAAATCTGGCCACCTAGGTTCGTGGCGTGGCCCGGAGTGGCTCTTCAGGGAAGTGCCACTCAGGGCCACGCCGCAAATGCAGCGCCAGCCATTTTAACTCCTGAAGGGGCTGTGAGGCACCTTTGGGAGTTAGATTTCTGCTGGCGCTGCGTTTGCAGCTCAGCCAGGAGCGGCTGTTCCCTGCAGGGAAGAGCCGTTCCTGGCCACGCCGTGAATGCAGCAGTCTTTTAACTCCCAAATGGGGGCCACGTGGCCCCCGCTCAGGAGCGAAACCAGCACTCCTGTGTCTGACGTCAGACGCGAGGGCGTGTCGGGGCTGTGAAGCGCAGCCCCTGATTGGGCGCGGCCCGGGTTCTTTGAACTTGTTGGCCCAATGGTGGCTCCGCCCCCTGCAGGGCGACCTGAAGATGCTGCCAGGGAAGTGAGCCTGGGGCCTTCTGCATGCAAGCAGATGCTCTGCCACTGAGGCATGGCCCCCTCCTCTATGGGGACTATTTGACAGATAGTCAAAATCTTAGGATTTAGGATAGCAGGAGTGGGAACGACCTCAATTGGGGATCTGGAAGAGCCATCACCAGTCAGAATATTGGCCTAGGTCTGACTCAGTATAAGGCAGCTTCATATGTTTTTCAGCAAGCAAACAAGGAAGCCACCAGATAATGTTATCATATTATTATTATTATTATTATTATTATTATTATTATTATTATTATTATTTACATCAGGCATTTTTTCATAGTAGAGGAACATAAGCCAAAACTCTACATGGAAGGGGGTGTGCACATTTTCAGAAAAGTTGCTTTCCCTTCTGCCCCACAGAGAGAGACAACACACCCCACATGCCTCCAAGCCTGAGTGGTAATTTCGGGGGAGGGTCTGTTCTTTGCCTCTCAGCAGCATTTTGCCATCTAGTTGGCAGCTACTTGATCTCCCCTCGCCATTTCCCTTGTGAAATAAAGCGTGTGTGCATTAACAACTGTGGGTCTGATTGTTGGACAGGGCAGGTGGTACGTACAGGGTGGGAGATGGGAACGCAGATCTGTGGGCCAAGGGAAATGAGCCTGCTGCCAGCCAACCTCTACCCCTCCTGATGCACACGGCGCAATGTGGATTTGAGTGCTGCCGATTCCAGCTAATAATTAGCAGCTGCAATCTGCGCTACCCCCACACAGTCTGTAGCATAGGGTCAATGTGTCCCTGCCTCCGAGAGATGTTCCGTGCTGTAGGGGGAGAAAAAAAGCAGATTACATTAAAGATGAAAAGCACAAGAGAGAGACATTGAAATGTACCAGACGTCAGTGCCTACAGACAGCATGAGAACAGTGCTCTCATCTTCGCTTACACAGGAGGGGAAGCATCCCAAATATGCATGACACACTAAGTGGAGCCCCACATTCACATTCTCCCAGGGTAGGATAGGGCATGATATCATCTTTCTGCAGGTCCCACCAAATTTGTACACAGCAGTCTCTCAAAGGGATGCAGGAAGGGCACGAAGCTGAAAGAGTGGCTCGCAAACTGTGCAGTGTTCTCTCTGCCTTTTAACAGAACCAAGAGCACCCTTGCGCAAATGCAAGAAATGCACGAGCGCAGTTGTACGACAGATGGCCATTCTTTTGAATGGCTGTCCTTTAGGAACAGAGGAAGCTGCCTTCTACTGAGTCAGACCATTGGTCCATCTAACTCAGTATTGTCTACACAGGCTGGCAGTGTCTTTTCCAAGGCTATAGGCAGGAGTCCCTCTCAGCCTTATCTTGGAGATGCCATGGAGGCAATTTGAAACCTTCTGCATGCAAGAATGCAGATGCTCTTCCTAGAGTCCCATTCCCTAAAGGGAATATCTAATGATGCTCACACACAGAAGGGCTATTCTTATGATCACAAAAATCGGGCTAGGAAAATCCTAGTCCGATTTTTGTGATTGTAAGAACCACTGGGATCTGGAGCGGCTAACCCGCTCCTGTAGCCCGCCCCTTAGCCCGGGTTTGTGGAGCGAGCACTCTGCAAACCCGGGCTATCTGCTCATGAGTAGCCGCGGTGTGGGAGGCTTAAAAATACTCGGGGGTCTCCCCGGTATGCCCTGTGCGCTCACGCAGGGCATACTGGGGCTTGCGAGGGCCATGTGGCCCCCGAGTTCCCCAGCCCCCACCGGCTCCGTCTCAGAGCCGGCCATCGTGTGGGCGGCCGATCTGGTCGCCCAGGGCTGCTCTTCCCGCTCACCCGTTAAAACCGGGTCTCCCTGATCGTGAGACCCAGTCCAGAGTCTCCCATTTGAATGCAAACCAGGGTGGAACCTGCTTAGCAAAGGGGGCAATTCATGCTTGCTACCACAAGAACAGCTCTCCACCCTGTTTGTGCATTGCTCGCATTTGCACCAGAGTGTTCTTGTACAATTGCAGATATGTTTTATTTAAAGGCAGACGGAACATTTTGTTAAAAGGCAGTTTGTCAGCCACTGGGAAGTTATGGAATACTTTAGGAACATAGGCAGCTGCTTTATACCGAGTCAGATCTTGTGACAGGCTGGCTATACAAAGAGTAGGACAGGGCAATTTATTGTGGATGGGGATGATGACAGTTGCAGTTCAGCAAGATCTGGAGCAGTGTTCCCTCTAACAGGGATTCCCAGATGTTGCTGACTTCAATGGCTTGTGCTTGGGGAGTATGGGAGTTGTAGTCCACAACACCTGGGAATCCCTGTTAGAGGGAACACTGATCCGGAGTACCACAGGTGTAGGACATTATGCTTAAGCATGCATGCATGCATACAATCACAGAAGATTAGCGTTTGTGTCCGCTGACTGTGTCCGATTCATGTTTATAGAGAAATACTATGGCCAAACCAAAGAAACTTGTGGAAAGGCAATTGGAATCTGTAGAGCAAGCTGCAGAGCTGTTTCCCAGTGCCTAGATGGGAGACCAGTACAAAGAACTCTTTGTACTAACACTGAACCAATAGTTCATCTCTAAGAACTTTTGGCTCAAATGTGGGGGAAGTCAGGAGGTGGAATTATACCCCGCCAGCTCACCTATTTTCACCACTGCTGCCAATTTCACAGCAGTGGCAGCTGCACCCCCACGGGTAGCTGTAATTTTTATTTCCCAGAAGTCCTTTGGAAATGCAGATATATGACAATGTCGCATTGTTCCTGGGGATCTATGGAGAATAAAAATGGCAGCCAATGGTCACCATGAGAAGTGCCATGCTAATTAAGGTTCTCCTTTTGCCCCGACCTGAAAACTGCCAAAATGCACAACAGTGTTGAGAATGCTCATAGCCCAAAGTTACCAAATGGGGAAACAAATCCCCAGCAACCACCATTCATGTCTTTTCTGACAAATAACCAACCAATTATTGAACCTGTTTCCACAAAAACTTAACAGAGAGCCCAATTACAAGTGAATTGCAGCAGTCTAGATGAATACAACAGCAACGGTGTCAAACATTTCCTAATTCAGATGATTAGTTTAGACCAGGCATTCTCAACCGATGGTCCTCCAGATGTTGCTGAACTACAACCCCCATCATTCCCAGCCACAATGAATTGTAGTTAGGAATGATGGGAGTTGTAGTTCAGCAACATCTGGAAGACCACACAGGTTGGGAACCACTGGTTTAGGCAAATCCATGGAGTCTAGGAGGCTATAAAACAGTCTGCAAAAATTGGGCTAAGGGAGCCTAGCCCGATTTTTGCATACTGTGTGAACCACCAGGCTCGGCTGCGAGCCCCGTGGTTCCTGGGCGGGTAACCTGCTCAAGTAACCCTCCCCTTAAACCTATTTTTTTTGCTTGTGAGTTGCCACGGTGTGGCTACTCACAAGTAGACCACTGGCCAGGAGGCTCAAAAGCAGCCTCCCGGCACGGGGGTCTCTCCAGCATGCCCTACGCAAGTGTGCAGGGCATGCTGGAGTTTCCGGGGGCCACATGGGCCCCGAACTCCCCAGCCCCACTGGATCCACCACGGAGCCAGCAGTTGTGTGGGTGGCTGTTCCGGCCGCCCCAGCAGGGCTTCCCGATCGTATGCGGGGAGAGCGGGCTTAGCCCGTTCTCCCCGCTAACCTGGACAAAGCGGGTCTCACTGATCATGAGACCTGCCTCTAGGTCTATTAGCAGCTACGATTGCTATAGGGAGCTTCTGTGTTCTGAAGCAATATGGCAGTGAATATCAATTGCTGGGAAGAAGGTGAAGGGACGGCTATTGCCTTCACACCCTGCTTGTAAGCTTCCAGAGACATATGGTTGGTCACAGAGCGGAATAAGATGTTGCATGAGATGGACCTTTGGTCTGATCCAGCAGTGCTCTTCCTACATTTTTAAGCCATAGTGTGTAGAGAACAAGCTAACTATAAAGCAGGAGAGGATTTTGATGAGCTTCCAGTTCAAAGAATCCAGAGTTCCTGTATGTCTCTGCCTCCCCCTCCCTCAGGAATCCTATTTGCTAGGCCTCTGCAAAGCAACTCTGCTTTGCTTTGGGGACAACCTCAGAGCTCCTACAGGGTTCTTTATTTGCCTTGGCCCCTTTGGGCCCCTCTTTAAGAGGGACTGCTTTGCTTTGAGCTGAATCCATTGGCCCCTTGAAGCTTTGCTTTAGTCGCCCCCCTCCCCGCCCCAATCCCTAAAACTATTTAACAAGGCCAGTAGCGAACAAGAGAAAAGTCAGTCTTTTCTTTCTCTTCCCTCTCCGCTGAATGGAGCAAGCAGCTGTGTTCCACGGTTTGACTTTTAGATGGACTTTTTGTCTTTCTAGACTTTTTTTTGAGGGGGGGCGGGGGGGGGAAGTTGAGCCATTCCTGCAGCCTCAGAAAAGACTACAAATCCCAGGAGAACCTGTGCCATTCCCAGGACTCCACAGGAAAAGGAAAAACAACATCCTTTTAAAAGTCAAGTTATGGGAGACTTCTGCTTGCTCCCTCATGGTGGGGAGCCAAGATGAAGAATAGAGGCTCTTCTCCTGTCCCTTACTGGTCCCAGTAAGTAGTTTTAGGGATGGCAAGGCTGAAGCGAAGTTTTGAAGGGCCAAAGGGTTAGGGTTGGTTTGCTTCAACCCCCCTTCAGTCCCCACCAGATGGTCGAAGGGGCTTGTAGCAGCCCAGACATGAATAGACCTCTGAGCTTCACAGAGTCCTGCATATGGCCACACAGTTGTTCATGTGCCTACTGCTTTGTTTCTATCCAGTCTTCCAAACTGCAACTGGGGTGGGGGTGGGGGGTGGGGGTGGACCCCATGAGAAAGCATATATGAAAATATTCCCATCATGTATATCAAATGCAGCATCTGAGTTTTTATAGTGACAAAACCTAGGATTTTTAATTGCTTCTGTAAGTGAATAGCAATTACTGGTCAGAAGAGACAATGCAGTTAGTGTAATTATCATGGATATGAACACGCGACGAGGGGGCAGCCCCTTGCTCGTTCCAGCTTGATACAAAAAACGTCACAGCCACATAGCACAGCGGAGAGCACAATAGTGTACAAAACATCCGCCCCTGACATTTTGTTAACAGCAGGGTAAGTAGCCAATGATGAAAAATGTTAATTGTGTGGAAAGTCACTGACTCCCATTGTTTTATCATGAGTCTTCTCATTTGTGTGTATTGTCTTGTGCCTTGAAGTGCAGCTCATAGGAACATAGGAAGCTGCCTTATACAAAGTCAGATCATTGGTCCCTCTAGGTCACTATTATCCAGAGGTGTATCTAGGGAAAATAGCGCCTAGGGCAAGCATTGAAATTGCGCCCCCTGTCCAAACATCTGACGCCCATCTTTCAGATAACTTTACCACAATATCAGCGGAAAAATACAAGTCTGAAGGTCACATACAAGTCACATATCTGAATATGTGTACAGTGACTTATATTATAGTATTTTTTTTAAAAAAAAAATTACCTGTAGCCCCTTCGGGGGGCTTCCTAAAGGCTGGGGGGGGGTCTGAAAAGGTTCCCCCTCCCCGCTGCTGGCCTCTAGGGCCTCACAGGGACCATTTAAGCATGTGCGGTGGCCACTTTTTAAAATATATATATTTTTTAAAAATGGCAGCTTAAAACAAAACGGCCACCACGAATGCTCAAATGGCCTCTGTGAGGCCTGGTATGGCCTAGGGCCTCACAGAGCCCATTTGAGCATGCACGGTGGCCATTTTGTTTTTGGCAGCCTTTTAAAAAAAAATTAAGAAATGGCGCCCCCCTTCAAGTGGCGCCCAGGGCACGTGCCCTGCCTGCCCCACCCCTGCTATTATCTATACTGACTGGCAGCAGCAATCCAAGGAGAGGAGAGCTGGTCTTGTGGTAGCAAGCATGACTTGTCCCCATAGCTAAGCAGGGTCTGCCCTGGTTGCATATGAATGGGAGACTTGATGTGTGAGCACTGCAAGATATTCCCCTCAGGGGATGAAGCCACTCTGGGAAGAGCACAAGGTTTCAAGTTCCCTCCCTGGCTTCTCCAAGATAGGGCTGAGGGAGATTCCTGCCTGCAACCTTGGAGAAGCCGCTGCCAGTCTGTGAAGACAATACTGAGCTAGATAGACCAATGGTCTGACTCAGTGTATGGCAGTTTCCTATGTTCCTAAGGTTTCAGGCAGGGATCTGTCCACCCTATCCATCCCCAGCACAGTACCTCCAGTGACTGTTGCTGGTGTCTATCTTATATTTCTTTTTAGATTGTGACCCCTTCGGGGACAGGGAACCATCTCTCTCTCTCTCTCTCTCTCTCTCTCTCTCTCTCTCTCTCTTGCTCAGGGGTGGAGCCATCATTGGGTGAATGGGTTCAAAGAACCCGGGCTGCTGCCAATCAGGGGCTGTGCCTCACGGCCCCGACACACCCCCAGCGTCTGACGTCAGACACGGGGGTGCTGGTTTCGCTTCCGAGCGGCCCCCGTTCTGGAGTTATATGGCTGCTCCTGGCTGCGCTACGAACGCAGTGTTGGCCAGACTCAAACTCCCGAACAGAGCTGAGCGGCTCCGTTTGGGAGCCAGACCACGCCCCCTGCTTCTGACATCAGATGTGGGGGCATGGCCAGCCCCCGCGTCTGATGTCTGATGTGGGGGGCAGGGTGAGCCGGACACAGGCCACTAGCAGTCTGGCTCCGTGCCTGCTCGCTTTCTCTCTCTCTCTCTCTATTTATTATCTATCTATTTATCTATCTAAACCGCTTTGGAAACATTTGTTGAAAAGCAGTATATAAATATTTGTGGTTGTGGTTGTTTCCCAGCATCCTAGAGATGCTGCCAGGGGCTGAATCTGGGAACTTCCTGTCGCTGAACTACGGGCCCCGTCCCCTAAGGGGAATCTCTTGCTGCACTCACACGTCGTCTCCCATCCTAATGCAAACAAGGCAGACCCTGGTTAGCAAAGGAGACAATTCATACAAGTCCAGCTCTCCTCCCCATCAAACCAGCTTGCTGATTGAGCAGTGTGTCCATATTCTTCCTTCATCAAAGTAAGTAATAATCAGGGCGGGTAATAAGCTATCATCCTGCAATATCATGGTCCCAAGGGACACCCCCCCCCTCAATTGGGGGATTAGGTGGACAGTTCAAGGGAAGAGAGAGGGCGGGGAAATGCTGTGACCCAACCCCTAGGCAACCCTTGCACCACCAGTACCCTCCATGTCAAGAGAACCAGGGGAACCAAAGCCAGGATCCCTACGATGACTGAGGACATGGTTTTGTCTTCATTCTCTGATTTGAAGGAGTCCCTTGAAGACCTGCCAGTCCAAGTCGAGGTCCCCCAGTGTTGCCAGAGCCAGCTCTTAGAAAACCGGGAAACACCCCTTTGTTTGGCCATTGGTACAATCTCAGGGGATGAATGGTCAGAGTGATTCCTAGCAACACCTATCCCCTTAGAGATGGAATATAGGGGGGTCGCATTATTGTACCTTCAGCTGTCTCTGTGTGATAACCTCTTCTTTTTTCCTACCTCCAAATGATTAGGGCAAAATTGCAGTCATAGAAGGGCACAACAGGTTCTTGTTTAAATACCTGGGGGTAGTCTTTCACTCCACTGGCCCTAGGAAGACACGTGGGGACTATGCTGCATTAAATGTGCAGAGGAGTACCTCCGCCATCCTTAAGTTTCTCCGGACAAGAGGCAGCCATTATATAAGCACTTAAAGTGTATGAGGCCAACCACTAGCACAGCTTCTCTATGGTGCCTAGTTACCCTATTTTACCTGATTTTTAAAATTTTAATTTTTACATTTTTGACCCACTCTTCCTCCAAGGAGCCCATAGCATAACATGGTTATGTTTCTCCTCACAACCACCCTGTGAGGTAGGTTAGGCTGAGAGATAAGTGACTGGGCCAGAGTCACCCAGTCCATTTTCATGGCTGAATGGGGATTCGAACTCGGGTCTCCCCAGTCCGTCCAATGCTCTTCTTTCGGAACCACCACACCACACTGAGTTTAAGTCATGCCTGCATTTACACAAGAGGAAGAGGACTCTGGATTTAAGCTGACCCCCCCCCCCCCCGCATTTCTGAAATCAAAGAACTTGGAAAAGTATTGCTCTTGGATTCAGATATATATGGTATATTTAGACAGATATCCAAAGGCAGTTGTGCCTTTGCAATTTTTTTTTTAACTTTTTCAGTGGAAAATGGTTGTTTTCTTTGCAGAACTGGGGTGTGGGTGTGTTTTCCAGTGCCTAGTAGGAATAGTCCTAGAAATCACAGCGTAGTCGTCATGACCCTTAGAGGTCCTTTCCAGCCTCACGATTCTAAACAGAACCATTGATTGATGGTTCTTTCCAGAACACAGCTAAGTCAGAAATGAACATGTCAGCAGTGCTGACCTCCTCACCAGTGTGTAATGTTCACTGCAGAGTGCTATCAGTGTTAAAAAATTTCCTGCATGTACGGCTCTCAACAACTCTTAACCCCAGCAAATAAAAACCAATTTTAAGCGGAACACTCCAACACACTCCTTCCGTGAGGCTCTCTTTCCCTCTGCCAAATTCAATCCCCCCCCTTCCCCAGAGGCTTTCATATGAAAGCTATTAGGGGGAAAAAAGATTGCACATTTGTTTAAAAAAAAAAATTGGCTGGCTGGCAGCTCTTGTTCTTATGATAGAGAGAGAAGCTCCCCTTAAGGGCAGGGAAAGGAAGGATGCCACTGATGCATGGAGGAGAATCAGCAGCCATTTTCCCCGCCCAGTATTAAACTCAAGAGTTATGCCTGTGGATATATCCAGGGCTTTTCTATAGGAGAGAAGAAAATTCTATAGGAGAGCAGAAGATTAGGAAAAATTCTATAGGAGAGCAGAAAATTCTATAGGAGAGCAGAAAAAGCTCAGAATGTGTCAGTGGACACAGCTTCCTAAGAATTTCAACTTTCTCCTTTTCAAAAGGCAAGTTTCTAGATCTTATGGAAATATATGTTTGAAGGCCTGTGAGCAAGGAGTACGAGCAAGCCAGAGAAGCAGTTGAATAAGATTTTGCAGCAGTGGGAGGTGAGGCTTCTATGATTAGCAAAGCTACAACTGGAGATATAGAAATGTATTCAATCTGCAGAATTAGTAGGAATTGATACTACTACTAGTAGTAATAATGGTAGACTGCATAGTTGATGCAGACTGCAGAATATAGCTTTTCTGGTATGTAATTTTTAATTTTTTAAAAAGCAAACAGAGCCCTAAACATGCCTAATTCATTTGTAGATTATAATCTGCCTGTGATCCATGTATGGATTTCTCTGCCACGGGATGTGGTGATGGCTACCAGCTTGGATGGTTTTGAAAGGGCTTCTATCAGTGAAGCTATTCTCACGCTCACTGGAAAGCGGGTTAACGGAGCTTAGCCTGCTTTCGAGGGAACCACCGGGCTCGCAGGCTCCCAAGGCGTCTAGCCCGCCTAAATACCCCTCCCCTTAGCCGAGGTTAACGGAGCAAGCACTCCGTTAACCTCATTTTTTTGCTCATGTGTTGCCGCGGCGCGTGGTGACACATGAGTAGACCCTCGACCGTGAGGCTGCAAGCAGCCTCCCAGGCTCGGGGGTCTCTCCAGGATGACCCACGCAACTGAGCGGGGAATCCTGGAACTTCCGGGGGCCACACACGGCCCCTGATCCTCACAGCCCCCGCCAGCTCTATGACAGAACCAGCAGTTGTGTGGCCGGCCGATCCGGCTGCCCAGGGCTGCCATTTGATCGTCTGCAAGGAGAAGCTCCTCAATGGCTACTAGTCCCAGTAGCTATAGGCTACTTCCAGGTTCAGAGGCAGGATGCCTCTGAATACCAGTTGCAGGGGAGCAATGGCAGGAAAGGGGGCTTGCCTTCATGGCTTGCATATGGTCATGCCAACATGACCTTCCTGGGAGGCATCTAGGGCATCAGTGGTGGCCAGGCATAAGTGGTGGCCAGGCATCAGTGGTGGCCAGACTCTGGCCACTGTGGCAAACAGTTTGCAGGACAAGGTAGGCCTTGGGCCTGATCCCGCAGGGCTCTTCTTATGTCACTTTCTGGAAGGAAACCCTTGAAGTTATGGTAGCTAGTTTAAAATGAAAAGCAAGCAAGCAAAGAACACAACAGAACTGGGATGTCTGAAATAAAGAACCTCCGTTATGCTTAGGGAGGTGTAATGTTTGAAGTAGAAAGCAGTCCCCCAACATTAGGGAAATCCCACAGTCCTGCTTGCATCTAGAAATATCTTGATTTAAACCACTGAATTTAATGGCAGTTCACGACCAGCCTTTTTGCACAGGAAAAAGCCAGAGCACTTTGCCTCTCTCCTTCCGTTCCTAAGGAACGTGTGTGCATCTGTTGGTTTGGTGTGCATATAAACAGCCTGCGAAAAAAGCAGCAGCTAAACGAAAATGAACCCCTGAGGTCTGATCAGTGGCAGATTTACTTCTAGCAGGCGCTGTTCCGTTTCTGAAATTGGCACAGGGGGCTCAGCATGGCCGTTTTATTGATTGGATGGGGGGGAGGGGGGATGAGCAGCCTGATCTACGCGATGGCATTATTGAGTTGTGTTTGCAGCTTTGACGGGAAACAAAGCCATGTTTTTTTTCAAAAAACTGGATTATTGTGGGAGAAGGTAACATAGAGGTGAGTGGTTTGTCTCAGTGTCAGGGAGAGGAGAGCTGGTCTTGTGGTAGCAAGCATGACATGTCCCCATAGCTAAGCAGGGTCTGCCCTGGTTGCATATGAATGGGAGACTTGATGTGTGAGCAGTGTAAGATATTCCCCTCAGGGGATGAAGCCGCTCTGGGAAGAGCAGAAGGTTCCAAGTTCCCTCCCTGGCTTCTCCAAGATAGGGCTGAGAGAGACTCCTGCCTGCAACCTTGGAGAAGCTACTGCCAGTCTGTGAAGACAATACTGAGCTAGATAGTCCAATGGTCTGACTCAGTATATGGCAGTTTCCTATGTTCCAATGTCTGTGTCTGGAACTGGCAGCTTGAGCAAAGGGTGACCGGACTTGGTGGTGTTAAGGAAGGTGTGTGTGGGAGAGAGAGCAGAAGAGCATAGGATGCTGGCAGACTATTGCTCCATCTAACCCAGTTTTGTCTACAGTAGCTTGTAGCTGGGAATGATGGGGCTTGTAGTTCAGCAACAACTGGAGTACCACAGGTTGGGAACCCCTGGTCTGCACTGACTGGCCGTGGCTCTCCAAGGCTTCAGCCAGGGGTTTTTCCCAGCCCTACCTGGAGATGCCACAGATTGAAACTGGGACCTTCTCCATTCAAAGCAGGTGCTCTAGCACTGAGTTACAGCCCCACCCCCAGGTACAACCCCAACCCCTATGCATTTGATGATGGTATGCAGAGGCTGCTCTTGGCCACACATTTTGCCAGATGCAGTGAACCCCGGATGGCCAATACAGCGACTCGGTTGCAGGCAGCAACGGAGACAAGGACCGACACCCGAATGCTGTGCTTGTGCAATGCACAAAGTTGCGCTAGGGCAAGAAGATGGCATTTATTTATTTATTTATTTATTTGAAATATTTCTGCCCCCGCCCCTCCAGTACACTACTGCTTGGGGGGCGGCTCACAACAACAAAATCGATGCGATATACAATAAAAGTAATACAATTAACCAAACTGAGTAAACAAGTTAAAAAATCAGGTGAAAAACCATGATCCATATTAAGTTCGAATTCAATGTTATTTTAAAAGCCAAAAAAGAAGCATTATAAAAACTAAAAGCTAAAGAACCTACCAGATATAGGTCCGGGGGTTGCATAACTAGAGCACTGCTGCGCACCGTTACAGGGAGGCTCAAAATTGTACTCATGCATGCGCTGCGGTGCAAATGCTCCCAACAAAAGATATGAGGCATGCCACAGGTTGTGTATCTTTCTGAGCAAGTGCAAACACTGAGCAGGGAGTAGGAGACTGTAGGATTAAATCCTTCCCTCCTACAATCTGCCAGTAAGTAAAATTCTGTACTCTGCCGGCAATTCTGTATTCTTCCAGCAAGCACAACCGGTGCTCCGTTGGCTTCCTCCATGGGAAAAGTATTATGGATGAGAAACCCCTAAAAAGAAACATGTAATACATCTTATAAAGCTCTAAGTAGTGTGGCAAATTATTTGTAAATCTAATGCTGCTTTGGTAATAGTCACAGTGTTGTCCCTAGATCTGGTTTGTATTTGACTCTGCATGGTACATAATACATATTCTTCACCGACACACATGGTTGTGCCTTCTGGCTTCCATTTGTAATAACATTGGTGGCCAACAGCCTAACATTGCTCTACCTCAGGGACCTTCTGCTAACTAGTTGTGCTAAGTCTGGGGCATGTATTCCAGATGAGCCTTGTGCTAGTGCAAGGATACACAACTTCGGCCTTCCAGCTGTTGATGGACTGCAACTCCCTTCATCCCGTTACAGTGGCCAGTAGTTGGGGATGATGAGAGCTGGAGGGCCGAAGTTATGCAGCCCTGTGCTAGGGCAAGCGTTTGCTAGCACAACAAGGTGCACTATCTGTGCGCTATCTGTGGCGTGCCTCCTATGTTTTGCTGCGAACTTTTGATCCCCATAATTTGTGCAGTCTTTTGGACTAGTGCAATGCTGTTGATTGCAACATTAGGATGTCAGCCCCTATCTCTAGTTCTGTCTCCATCCCAGTATATATCTGTATTGGCAGCAGAGGATAAAACTGCATGCATCTGACAAAATGGGTGCTGACCCACAAAAAGCATGTGCCATGATACCTCTGATAGTATGTGGGGTGCCATAGGATTCTTCTGTTGTTTTTGCTGCTGCAGACCACATAAGAAACTAAGAAGAGCCCTGCTGGATACTAGTCCAGGGATTCTCAACGTTGGGTCCCCAGATGTCATTGGACTCCAACTCCCATAATCCCCAACCAAAGGCCACTGGGGCTGGGGATTATGGGAGTTGAAGCCCAATAACATCTGGGGACCCAATGTTGAGAATCCCTGTACTAGTCCAGCATCCTGTTTCCTACAGTGGCCCACCAGATGACACTGGGAATCCCACAGGCAAGAGATGAAGGAATGGCTCCTCTCCTACTGTTGCTTCCCTATAGCCATCAAGACTAGTAGCCATTGATGGGCCTGTCCTCCATGAATTTGTACAAGCCCCTTTGAAAGCCTTCCAAGCTGATGGCCATCACCACATCCCATGGCAGAGAGTTCCACAGTTTAATTATGCACTGTGTGGAAACGTACTTCCTTTTGTTGGTTCTGAATTTCCTGGAAATCCGTTTCATGGGTTGAGCTCTGGTTCTAGTGTTGTGAGGGAGAAAAACTTCTCTCTGTTCACTCTCTCCACACCATGAATAATTGTATAAGCCTCTATCATGTCTCCCCTTAGTTGCCTTTTTTCTAAACTAAAAAAAACAACCAGATGTTGTAGCCTTGCCTCATAAGGAAGGAACAAATGGTACTGCCTTACACTGAAACCTAGGAGGACTGGGAATTGTGGGTGTTCTCTCCCAAGTAAAAGGTTTCAGGTTCCCCAAACATCGTCTATTTCCTTTCTCTACCGCTCAGCGTTCCAAGAATACCCTCTCCTACCTACATAGGCAAAGCCATCCAGAAGGGGAAGGCAGACTTGGCGATGTTCAAATTATTATAACAGAAGAGATCTGCATACACATTAGGGTTACATTAAATGCTGCTGAATCTCTCATTGGTAAATGAACTCTTCACAACCCTTCCAATTCCAAACGCCACATTTGTGCCCTTAAGAAAAATATTTAGAGATCAATGTCCTATTTGAAGGATATTTTCCATTCCAGCAGAGGACACAGAAAATTGGTGTTATATGACATCTACTGACTAATGGAGAGTATCACAGTTTTGCTTTACACAGATATCCGAGACTGTGTTGGCTTTCCCCTTCTTGGAGGAGGAAACTGATACCATGCAGCATGGCAATGAGTAACTAACTGTGAGCAGGTGACAACAATATGGGATGTTTTCTATGCACGTATCAGAGACAGACCTCGATGTGCACAGATTTCAGGCTTGCAAGGTCTACTTTGTCATTTCACCAGAACTCTTCAGGGTCTACTTGCTTTGTTTTTTCAAGAACGCCAAGGGCCACCAAGTGGAGCACGGGCTACTCTAGAACAACTAGTTTGGGGGAGCAAAGGGATGCCAAAGAATGTTATTAGGGGAGTGGGGAGTTTGCTATACGTTAAATTCTCAGAGAGGGAAGGTCATGTTCATTACCTTATTAATGAAGCTTCATTATGAGCCAGGTTCCTCTTAGAAAATACTGTCTTTTTGGATTAGGTCAAACATTCCAGCCTGCTTTGCAGGCTAGTGTTCTCTTCCTGTCCAAGACCACGTGGCAGCAGAGGCGTATCTAGGGAAAATAGCGCCTAGGGCAAGCACTGAAATTGCGCCCCCTGACCAAACTTCTGACACCCATCTTTCAGATAACTTTACCATAATATCAGCTGAAAACTACAAGTCTGAAGGTCACATACAAGTCACATATCTGAATATGTGTACAGCGACTTATATTATTATTTTTTTTAAAAAAATTACCTGTAGCCCCTTCAGGGGGCTTCCTAAAAGCCATGGGGGGTCCTGCAAAGGTCCCCCCTGCTGGCCTCTAGAGCCTCACAGGGACCATTTGAGCATGTGCAGTGGCAATTTCTTAAAATATTTTTTTAAAAAATAAATGGCCGCTGAAAACCAAATGGCCACCACGCATGCTCAAATGGCCTCTGTGAGGCCTGGCATGGCCTAGGGCCTTACAGAGGCCATTTGAGCATGCATGGTGACCATTTTGTTTTTGGCAGCCATTTTTAAAAAATAAATAAATTGAAAAATGGCGCTCCCCCCTTCAAGTGGCGCCCGGGGCATGTGCCCTGTCTGCCCTACCCTAGATATGCCCCTGCGTGGCAGGAAAGAATGTGGTCAGGAGAGAGGTCAGTACCAGGCCAGTTGAAATCAGCAGGGGGACGACCCCCCCCCCACCACCACACATATGGTCTCAACCAGCCCAGTTCCTGGATAAGCAGGAAGTGAAGAAGTTGGCCTGGCTCCTGGGAGGCTGGAGGAGCCTCTTACCTGCCTGGCTGTACTGGCTTCTGTGGCTGGTTCTGGGGAAGAGGAGGGAGTGAATGAGGCTTCTTTAAACAATGGAGACCTTCCTTTCTTTCTTTCTTTCTTTCTTTCTTTCTTTCTTTCTTTCTTTCTTTTTTGTTTATTTATTTTATCTATCTGTTTATCTATTTATTTATGGACTATAACAGGGTTTCTAAACCTTGGGCCCCCAGATGTTGTTGGACTACAACTCCCATCATCCCCAGATGTGGCCTTTGTGGCTGAGGATGATGGGAGTTGTAGTGCAACAAAATCTGGGGCCCCAAAGTTAAGAAACCCTGGACTATAATGTCAATGACTGTATTGTCTGACACTGTGCAGTAAAGTTCCAGTCTGGGGGAGCTCCTGCTACCCCTTGCTGCCCCTTAGAGCCACAGATGCAAAGTAGCAACTTGTGTGTGTTTTCATCCGCATGTGGACACACATTTAAAATTAAGGACCAGGGTGCCTTTGAGCAAATGCTCCATCTAGTAATTTGTTTTCAGTACCAGAACTTCGCTCACAGTCCTTTTCTCACACACACACACACACACACACACACACACACACACACACGCCCTTTTATTATTATGATGATACTGGCAATATAATTAAGATGGGGGAGTTATTTCAGCATTTTAACATTACAAGCCCTGAATATTCTCCTGGTGATCACATCTAAAATGTCTGCCCTATTTGCATGAAAGTTTGCAGGCATCAACTAGGGGACACCACCCTTTTCAGATCTGGTGCAGAAAGTGGCGAAGATGCAGTAGTGGGGGTTTTTTGGTGTTGTTTTTTTTAACTGACCCTTAAACTCTAGAAAACAAGTGTTGGCTACTAGGGCTATTCACTGAGCGCTGCAATCCCAATGAATCTGTACCACCACCACCCCGGTGCTGCTTCCACTGTGGCCATCTCTGGTGCAGCTCATTACATTCCCGGTGCTGGGAGGGCCTCTTCTTCAGGAAGCAGAGCCCATGGGGCTGAGACTTCACACAGGGACATTGGGAAAGCACATGGGGATATCTGGGAAGTGTACTTCCTCCCAGCGCTGTTTCCATGGCTGTAGCAGAGTGGTGTATGGACTTGTGAAGGACTGCAAGGAGGTGGCAACGGCTTGTAGAAGAGAACTCCAGCTAGGGTGGATACTTATGACCCCACTTAGCCATCATGGGTAAGCTCTGCCCCATAATGTCTAATCAGATTTTCCTTTTTAAAACACCTGGAGGCTTTTCAGACATCAGGCTTTACTGCGAGGCTTTACTGCCAGTTTGGGGCATTATGGATGCTCTAATGCAAAAAGAGGGAAAATAAATTGGGCTGGGTTCCAATACGGAGGGGAAAACCTGAATCATGTGCAAAGTGCTCTCTGGAAATTCAGTAATCCAAAAACCTTTGGTTTAAGATGAGAGTTAAGATGTGTCTGGTTTAAAATGAGAGCTAAGATGCTTTAGATTTTCGCTCATGCTCTAAAAGGAATGGAAAAAGAATGGAATTCTTTTGCAAGTTAAGGGGCTCATCTCAACTTCCACACCATATAAGCTGTAATCACTTTGTACAGTCTGTATAATATGATGATGGTGTTAGAAATGAGGCTCCATGCACCCACACTTTGCCTTGTCCAGAGATGTACCAGGCAGAAATTCATCTGGGGCATCTCTAGGAAGTGATTAGGGAAGCTTCACTTGTCAAATATCTGCCTGGATGCATTCCTCCCCAGCCCAATGTCCAACTGAAAGACCAAGGCAAAGTGTGGGTGCATGGAGCCTCATTTCTAAAGCCATCACCATATACCAGACTGTACAAAGTCCTTACAGCTTTTATGGCACAGAAGTTAAGATGGGCACCTTCACTTGCAATTTCCATTCTTTTTAGAGCACGTGAAAATGTAAAGCATCTTAACTCTCATCTTAAACCAAAGGTTTTTGGATTATTGAATTAGTAAATAATTGGAAGTCAGAAACCCTTGTGGGTCCATTGAAAATCATCCTAAGATCTACCAGTAGCTTCCAATCTATCTATCTCTATAACTTCATGAAGGAGAGGTCTATCATCGGCTATTAGTTGGAGGGCTAAAGGCCGCCTCCAGCCTCAAAGGCAGGATGCCTCTGAGTACCAGTTGCAGGGGAGTAACAGCAGGAGGGAGGGCATGTCCTCAACTCCTGTCTGTAGGCTTCCAGCGGCATCTGGTGGGCCACTGTGTAATGCTGGACTAGATGGGCCTTGGGCCTGATCCAGCAGGGCTGTTCTTATGTTCTTATCTCCTGTCTGTCCCTACATACCTAGCAGGCTGGGTTTAACACCTCACAGTTCCAATAACCTGCATTTGCTTTTGTTTTATCTGTGGTGATAGTCAGCATACTGGCAGTAAACATTACCAACAGAGCAAGGCATCTCCTAAAGGTTATGCTTATGCTGCTATCTAAAGCAATAAAGCAAAAGGCATTAGGCAATGCCTAACTTGTCCTTTTAATTTCAATTGGACTACTTCGAGTATGACTACAACTATGAATACACACACACACACACACACATACACACACACACACACACACACCGCTTTTCAACAAAGGTTTCCAGAGTGGTTTACATAGAATGATACGTGATAAATAAATAACAACAAAATATTTATATACCGCTTTTCAACAAAAGCTTCCAAAGCGGTTTTACAGAGAGAAATAATAAATAAATAAATAAATAAATAAATAAATAAATAAATAAATAAATAAATAAATAAATAAACAAGTAAGTAAGAAAGATGGCTCCCTGTCCCCAAAGGGCTCACATTCTAAAACGAAACATAAGACAGACACCAGCAACTGTCACTGGAGGTACTGTGCTGTGGGTGGATAGGGCCAATTACTCTCCCCCTGATAAATAAAGAGAATGATCACGTTAAAAAGGTGCTTCTTTGCCCAATTAGCAGGGGTTTCCTAATAAGATGGTTTCCTGCCCCAAAAGGGCTCACAATCTAAAAAGAATCAGAAGGTAGATACCAGCGACAACCACTGGAGGTATGCTGTGCTGTGGTTGGATTGGGACAGTTGTTCTCCCCTTGCTAAATAAAGGAGAATCATGATTTTGAAAGGTGCCTCTTTGCTCAATTAGCCGGGGAGTTTTCCTCATCGGGTCAGCTATTGGTCAACTGTCCAATAAAATAGTGACATCTTATCAGTAAATCAGGATGTTTTTAACTGATAACCAATTAATCAACTCAGTGCTGCCAAGCAAGTGTTTATGCAGTGACACTGCGTCGTGGATTTTGTCACTACCACAGGCATCTGATGAGGCTGTTATAGCTTGCACACCAACTGGGACAATTTGCCCTGGATTTTATGAGTGAGGCCTTGGTGAGTGTGCAAGCCTGCGCCTCTGTACACTTGAAAGGGGCACGAGCCCCTGAAACGGAACTCCCAGATCTGCACCTCCAATGCGCCAGGCTGCCAAACGTTACACCCACCGTGTGTTAAGCGGCGAGAAGTGACTAAAGCATGGCTTTTCTTCAGTCGGAGGAGTTTGGCAGACTGACACAAATTGGAAGGCTGCTGTGGGCACATTTGTTCCTGCTATTTTTTGATTTTATGCAAATAGGAAGATGCAGAATGCCAAACTATCTCTGCTTGTGACTGACAGCGTTGACAGCCTCACATTGCAGTGACATCTGGGAAGGGGGGAGGGAATCCTTTCCTTTAATAGATTATATAAAGGACAATCATGGAGGAAGACAGAGCTGCCGGGCGCTGAACGTGAATAATCTCCACATATCTGCGCAAAGAGCCTGCCAGAAAGAAGAAGACGTACACCATAACATTTTCTACTAATGAGACATATTTCTCTCTCTCTCTCTCTCTCTCTCTCTCTCTCTCTCTCTCAGAGAGAGAGAACACAGAAGAACTTCTCCAGTTCATGCACACCCAGAATTCTGGATAGTGTAGTCAATCAAAAACGTTCCCTGTGTTTAAAATCTAGGTAGCACCTGCATGATAAATTATCCTCTTATTCTGGCATTTTAGGGTCAAGTTGGCAACAGTCAATCAATCAAAAATTACTGTTTAAGCCACTGTAAGGACTTGGGACCCAGTGGTGACCCCCCTCAACCCTGAGTGTGGCTTCCTGACTAATTGTTTATTAGGCCCATGTGAAGCTTTGGCCAAAGCAAAATACACTGCAGAGTCACTCTTGCACCATGGGGAGACAGACATTCTCACAGTGCAGAACTTTGCTTTGGGGGGCTCCTTTAAGGGAAACGAAGTCCCTGCACCATCTTGGAGGGCATGCACAGAGTGCTGGGAAATGTAGTCCTTCGCAATGCTTTCCTCCTAGTGCACTTAAGAGAGGACTCCGGATCTCTTAAAGGATCTCCCAGCACTGAGAAAAGCTCAGTACTGTGTGGAGGTCAGCACAGTGGGAAATGCCTCTCATGAAAAAGGGTGAAGCTCCCTGGTTTAGGTAAAGGCCATAGTGATAAAGGGCAGGATCCAGACTAGTGCTGTGCTTGCATAATGCAAGAAAACGCCTGCCTCTGAGTGGTTTGTGCTACTCTACAAGGTTGTGCAACAACTAGTGGACAACCTTTTCCCAGGAAATATACGCAACAGTGCAATATTTGTTTGTTTGTTTGTTTGTTTGCTTGTTTGTTTGTTCGACTGCTATACCGCCCTTCCAAAAATGGCTCAGGGACGGTTTACACAGAGAAATAATACATAAATAAGATGGATCCCTGTCTCCAAAGGGCTCACAATCTAAAAAGAAACGTAAGACAGACACCAGCAACTGTCACTGGAGGTACTGTGCTGGGGGTGGGTGTTGGAGGTGGGTGCTGGGAGTTGCACAATTGGCAACTATGCAGAAGTGGACTGGCAGTGGTCTTTTTGTCTTTAAAAATTAGCTGCAGGACCCCCACTCCCACCCCGATCTGGTACAGAAATGTGATGCAGAGTGAGGAGTGGGTTAACCCTTTCCCCCTGCACCATTTTTACTCCAAGGATTAGGCCTCTGGTTTGACGGCACCAAAGCCATGATGGGAAGCCAAGCCCTGCACCGCCCCAGTGACTCATGCAAGGTTTGGATACATGCCCGACATGCTCAAATTAGAGGGGTCAGAGGGACCACAGCTCACTTGCCTTTAGCATGATCACTCTGCCTCCTTTGCTACTATTTCCAGAAAGCCGTGGGGGACATGATATGGCTAAACCTGGAGGGAGTCAGGGGTAGGGTTTGTGGATTCCAATACAAACTTACTCTTCCCATCCAGAATTGGAACACCATTAAACCAGCTGAAAGACTGGGCCAGAGGCAATGGATTGCTGATGAACATCACAGGAATGGTTGCATCTTCATGTGTCTTCCAAAAAGTATTGCCTGTCGCCAGCCAAAAGCGCCTCACTCATCACTAATTAAAGATTGTTAAACTTAACTGTTAACTGAGCAAAGAGGCATCTTTTAAAGTGGTGATTCTCTTATATTTAGCAAGGGGAGAGCAAGTGGCCTGTCGCTGGTAACTGCTTTATGTTTCTTTTTAGATTGTGAGCCCGTTGGGGACAGAGAGCCATCTTACTTATGCATTGTTTATTTTTCTATGTAAACTGCTTTGAGAACTTTGATTGAAAAGAGGTATATAAACATTCATAGTAGTAGTAACTGGCATTTAATATTAGTTGCTGCCATACTAGACAGTCCAGCCCCCCTAGTAATAAATCCACCAGTAGCCTGTAGGAAGAAATGTAACTTATGGGATAACGCCTCCCCCAAACACACACCACCAAAACAACAACAACAACAAAAAACCCCAACAACACCAATTATACTAACAATTCCAAATGGGCAATATGGGAGAAATTGCCCAGGAACAAAATGAGAGAAAGGACAGGGATAACAAGGAAACAATTATGGTGAAATGGATTCAATTTGGGGCTGACCACTCCACGGTATCTATGTGCACAGAGCTCAAGCAACAGAGCTGCACAGCAGAACCTGAAGTGCAGATGTGTGATGGCGGGGTTGAGATCCCTGTAGTAAAGGGCTGCTCAGCTTCAGCCCTCCAGCTGTTTTTGGACTACAACTTCCATAATCCCCGGGGACAATGGCCAGCAGTCAGGGATTATGGGAGTTGTAGGCCAATATCTGCAGCAGGGCTGAAGTTGAGTAGCCCTGCTGGAGTAGCTGCATGTATGCCTTGTTAGAAGAGAATTCTAAAGCATTGCTCTTAGCACCACAGTAACCTGTTCTGGCCACTAGAGGCTTGAAGAGTTTTAAATAGGTCTTGAACCTTGAATGGGTCTCTCTTGAGCACTTTCCAGATTACACCCTGCAATGGGGTCACAGCGAATCTCTGAAGTATGCTTCTACACTCCCTGTGTTGTGACACCGCAGTCCCTACGCTGACAGCAGGGTGCCGTTCAGATTTCCAATGCCTTGTTTCGAATTTAATCACTGCGATATAGTGCCATGTCATCGTATATTCGGCATTTAAAAAGTTGGTGTTTATTCGAGTTGTTCGTTTTCACGAGACTGCTCCCCCTGCTGCGCGCTTTGCTATTTATGTTTTCAATGGGATTTGCCTGAATGGAAGCATTTTGCCGCTGTTGAGAAGCTAACTGGAAAGCACCTTGGTCAGTTTAAGAGTAAGTTAGAACTGTTCAGTTGTTGTTGAATGCTAGTGCCTGTTTGGGTATGTTGTTCTATGTCCCTCTCTCAGTATGTGATGTTTAGTTTCTTAATAAATCTTTAATTGTTTTTTGAAGTCAGCCTAATGTCTCCAGATAATCTCTTGGGCTGAATTTCTCTACCACCAGAGCATACTCTGCTGTGTGAGGGTTTTAATGTTTTCTCCTCACACCCCTCAACATGCCTGAGCATCTTAGGAGAGACCTATGTGGGTTCATTATTTTTGAAATGTATAATGTACCTTCTTCCTGCAACCCACATGCACACAAATAAGAGAGAAAGAATGTTAAAGATGGTCCAGGAGAGAGTCATATTGAGAGCCATATGTGTTTGAGAGAGAGAGAGAGAGAGAGTCCACCTTGACACAGAGAGGTCAAGATACCAAGTACAAGAATGCTGCAAGCCATTATCCGAGTCGGATTTCAGGGCCAAATCTCTAGTGGTTGTCAACTGACGTCATTGCCTTGACTTCTGGCCTTTGTGCCTTAATTAGTGGCTGGAGCTGGAGCCGTCTTGCTGCTGGACATGGCAGTGGATGTCACAAAGTCAATGGCTTCCGCACCTGGAACGTGCCCTGGGCCTGCTGGCATTAGCAAGGTCAGGCGGGTCTTTGCTGCCCAGGTGGAAGGCTTTTGCTAGTGTGGGAAGGAGGCAGTTCTGGCCTTTGACATGATCCTCGCGTATGCACAGCAAAGGTTTGCACAGCAGCAGCAGCAGCAGCAAGTAGCTAGGCCCTAGCAAACAACTCATCCCTGCATATATAATACAGGGGACAAACCTTGAGAACATTGCTGCAATACATCCTGATACAAAAGGGGCTCTGTTCACTTCACTCTGCTGCTGCTTCCACGTCAAATTATTTGGTTTGTTAGTGAACTGAGCAGCTTTTTGCTATCTTGGTTGGAGTCCACATGCCCCAGACATGTGGCCAGCCAGGACCTTCTTGGTGCAACTTTCTAGTTTTTGTGAAGTGCGTGCTTGTATTATCCCAGCATAGCATGGCTTCTGAAAGTTTACACCTAGCTGTGTCCAGCTGAGAGGAGCCTGGCTAAGCTCCTGCTGGCCCGAGTCACGCTGCTTTTCACTTCTGCAACCGGTTTACGGCTGAGTGAGATGCAAACCACCTGTACGGCCCATCGGCTGAATGGAGGATTTGACAACACTGGCTAAACTTGCTGTGTACATTCCTGATGTGAAGGGTGAGGCTGGGATCCCCTGGGTAGCAATAAAACCACGTTGCAAGTGTAGAGCAAGGGTGGATCACCGTACTTGGGCAATATGGAAAGGACGCCAGAAATAACTTGGGGTCCCAGGAGAACCTATGCCTGCGCCCAGCATGAAATAACCAAAGAGACAGCAACAGTTCACTTTTGTACTAGGACCATCATCACTTCACTACACTTTTGTGCTATGGCACTGTTAGAAACGTTTGCTAGCGTTGTCAGGAGGGAGAAGGCTGAGAACAGCAGGAGAGGAGTATTACCCTTATCTCTGGGTTGTGGGCTTCCCAGGGACATCTGGTTGGCTACCTTAGCAAACAGGACATTGGACAAGATAGACTTTGGTCTGACCCAGCAGCGTTCTCTTTATGTTCTTACTTCTCCCCACTACCCCCAAGTCCTGCTGAGTTGTTAATAAGAGGACACCTAGTTGTGTTTAGAGATGCCCCCTGAACAGAATCGCTCTGCTGAATTCTAGCACTGTGGCACTAGCAGAGATTCAGACATTTTTGCAATACCACCTAATCCCAGAAGCTCCGAATGCATTGCAACACAGTCACAACCCACACTGTAAAAAAACCAAACTTGGATATCAGACAAATAAAATCAACACGAGAGAGGAGGTTTAAAGCTTTCCTATTCATTACAAGGCAAGGCTACAGCATTTGGGGCTTTCTAGTTTAGAAAAAAGGTGACTAGTGGGGAGACATGATGGAGGTCTATAAAATTATGCATAGTGTGATAGTGTGGAGAGGGGATAAAAAGAGATTTTTTCTCCCTATCCAGGGATTATCTCATGAAACTGATCACCAGGAAATTCAGGACCAACAAAAGGAAGCAGTATTTCACAGAGCTTATCAATAATCTGTGGAATTCTCTGCCACGGGATGTGGTGGCGGCCACCAGCTTGGATGGTTTTAAAGGGAGCTTAGACAAGTTCATAGAGGACAAGTCTGTCAAGGGGTACCAGTCTTGATGGCTATAGGCTAACTCCAGGCTCAGAGGCAGGAGACCTCTGAACTGCAGTTGTAGGAGAGGGGACATGCCTTCCTCTTCTGCTTGCAGGCTTCCCAGAGGCATCTGGTGGGCCACTGTGAAAAACAGGATGCTGGACTAGATAGGCCTCAGGCTATATCCTGCAAGGCTATTCTTGTGTTTCTTTCCCCTCCCTCCTTTTCTCCTTCTCACTTTACCCACTTCCAGTCTCGCACATGTGGGGAGGGGGGCAACTGTGGCAACAACCCCAACAACTCTTGGGGAGGGCATAGCAACACCTGATAACTCAGCTGCTCTCCTCGCTCCCCAGAATTGGACCAATCCAATAGGAAATCTCAAAATATCTGACCCCTTAATCCCACACTAACCATACTTAAAGACTGCCCCACACCAAGCAATCCTCAAGTAGTGTCCAATAGCCACACCTTTTAAAGGAACTCTTTGAGAATATTAGTATATTCTCATTATTAGTTTATTACATATTACTATTTGTTTAAACCATCTTCCCCCCTCTCCTCTGCAAGGCTATGCTTGGTTTTTCTTATCATTAAAAAGTGCCTAAAAACATTGTTGGGTGCATAATATATAGATCTGCATGATACAAAAACGAAAAGCAGCAACCACCGTTGTATGACAGGCAGCTTAGAGGTTGCAGAAATTACTGTCTGCCAAGCCTCGCATCTTACTATTATTTATTCCAAAAAGAAAGTAATTTCAAAAATCTAGATGCACTAAGCACTAAATGCTGGTTTTATAGAAGAAACACATTTGGGACACATTGAGACTGATGGCTTTGTTGTGATGACAGTGAAGTTAATAGCAGAAGAGACAAGCAGCAAAATCCATTTTAGATTTTAAAATTAAACTGTGCCACATTTGACAGCATCCTAGTGACCATCACCAGAGCTAATTTCTATCTTGTAATGACTTTGCAGGTCTGAGTAGACAATGATGCACATTACAGAATGCTCTGGATATGCTGTTAATTATTTTGAACATTTATTTCTTCCTTGTCTTCAAAGACAAAGATTTTGCATTTAAGACACTAGGCTTAAACTTTTCCAGAACAAGGACCACTTTTAATCCCCATCTGCTGTGTAGGACCTGCTTTTCTTTTTAGTAATCTGTCTTTCTGCTTCTTTCCTCGAGAAGTCATTTGCCCTTATCTTTCTTTTACAACCATAAGATAAAATTGTGTCTTTAGCTCCTCCCAACCAGTGTTCCCTCTAACAGAGAATCCCAGATGTTAACTACCACTCCCGTACCCAGCCAAAGGCCATCGCAGCTGGCTATTGTCTCCAACAACATCTGGAATTCCCTGTTAAGAGGGAATGCTGCTCCCAACCCATTAGTTGAAGGACCAGAGGGTGCTTGTTGGGACAAGAGACCATCTTATTTATGTATTTTTCTATGTAAACTGCTTTGAGAACTTTGGTTGAAGAATGGTATATAAATATATGTAGTAGTAGTAGTAATAGTAGTAGTCCCAACCTTGGGTCCAGTGTTCCCTGTAACAGGGATTTCCAGATGTTGCTGACTACAATTCCCAGAATCCTCAGCCAACAATTGCAGCTGGGGATTCTGGGAGCTGTAGTCAACAATATCTGGAAATCCTTGTTACAGGGAACAGCGCTTCGGTCCCCAGATGCTGTAGAACTACAACTCCCATCATCCCCATGGCTGAGGACCATTGTGGCTGGGAAGATAGGAGTTGTAGTCCAACATCTGGGGACCCAAAGTTGGGAACCCCTAGTTTACAAGATGCCTCTAGTTATGAAATAATATACATCCCAGTTGAAGCAGGGATAGGATGCGAAAAAGAAACTTCTGGGAAGAAAAGAAAATCCTATGTGTTGGGAGGAGGATCAGTGGATCCCACCCAATCCCAATGGGACAGTGCAATGAAACACATCACATTTAGATTATCTACATCTTTTCAACAGAAAGTTCACCAAGGGGTTACATGGAAGCGAGGTGATGATGATGATAAAGAATACTCCCTGCCCCAAAGTGGTTCAGGATGTTAAACACACACACACAAAACCAGCAAGAGCTGGAAAAGACCAATACTAGAATGAATTCTTTTGCGCACACTGCTGCCTTCACAATCTAATCGTTTGGCTCTTCCACAGAATAGCAGTTGAAGATCAGTTATAAATTCCAGATAAAGTAATTTGTTTTTTAAAGTTCACATCAACCACTGAGAGCTTCTTGTCTGACTTCCTGAGTAGCAAAAGGCCAAGGAAAATCCTGACCCCAAATGCAACGGACTTCTGAACCAAAGTAGTCAATACAGCACACACCCCACCCCCACCCCGGTCTCATCCACCTCTCAGTTAGTCTCCAAATCTTTTTCCTGAAAAAGGACTTGGCCCTCAGGGACATATTTTTGGGTGCCACAGAGGGCTCCCTGGGGAAGAGCAGATCGTCAAAAGTTGCCTCTTTCCCGGTGCATGGGTGCAGTTAGGTAGAAAGTGCTGTCAGGCTCCTGTCTCGCTGCACTGGTGCTTCTGTGCTCTGTATGTCAGCCACGGATCAGAGCTCAATTTGCTGCTGACCTTTAGCAAGGATGCTGTATCATGTACCTTGAGATTATGCCCTAAGACATGCACATCAGAGGGTACAAAGGGACTCTGGCCTAGGCTTATGGTGCTTCAAATTATTTTTTCTACAAGTCAAGCAGGCAGTTACATACAGTGAGCCCTTTGTGCAAACTTTTCTTGTTAGCATTTAAAACATAAATGACTTTGTGGAAATTCTCTGCCTATTTCCCTTTGCCTGGTAAGATATGGGCCTTATGAATAAACAAATGAAATCAAATTCTGCTCCCAGTTATGTTGCTATAAATCCAAAAAATTGCAGTTGACTGCCGTGGAGTTACTGTTTTATTAAAGTCCAGAGTTATGCCCTAGGTGATGTTCGTTCCTCACATCCCTTATTTTTATTAAAAGACCTATGCACACTCTCCCGGGAGCGAGCCCTACGCTGAACTCAGTGAGACTTACTTCTGAGTAAACAGGCATAGACTCACACTGTAAGTTACCTAATAGCAATTTTAAAGGTGCCATCCATTTCTTTTCCCCATTTCACTACTTCCCTAGTTGCTGGAGATTGCATAAAATTAGTTGTCGTAAGACTTGTTCCCATAGCACTCTGAGGGATTCCTTCTGGACAAATTGATTTGTATACTTACTCTAGCTGCAAATAAAAGAGGTCACACACACACACACACACACACACACACACACACACACACACACACTCACTCTTCTACCTGGGTGTGTGCTCCTAGTTTTCAGATGTGTGGAAGCAAGGTAGGAGGAAAACCTCAGTAGAAGTGATTGTGTAGAAGCAAGGTAGGAGGAAAACCTGGGAAGCTTTTCCTCCTACCCTGCTTCCACTCAACCGGTAATTGGGAGCATACACAGCTCCCAAACCCAGGTAGAACACAGGATTGTTTTTGATTGTGTGAAGGGCCTCACTCTCTTCCATTTTTTGCTCTTCAAGAAATACCTTGGTGCCAGGCTCCCCCATTTGCAAGAAAAGATTTGCCTCTGCTCATTAACTATTGGGGTGGTGAGCCATACTTGTAATAGCGAGCATGAATTGTCCCCTTTGCGAAGCAGAGTTTGCCTTGGTTTGCATTTGGATGGGTGACCACATGGGAGCACTGTCTGCTGTAAGATGTCGTCCTTCAGGGAATGGGCCATAGCTCAGTAGTGGAGCATCTGCTTTGCATGCAGATGGCCCCAAGTTCAATCCCTGGCAGCATCTCTAGGTAGGGCTGGGAAAGACGCCCGCCTGCAAGCTTGGAGAACTGCTGCCAGTCTGAGTAGACAGTACTGAGCTAGATGGACCAATGGTCTGACTCAGTATATGGCAGCTTCCTGTTTTATTTCTTCAGCTGTGATTGCTGCAGCATTACAGATCCATGGGCTTGCTGTACATAAGCCAAATGACTAATTAGACAGATCTGTGGGGGATCCTAGTCTACTAGTCATAATAGCTAAATATGACCTCTATGATGAGGATGTCACCGAATACCAGTCACTGGGATGGGAAGGTTGATAGTAGAGATGGATGGTGTTTTCCGGTCCTGCTCATGGGCTTTCTGGAAGCATCTGGTTGGCTACCATGTGAAACAGAATGCTGGACTATTCTCTTCATTTAAAATTGCTATATTCCGCCCTTCCATCTCATACCAGAAACACCCAATGCATCCAACACCACTACACAAAATTAAAACATTTAAAATACTTGAAGTAGAAGCAACACGTAGAAGCCATTTGAAAAGAAGGCCAGGGATCCTTTTTGGCCAGACCCAGCAGTGATGGGTTAGATCACATTACTTTTTCGGATGTTCTTACAGATCAGGGGTTCTCAACTCTGGGGCTCCAGCTGCTTGTGGACTACAACTCCCATCCACTGCCACAGAGAACTGGTGAGAGTTGTAGTTCAACAACAGCAAATGCATTTTTGCCTACTGTTTGGTCCTACTGATCTTTACTAAAAATGTAGTCATGCCTTTTGGTGAAGTAGGTAGGAGGGAGAAGTGATTGTGTGGGAGACAGCTGGGTAGGATGGCACCACTCTACCCAGCTTTCATACCCAGCATTTGACCAAGGTAGGAAGAAAAGCTGCCCTGCCCAGCTCCTGTCTCCCACACCATCACTTCTCGCTCCTCCTACCTAGTTTGCTCCCACACAACCGAAAATTGAGAGTGCGGACAACTCCCAAACCTGGGTAGGACACTTGTCCTACCTGGTTACCGAATGTGTGAACAGCCTCAGAATTTGTACCAGGCAGTTCAAAGCACTGCAGGGCTACAAGGAACCTGAAGGTTATTTAAACCAAGCCCAAGGTATATGCGAACCACCCGAGCATCTGTACTGATCATATAATATATGAGAGAAGGCAGTAAGGTGCAGAAATACCAATAAGGTGAGGAGAATGCTCTGCAAACAAATCCAGATGGTTCAACTCATAGTCCATTGAGTTGCATCGCAAAATGCGAAGTCAGAATCTTCAGGTTATTAGCCAGCATCCCCTGGAGGTCTACAGCTTTCTAACAAATCCCAGCCTTTCTAACAAATCCCCTCTCCTGTGCATGTCTACTCAGAAATAAGTCCCACTAAATTCAATGAAATTTACTCCCAGGTGTGTGCAGCTGTAACCCTTGCAGCTGCAGCCCTTTAAAGGCAGGGGTTCTGAACGGGGGTCCTAGTAATTTGGGGGTACTTGAAGGGCTCTCTGGGGTTACTCAAAGCACTCCTACCTCCCCACTCGGGAGCTGCACTATTTGTTCTTAATCTGAGAATCACCAGCCTGAAGCTGATGGGCCCGCTTCAGAAGAGGAAGGTGAAGTAGGGATATGCATGAGCTGGTTTGGTGCCTCCTCTGGGAAGCGCTGAGCTGGCTTGGGTGATGGTGTTTGAACCAGCTCGATGGGGTGGGGAGTGGCTCCTTTATGGGGGCGGCAAGGAGCTTCTTACCTGCTTGTCCCCACCCCACCGCTTTGCCTCCTGCAGTGCTCGCCCTAGCAACAGCCACACTGTTCCCTGCAGCCTCCATGCGGCGTCGGCACACACATGGCTGGTGTGCTTAAGAACATAAGAACAGCCCTGCTGGATCAGGGCCAAGGCTCATCTAGTCCAGCATCCCGTTTCGCACAGCGGCCCACCAGATGCTGCTGGAAGCCCACAGGCAGGAATTGAGGGCATGCCCTCTCTCTTGCTGTTACTCCCCTGCAACTGGTACTCAGAGACCTGCCTTTGAGGCTGGAGGTGGCCTATAGCCCTCCAACTAGTAGCCCTTGATAGACTTCTCCTCCATGAAGTTATCCAAACCCTTCTTAAAGCCATCCAGGTTGTTGGCTGTCACATCTCGTGGCAGAGAATTCCACAAGTGGATTATGCGTTGTGTGAAAAAGTACTTCCATTTGTTGGTCCTAGATTTCCTGGCAATCAATTTCATGGGATGACCCCTGGTTCTAGTGTTGTGTGAGAGGGAGAAGAATTTCTCTCTATCCACTTTCTCCACACCATGCATGATTTTATAGACCTCTATCATGTCTCCCTGCAGTCGTCTTTTTTCTAAACTAAATAGCCCCAGGTGTTGTAGCCTTGCCTCATAAGAAAGGTGCTCTAGGCCCCTGATCATCTTGGTTGCCCTCTTCTGCACTTTTTCCAGTTCTAAAATGTCCTTTTTTAGATGTGGTGACCAGAACTGTACGCAGTACTCCAGGTGTGGCCACACCATAATTTTATATAAGGGCATTATAATATTAGCCATTTTATTTTCAATTGCCTTCCTAATGATCCCCAGCATGGAATTGGCCTTTTTCACAGCTGCCGCACATTGAGTCAACACTTTCAACAAGCTGTCCACCATGACCCCAAGATCCCTCTCCTGGTCAGTCACCGACAGCTTAGATCCCATCAGCATATACCTGAAGTTGGGTTTTTTAGTCCCAATGTGCATCACTTTACACTTGCCAACACTGAACCACATTTGCCATTTTGTCACCCACTCACCCAGTTTGGAGAGATTCTCTTGGAGCTCCTCACAATCCGTTTTGGATTTCACTACTCGAAAGAGTTTGGTATCATCTGCAAATCTGGCCACCTCACTGCTTACCTCTGCTTCTAGATCATTTATGAATAAATTAAAAAGCACCGGTCACAGTACAGATCCCTGGGGGACCCCACTTCTTACATCCCTCCAATGTGAAAACTCTCCATTTATACCTACCCTCTGTTTCCTGTCTTTCAACTAGTTAGCAATCCACACATGTACTAGTCCCCTTATCCCATGACTGCTAAATTTCCTCAGGAGTCGTTGATGAGGAACTTTGTCAAAAACTTTTTGGAAGTCCAGGTAGACTATGTCAACTGGATCACCTTGATCCACACACTTGCTGACACTCTCAAAGAACTCCAAAAGGTTGGTGAGGCAAGATTTACCTTTGTGGAAGCCATGCTGGCTCACTCCCAGGAGGGCCTGTTCTTCTAGGTGCTTGACAATTTTATCCTTGAGGATGCTTGCGCCTGAGCTGACTCAGCGCTTCCTAGTGGAAACACAAATCCTTCTGCAGCACAGGGGTACACCAGGGTTGAAAGGCTCTTAAACAACTGCGATCGCATAAGAGGACGAGTGAGTTGCACAAGGGCTCCCGTTGTGCCCCCACAGCCCCTAGTAATGTGAGCACTTCTCCCTCCCTCCCTCCCTCAAATTTGTAAAGGTAAAGAGTGCAGTCAAGTCAATTTCGACTCCAGAAGCCCACAGAGTCTTGTGGTTTTCTTTTGGTAAAATACAGGAGGGGTTTACCACTGCCTCCTCCTGCGCAGTGTGAGATGATGCCTTTCAGCATCTTCCTATATCGCTGCTGCCCGATATAGTACCAGCGGGGATTCGAACCGGCAACCTTCTAGTCGTTAGTCAAGCATTTCCCCACTGCGCCACTTAAGGTGCCCCAAACTTCCATTTCTCGGTGGTTTACAACATGAAACAAATTAAAAATGAAAACTTTAAAACAATTTAAAACCACAGTCAAATTAAAAAATTTGGTGAAAAAATGAGTCTTTAGGGACCTTTTAGGCTCCGGGGGTCTCCCCAGTATGCCCTGCACGCTCGCGCAGGGAATATCGGAGCTTCCAGGGGCCACTTGGCCCCCAAGCTCCCCAGCCCCTGCTGGCTCTATCATGGAGCCAGCAATCGCAGGGCTCCCTCCCTGCTCATGTGTGGGGAGAGCGGGCTTAGCTTGCTCTCCCCGCGCACCCTCCAAAACCAGGTCTCACTGATCATGAGACCTGGCTCAGTATCTAATTAAAAGCTTTGGTGAACAAATGTGTCTTGACTGTCTTTTAAAAAGTTGTAAGAGATGGGGAGTTTGTTTTTCAGCAGGAAGTGTGTTCCAAAGCCTCGGGGCAGCAATGGAGAAGGCCCGTCCCTGAGTAGCCACCAGATGAGCTGGTGGCAACTGCAGATGAACCTCTGCAAGTTGCCAAAGGATCAGTACAAAGCTGCCCCTCCTGGTTTAAAAAACAAAGCTTGATTTTCATAATGAATTTATTGTATAAGCTTCACAATTAGTCAACATTATAATCAAAATATAACCAATGGGTTACAAATATCATATACAGCATCACTCATTTTTATACATAAAAACTGTACACACGTTTACATATTTCAGAAGACTCTATATTAAGACTGGGATAAAGATAATGCAAAGCACAGGACTCTTAGAAAATACCTCTTTTTAAAACAAAGAAAATAAACTGTTAGAATAAGAAAAACATACATTTTAGTTTCTCATTGCCAACATGGCATTTATGTCCCAAATGAGATTCCGTAATTGATCCATAATTTGCTTCAGCTGTTGATTCTTCTGTTTCAGTTTCTGTGAAAAGAAAAAGTTTGTCAACACTGGCATTTGTTCAGGCCACGTATTTTGAATTTTAATTAGGGGGAAATGGCAGTATGCAGGCAGTGCAGAGATCTATTATTCACTGCCAAAGCAACATATCAAGGTAGAAGGCAACAGATTTAATGGCAGATTATCATGACCAGGAAAAGCAATGTGTTAAGTTTGGACGTAAAATCTTTCTGTTTCTTTTGGCACACCTTGCATCGAAGCCTGGTCTGCGGTCTGCAGGTAGCTTCCTTTAGTGCAGGCCTTGATATGTTTTCTTTGGATCTAGAAGCCAGCCCCCCAAATTAGAAGTCAGACAATGGACACTGGGCAAATTTACTGGACTTAGTAATGGACATTGTGAAGTGGGTTGGTAAATGGGCTTCTCTTTGTCTCCTTTACGAGTAACATACTTGGAGCAGAAGCAAGGCTGCCTAGGACAAATCACGATTTTATTAAATAACCCTACTTCTGAATATTCTAGTCTAGACACCATGGTGAAATTTCCTGGCACAATGGCCCCCTGACCATGTCAAGCCCTACTTTAGTAGCAACTGAAACAAAGCAGCAAGTCTCCCGTTCCAGCAAGACTGTATTTCCATATTAGTGTTTCCTTATTGAAGATATTTCTTTTCCGTCAAGTGTTTTCCCTTTATTATTATTATTTTTTAAAAAATTATTGAATGCTGTCCTTGTTTTGTACACCACCCTGAGTCTGTGGATTGGGCGGTATATTAAACCTTTAAATAAATAAGTAAGTAAGTAAGTGCGAAAACACACATAAAGGTTGTTCTCACGATTGTTGGCTGGGCGGGGAGGGTGGGCAGTGGGTAAGGCAGGGTTGCACCCCTCCCTCCCCCCTCCAATCGTCCTGCTGCTCAGAGCAGTGTGGATTGAGCACCCTGTTAATGGGCTGGCCTGGGGGTGTTTGGTCAGCACCCGCAATGTTCAGGCTGTGTGGGGAGTTAGCTGTTAAAGGGGTCAGTTCCACCAGTTTTAATTTGTGCAAACGTTTGGACTCAAGAAATGACTGGATTTGACACAAGGATATAGTTTCAAAATTAAAAGGAGAAATGTATTTGAGGGGATACAGGAAAAGAATTGTGTGGTTAAAGCAATGAAAATACGTTACTAAGCAAACTAACTACAATGAGGCATTTCTAACTTAAAGAGCAATAAAGTGCGTTTCCAAATATACCAGCTACAATGAGGCATTTTCGCTTAAGGTCTAATTGTGTAAGTTTCCCAGGAGGGCAAGAGAAAGAGACTTGGGACGGGGTGGATTTAAGAAAGGGGAACAGATATAGTTTTGGGGCCCAAGGAGGGGGGCTGGGAAGGCTCATATTCACCTGATCTGGATGGCAAGATTTCTGGGCTGCAGAATCTCGCTCCTCAGCGTGGTGGAAAGCAGGAGGGGTACAGGGATTAGTTTAAGGAGGGATACCCATGAGGGGTGGCTTCTCCGTGGGTCCAGCAGCTTCCTATAGGGGCGAGGCAAGCTGGCTGGATATGCACACGGATTGATCCAGATAGTGATTTCAGGCTCTTTGTAGGTTGGAAGAGAAATGCTCAGTGAGGTCCCAGGCATAGCATGCGAGGGAGCATGAAGGTGGCAGGATGGAATCTTGAGTGGAGCACAAGAAAGAGCTTGTTGCAGTGGAGTCCCAAGTTCGAGGCATGAGAGAACACAAAGATCGTGGGGAGCATCCGATGGAGTCCCAAGTGATGGAGTCCCAAGGGAGCACACTGGGTCATGGAACTGGGGATACTTATATTCCAAGAAGTGCCTTGGGGGCATATTCCTACTGTCATGCTTTGCTGTCTAGAATTCTGTGCGGAATGCCTTGTTACGGATGGTTCTTCCTGGGAGTGACAATGTGGGGTTTGCCTTCTGTATGCAAGGCTGATTGTGATGAAAATCAGAGCATGCAGGTGCGTGAAGGAATATCTGTTCTGGGACAGGCTCTCCAGTAATCTTATCAACAGTTTCAATGGGTACACCTCTAGGTCTACGTCACTGACTCATCTCCTTTGTGATGAGGAGAACATTACTTCATCAACTTATCTACTTTTTTTTGCTTGGCATAAGGAAAGAAAGCGAGGTGGTTCACTCTAAATTTAGAATGGCCTTCGAGTTAGCTCGCTATAGTTAACTCTGGAGTCTACTTAGCTGGAACCCCCTGCCTAGGAGGGAGGGTGTGTGTGGATCTAATCCCCGTTCCAATTTGCTTTGTTTGCATCCAAATCTAGGGGCAACTAGCCCACTACCAACTAAGTGACTTGTCCCCATGTGTACAATAAACTGAGGGCTCACATTGCGGTGCAGTTCCTGAGCATATCCAAAGTGCAATCTCCAAGCCTGGAGGTGCAACTGCAAACAGGGAGGCTCCTGAGAACCAGGTAGAATAAGCGTGGCTGGTAACAACCCACACGATCCGCGCTGCTCTGAGCAGTGTGGATTGCTGGAGGCCAGGACAATGGGCATGTTCACACCCTCTAACCCCGGGCTAGTATTGTGTGGAAGTCGGGCTAGCGGGGGTGGAAGTGCTGGGATCGGGAATTTGGCACTGCACATGAGCAGCCCAACCTAGGCTGGGTTGTCTTAGCCTAGGTTGGGCTGCTTGTGTGAGCAGCTTCATGGTGTGATAATGGCACAGTCTGGGTGAGAAGAAGGGAGTAGCAACGACTCCTAGTGATAGATGGAGTCTTGAACAAAACCCAACCAAGGGAGATCTCCAATCTCCCTTGGTTGGGCAAAGTGATTGAGAGGGTGGTGGCCGACCAGCTCCAGGCAGTCTTGGAGGAAACTGATTATCTAGACCCATTTCAAACTGGCTTTAGAACGGGCTATGGGGTTGAGACAGCCTTGGTCGGCCTGATGGATGACCTTTACCGGGGAATCGACAGAGGGAGTGTGACTCTGCTGGTTCTTCTGGATCTCTCTGCGGCGTTTGATACCATTGACCATGGTATCCTTCTGGATCGCCTGGGGGAGTTAGGGATAGGGGGCACTGCCTTGCAGTGGTTCCGTTCCTATCTCTCAGGTAGATTCCAAATGGTGGAGCTTGGTGACAATTGCTCTTCAAAACAGGAGCTGTTATATGGAGTCCCTCAGGGCTCCATTCTGTCACCAATGCTTTTTAACATCTACATGAAACCACTGGGTGAGGTCATCAGGAGGTTTGGTGCTGGATGTTATCAGTATGCTGATGACATCCAAATCTACTTCTCCTTTTCATCCCCAGGAAATGGCACTCATTCTCTAAATGCCTGCTTACAGGCAGTAATGGGCTGGATGAGGGATAACAAATTGAAGCTGAATCCAAGCAAGATGGAGGTGCTCATTGTGGGGGCTCAGAATTTGAGGAATATGTTAGATCTTCCTGTGTTGGATGGGCTTACACTCCCCCAGAAGAAGCAGCTGCACAGCTTGGGAGTACAGGTGAAACTCGAAAAATTAGAATATCATGCAAAAGTTCATTAATTTCAGTAATGCAAATTAAAAGGTGCAACTGATATACGAGATAGACGCATTACATGCAAAGCGAGATAAGTCAAGCCTTAATTTGTTATAATTGTGATGATCATGGTGTACAGCTCATGAGAACCCCAAATCCACAATCCCAGAAAATTAGAATATTGTGAAAAGGTTCAACAGTCTAGGCTCCAGGTGTCCCACTCCAATCAGCTAATCAATCCATAACACCTGCAAAGGGTTCCTGAGCCTTTAAATGGTCTTTCAGTCTGGTTCATTAGGAATCACAATCATGGGAAAGACTGCTGGCTTGACAGTTGTGCAGAAAACCATCATTGACACCCTCCATAAGGAGGGAAAGCCTCAAAAGGTAATTGCAAAAGAAGTTGGATGTTCCCAAAGTGCTGTATCAAAGCACATTAATAGAAAGTTATGTGGAAGGGAAAAGTGTGGAAGAAAAAGGTGCACAAGCAGCAGGGATGACCGCAGCCTGGAGAGGATTGTCAGGAAAAGGCCATTCAAAAGTGTTGGGGACATTCACAAGGAGTGGACTGAGGCTGGAGTTAGTGCATCAAGAGCCACCACACACAGACGGATCCTGGACATGGGCTTCAAATGTCATATTCCTCTTGTCAAGCCGCTCCTGAACAACAAACAACGTCAGAAGCGTCTTACCTGGGCTCAAGAAAAAAAGAACTGGTCTGTTGCTCAGTGGTCCAAAGTCCTCTTTTCTGATGAGAGCAACTTTTGCATCTCATTTGGAAACCAAGGACCCAGAGTCTGGAGGAAGAATGGAGAGGCACACAATGCAAGATGCTTGAAGTCCAGTGTGAAGTTTCCACAGTCTGTGTTGATTTGGGGAGCCATGTCATCTGCTGGTGTTGGTCCACTGTGCTTCATTAAGTCCAGGGTCAACGCAGCCGTATATCAGGAGATTTTGGAGCACTTCATGCTTCCTTCCGCTGATGAGCTGTATGGGGATGCTGACTTCATTTTCCAGCAGGACTTGGCACCTGCCCACAATGCCAAAAGTACCAAAACCTGGTTCAATGACCATGGGATTACTGTGCTTGATTGGCCAGCAAACTCGCCTGACCTGAACCCCATAGAGAATCTATGGGGCATTGCCAAGAGAAGGATGAGAGACATGAGATCAGACAATGCAGAAGAGCTGATGGCTGCTATTGAAGCATCCTGTTCTTCCATAACACCTCAGCAGTGCCACAGGCTGATAGCATCCATGCCACGCCGCATTGAGGCAGTAATTGCTGCAAAAGGGGCCCAAACCAAGTACTGAATACATATGCATGCTTATACTTTTCAGAGGTCCGATATTGTTCTATTTACAATTCTTGTTTTATTGGTTTCATGTAATATTCTAATTTTCTGGGATTGTGGATTTGGGGTTCTCATGAGCTGTACGCCATGATCATCACAATTATAACAAATTAAGGCTTGACTTATCTCGCTTTGCATGTAATGCGTCTGTCTCATATATCAGTTTCACCTTTTAATTTGCATTACTGAAATTAATGAACTTTTGCACGATATTCTAATTTTTCAAGTTTCACCTGTACTCCTGGACCCAAGCCTCACTCTGGTATCTCAGATGGAAGCCATGGCCAGGAGTGCTTTCTATCAGCTTCGGCTGATTCGACAGCTACAACGTTCCTTGAAGAGGATGACCTCAAAAAGTGGTGCATCAGCTGGCAACCTCCCGGCTTGTCTATTGCAATGCGCTCTACGTGGGGCTGCCTTTGTACGCAGTCCAGAAACTTCAGTTAGTTCAGAATGCAGCAGCCAGATTGGTCTCTGGGGCAAACCGGAGAGACCATATTTTTCCTGTTTTGAAACAGTTACACTGGCTGCCGATATGTTTCCAGTCAAAACACAAAGTGCTGATGATTACCTTTAAAGCCCTGAACGTCTTGGGTCCGAGATATCTTAGAGAGCACCTTCTTCTACATGATCCCCACCGCACGTTAAGGTCATCTGAGGTCTGTCTCCAGTTACCACCAGTTTGTTTGGTGGCGACTCAGAGGCGGGCCTTCTTTGTTGCTACTCCAGGGCTGTGGAATGCACTCCCAGCAGAAATTTGCAATCTTAATTCCTTAATGACCTTCAAGAGAGCCCTTAAAACCCATCTGTTTGGCCTGGCCTTTCAGGGTTTTTAATTAGTTTTAATGCTAACCTGGTTTTCAGGGTTTTGATTGTTCTGATAGTTTAATTGTTTTTTAAGATGTTTTAATTGTTAGTTGGTGTTCATATTTATATTTCTCTTTTAATTGTTATTGGTTTTAATGGTTTCTGTTTTAATTGTAAACCACCCTGAGCCATTTCAGATGGGGCGGTATAAAAAGCGAATAAATAATAAATAAATAATAAATAAAAAGCTGTCCAAGCCTCCCAAATAGCTTTGTCAATACATTTCAAGCTTGATTTCTGGCTGAAGCCCATTGCCTTGAGTGATAGTGTCTTATTGTACACTCTTCTGTCACATTTTGAGAGACCCACAAAACAAAGCACTTAGGAAATGGGATAAAGTGTAAGACAAACCAGGTTAGATCTGTATTCTTTCTGATCTTCAGGTTCCACCTACCAAAGCCTCCAGGGATAATATAAGCAACTTGTTCCTGTAGTAGGTTGGCAGGTTTGGCTTTTTTAAAGCCAAACTTTGGGTTACGGCCCATTTGACCCACGAGTATACTCCTTAGGTTCTGGCAACCAGTTGTCCATCGTTTTAGCAGCTATCTAAAATGATCTAGAAAATATCTCTTTTCTAAACCATGATCTAAACCAGGGATTCTCAATGTTGGGTCCCCAGATGTCATTGGACTTCAACTCCCATAATCCCCAACCAAAGGCCACTGGGGCTGAGGATTATGGGAGCTGAAATCCAATGACATCTGGAGACCCAATGTTGAGAATCCCTGATATAGACCACCAACCATCACATACAAACATAGCATGTAATATATATGCTATGTGAAGATCTAGCATAAATTAATCACAGAGCATTTTAATCCCAGCAGCCTAAAGCCACAATGAAAAGCCACAAAACAGACCCCCAAAGACAACCCCCCTCCCCTTCACACACAATCTGCCAAGCAAGCAAGACTTGCAACAACCAAAGACAGCCCTTCTTGATCTAAGGCTGTTAACTACTACTGCCGAACAAGGCTGCCTCCACAGCAATTACATGAATAGGTCGTATCCATGATCGGTGCTGCCATGAATTAAAATGGTTGCCACAGAATGGTGTTTTACAAGACCGTGAAATGGTATCAGTGAGCTTTTCAATTTTGCCAAGACCAGGAATTATTGCTTAGTCTGTACCGCTGCTGTGATTGAGCACGGAGGTGCTTGCCATTTCTGTCTCACAGCACGATACCACTTAGGTCTCTCTGCATAAAGACTTTAATCCTCATGCCTCTCTCCCCCACCCCACAAGGCATTTTATATTCCGCCCAATTCTAGTAATGTTCCATTTGGTTTGGCTGCACAGCATTCTTTCCTCCTAGGTTAGCCAGCAACATTTGAATTTGCTGTAGAAGACAGGGGCCAGGCCAATGCAGGTACATTTTACACCGTGAATGTACTCTTCCCAGAAAACCTCTTCAGATTTAGTGCAGCACACTGTGTGGCTTTGCCTCCGAACTGGCCCTCTGGAATTTTCTCTGGACTGTGAAAAGAATTCCGTACCATGCTGTGGCTTTTAAACTTCATGGCTTCCAGGGCTTTTTGTCTTGTTTTTGGAACACTTGACATGGCTCACAGAGTGTAGAAAATGCTGCTGCGCACAGCAGCGCACTCCATGGCTGGCAAGGTTGCACTGGATGCATTTCAAACATATTCATACACCCAAATACCACGTGTTTAAAAACAAACAAATGTGAACTTCAAATCCCTGGTGCAAAATTGGATTGTTCAAGTCAGTGTCTTTGCTGGGCCAGACAACAGAACATATAATACACTCCAAAGGAGAGTGATGCTCCAATAAGCCCTCAGATACAACACATCGCTGAAAGAGTTCCTGCTGTTTTGAGCATCCAGGGAATGAGATTCTCTGGCTGGGAGACAAGAGTCCAAAGGCCCCATTCTCCATAGGTAGACTTCGGTATAGGTCTCTGGGCAATGCAATATTGGGAGTTTTGCACTGGTGTGGCAAAACACTCAGAATGTCCAAGATGCACAGTGTCTGAAAACCATTATGGCTAGGATGAACAACATCTGAGGGTCCAAGGTTGAGAACCGCTGTCTCAGGAAAGGCCAAAACCTTTGGGAACCACTGCTAATCAGTGCAGAACAGAAGTCAACATCTCAAGTGTCCTGGTGGGCCGGAACCAGCATGACTTGGTGTGCAAGGGCCGAGGTCAATTTTCAGGACATTACTTATTACACTAAAATTAATTTTTAAATAATTAATGAAAGTGAGGAAGCAGAGGGCTGGGCAGAGAAAGGCGAGAGAGGAAAGAGGGATAGTGTTTGAGGGCTCCGGCTCAGGGGCGGAACTAGCCAGGCAAGTGAGGAACATCTGGGGCTCAAGCAGACAAATGCATTGAACTGGAGCTGCTGCTGGTCACTGGACAGGCCAAGAACTCTTCATGGCTTCTGATGTTGCTGCAGGACTTTCCTTCCTGTGGGCCAGCAAAAAATTCCCCATGGGCCAGATCTGGTCCCCGGACCTTATGTTGTACAGGCCTGGTCTAGAAGATGCTGGGCTAAATGGACCAACGGTCTGCCCAGTATCGCCATCCTCCCGCCATTGGAAGCTACTTTCTACCATCTGCCAACCATGCAACACATTGACATGACGAGGAACTTGCACAGCTCGCATCTCATTCACATGCCTGCAGACTACAAAGGAAAAGGAGCAGAGGGAATGGGAGGGAAAGTCCTTCGAACAAAAGGCTCACACAGCAAATGCCCAGCCACTATAGACCACAGGCGTGTCCGGCTTTGCTTGCTTTGCAGGAGATGTCAATTGGCTTGCAGGGGTGCAAGGGCTAGCACAACAGCAAGCCCTAGCAGGCAGCTGTTAAGGTAAGGCAAACAGGCTTCTCGCCATAAGCTACACTGGGCACTTTCATAGGGCAGAACACTCCCAGCTCCTTACCCAGCCTTCTGAGCAACTTAAATATGTTGCTGAGTATCCTTGAATGCAAGTTAAAATCCTTAGAAACTTAGTTGTGGTTTTTAAAGTGTTGTAGCATTATGGAAGTAAAGTAAACCTTGACTGAATGCAGTGTGCGTTTCTCCTCTCCAGCACCCCAAATGTGCCATGAAATTGTGGCAAAAGCAGCCCACTACTGAGCAAGAAACAGTCTTCCTTTAGCCTAGTGTGTGATTGCTGGTAGTAACTGGAGGGCAGGAAGAGCTGGTGGGGGTGGGTGGGAGAGCAATTGTGCCCGATGGCACTGTTGGGCGGTGGAGGGTGGGGATGTCTACATGCCAGAGCCTCAAAAGACTCCGGGTATAAAGGCACAAGCAGGGGCGTAGCTAGGGGAGAGGGCGCCCGTGTTCATCCCTCTCTTGGGCGGCCCCCCAGAGTGAGGGAGACAATGAAGAAAATAGGGAGGGATGGAGCTGGAGGGCCCTCAGGAGCTGGGGGGCCTGTGTTCTTTGAACCCTTTAGTTCAATTATAGCTACGCCCCTGGGCACAAGCAAAGGGACTTGCTGCCTGGGAGACTGACTGTAAAACAGTAAATAGGAACTATGAGAAAGAACTGCCTGGCTCCCTATTTGGGATGGTCCTCTATGCTGTTTGCCTGGGAACAATAGTCAAGACAAGCTCTTGGGGAAAACAGCATGGCAGAAGCACATTACATACACTAAACACACACACGTGCGCGCGCACACGTGCACACAAACACACACACAGCAGCAGCAGCAGCAATTATACATAAATCTGTATGAAGGGTGATATCTGTTACCAGAGAATTGTAGGCTTGGAGGAACTCAGTGGTTCCAGACCAATACATTTCCCACATGCAAAGCATCCCAGTTAACTGCCTGGCAACTTTTGCTTGATAAAACGTTTATTAACAAGTTGTTCCAGTAAGAACTAATCTGCCTACTTTCCTTCCACTATCCTTACAACTGTACCAGTTAGGCAGTTCACAAGATAGCCCACTTGCACCTCAAACATTCATGTGTCCACCATCTTGAATTGGGATGGATGATATCATCACAAGCTATGCTGTTAAGGTATCCCTATGTGTTCCTGCAACTGTATCCAATTTGGTTCATATTGGTCCAGGCATTGCAAAGTTGATTAAGGGGGACACACACGGATATACACAGACACACGGAATGCCAGGTGATCTCATAAGCCTAATGGAAAGTAGGCTAAAAACCAAACACATTCCCCATGCTCTATGTTTATTTAATCTAATATCTGTATACCACCTTCAACCATAAAGATTTTCAGAGTACCACCCGAGTCCACCTGCTGGCCCTACTACTGCTGTTCTGAACAGATGGTATCAATGGCTTCCAGGCCTTAAAACTCTCAGAGAAAGTGGCTGTTGGAGGTGCTGGAGTGGGGAACCTGGATGTATTAAGTCCTCTCCCTTGTCCTCCTGCTGGTACACATCTGAAACTTCTCAGCATATCCCACCTTTGGTTAGCCTTGCTAACTGAGCAAAGAGGCATCACCACTTTTAAAGTGGTGATTCTCTTCTATTTAGCCGGGGGGGGGGGGAGCAACTGGCCCTATCCAACCCCAGCACAGCAGTTCTGGTTATTAACTATAAATCCCTCAACGGCCCAGGGTACTTAAGAGAGTGTCTGTTATGAATGCTGCCACCTATTAAGATCATCTGGGGAGGTCCAATTACGGTTGCCACTGGCTCATTTGGTGGCGACTCAGGAATGGGCCTTCAATGTGGTTGCCCCAGGGCTTCAGAATGTGCTCCCTATCAAAAATAAGAGCATCTCCATCTCCGACTAATTTTTTTTTTGCTTTTAAATTTTTTATTGATTTTTACAATATCTTAACAATCTCGTTACATCCAATTAAACAAATGTTGACTTCCCGCTCACCAATCTGCGCGAATCACTAACTATACAATTCAACCATTGCTATAGTAATTCAAAACATATATCCTATACCTTACAAACTCGATTTTACTCTACTCAACCTGCTAACATCTCCGACTACTTTTAGGGAGACCTTCTGGACACACCTGTTTTTTCGGGCTTTTATTTGAAATTAATTCTAAACTGTTTAATTGTTTTTATCCTGTGAAGTTGTTTCAATTACTTCTACTGTTTTGTATTTGTTGTTTTAAATTGTGTAGACAACCTAGAGATACACATATCAGGCAGTATATAAATATGACTGAACGAACAAACAAACAAATAAATAAATAAATAACAACATCCCTCCAGAGTCCTTTGGGGACAGGAAACCATCTTATTTGTTTATTATTATTTCTGTGTAAATAGTTTTGAACACTTTTGTTGAAAAGCAACATATAAATATTCATAGTAGGGTAAAGTACCTTAATCCGCTTTCTTTTTTTCTTTCTTTTTCATTTTATATCCCGCTCTTTCCTTCAAGGAGCCCAGAGCGGTATACTACATACTTAAGTTTCTCCTCACAACAACCCTGTGAAGTAGGTTAGGCTGAGAGAGAGGTGACTGGCCCAGAGTCACCCAGCAAGTCTCATGGCTGAATGGGGATTTGAACTCGGGTCTCCCCGGTTCTAGTCCAGCACTCTAATCACTACACCACGCTGGCTTTCCAATAGCTTTACTGAATGCACCCAATCCCTTCGTTCTGTTTTCAAATGGTTTGCATTCAGATTCACTTGACCATCTTTGGAGTTCTCCCCTGAATTTCTGTCCCATTTGCTGACACTGGCCTTTGGAGTCTTAGCATCATACAGTTGACTAATGTACAGTTTGTTAGCTACCATCACCCCTAAATCTTTCTCCAATGCTATCCTCTTCCCCCACACCATTCCCTCACTATGTGCAAATATTAGTTGCTAGATATTTTTACAGGGCTCTTTATCTTTTGATTCCAATTTTCAATGCTGGACTGAAGTATTGGCTCTCAATCTCACTGGAACCCTGCAACCTTACATGTGCTGTTCTATTTCTCCCTCTTCACACTATATCATTTTCCTCATACTGTAAACTGCAGCTGTATACATTGAGTAAAAGGACAGATGCTGCAAAGAATATCTTCGAGTGGAGGCTGCTATCACAATTACACACACAAGTTTCTCCTACCAAACAATCCGATGTACAAAACCGTTACATTCCTTGATTTTTGATGGAGCGCATTTAAGTGCCACGCTCAGTTTTAGTAACTGAATAAAGCTCCTGCAGCAAAGTTGAAAGGAGACACCTATTTTTCCAGTTTTAGGGTAAAAGAAGAAAATAATGTGTGTTTGGGTGGCAATACATTCAACTTGTCTGACCAATTTTCCTTTCTTCTGTTTAAGTGCCTTAAGAGTGGAACCCTATAACATTCCCACCATTTATTCTCAGAGTATTTTTTCCATATTTGGAAAGTGCTGGGGAGGTGGCTTTTAAAGATACAAAAGAACATCAGTTAGTGGTTTACAAATAACAACAACAACCACCCTTCAAGAAGTTAATGACTTCACAAAGTAATCTAGAAATCATTTACTTACAAGAAGTCCCAGTGAGGTAATAGGGCTACCCAGGGATGTACGATTTCAGAACTATTCCAGCCAAAGAAAAGCAGTAAACTAAGTTGAAAAAAATATATATATATTCCCCGCCCGCCCCGAGGGAGATCAGGTGAACTTTTTTTCCTTGCTGATTTCGTCTCTCCCCCCGCCCCCAGGCTTTAAAGAAGTAAACACAGCAAGCTTCTATGCATGCATATAGCCTCTTATACCATATGCATGCACATATTATGATTGTAATGCAAGTGGTATGCCACAACTCTTGTTAACATCTGTCCACAGAAAACGTACAACCAAGCACTACAATTATTAGTCATGCAGTGTAGTTACAACTGCACTGACACATGGAGCAGCTGTCGCTGGTGGCAAGTGAACAGCACCATATCTACACATATCCCTGGTCTTACATTAACTCTGGCCAGCAACCTAATGGTGAAGCAGGGAAATAACTTGAGGGGGGAAACCCCCGAACGTGCTGGGGGGGAGGGGGTTCGGTTTGACCCCAAACCATTGAACTGAACCGGTTCAAACCACTGAGCCGAACATGTTCAATGTTGAACCTGTTTGCACATCCCTACTGTGGGAGAATAGCCACTTAATGGCATAGCAGGGAAATGACTCGACTAGCAAGCCAGAGGTTGCCAGTTCAAAACCCCGCTGGTATGTTTCCCAGACTATGGGAAACACCTATATCAGTGATATAGGTGATATCACTGCAGTGATATAGGAAGATGCTAAAAGGCATCATCTCATACTGCGCAGGCGATGGCAATGGTAAACCCCTCCTGTATTCTACCAAATACAACCACAGGGCTCTGTATCTGCACATATTGTTTTTGTATTCTTCAACTGCATGTTGCAATTTCATATGGTATTATGTTTATGTATGTTCATATATGTGTTACAGATATGCTTGCTTGTTGCTATGTGTGCTGATAGTTGGTTATTTATTCAATATATGTATTTAACTCCAGTTTGCATTTATCATTTTCCTTGTCCACGGCTATTTTGTTGTTGTTTTTGAATCCAGTCACAGTGGATGATATCCTGTCCAGTGTTCTCTCTAATTTTTTTGATCAATGTGCGAAATGAGTTTTGTTCTGGGCAGCAGTATCAAAGCAGTGTGCACACAAGTGCATTCAGAGTGAGGCCTTTCTGAGTCAACCTGAGCGGGATCTAAAATTAACTGAGCAGACATCAAAAAACTTGTGAGCACATGCATGCCTTAGTGGGAAGACTGATCCTGACCAATGAAGCATTGATGCAATGGGAAAAGCACCAGTGTAGCAACAGTGCTTCTGAAGAGTTCCAGACTTACGCTGTACCCGTGCCAGTAGGTGCATGGGGAATTTCAATAGCTTCTCCTTTCCCCAGAAGCCCTCCTGTCATCCAAAAACATGCCCTCAAGGGCTCTGTGACCCTAAGGGACATATTTTTGGGTGATTTGGAATGCTGCCTGGGAAAGGGGAGATTGTTGAAATTTGCTCCCACTGAACCAGCAGTACAGCTATTAGGTGAACTTTTCAAAAGCACCAGTGCTTGGTTAGTCAAGATGTCCACCAGCACCTGACACCTTTCTTAAGAGGCAAGGCTACAACACCTGAGGCCTTTTAGTTTAGGAAAAAAGACGACTGCGGGGAGATATGATAGAGGTCTATAAAATCATGCATGGTGTGGAGCAAGTGGACAGAGAGAAATTCTTCTCCCTCTCACATAACACTAGAACCAGGGGTCATCCCATGAAATTGATTGCTGGGAAATCTAGGACCAACAAACGGAAGTACTTTTTCACACAACACATAATCCACTTGTGGAATTCTCTGCCATGAGATGTGGTGACAGCCAACAGCCTGGATGGCTTTAAGAGGGGTTTGGATAACTTCATGGAGGAGAGGTCTAACATTGGCTACTAGTTGGAGGGCTAAGGGCCACCTCCAGCCTCAGAGGCAGGATGCCTCTGAGTACCAGTTGCAGGGGAGTAACAGCAGGAGGGAGGGCATGCCCTCAACTCCTGCCTGTGGGCTTCCAGCAGCATCTGGTGGGCCACTATGTGAAACAGAATGCTGGACTAGTTGGGCCTTGGGCCTGATCCAGCAGGGCTGTTCTTACAGTGGGTATAGGAAAGAATCACCCCCTTTGATAGACCTTAAATTCTGGTTCCCTTACATCCTGAAATGAAAACACAAAGAAAATTCCCTTCACCAGCTGTACTTATCCAATGCAACCTATAACATCCAACTGAAAAACATCACAATTACAGTCCAGAAAAGTGTCAGAAATAAAAAACAAGAATTACTGAGATTGAAAAAGGATCACCTCCCCAATGTCAATATTTTGTTGAACCACCTTTTGCTTTAATAACAGCCTTGAGTCTGTTGGGATACTTCTCTATCAACCTTGCACATCTAGATGGAGCAATATTTGCCCACTCCTCCATACAGAACTGTTCAAGTTCGGTCACATTGGATGGTAGGTGTTGGTGGACTGCTATCCTCCCTGGATCCGGTCGGCCCTCCAAACTGGATGGAAGAGCAAGGAGGAAACTGGTAAGAGAGGTTACCAAGAGGCCAATGGCCACTCTGAAGGAGTTAAAGGACTTCATGGCAAAGAGTGGTTGTTCTGTGCATGTGACAACAATTTCACGAGCGCTCCACAGATGTGGCTTGTTCGGGAGGGTCGCAAGGAGAAAGCCACTTCTCAAGAAAGGCCACATTAAAGCTCGTTTGAGCTTTGCCAGAAGGCACCTTGAAGATTCTGATGCCAAATGGAAAAAGGTCTTATGGTCAGATGAGACCAAGATTGAACTATTTGGCCTCAACACCAAACAGTACACCTGGCGTAAATCCAACGCAGCTCACCATCCACAACACACCATACCTACAGTGAAGCATGGAGGTGGCAGCATCCTGTTGTGGGGGTGTTTCTCTGCCTCAGGGACTGGGGCTCTCGTTAGGGTAGAAGGAAAAATGGATGGGGCAAAATACCATCAGATTCTGGAAGAAAACCTGCTACCCTCTGCCAGACAGTTGAGGATGGGCAGAAGATTCACCTTTCAACATGACAACGATCCGAAGCACACAGCAAAACTGACCACACAGTGGCTGAAGGAGAAAAAAGTGAACGTCCTCATGTGGCCCAGTCAGAGCCCAGACCCAAATCCCATAGAAAATCTGTGGAGAGATTTGAAGATAGCAGTCCACCAACACCTACCATCCAATGTGACCGAACTTGAACAGTTCTGTATGGAGGAGTGGGTAAATATTGCTCCGTCTAGATGTGCAAGGTTGATAGAGAAGTATCCCAACAGACTCAAGGCTATTATTAAAGCAAAAGGTGGTTCAACAAAATATTGACATGGGGGGGGGGCGATCCTTTTTCAATCTCAGTAATTCTTGTTTTTTGTTTCTGACACTTTTTCTGGACTGTAATTGTGATGTTTTTCAGTTGGATGTTATAGGTTGCATTGGATAAGTACAGCTGGTGAAGGGAATTTTCTTTGTGTTTTCATTTCAGGACGTAAGGGAACCAGAATTTAAGGTCTATCAAAGGGGTGATTCTTTCCTATACCCACTGTATGTTCTTATCTTTAAATGCTCAGAGGCACCGAGAGAGATTGCAGCTGCTCTGCCTCTTCTTCCACTCCATCACAAGTCTCCTTGTTCTGATGAGGCCTGCAGAGGCTTTAATTGGGGGCCTGCACAAGCAAGAGAAGAGGGTTCCTGAGGAATGGTGCTGGAGGCACACCAGCTACAGACCATTAAAGCCAGGTATGCTCTCGGAGTGAGCCAGTGAGGACCAGGCAGCCCTATCCACAATCAATACCATCAGCTGTTAATGGTAAGCCAGGGCTGTTAAGAATATTCTAGCCAATGTCTACATTCATATTTTTTAAAAAGGTATTTCTGGGGGCTCTCTCTCAAGGCAGTGCTGCCTCTAGGAGTAACATATCATATATTTGAGGGTTTTGTAACTAATCTGTGGAAGACAAGCAGTAATAAAGACACCTTGAATGTGTGTGTAGACAGGTGGGGTATATTTCACTTCAATTAAAAGCATAAGCTGGCATTTGGGGATTTTGCTCCCACATGGCTAATTGAGGGGGAGAAGCTTCCAGAACCATAGCTTCTGCAAGCTGTAGTGTGCCCCCTCCCATTTAAATTAAGCTTCTTTTGGCAAAAAAAACCTGACATATTTTAATTATTCAGATGACGAGAATGTCTCAGTGGGCTTCCAGATTTATTTTCAGAATATAGGCAACCGGGGTGGGGGTGGGGGGATTGCTTGTGACTGTTGGCGCCACACATCAAGCCTGCTGTCTGGGGAAGTGGGTGGGGGGCAGAGGAGAGTGGAAATCACACAAATATTTCCACTCATCAGTACTAAAAACATAATGCTGACCAACAGATTTATGATCTCAGATGTGACACTGCCTGTTTCAGTGAATCAAACATAGAAATATAAACCTGATCCTAACATTGATTAGAGACCAAGAAGATTAAAGGTTTGATGTAAATAGCATAAAATATATTTAATATAATAAACAATCCAATTAAAACTATAGAATAATTCTCCAAAATATTATATCCAACATTAATTTTAGAGAACCATAAGGACTACGTTGGATATGAGATTTTGGAGAATTATGCTATAGATATTGAATTGGACTGCTTGAATATTATATTAAATATGTTTTAGGTTGTTTACATAAAACCTTTCATCTGCTTGGATATATACTGCCTGTTTTAGGCCAGTCCAAAAAAAAAATAAAATAAAATAAAATAAATTAGAATTTGTTAGGTCATAGAATATAAATATCCGAAGGTTTGCCATTCCAAAAAAGCATTTACCACTATTATGCTACCTGCTGTTTAGGTGATCTGGTTTTAAACTTAGTACACAGTATTATCCACTGACACAGTGCCACACAGACTATGCTTCAGCATAAGGCAATTATGACTTTCACTTGAATCAATGTACTCCAGTGAATTTGGGTCCCTTTGTTGGCAGGAAAGTGCACAGAAATGGTAAGTACAGTCCACTCTACACCACATGCACTTTACAGGGCTTCTAATGGAAGGAAGATTGCTTTTGAAGCAGGGGGATGCTACAACAGAAAGGCTACATGTTTCTGTTCAAAAAATCCACATTTTACAGTAAAAGGTTTGACAGTTTTTGCAAGGAAATGGAAGCCAAACTATTTTAGCACTTTCCTAAGGTGAGGCATTCCATATCTATATATATATATATCTAATACACTATCGTTGTACGTGGCAAGGCCCGTCCACACAGTGCTTTACCAATCAGAGGTAACAGAACAGAAGCACCATGGTGATTGGACAGTGGGGATTCCATATGCAGATAGGGAAGAGGAGCGGGTAGGGCAGGAGCGTAACTACCATTAGGCAAGGGGAGGTGGCTGCCTGGGGGCCCCCACGCCTCGAGGGGCCCCCCAGAGGCAAGTCACATGTGAAGTGAGTGTGTGTATCAGCGAGGGGCCATTTTTTAATTTTGTCTCTGGGCCCACTCCAGCCTCGTTACACCCCTGGGGTAGGGGGTGGGCAGAGGGGAGTGGGAGGCTATCACTGAGCAATAAAGCAGGGGCTGTGGTGTGGGGCAAGGAAAGCAACAAAGTCCTAGAACACAGATTATCTCTGCGGGTTCTGCGAGTTTAATTTTAAACCAGAGTTTGAAACCATGATTAGAAAATAGTTTTAAATTCTGGTTCTGAGTTAACTACAGCTCAAACTACATGTATCAAAATAAATCTCTGCATTTGCATCCTCTTTTTAATTTTTATTAGCAACAGTGAGGCGCCACCATGGTCCTGATTGGGCCCACATAGTTAAAAAAGAAAAGAAAACAGAAGGGAATTTTATTTTTATATATATATATATATATATATATATATATATATATATATATATATATATATTCTATTTATATATTTGCTGCCCGCTTGACAAGGACATCTGAGGGGGCCCTGCTCTGGCTGCCGACAATGAGGGAGGCCCGGCTGTTATGCACTCGGGACAGGGCCTTCTCTGTTGCTGCTCCTAGACTCTGGAATGCTCTCCCAGTGGCCATTCGTTCCTTGGACTCCATCACAGCTTTTTAGAAAGACTTGGCTTTTTACCCAGGCTTTTACATAATCATTTTTTACTGCTGCTTTTATGTGTTTTTATCTGTTGTCTGTTTTTATGCTTGTTTTTAGCTTGATGTTTTTACTGTTTTTATTGTATGTTTTAATTTTTGTAAACCGCCTTGGGGTTTTCTTTTAACGAAAGGTGGTATAGAAATGTAAAAATAAATAAATAAATAAATAAATAAATAAAATATATACTACCCTTTCAACCAGAATGTTCAAAGCAGTTTAAATTTATTTATTTTTATTATTTATTTATCACACTTATAAACTGACCCATCCAAAGGCTCTGGGCAGTGTACAACAAATTTAAAGAGACATAAAATCACACACCATTTAAGACACAGTGCTAAAAACAATATAAAAACAATTCAAAACCAATTAAAACTAATTAAAAAACAGTTTAAAAACCTTGGAAGGCCAAGCCAAACAAGTAAGTTTTTAGGGCAGAGAAAGTCGAAAAGTGAAACAAAAAGTGGTTCCTTATCCTCAAAGGGCATGCAGTAATAGATACAAGGAAGATACCAGCAACAACATACTCCTGGATGAGGAGTAACAAACAAAAATTGAATCTGCTTGTCAGGGGTCAGGATTCAAGAGATGGTTTAGATCTGCCTGTTCTAGATGAGGCTACACTCCCACAGAAAGTACAAGTATGTAGCCTGGGACTGCTCCGGGATCCAAAACTCACTCTGGTTTCTCAGGTTGAGGCAGTGCTTAGGAGCACTGCCTCAACTTCGACTGAAATACCAGCTTCAACTGATACATTGGCTACACCCATCTCTGGAGATAATACACCCGTAAAACAGTCGTGCATATGCTGATAACCTCCAGGCTTGACTACTGTAATGCACTTATGTGGAACTGCCTGTATGTAGTCTGGCATGCAGATTGGTCTTCGGGACAACCCAAAGAAACCATACATCAGTTTTAAAAGAACTGCACTGATTGCTGATGTTTCCAAGCAAAATACCAAGTGCTGGTTATTACCCTATAACACCCTTAATGGCTTGGGTCCAGGGTTCCTAAGAGAGGGCCTCCTTTCTCATGAACTCTGCTACCTAATAAGATCTTCTGGGGAGATCCAGTAAGTGTTGCCACCAGCTCATTTGGTGGCGACCTGGGACTAGGCTTTCTCTGTGGCTGCCCCAGGGCTTTGGAATGTGCTTCCTGTCAAAATAAGAGTTTCTCCATTTCTGGCTGCTTTTAAAAAGACCACCAAGACACATCTGTTTCCTCAGGCTTTTAGTTAAATTTTAAACTGTTTAATTGTTCTCACTCTGTAAACATGTTTTGTTTTTATCTTGTTTTTACACGTGGTGTGTATTTTTAAATCATGTACACTGTCTAGGGATCCACATATCAGGCAGTATTCAGACAGACTCACTCCACGTTTTGATTGTGATTTACAAAACCAAGAAGTTTGGGTTCTCCATGACCAGAGACTGTCTGCAAACAAAATCTGGGAATTGCTTAAGCATAGCCATACACTGTGCTCAAACACAGCTGTACCCTTCCCAGCCACTAGGCGTTCAATATAAGTGATGCCTTCATGCATACAGGAAGAGATTGGTGGCTCCCAAGCAAAGATAATGGAATAAAGTGCCTTACAGAACATGGTAGCTCATTACTTTTTCTATACAAAGACAACAGCAATGGAAGAGTTATTTCATATCTAAAGCACAAAGCATGGCTAAGTCCTAAGACTTAATTTTCATTTCTGTCTTTGCATGACATCAGCCAGACTACATCCCACCCTGCAAGATTTGTTCAAGGGCTTCCTCTGTAGAAGACATTCAAGTTCTTTATTTATCCACAGCCATATTTTCAACCTGTCCTTTAAACATTATTTTAAAAGTTCTGGTGAGTGTAATGCAATCTTTAAAAGTGCAAACACATAAATAGTTTGTAGTGAGGCTTCAAAGGCACAAATCTCAGTGCAGTGCGATCATGCCAGTATTCTGTCCTCTTAAAGAAGAAGAGAGATTCCATCATAATAATCTATGAAATTCCTCTTACAAGATCGTATCAAGGCGGATGATAAATTAGCATTCAGATACAAGGGCACCTGCCATAAAGCTCTCAATAAACCTCATGAAAGACAGTGAAGCATATTAACAGTTTAAAAAACTGCATATAACTGCATACATTCATGTTATATTAAATCTTCCTATCTATATGATGGTATAACATTGGATCTCTCTCTCTCTCTCCAATGTTATACCATCATATAGATAGGAAGATTTAATATAACATGAATGTTTCTTTTTCTTGTGTTTATGCTGGCCTTGTGCCGAAATAAACAAATACATACACACACATATATATATGAATGACAGCTGCTTTTTTCTAAATTTCCATGCTGTGCCTTCTCTTCCCCCTCCCCGCTTCAGTATTGCCTGCATGGAATAACATCCCTTTCTTCACTAATTGGCAATGACAGAAGCTCAAATGTCAAAAACTGTTTCTTAAGTGAATTTTTACTTTTCCAAGCTTCTTTTAATTACATATATATTGCGTGTGTGTGTGTGCGCGCGCATGCATGCATGCGCACGCACACACACAGTGTCTAGTAGCTTCCTAAAAACTAACTGGTTTATTGTGGCAAGAGGTTTTGTAGACTAGGGCCCATTTGCTCAGATACGTGAAAACAGTAGGGCCAAAAGGCCGTGAAACTACAACTCCCATCATCCCCCACCACATTAAATTGCAGCTGGGGTTGATGGGTATTGTCGCTCGGCAACAGCTGGAGAGCCATGGTTGCCTAACCCTGCTTTAAAGACCTTTTTGTTTTTGCTGTAACTGGTTAACACAGCTTCCCCACTTAAATAGATGACTTTTACTATATTTACCTGAATTCCAAGACGTATGCTTTTTTCCAAGCTTTCTGATATTAGAAATCAGGAGGTCGTATTAAATTCAGAGTCCTGATCCTTCCAAGCAAATGATTGTATAACCTGTTTTTTTAACCTCTGCTTTTTAAGGGGATCATCTTAAATTCAGAGTCATCTTCGATTCAGGTAAATATGGTAAGGCACAATCTCTATATGGTCGCTAACAGTCGACACCGACTTGATGGCACTTAATCAATCAATCACAATCTCTTTGGGACAAGCTGAACCCACACAGGGCATCTGTGCGCTAGTGCACTCAGCTCTCTCAACCCCTCAGTCAGCCTTCCCCACCCCAGAGACTTGGTGGGGTGGCAGAAAGCCCCCTCACTTGGCCTTTCCCCCTCAGCTTGGCCTCCCCTCCACCCCGCGCAATCGGCAGTTGCTTTCCTCTGCCACTCGCCTTTTGCTTGGCAATTGCTTCCCTGTCGGTCTTTACTCCCCGCGCCCCACCGCTCACCAGCTGTAAATTGTTTTTAACTGCTGTAACTGTTTGGCCTGGTTCTCCAGGGTTTTTAAATGTTTGAATATTTTAACTTAATTAGTTTTATGCTGTTTTTATAGTTTTGATTTTAATTGTTAATTGATTTTAATTGTTTCTACTTTGATGTAAACTGCTGTGAGCCATTTTTGGAAGGGCGGTATATAAATCGAATAAATAAATACATAAATAAATGTTTCCTATGTGGATCCTATTCAAGCCCATTTGAATTGCTGTTCCTTTTTCATTTCAGGGGGACTTGTTGAGCACATACTCCTAGTGGATTGTGCCCACAGTTTTGTTCCACATTTCCTCAGTCTATTCAGCAACTTTCTTATTGTAGAAAGTATTTTATCCAGTCTTATTTTTGCATTACCTTTGCAGGCTGAAGGGTAAAGTTAAATAGATAGCTCCAAACACATTGCATTTCTCAAGTAACCACATAATAGATGCTAATTTGATAGCTATATTATCATGGATGTTAATTTGCAACTGTAAGCTTACACTCAAGCTGAAAATTTGATTCTATTTCTATCTTTAGTACATATGAAGGACACATTCCTCATGAAATGACAATGAAAAGGCTCAGACAGTTATCCTTTACTGCAGGCTGAACTTTGTTTTGGAAGTACTATTTAATGCTCAAGAAAGGTGTTTAATTGCCACTTTGCACAGAGCTTCAATTCACCCATGAACATTTCAAATACCATGGTCCACCACAGCTTAAGGGTGTGCAGGAACTGAAGTTCGAGCACAGGCTCAGCACTGCGGAGAGGGGAGTGGCGAGCGGGAGCTTTAAGAAAGAGAGCAGGTCCTTACCTGCCCTCTGCCACCCCATGCAGCTTCCTGCTGGGGCAGCATGCATCCCAAGTACCATGCTGTAATGGATTTAACCCAGCCTTTGTCTCAAAGCAAGCCCACATGAGGGGAAGAAAAATGCTGAATCAATCATCCTCTCTCACGCTTTCACCCACAAAGACTGCTCCCCAAAACATTCCTGGTAGATAATATGCTGCCACCACACCCACTTAACAAAGGCTTATTTCACCCCTGGCTTGGGTGAATTTCCAGGGAAACTCTTCTTCTCTTTACTATTGGAAAAGTACAAAACTTGGTTGAGTTGCTGAACAATCAGATAGAAGCGTGTTTGCACCAGAGTAAACCCCTTTCCAGTCCCCCTTTCATGAGATAAAAATCCACTCAAAGAGCTGGTTAAAATAGCAAAGAACAAAAAAAGAAAGAAAAGGAAAAAATTGTTCCCCCAAAATACTACAGACTGTTTCCATCTGAGGCTTTCCCAGCTTTTAGTTACAGGTATAAGGAACGCTCAGTAGCTCCAAGAATACTTCAGAAAGCACCCTCAGATGATATTGGGGTGGCACACTTTAAAAATCATGGTTACCCAGTTGCAAAGTACATACCGTATTTTACGGACTATAAGACGCTACAGACTATAAGACACACCTTCAATCAATCCAGTTTTTCAGAGTTTTAACATATTAAACTGTTAAAACATATAAGACGCTCCTGAATTTTGGCGGATATTTTTCGAGGAAAAAAGTGAGTCTTATAGTCCATAAAATACGGTAGATGTAAGGAAAAAACAAGAAGCACCTTGAAAAGCTTGCAGGGTCTGTTGGATTGGCACAGCTCAGCGTTTCTTAGCCTAATTACATCTAGATAGACAAACTTGGAACAATATCAGGGATGCACAATGCACACAAAAGAAAGATAGGTTTTTAACGCCACATTTAACTAACAAACTGTTCCATAGTCTAAACTCTCCCCAAAACCAAAAACCCTGGCTTCCTTTGCCTTTAACTCACCAAAACCATGGTAAAGGTTTCAAGTTTCCTTCCCTCCTGGCTTGCCCGGATTGGCAGAGAGATTTGCCTGCAGTCGGACCTCATGGCCACATCTCCGGCCCTCCAGCCAGCTTCTTCTTCTTGAGAGAAATCTCCAGGCTAGCTTTTGACCATGAGGGAACAAAATTCCATTGCTCCTCACTAAGCCTTTTTGCCATGCTTCCCTCACCTCCCACCTAGCTCCTGAACAAAGAGATGCTTCTCTTCCTGCCTCATGGACCTCTAGGTGTGCTGAATGGCTGATCCCTAGTCTGTCAGTCAGGACAGGGTTCACTTCTGGTTTGCTCTTTACAGGAAAGGAAAGGCTGTAACTGCCTGATCGTTACACATGCTGACCATGCAAATGGCACCCACACATGCTTCAACTGGGAACTCTCACAGCCTGTAGCAGGGATTTAACCAAGTGAGCTACCTGGGATTGTATGCTCTTGAGCCTCAGATAAGTAGGTATTGCCATCGGACTACAACTTCTATAGTCCCCAGCCCACTGCAACTGGGGATGATGGGAATTGCAGTCAACCATATCTGGGCATCCCTGTTACAGGGAACACTGGTACCGACACAGACATGGAATTGCAAAATGTGCCTTAGCCTTCTAAGAATAACAATCAGTTCTCCAATCTATATACATGCAACTGTAGATACATTGTTGTTCAACATTTTAGAGAAGCACTCAAGTCCTTTCCACACTAACCATTTTCTAGCCCCCACACTAAATGGAAGTTTTATAAACCTCGTTATCCGCAGATCCAACATCCATGGTTTTATGTATCTGCGGTTGGGTAACTGACATCCAGCTTTGGCATTCACAGAAAAAGGAGTGAGCAGAGGGTTAATTTCATGTCTCTGCGGGTTTGGGACAGCTATTTCCGTCCGCCATTTCAGAAGGAGGAGCCATTTTGAAGCTCATTTGTGGGCGGGGGGAAAGAGAAAACACACACAATTTCCCCTGCATTTGGGACTTTGGGGAGCCATTGCTGGAAACCTGCAGAGCACACTAGGGCACTTATTTCTCAGTTTCCAAGGCCTTTATTCCACTGCTTTTGCACATTTTCCACGCCTCCAGGAACATAGCCCCTTGAGTCCCCCACTCAGCATGCTCTCATAACACCACAAAACCACGGTTATTATCTCTTGAGCATAACCAGTAATCTAGTAACTGTACTAGATTATTTCTTTACTGTGAGTCAGAAGCTTGTGTTAAACAGTACATACAGTGAATAGAGTTTCATACAATCACACACCTTGTTCACTTCCATGATTTCCCTTCTTTCTTCACTTGCAAGCTGAAACTGGCTGGCTGCTCCTCGATCATCATGCTTGAAGCCATCTTCTTCAACATAAGGAATGAGTTGCTGCAAACATGAACAAAGCTGTTATACAAAATATACTGAGAGTTTCTTGTGGAATTGAGAATGAAAAGCACGTCTTAAAACAAACCAGCCAAAATAAATCTGAATTTACAGAAGCACCAGTTTCTGAACTGCATTTCTACTATCTTTTTTTAAAAAGACACTTTAGGTACTTTAAGATAGTTACTCTTTTGCAAATATTTATGTACCTTTAAACTTTCCTTCACACCCTCTATAAACTAAAAATATGTGGAATTTATAAATACACTAGTGTGACAAAATGGGGTTACTCTATACTATCTTGGGATCTACACTCAATAGAGAGATTGCTCTGATCCCAATCTAGGAGTATGTCGCTCCTTCGAGGTAGGCTGCCACCAGTTGAAGACTAAAGCCACTGACCAGGCTTAGACACAGCTTCAACAACCTAGAAACTGTCTGGCTTGGAACTTAAAGTCTCTTCCCCATGTGCCTCATAAGGTCATTTGCATCATGACTGGTTACAGCTAACAACCAAAATAAGTAGTTCACATCATGTCTTTGCATTACTGAAATAATTCTTTCTGTTGTAAACCACCCAGAGACGTGAGTTTGGGCGGTATAGAAATATGTTATTAAAATAAAATATAATATAATAAAGCATAACTGAAACATCTGGACCACCCCCACTTACCTCTATTGGTATAGGGTCAAGTCCTGCACAGTTTTCATTGCATTTGTCATATACTAATCGCAGTTTTCTAAAAAGGATCGAAAGTTGACGGAGGTGTTCTTGCAGCTTTCCTAATCTATCTTGGTATGTGCCCGTATGATAAGTGACACCATTTGGAAGCTAGTCAAATTTTAGAAAAGGAAACAAATATTAACATTCAAGAACACATTTAATCCATTCTGTGAAATAAGGCCACACTGAAAGGATAAACAACTACTGTACTGCCTTTCTGACAGTCATGGGAGTTTCTGGCAAACACAGACTCATTAATGCTAGCTGCAGAGCTAGCAGGTTCAATATTATTATTTATTGAATTACATTCTCTCTTTCTTTGAACTAAAAATGCATACAAGATAAAAAGCATGACAGAACTATTAAAATTTAAAACAGAACTTTTTAAAAGTTAAAGTTATCTGGAAGGCCTGTGGAAATGAAAATAGTTATTGATGCTTCTAGAAGGGTAAAGGTAGTGATTGCTGATGGGTTTATTTTGGGATGAAGCTTTGTAAGACCAGGCCTTGTTCCTAGACCCCAGAGAGATGTTACTTGACAGGGGATTAAACTCTGGAAAGCCCCTGTAGGGAACTGAAGTGGGCTGACAGGCACTGCTGGAGAAATGGAACTTTTGTGTGAAATGCCTTGAGATTGTTTTAATAAAAGGAGGTATAGAAATCTAACAATAAATAAAATAAGATAAGATAAATCTTAGACCCAATCTATTTACCACTATAACACACATGACTATTTGTGTGCTTAACCAAATAATCCCATCATTCCAACATTTATGAAGTTGCATCACTCTCAAGTCTTCACTGGAAAGAAGTATACCTATTTTCAAGGAAGTCTCTTTTTGATTCATCTGGACTTCTTTCCAAATAAACATTCTTAGGATTAGGCTAATGCATGTAAACAAATTGCACCTCTTGAACTTACATCCAAATAAAAGATGTTTAGGATCGAGGTGCCAAAATACAGGACAGAGTAAACCAGGTAATTCATTCTCTTTCATGCTCTCATTCAAAGAAACATTGTTGGAATTTCGGTACAAGAATAATTATTGTTTAGATATTAACAATAGGAGGGGGGCAGGTTATGTGTGTCTAAGAATCTGCATTGCAAGTACAGGATCAAGAAGCTATACAAGAAACTACCAGATGTCAAGCATACAAGAAACAATGGGAGTGACAAACAAGTACTTCAGAACACTCATCTCACAGTAACCGAGTAGTTAAATCCGGTTCAATGATCAGGTTTACATTTGTGTGAAGCCAAACAGTTTCTCTCATTATAAGCCACATGGCCGGTCCGAAAAATCCACAACTCAGGCCAAATAGTCCATTTATTGCAAGGCAGAATAATCAGAACACAACCTCTTGGCTGAGATCAAAATTTAATTCTAATTAAAAGCATGCCATCTTAAAAAACAACCACCAAAAAACACCACCACTCCCGAAGAAAAATCTGCTTTACTGATTAAATATGAGCTTTTTAAAAAAGTGGAAGCAATATCTGAAAGGCACTTTTTGACACTCCAGAAGCTACTCACGGATACGTAAACCCACTTAAGGTTGCAATCCTATGCATACTTACTAGGGCATAAGACCCACTGTATTCAGTGGCTGACATCAAGACTATTATTGCACAATAGGAACAAAAAGTTCATGTATGCAAAGGAGGAGGAATATTTTCACCAGTTTCCCCTTCCCTCTGCAACCTACTGTACCTCCCCAAAAATATATCCTCAAGGGTCCTGTGACCCTCAGGCTCACTTTTGAGTAAACGTGAACAGAGTTAGCCTCTAAGGATGCAACTCCACCTGTGATTATTTTAGAATTATTCCTATTGAACTCTGTGGAACTTACTTCTAAATAAACCTGCTCAGGGTTATGCTGTAAGATAACATGAGAGGGATCAGGACAGAGCCCTGAAGGGTAATTGTGAGAAAACTCAACCAGTTTTAATCTTGATTTATGGAGATTTACTATGAGCAGTCAAGAATATCACTAAGCCAACTATCAAATCCCTGCTGAACCATGCAGAATCTTTATGACATTGTCCTTTCTAGGTAGTTTATTTCTCTCAGTTCAAAAATGTTTTGCTAAAGACTGATACAGACAATCACTTTTTAATAAAACCAGATAAAAATTGTCTTTTTATAGCTATACCTGGCTATGTTCAGTTTGGTGTTTTCATACTTGCAAAAATTAAATAGCAAGACTCTTACTGATTTCAATGGTCTAGTAACATACCACCAATTTAAAAGTGCTATGCTTCTCAGACTATGAGAAACACCTATATTGGGCAGCAGCAATACAGGAAGAGGCTGGATCATCTCATACTGCGTGGGAGTTGGCAATGGTAAACCCTTCCTGTATTCTATCAAAGAAAACCACATGGCTCTGTGGTTGCCAGGAGTGAACACCGACTCGATGGCACAACTTTACATAAGGACCTATGGCTATGCACTACCTACATCCTATCAAAACCCCAAAGTAAGGTCTAAAGGTATTTAAGAGAACATCTTCTTCGTCGTGAACCCCACCGCCCACTGAGATCATCTGGAGAGGTCCGTCTGCATTTGACACCAGCTCGTCTGGTGGTCACTCAGGGATGGGCCTTCTCCGCTGCTGGCCCGAGGCTTTGGAATGCACTCCCTAGTGAAAGAAGACCCTCCCTATCTCTGACAGCTTTTAAAAAGTCTTTAAAGACACATCTGTTCACTCAGGCTTTTAATTAATATTGTTTTAATGGCTTTAATGCTGTTTTAAAATATTCCTTTAAAGAATTTTAAATTGTTGTAATGTTTTAAACTTTTCATTTTTGTTTTAACTAATGTTTTACTTTCTGTTTTTATTTTGTTGTACTTTTCTATGACAGGTCATCCTCAAGGCAGCTTGTAAATACACTATCACTGCAGACATAAGTGCTAATTAGGCAAAGAGGCATCTTTCAAAGTGGTGATTCTCTTATATTTAGCAGGGGGAGAGCAACTGATCTTATTCAGCTGAGGCACAACATTCTTTCGGAGGCTGTTGCTGGTGTCTGCTTTGTTTCTTTTTAGGCTGTGAGCCCACTGGGGGATAGGGAACCACCTTATTTTCTATATAAACTGCTTTGAGATTTATTTATTTTTTGTTGGAAAGTAAAATATATGTAGTAGCAGTAAGTAGTAAAAGTCCGCAGAAGTATCAACACTACAGCCTAAGTGGATCCCATGCCCGATACGGCTTCTTTGTGGCAATGCAAGCAGGGTCTTCCATTCTGGCCTTGCCTTTTTGGAATGCAATAGGGAGAAGTGTGCAAAAATTCACCCACAGTCCCTCTAGAGCAGGGATCCTCAACGTTGGGCCCCCAGATGTTACTGGACTTCAACTCCCATAATCCCCAACCAAAGGCCACTGGGGCTTGGGATTATGGGAGTTGAAGTCCACTAACATCTGGGGGCCCAACGTTGAGGATCCCTGGTGTAGACAATACTGGACCAGCAATAGGGGGTTGGAGAATTCTTTACAGCAGGAAGTGGGGAATGGGGTCACTGAGGCTGCTCCTTCTCTGGACAACAGGAGGGGCAAGGCTGCTCTCCCCCTTACTTTCATGTTCTTCCTGGAAGGCAAGGGGTGCAACCTCCCAGTGACCTCTCGCCTCTGGTCAATGGCAGAGGCTACAACGTGCTGCCCTTCACATGTGCAGTAGACAGGTAGCCGCTTTATGCTGAGTCAGACTATTGGTCCATCTAGTTCAGTACTGTTTACACTGAAGGGCTCTAGAGTTTTAGTTAGGGGCCTTTCCTAGCATTCCTGGAAATGCCAGGATTGGACCTGAGATTTTCTGCATGCAAAGCAGATGCTTTACCATTGAGCTATGGTCCCATCTCCCATTCCTAGGCATCTGGCGCAGAATACAGATGTGCACAAACCTGTAGCTACCAGCTGTTCGGCCAGTTCAAAGGCAAGGAGTCACACTTTAAGGGTGTACACCTCCCCCTGCTGGCACTCCGTTTTTTAAGGCTCCTTTGGATGGGGGGGGGCAGCATACCTCCCTGCTACCCCATCCCCTCCTTGCTCGGAAGTACCGGGTGCATGTGTGCATATCACACTCGCACCCGCCCAACATGCATGTGCATGGTACTTCCAGGCAAGGAGGGAACGGGGCGGCAAGGAGGCATGCCACCGTCCCAAAGGAGCCTTAAAAAATGGAGCACTGGCGGGGGGAAAGCAGAGGGAGGGGTAAGTGCACCCTTCTCCGCCCTTAAAGTTCACCCCACCACCACCTTCGAACCACCCCTGCCTGGTTCCGTGCACATCCCTAGAGCAGAACGTTCCTTCTGGCAAGACGGCAGGGAAACAGACTCCCTAAGGCTGTTCCAAATGAAGGAGGCCCAGACTATTTTTCTCCTTGCTTGGATCAAACTAACTGCTATCATTACAGCGCAAACAGATTGAGAAACATTAGTGATCTTAGTTAGAGAGGAACACAGGAACATAGGAAGCTGCCATATACTGAGTCAGACCATTGGTCCATCTAGCTCAGTATTGTCTTCACCGACTGGCTTCTCCAAGGTTGCAGGCAGGAATCTCTCTCAGCCCTATCTTGGAGATACCAGGGAGGGAAATCTTCTGCTCTTCCCAGAGCGGCTCCATTCCCTGAGGGGAATATCTTGCAGTGCTCACACTTCTAGTCTCCCATTCATATGCAACCAGGGCGGACCCTGCTTAGCTAAGGGGACAGGTCATGCTTGCTACCACAAGACCAGCTCTCCTCTCCTTGCAAAAAGGAGAGCAAAAGGAGAAAATTCATAATGTACTGGAATAACATTTTTGTAGGTCAGTTAGTATGATTTTATGTTGTAGTAGTAATAGTAGTGGCATATAACATTTGTATATACCTAAACTATGCTTAATTTTCTATAAACATTGAAAAGAAATAAAATATTTTTAAATTTTTTATATTAGATATTTAAAATAGTTGGTTAACAGAAGCATTCTCTCAGAAAAGCTCTTCCCTGCTTCCTACTGCATCTTTTATACAGTCAATTCTAAAACAATAGCGAAATGAAAAAGAAGAGGGAATGTACTATTGCTCACCTGCATATTTCTCAGTAGCTGGAAGATTTCCATGGTGCGAAATACAATATCCTGCACAGTCTCTTGACCAATGCGACACAAAGAAGCTGTGTTTACTTCCCGTGCAGCTTGAGCCTGGGGTCCTGAAAACGGGCCAGGGGGCATTCCTGCTCCTGCGAGAGGCGGCGTAGACATTGTTGAGTTCTTATTTGCTTCGTGGAATCAAGCTGTGCTGAGAGAGGGGGGTGGGGGGGAAATGAGCCTCAAGACCATTGTTCCCTCTAACAGGGATTCCCAGATGTTGTTGACTACAATTCCCAGAATCCCTAAGCAAAAGCCACTGCAGCTGAGGATTCTGGGAGCTGTAGTCAACAACATCTGAGAATCCCTGTTGGGGGAACACTGCTCAAGACCATACACACGTGTTAGGCAAAACTAACAGGATTTAGATAGTTGATTATGCTGGGCAGCATCCAGACTAGTTTGCCATGATGAAACACCACTGAAATCTATGAAACAAGAGGCTTCTTCAAACGTTACGATCATTTCTGTACAGCAGATGCATGAACCGTTATTCATACATTATGTTCAACAAGTGTACAGGAAACCCTTGTTATCTGTGGTTTCATGGATTGTGGTTCATGTATCTACAGATGGGTCTTAAGAGACCCAGTTTCTTTATTCGTGGCATGACATATAGGCAATTTTCGCCTAGCTGTGGTTCCCGAGGGGTCAGAAATGATTTCTGATGTCATTTCCAGCTACCATTTTGAAGCACAGAGCCATTTTGTGGCTCTTTTTTTGGTTAAAAAAAGAATTTTTTTAAAAAAAGAGGATTTGAGGGGCATTCCTGGAGACTCGGATAACAAGATACTGGGCTCTACTACCCTTATTTCTGCCCCTCCCCTGCTTTTAAAGCATTTTTTAAGCTCAACGAACCTAACTCCTCACTTCCCAGAGGGTTACAATCTCTTTATTAGCAGTTTTGTTATCTGTGAAATTTGACGGGCACAGAACCCCTGCAAATAACAAGGGCCACCTGTACGTCAATACATTTCCTATCTGAGCCTTGCATTTGAGGGGGTCTCTACCTGGAATCACTTATGAACACATGTATAGTCATTCACATGAAAACATGTACAGTACAGACATCTGAATGCATGTGCAAGATAATGTTTGAAAAGGACTAAGTTAATAACTAAGCACCACTGAAACATATGAAGCACAGTTAGTCATTACTAACTTAAGCCCCATGAATTTCAGTGGGACTTCTGAAATTCATGGATACTGGATACTGCTCATTACTCCTTCCCCCACACAAACAAGTTCAGCCATTGCCATAGGAACATAGGAAGCTGCCATATACAGAGTCAGACCATTGGTCCATCTTGCTCAGTATTGTCTACACAGACTGGCAGTGGCTTCACCAAGGTTGCAGCAATCTTGGAGATGCCGGGGAGGGAACTTGGAGCCTTCTGCATGCAAGCCTAATTCAAACATTTCTCTGCCTTATTCAGACATTTCTCTGCACCCATGTACAAATGTCTGTATATATGTATGTTTATTGTTGAATGAATGTACATGCCTTCACTCTGAAAGTGAACCTGGGTACAGGTTCTCTCTCAAGTACAGGATACAGTTAGGAAGCACACTACTATACCTGCATTGAACCTGCTAACTTGGCAAAGAGGCACCTTTCAACGTGGCGATTCTCTTTATTTAGCAGGGGGAGAGTAATTGGCCCTATCCACCCCAGCACAGTACTTCCAGTGACTGTTGCTGGTGTCTATCTCATGTTTCTTTTTAGATTGTGAGTCCTTTGGGGAGACAGATCCATCTTATTTATTTGTTATTTCTCTGTGTAAACCACCCTGAGCCACTTTTGGAACGGCAGTAAAGAAATCAAATAAATAAATAAATAAAATAAACAGAGGGTGTGAATCATTGTGTGAGTGTGTTCAGATTGCACATGAGCAGTAGTGCAGCGCTAAGAGGACAGACAGGAGCAAAGCCCCAGTACTTTTTTCCTCCAGGAATGCAAAGCCCCCTGCTTTCTAAGTGGAAATAATATGCTGCTCTTGCTATTCCAACAGTTTGTTGCACAACTGATGTTGTTACCATTCTTCCTGTCTTCTGTTATAAGGAGTATCCTCCACCCTTTTTGGCTGACAATCCAGACTGCTCTTTCGCATGAAGAACCACATGAGGTCCAAGCTCTGTAAGATTAGGCAACTGTCCTTGACTTCTTGTTTGGAGAGGAGAGCTGGTCTTGTGGTCAAGCATGACTTGTCCCCTTAGCTAAGCAAGATCTGCCCTGGTTGCATATGCATAGGAGACTTGTTTGTTTGTTTGTTTGATTTCTATACCACCCTTCCAAAAAATGGCTCAGGGCGGTTTACACAGAGAAATAATAAATAAATAAGATGGATCCCTGTCCCCAAAGGGCTCACATTCTTAAAAAAAACATAGGATAGACACCAGCAACAGTCACTGGAGGTACTGTGCTGGGGGTGGATAGGGACAGTTACTCTCTCCCTGCTAAATAAAGAGAATCACCATGTTAAAAAGGTGCCTCTTTGCCAAGTTAGCAGGGACTTGATGTGTGAGCCCTGCAAGATATTCCCTGCAGGGGATGGAGCCACTCTGGGAAGAGCAGAAGGTTCCAAATTCCCTCCTGGCAGCATCTCTGAGAACGGGCTGAAAGAGATTCCTGCCTGCAACCTTGGAGAAGCTGCTGCCAGTCTGTGTAGACAATGCTGTGCTAGACGGACCTATGGTCTGACTCAGGATAAGGATATGGCAGCTGCCTATATTCCAAGTTGCTACAATGCGTACCCCTCTGGTGCTTTTCGGCCACCAAGCACTGAAAGTTTAGAGGCTTTGCTCCTCCCAGTCCCACCCCGGGGCTGCGCGGTCCTCCGGCTCCTTAGCGCGGTGTCATAGTCCGACTCGCGGAAGGATAACACAATAAGGACTCACCCAGACTCTTCCCAGGCGGGGGCTGTTTGCTGCTGCTGCTCCCGCCTCCTCCTCCCATGCAGCAGCGACGCAGCTCTGACGTCTCCTTCCCGCGCGGCAGTGACGACGCGCGGAGGGAGGGGGAGAGAAAGGAACCGGCTCAGAGAGCTCGCATGTGTCGCGAGACGTAACCAGCCACGTGCGCAGCAGCGCTGCTTGCTTGCTAGACAGGGCGAAGCTGGAATGTGGGAGGTGTTTGCCAAAAAGAAAGAGCAGTTTATCCAAGGGGAAGAAGAAACCTAGGATCAACGTATCTTTTCTTGGTCTTTTTCTGTTTTAATTTTGCTGCAAGAGGCAGTTTATCCAAGGGAGCTAAAGTCAGTCTGAGATCTCTTATTTATTTTTTGGCAGCTACATGCATAACTGGCAGCCCTTTATTTTTTGGCAGCCCTACATGCATAACTGTTCTGTTCAAGTTGTGGGGAAAGGTTCAGGAAAGTTTGATTTTGCAATGCAAATCGCTGTTAGAGACTTTTTTTAAAAAAGCAGGATGCCTAAACAAATCAAAGTGGAGACACTATTGGGTCTTTCACATTAACCTCCCCCCTCTGCACACGCACAATCAGGGAAGAAGCTTGTTTCCATTCCATGACTCTCTTCTGTCTTCCTTACCCAAATAGCTAGGATTAGCAAATGGATAGCATTGCCATAGCTCAGTGCCAGTACTGGATCCTCCAGACAAATGTCCAGAACACAAATAAAAACCACGAAGAACAAATTTTTGTTTTATGAACAAGAATGCTTTAAGAAATTATGGTATCCTTTTTGAGGGGGATATGCTCCTGATTCCCCCCCCCCCCCAGGTTCCTGTTTAATCGCTGTGCTTGCTGTGCAGGTGCTTTGAAGCAAAGGTGGCAGAAGGGAGGCTCTTTGCTGCTATCAGACCGAAATACTACAATTTTTGAAACACAGTACCGAAAATCCTGTGAAGTAATAGCATCCAAAGGTTAATATCTAGCTTTACTTGAAGACCTTTATGAAAAAAGTTCCCTTGTTGTAAAGGAGATTGTGAGTAGATAAAATTGGGTACTCTTCTTGGATTTGCTTGCATATGTAATTTTTCTAAGTTTCAAAGAACTCTTCCTCAAGTGAAACAAAGACTTCTGTGAAATCCAATAAGTTGCCTGGAGTACAGTTAAGGATATCGTTTAACCTAGGCTGTATCTCATATTCTTTGATATGATAACCATTGCCTGCTGAAATGGCATCTTAATTTAGAAGTAAGTCCCAGTTCAATACAGCACTCCCCTTGTAAAAGATTTCAGGCTTAGAATGTTATATTAGCATGGCATCATATAAATTAATATTTGTTCATTACATTTTCCGGCAGGCCTTGATACATTTTATTTGGCTCTTGGAGCCAGCCCCAAAATTTAGGAGCCCTGCTCTGTTCAACGGGTGGTGGGCAAACTCACTTCTTGCCACAGCGATGCCCTTCATTCCATGGGGCTGACTCCCCACTTTGCTGCTGGCTGCTGGTAAATTTCCAGGCATAATACAAGGTCTTGGTTATAACCTATAAAGCCCTAAACAGCTTGGGCCCTGGGAGAACATCTTCGCTATGAACCACACCACCCATTGAGATCATCTGGAGAGGTTTGTCTGCAGTTGCCACCGGCTCGTCTGGTGGCTACTCGGGGACAGGCCTTCTCCATTGCTTCCCCTAGGCTTTGGAACACAGTTCCTGCTGAAATAAGAGCCTCCCCATCTCTTACAACTTTTAAAAGGGGAGTCAAGACACATTAGTTCACCCAGGCTTTTAATTAGATATTGTTTTAATCGTTTTAACTTTTTAAATTTTAATTGTTGAAATGTTTTAATCTTTTATTGCCTGTTTTTATTATCCTGTAAACCACCCAGAGATGGTTTGGGCAGTATATCAATGTATTAAATTAATAAAATAAATAAAAATAAATTCCCAATTTCTATCTATCCGGTTAAAGGCATCCCAGTCCTCCCTCAGTTCACACCAAGTGTACTTGATATCTTGATGGGAGCATCTTGAGAAACAGCAAAAACAGCTCTGTTCATATATCGGGGGTGGAGGAATGAAATCAGTAGTTTCCTTTCTTGTGCTGAGGTTGATAAGAATCAAAGTTCCTGTTTCCACAATTATTATCTCACTTAGGACAGTTGTTCTAATGATTCTGACACTGACCGCATGAGAGGCCAGATGAGGGCATTTATACACCAGTGACTTCTGACTAAACAGCCTCTCAAGATCAAAGAACAAGGCTGGAGTGGCAGTACTGTATTAAAACTGACGGCACGTATGAAATGCATAATGCTTGTAACTGTGGTTTCAAATCAAAAGTCTAGAGACTGGTACACAGTCTTACTTAAAAGGGAGAAAGATGAAAGCAGTCAAGGAGCATTTAGGGATGAGAGCTGTATAAATTTACCATAGGATTTAGCTTTTACAGTAGAAAGTTTAACCCATTTCTTCCAAACTTATCGCACAGTATCAAGGAAATAAACAGGAAGCATGTTCCCTGGATTAGTCATCTTCATAGCAGAACCTCTATTATCTGAACTTGTGTCCATGGTAGTGTTGTCACTGTTCTATTCTAGTATGCAGAGTGGGAGAAATGTCTCCTTTGCACATTCATTCCTATGAGGACAGGAGACAGGAGAGGAGAGCTGGTCTTGTGGTAGCAAGCATGACTTGTCCCCTTAGCTAAGCAGGGTCTGCCCTGGTTGCATATGAATAGGAGACTAGATGTGTGAGCACTGTAAGATATTCCCCTCGGGGATGGATCCGCTGTGGGAAGAGCAGAAGGTTCTAAGTTCCCTCCCTGGTTTCTCCAAGATAGGACAAGATTTTTTTTAATTGAACCAGCAAACTACCAAAGTATACAGTACGTTGCCAAAGCACAATTATATACAAAGTGGTTGTTTGTACATGATATATCTACAAAGATTTACACACAAGGATTTGGAAACACACAAGTTATGAAGTATATTCAGGTAGTACTGTAACTCGGGGGTGGGGGATTACAAGGCACATCAGGTAATCGGGGGGGTTACGTCCGACGTCCATTTCCACAATTTATCCCATTGCTGTTTAGAAGAGATACTCTTGTCTTTTTGCACATAACCATACAAACTTTTCCAGAAGAGATTTACTGTCTCATCTGCGTGAACCTCTTGGTCGCGTCTTCCCTCCCTATTCCTATGCAGGAGCATTGCATAAATGACATAAGGTTTACTAACCTGATTACGAGAAGGGGAACGTTCCAATTCCCTAGTATGAGGGTACCCGTTCCGTCCCGTTTCCTTGAACGTTTCTTTCTGGGACATCGATAAGAGGTTCTATCGCTCAAACCCAAGGTTAGTTCTTCCCAAGTCTGTTTTTCCAAATCAGGCCACTCTAACAGCTTGCTTACTCCCTGCCACACTCTTTTGGCGACCACACACTCTTTTAAGAGATGTGAGTGGGTTTCCCTGAATGTTTTACCTAGTTCACTAGCTTTCTGTTTGCAGGTGATTTTAGGGCACTCTTGCTGGTCCTCTGGGAGCCATGGCTTAGCCGCATTAAGTGGTAGTACTTGATGGTATAAGCGCCACCTTGTTTCCCATAAATGGAAAGGGACTTTTTTCTCTTTAAAGAGAGCGATAGGGTGATCGGGTTGCAACAAGTACTGTGAAGTGCGGTGTTTGTAGCGTTTACGTTCTAAATCAGGTTTTAAGAAACCCACTTCTAGAATCTCTCCATAAATTGTTTTCCTTAGCTGCTAAATTGAGGAGCATCCTTTAAATAGATCCGGTTCAACCTTCCATTTTTAAAGTGTGAATAACAAATCTCTCAAGTAGTCTGGGTGTTCTCTTTTTAATACTTGTGTGATATTGGCATTGAAAGATCCTTTCCCCCACCATGCTATGCCCCATGCTGACTTGTGCCAACGCAGAGCGAAAAGCAAGACCCAGGTTTTTTGCAGGAGGTTGGACATATCATGGACATTCACGAAAATCCAGTTTCCAAAATTGTAGGACATGAATTCAGTTACAAAATAGGGTTGCAGGGCAGGTAGGGCTAGGCCTCCCCGCTCAACCTCCTTAAATGCTACCGCACGGGCCAAAGGGAAGGACGCTGTGTGCCATACTAGACAGAAGATATGGCTTTCAACTCTCCGAAGGAGATCGAGCGGGGGAGGATAGACTACCGCCAGGTTATGCACTGGGGGTATCAGGTAAGTCCGGATGTAAACCGCTTTGGATGAGAGAGATTCCTGCCTGCAACCTTGGAGAAGCTGCTGCCAGTCTGTGAAGACAATAATGAGCTAGATGGACCTATGGTCTGACTCAGTATATGGCAGCTTCCTATGCTCCATCATCTCTGCAGGAGGAGTCCAACTGTCAAAGAAAGACCACACCTGCACACTTGCTTTAGAGCAAGTTGGGGAGTGAATATCAGTGTAACCTATCGGGGAGAGGAAGCGGAATAATAATAATAATAATAATTATTATTATTATTATTATTATTATTACATTTATATCCTGCTCTTCCTCCAAGGAGCCCAGAGCGGTGTACTACAAACTTGAGTTTCTCTTTCACAACAACCCTGTGAAGTAGGTTAGGCTGAGAGAGAAGTGACCGGCCCAGAGTCACCCAGCTAGTTTCATGGCTGAATGGGGATTTGAACTCGGGTCTCCCTGCTCCTAGTCCCGCACTCTAACCACTACACCACGCTGGGAACATTACCCCAGCAGCAAGGGCTGCCTGCCTAGAAATGAGCTCCGGAGAGTTCCTGGCAGTGGCAGTCTGCGGACCAGCGGTTGAGAAACACCATCCTAGAGCACATAGGGTGCTTTTGTGTGCATCCATTGGTCAGAATGTGTGCATTGTGGTCTATTTACAGGAATGGCACAAGTGGTACACCATAGACCACTTCATGTATTCTGCGCATGTCGAGACCAGATACCACAATCATGTACAGTGAACATCTGTGTAAGGCAGCTGTCTTCCCCATAATACCTGGTCATTATATATTAGCCATTCAACAAACATTTAGTGCTAGTAACGGTAGGTAGCACATACTGTTTGGTCAACTGTCCTAAGTATATTAGAGTTATAATGATGCTGTTAGCATTGAAATCGTTTTCTGGGAACAGCTCTGATTAAAACCTGATTTAAAATCCATTTCCAATCAGTGATTAATGAGTAAATGAACACTTAAATCCTTCTGCCTGCAACTGAAACTAAGACAATAACCAGTTGACCTGCTCTTAACAAAAAGACAGTCATTATTAGAATTAACTCAATTTAGTCTTTATCTTCTCTTTATTTGTTGCTTGAATTGCCAAAGAAATACTCAAGGGGGGCAGGGGAGACTTCCTTATTTATCCAAATGTGTTTATGTAAAGGGAGTGTTTTTTAATCATTTATTTTTCAAAAACAAAATATACAGATATAATTAAAATGATATACAAAACATATTAAAGTCCCCTTATAAATCCATTCACGAATCAATAATCAGATTTATGCATATGACAAAGACACTAAGATAGTTTTAGACAAAATGCATATAAGGCAATGTAATTTGTCTTTATCCCACTAGATTAAGAATCCATTTAAATCATAAAGAAAACCAGACTTCAAAGTCTTACAAAATATAGTCTGCAAACTATTGTCTGCATAATCAGAACTTCTAATAAGCAGAAGTACAGATTGTGGAAATTAACCTTAATATAAAGCTACAGATGTAGACCAATATAAAAGGATGTCAATCCAACTTCAATACAGTGAATCCACAGGTGCAGGAGAACCAGTTATCTATTTGGTGGGATTGAGTGATCTTGCACACAGGGATCCCTAAGGGTGTAAGATCTGTATTTATCTGGAGCCTAAGCTTCCCCTAGCCACCTAATGGTGCAGCAGGGAAGTAACTTGCCTAGGGAGCAAACGGTTGCTGGTTCGAATCCCCACTGGTATAACACCTATATCGAGCAGCAGTGTGGGATGCAAAAAGGCTCATATGTCCCAATAAACCGATGCAAAAAGTGATTTTTTAAACCTCGGATATAAATCAGGCTGCACTCTAACACGCAGTGAAAAACCCAAATCGTGTGTGTAGTGCTCCCCGATAGCTCGCAGGGACTTCGGAGTAAATCTGGCCGATATGTGAATGCACCCCCTCCATTCTGGAGGAGATGCGAGCTAAAGGGCCTTCTCTGTAGCTACCCCCAGCTTGTGGAATGCACTCCCGGCAAGTCCAAATCTGTAGTTTGGACTCGTCGTCGGCCTTCAAGAGAGTCCTAAAAGACTTACTTTTTGGGCTGGCCTTCCAAGGTTTTTACATTGTTTTTAAGCATTTTTAAATTGGGTTTAAATGGCTCTGAACTGTTTTAAACTTGGTTTTTATATTGTTTTCATTGGTTTTAAATTGTGTTTGTTTTTGAATTTTACTTGTTGTGCAAGAGCCTTTGGATGGGGCAGTATTAAGATGTAATAAATAGATAAAATAAAATAAAAGCCCTGTGTGAAAAACTCCCAGCATGATAACCATAACCTTCCACCTCTGTGGTCATCTCTCCCTGGCAATGGTCAGCATGGTGTGCGTGGGGCACACCAATCAGTATTTAACTAGATTTGAAGACTCAAGATCAGAAATCAGAGCAGAGGCCCCCCAAATGGCAGGGCCGTAAGCCAAGGCGGCCCAAGGCATTTTGCTGCCTGCATTGAAGGCGAGTACAGCAGGCCCCCATCTGTCCGTGGGTGATCGCCATTTTCCGGCCATGCTGCTGAGGCAGTGGCTACATGAGAACAGCCTCGGACTATGCAGCCAAGCCAGGCAGTGGTGGCAGGGATATCCCCAGAACACCCCAGTGGAGCAAGGAGGGCGAAATGAACAACTTGTCCTGGACTGGTGGGGGTGAGGAAGTCTTCTGGAAGCAGCAGGGAGGCCTATGGTGCAGCACCTGTGGTGGTGGGAAGCCAATGCTTGTCATCCCCTGCTTATGCCTGAGGCGACCACCTCACCTTGTCTCATGGTAGGGCCATAAGGATAGGGACATACGGATTGGTGTTATACTGAGTCAGACCACGGGCCCATCTAGCTCGGAATTGTCTACACTGACTGGCAGCAGCTCTCCAAGGTTTCAGGCAGGCCCTACCTGGAGAAGCCAGGGAGTGAATCTGGGACCTGGTAGAGCAGGTGTGCTACCACTGAACTATGGCCCCATCCTTAAGGGCAATATCTTACAGCGGATTGTGCTCACATGTAGTCACCCATCCAAATGCACACCAGGGCAGACCCTGCTTAGCAAAGGGAATAATTCATGCTCGCTACTGCAAGACCAGCTCTTCTCCCCATATTTACCGGGAGGAGATTGACTATTCTTCTGCTCTCTACTAAACCTGGTTGCCCTAAGTATGATCCTTAGAACCCTAAGGCTGTCCATTTGCTTTCAAAAGAGACTAGAGCCACACTCTGCAGGCACAAAGGAGGGAAAGACACTGGAAGAGGCAAACTGTCAGACGACAGGCCGTCAATCCTATAAGCCATAGCCATTTGCAGAATAGCTGACAGGAGACCAGATAAAAGTTTTATATATATTTCAAATGTAACATGAACAAGAGCTTAAAATCTGTCACCTCCAGCTGGTGGCTGTAGCTGGGAAATCTGGCGTTACTGCAATTCCGCACGTTTGTCAGTAGCAGAGCTTTTTTCACAGAATGGAGATGATAATTAGTGATCTGAGATCTGAAACCATTCCTACGCTAAGCGGGGGGCGTGGGGGGAGCTTATTAGCAAAGCAAGAGGACTTTCCAATGCCATATAGCAGTGTTCTAAGCGAGAAGCATACTAATGCATGCATTTCAGTGGAATTCTGGTTTTTACTCAATGGGGACTGATTTAAGCTGTGCTCGGACTGGATCTCTTGACAGGATGACAGATTTCAGGTTTCTCTTTCTTAAAAGAATGTTGAATTTGTGCCATTGCACCCACATCCGTGAAATAAATAGGGATGTGCCCGAAAGTACTTCAGCGCCGGCGGGGGTGGTTCTTTAAGGGCGGGGGAGGGTGCACTCACCCCTCCCGCCGCATTTCCCCCACCGGCGCTCCGTTAATTTCAATCCCCTCAGTGTTCCTCCCTTCCGCCCCGTTACTGTCATCGGCCGGAAGTGGCTGGAAGTACCGATCGCATCTGCACCCATCACGTGTGTGTGTGTGTGCCCGTCTGCCATGCGCACGCGACGGGTGCACGCGCGATCAGTATTTCTGGCCACTTCTGGCCGATGATGGCAACGGGGCGGCAGGGAGGAAAGCTACCACCCCGAGGGGATTGAAATTAACAGACCGCCGAGGGGTCCCCCACCCTTAAAGAACCACCCCCACCAGCACCGAAACGGCCTCTGGAGCCGAAACGTTTTGGAGGCCTTTATAATGGCCTCCAAAACATTTCGGGCTCAAGCCTAGAAATACATTAGGTGACCCACTCTCATCCCTTTCAAATGATAATGTTCCAGTGGATTGTGGCTGTTGCATATTCTCTCCGGGGCGTCATTATCGCCGAACAATTAAATCGAACAAATAAATAAATAAAATTTGGGGCTAGCCCATGGGGCCCCAGTGAATTGCTCAGAGCCCCAAATCTCATCAGCAACCTCCCTCCTCCATGGCGTCTTCCAGAAAGGAAGTGCAGCAGTGGGGGCAGCTGCACAGAGCAGGGGAGAGAGCTCCTAGCCTCACCTCACTCTCTGCTGCCTCCACCGTCATAGGTAGAAATAACATAGAAACATTTGAAATCATTCTTTGGGGGCATGATTGAGTTTAATTATCAGTTCAGTTCAATTTTATTACAGTCATTGACCAGAAAAGAGAACATAAACAATACAAATAACAATGTCAATATAACAAATATAAATAAAATAAAGGAATAAGATTATAATTAACAATGGTAAAATATCCAACTAAGGAGTATTCATAACCTCCAAAAGTATCCTACCCACAATGTAACAAAATTTGGCAACCTTCCACAATCTGGCTATGTTCTGTTCAGCTAAAAGATGAGATAAACATAAATTATCATCCAAATCTGGGACTAAGGCAAGTTCAAGGCAAATAAGCTCAAATCTAGCATCATCTAGCATCAGTGTAAAATAACATGGGCCGTACTTTCCTTCTTTCCCGAAACACATGGGCACACCCGATCTTCCTGGGCGATACCATGAAACCTTCCTTCTAGCACTGCTGTGTGCAAAGCATTGCAACGGGCTAAAGTCAGACCCCGACAAGTTTAATTTCCAAAAGTGGGCTTTGGGCCCGGGATCTTTTGCTGTAAGTACCTTGCAACTGTTGGAGATGCACCTCCTGATGGCATCGACTCTCAGCACCAGCAACCTATTGACCACTAGGGGCAGTAGGGGTAGAGGTAGGGAGCAAGGGGATTCCCTCTCTGGCCACATTTTCTCTACTCTACTTCCCCCTTTTTAGACTGATAGTCCGAGGTTTCGTGCTCTCACCTGGTTCTAGTGTTGTGAGAGAGGGAGAAAAATTTCTCTCTGTCTACCCTCTCCACTCCATGCATAATTTTATACACTTTGATCATGTCTCCCCTTAGTCGCCTCTTTTTCAAGGTAAAGAGCTCCAGACGCTGTAGCCTAGCCTCATAAAGAAGGTGCTCCAGGCCCCTGATCAACTTGGTTGCCCTCTTCTGCACCTTTTCCAGTTCTAAAATATCCTTCTTAAGATACGGTGACCAAAGCTGTACGCAGTACTCCAGATGTGGCCGCACCATAGATTTGTATAAGGGCATTATAATATTAGCATTTTATTTTCAGTCCCTTTCCTAATGATTCCTAGCATTGAATTAGCTTTTTTCACAGCTGCCGCGCACTGAGACAACACTTTCAATGAGCTGTCCGCCACGACCCCAAGATCTCCTGGTCAGTCACTGACTGCTAGATCCCATCAGCTTATAAGCTAAGTTGGTGGTTTTTTGCCCCAATGTACATCACTTTACACTTGCTTAGATTGAACCACATTTGCCATTTTGTCGCCCAGTCCCCTAGTTTGGAGAGATCTTTTTGGAGTTCCTCACAATCTGTTGTGGATTTCACTACCCTGCAAATTTGTTTAGTGTCACCTGCAAACTTGGCCACTTTGCTGGTCACCCCAAACGCGAGATATCGGAGAACAGTACACACACAATTCGGGTTTTTCACTGCGCGTTAAAGTGTAGCCCAATTATTATTATTATTATTATTATTATTATTATTGTTGTTGTTGTTGTTGTTGTTGTTTACACAGTCAGACAGGTGTTATTGACTGGTATGTTTTATACAGACATCGAGTCCTTCCCAAGGACCTGGGATGGCTGAATTTTATTATTAATGGTGTTGCTGTTATTATAGATATCGTCGCAGAATATAGGCTGTTCCCAATAAAGTTGCTTTTTGTAGTTGGCTGATGGTGATTTCTGTGGTCCTTATGGTGTTGAGGTGCTCTTCAAGTTGTTTTGGAATTGCACCTAGGGCACCAATTACCACTGGGATTATTTTAGTCTTTTTCTGCCACAGCCTTTCAATTTCAATTTGTAGATCTTTGTATTTTGTGATTTTTTTGTATTTCTTTTTCTTCTATTCTGCTGTCCCCTGGTATTGCTGTGTCGATTATTTTCACTTGTTTTTCTTTCTTCTCGACTACAGTTATATCTGGTGTACTGTGTGGCAGATGTTTGTCTGTTTGTAGTTGGAAGTCCCATAATATTTTTGCATCTTCATTTTCTACAACTTTTTCAATTGTATGGTCCCACCAATTTTTGGCTACAGGTAGCTTGTATTTTTTTGCAGATGTTCCAGTGTATCATCCCTCATGCCTTTGTTTGTAGTCAGTCTCAGCATGACAAGGTAGCAGGGATGGTACACTGGAACATCTGCAAAAAATACATATTATTATTATTATTAATTCAATTTCTATACCGCCCTTCCAAAAATGGCTCAGGGCGGTTTACAAAGAGAAATAATAAATAAATAAGATGGATCCCTGTCCCCAAAGGGCTCACATTCTAAAAAGAAACACAAGATAGACACCAGCAACAGCCACTGGAGGGATGCTGTGCTGGGGGTGGATAGGGCCAGTTACTCTCCCCCTGCTAAATAAAGAAAATCACCACGGTAAAAGGTGCTTCTTTGGCCAGTTAGCAGGAATCTCAGGTGGGGGGAAAAGTCTCAGGTGTGGAACAGCACAGCACAGCATCCCTCCAGTGGTTGTTGCTGGTGTCTACCTTACATTTCTTTTTAGTTGTGAGCCCTTTTGGGATAGGGAACCATCTTATTTATTTTTCGGTCTAAACAGCTTTGAGAACTATTTTGTTGTTGAAAAGTGGTATGTAAACATTTGCAATAATGATAATATTCTTTCCTTTTATGCTTCAGCTTCCAGCTATCTTCATAGTGCATTTGACAGATGTCTTGCCAGCCAAATGAATGTGAATTACTAATGTGAATTTCAGGGCTATCTGCAAAACCAGTAAGGTAGTATAGGAAGACTTGGAACAGCCCATTTAGATCAGAGCCCAAGCCTTTGGAGTGATAGGATTTGTAACCAGGGAAGCCACGGTTGGGAATTCCTGAGCCAGATAAACCCCAAAAAGAGGGAAACTGAGTGATGCACTTATGCAGCAAACTTTCTTATGCATATGGCTGCACACCTCTGTCTGTTCCTGAACGTAGATTCATGCCAACAAAAATCAGTGGCCTTTCCCTTAAACTGAACTTTGCAAACTTTTGCTGTATCTTGAATGTAAGATCCAGCAAAAGGAACTAATTAAATAAGTTCAGATCTTACCGAATGAGACCAAACTCTGTAGGAGACATCCTTGGTAGGACAGGCTGTTTCATCCACAACTTGCAAAGGACTTTATCTGCATTTCCTGGTGCTTCTTGAGCAACTTTAGTGCTTAATGTGTGATCTCTAGAAAGACAGAGCCTTCATCTTTACCTGTGTTGTATCTCACAGGTACAGATGCCAAATTACTGTAACATAAAAAGGCATATATAAATATCAAATTAAAGGGATATATATATATATATATATATATATATATATATATGGAGAGAGAGAGAGAGAGAGCCCGCACATATCTGCAAAATCCTTTTTACAGCCTTTAGAGTATCAAAGGCTTGGTCTTGAAAGCGAGTTTGAAGGTAAAAGTCTGTGTCCTGTTGTTACTTCTGCTGTTGAGATGAAAGGATTTTTAATTTTATCTGGAATGCTTAAAGTTCACCAATACAGTATGTGTCTCACATGCCTGCAGCCTGATCCTTCCTTCAAAGCTGAAAACACATTTTATTCAACCATCACTTTTTGTTTGGAAACCCAGGAGATGCCACTCATCTTTCTCCAGGCAGTGCTAATGGTCAGCCAGATGACCTAGCTGAAAGGCACTAGGGATTCAGAACGTGATGGAAGTGCATGATTAACCTCCACCCAATGTGCTCATGTAACCCCAGGATCTTTGTTTGGAAGGGTGTGTTTGGATGCTCATTATCAGCGTTGGACCCCAGACACTTTAGCAGTAAAAGGGCGAGGAGCCATTCTTCAGGCTCAGGCACTTTTTAGCACAGGGAGCAAGATACATGGATATCATGAGGTTCCAGAGTCTTGCTCTCTGTGTCAGGCCTGGACAACTGTCAGAAATGTGGCAAACAGGGATGTGCAAAAAAAAAAAGATTGAATCAATTCAAATTTGAATTAAATTCAAATTGATATAACTCAAAATTGATTGCACAGAATAGAATTTGTTCAAATTGATTTGAATTAGTCTGAACTCAAATTGAATTCTCTCTAATTCAATTTGAATTCGCCCAAATTCGAACTGATTTGAACGAATCCCATTCTGTGCAAGCAGTTTCAAATAGATTCAAATCCGATTCAGATTTGAATAGATTGAATTTTTTGCACATCCTTAGTGGCAAATCTGTTTCAGCCACTGTCATGTGCCCAGCTCCTCAGTCTGAAAAATTCTTTGTTCAATGAAGATTTAGCTGCTAAAAAGTACTTGAGCCTGCAGAATGGCTCCTCATCCTTTTACTGTTAAGGTATCTGGGGTCCACTGTTGATGATGAGTATCCAGGCTCATAGATGTGAAGAACTGGTTGACTGAAAATTGTTTATGTCTTTATATGTTGCTTGGTCTGGGGGGTTGGCAAGTTTCGCACCAGGTTCTTGATACAGGTACAGGTACTTGGGTTGGTGGGAGGAGTTCTGTAGATGTGTGTTGTAGAGTCAGTTGGAAGTTAACTGTCGAGGAAGAAACTGGGAGAAAAGGTAAAGGTACTGTGTGCCGTCGAATCGGTGTCAACTCCTGGTGACCACAGAGCCGTATGTTGTCTTTGGTAGAATAGAGGAGGGGTTTACCATTGTCATATCCTGCGCAGTATGAGATAATGCCTTTCAGCATCTTTCCTATATCGCTGCTGCCCGATATAGGTGTTTCCCATAATCTGGGAAAAATACCAGTGGGGTTTTGAACCGGCAACCTCTGGTTTGCTAGTCAAGTCATTTCCCTGCTGTGCCATTAGGTGACTACAGGAGAAAAGGATACAGGCTAAATAGCCAAAATTTCGTAGCGGTTAGAATGGTGGACTATGGCCAGGAAGACTCGAGTTCAAATTCAGCCATGATGCTTTCTGGGTGACTCTGGGCCAGCCACTTATCTCTCAGCCTAACCTACCTCACAGGGTTGTTGTAAGGATAAACATAACCTCTGGGCTTCTTGGAGGAAGAGTGGGATATAAAAGTAAATAAATAAATAAAATAAAGGATAGAACACTGTAACTGATTGTGCTTTGAACTGTATTTCTTGGAACGGATCAACTTTGGTTTCATTCATTTTGTTTTTCTTTGTGAAAAAAGAAATCCTTTTTTATTTTTAAAATATATATTTTTAATGGCTTCCTTGACAGTACCCGTTAGCCATGCTGGCATCTTCCTGGACTTAGTGGTACCTTTCCTCTTTTTGGCTTTTTGGGTATACAATCTAACTGGGCTTCTAGTACTGTGGTTTTGAGTAAACTCCATGCACTCTGGAGCGAAGTGACTCTCCTGTTTTTCCCTTTCAGCTTCCTTTTCACCATACTCCTCATTTTAGAGAAGTTTCCTCTTCTGAAATTCAAAATGTCTGTGTTAGACTTCCTTGGTGATTCTCTCCCCACATGTATGCTGAATTTGATGGCAATATGGTCACTGTCCCCTAAAGGGTCGATGACACCGACATCACGCACCAGGTCCTGGGTACCACTCAGAATTAAGTCCAAGGTTGCCTTCTCTCTAGTCAGTTCCAAGACCAACTGTTCTAGGGCACAGTCATTTAGCGTATCTAGAAATTTGACCTCTTTGTCATGACCTGACTGTGAATTTACCCAGTCTGTGTGTGGGTAATTGAAGTCACCCATGATTACAGCCCTGCCTCTCCTTGACGCCTCCCTGGTTTCCTGCTGCAACTCCCAGTCACTGTCAGCATTTTGATCAGGAGGGCGATAGCACGTCCCCAGTAGCACGTTCCCTTTCAGGCCTTGTACTGTTACCCACAGGGTTTCTGTGGAGGACTCCAGTCCACCCTGGTTTTCTAGCTTGTTACATTCTATGCCTTCTTTAACATACAGTGCTACTCCACCTCCAAGGCGCCCCTCCCTGTCCTTTCTATAGAGTTTATACCCAGGGATAACAGTGTCCCACCGGTTCTCACTGTTCCACCATGTTTCTGTTATGCCCACTATATCTATTCCTGCGTTAGCAACCAAGCACTCCAGCTCACCCATTTTGGCTCAGAGGCTTCTGGCATTGGCATATAAGCACCTATACGCTGAATCTCTCCCCGGATGTATGCTATTCTTTTGACTCTTTGACCTGCTGGCACAGGCTCCCGTCTGCTCTTTATGCGGTTCTGCTCTGTCTCCTTCTGTTTTATCTGAATCCTTTGCACCCTCGCACTTTAAAGGATGGCTTTTGCCAAACGGGATACTGCCCAGCTCCCATCGGCTATTCCTCAGGCGTCATTTTAAAAGCTGCTCTGCAACCTTTTTGATTTTAAGCGCCAGCAGTCTGGTTCCGTCTTGGTTCAAGTGCAGCCCATACCTTTTGTACAGGCCTTGCTTACCCCAAAATGTATCCCAGTGCCTAACCCCTCCTCCCTAAACCCCTCCTCCCAGCATCAGCGTCTCATCCACGCATTGAAACCCCTCAGCTCTGCCTGTCTCACTGTACTTGCGCGTGGAACAGGTAGCATTTCTGAGAATGCTACCTTGAGGGTCTTGGACTTCAATACGCTACCTATCAGCCTTAATTTGGCTTCCAGGACCTCCCTACTACATTTCCCCACATCATTGGTGCTGACGTGCACCACAACAGCTGTCTCCTCCCCAGCATTGCCTAAGAGCCTATCTACACGCTGCGTGATGTCTGCAACCTTCGCACCAGGCAGGCAAGTCACTGTGCGGTCAACACGTGAGTCACAAACCCATCTCCCTATACCTCTAATGATCGAATCACCCACTACAAGGAGGCCCTCACTCCCCAGAGGAGTATCCCCTGTGCGAGAGGATATGGGCTCATCATCCATGGAAGGGGTCCCTTCTAAAGGAGCATTTCCCTCTTCCTCAGACCGATGTCCTCCTTGCCCAAGACCTTCATTCTTCCTGACAGCAGAGGAGCTATCAGCCCTGGAGTGGGATGCCTCTATCCCATCCCTGAAGGTCTCATCCACATGCCTCTCTGTCTCTCTGAGCTTCTCCAGATCTGCCACCTTGGTCTCAAGGGAACAAACTTGCTCCCTGAGAGCCAGGAGCTCTTTGCACCATGCACACACCCATGACTTCTGCCCATGGGGCAAATACTCATACATGTGGCACTCTGTGCAATACACTGGGAAGTGCCCCCTCCCCAGCTGGCCTTCTATCTTCATACTGTTGCTCAACTACAACTCCCATCTTTCCCAGCTACAATTTATTGTGGCTGGGGGTGATGGGAGTTGTAGTTCAGCAACGTCTGGATAAACCCTGGTTGGGAACCGCTGCTCTAAGGGGATGAGGCCGCTCTAAGAAGAGCATCTGCATGCAGATTTTAGAAGGCTCCAAGTTGCCCCCCTGGCATCTCCAAGATAGTCCTGAGGGAGACTCCTGCCTACAGCCTTGGAGAAGCCACTGCCAGTCTGGGTAGACAATACTGAGTGAGATGGATCAATGGCCTAGCTGTCAGGGATGTCAAACTGTGGCCCTTCTGCAGTTGTTGGCCTACAACTCCCATCATCCCTGGCTATTGGCCACTGTGGCTGGGGATTATGGGAGTTGTAGTCCAAAAACAGCTGGAGGGCCACAGTTTGACATCCCTGTGAGGTGCTGAAGGGTCAAGGAGATCGAGGAGGGTGTCGGCTAATTCAGCATTGTCCCCTGTCCTCTGTCACTAAATGGGTTCCAGAGGTCTCAGAAATATGGGACGGTAGACTGACCTCCCCATCCAATCCTTCCCTGAAGATTCTTCTAGAAGTCCTTAAAAATTCAGTGATTAAACTGTTCTCATGATGCTATTTCTATAACTGCAAGAAATGCCTTAGCCAATAAAGCATAATATATGGGCGTGGGAAGGAGGTCTTGCTGCAGCGTGGGTCTGATGAGTAATAACTGGAGGCCTGGGAGAGGATTAAGAGCTTAGCCAAAGGCACTGAAGGAAGACAGCGGCAGTCCAAGGGTCAAGTCCATGTTTGGATCACTTGTTGGTTAATTTGGAGCTAGATTCCCAAGCCAATTCCTTCCACTGCACAAGAGACAAGTATATTGGATGTGAATGTATCCCATGGCCGTCTGGCAAGGTCCAGTTCTGTCCTGGAATGAATTATAATGTCTAAGGGTGGCTTCAGATCTGTGTCTACTAAAAGCTGCATTCCACCCCCCTTGTGTGTCAAAGTGACCCCCGTCTCAACTAAACATAGGGGGCTCATGTCTCAGGGCACAACTTCATGTGCTATCAGAAAAATCCATGATCAGAGAACGTCCCACAGTTTGCAGTTTGAATAGCTGTTGTGGGAGGCCTGGATCTGATCAAAACTACAGTGGAGGCATCGTGGTGTGGGGTCCTGGCGACTGGAATAAAACCACCACATTCTTTTCTTATTTTAGTTGTCTTTGGAGTGGTATGAGCTTCTCATCATGTTTCTAGTTTATTGTAGGCTGCAAAGACTCTGCACCTTTCTTCTTCTTCTGGGAAGCTGCCAAAAGCAGCCCCTCTCAGCAGCACCATTGAATCCACGAAGAACCTAGAAACATGGGAAGCTGCGTTATGCTGGGTCAGACCATTGGTCCATCTAACTCAGTAGTGCCTGCACTGACTGGTAGAGGTTCTCCAAGGTTACAGGCAGGAGTCTCTCCCAGCCAGGCGCGTAACAACGATCGGGCAAGGGGAGACAGTTGTCTGGGGGCCCCACTGCCTGGAGGGGCCCCCCAGAGGCACCTCACGTGACTCCCCATTGCCCCCTGCCCAGCCCCAAGGCCCCTCAGCCACTTGCCCTGTTCGCCGTCTCTCCAGCTTGTTCTCCTGGCCGGCAATCGAGGCAGCAGACAAGCTGCAAAGAGCTCCTTTTCTCCCGCCTCTCAGCTGATCGGCGGGTGGGCGGGGCTTCCACGGAGGTCTGGTGTAGGCCTCTGTGAAGCCTGAACTCCAGTAGGGCCCAAGCCAGCCAGGAAGGAGGAGGCAGCCAGAGTGGCCACCACTGGTCTCTGCAGCAGAAGACCCCTTGCTGCCAGGTAGAGTGTGAACTCCTTTTTGTGGTTACCTTCCCCCCCCCCCACACCCAGATATATAGGGATCTGCTTGCCATAGGGCTTTGATATGGGGGGGAGGGACTGAGAAGTCTCTGAATATTTATTTTTAAACAGCTTGGAAAATTTGCTGGCTTAAAAAAAACTATCTAAAAAGGCCTATAAGTGGCTTGTTTCATGGCAGAAAATTACAAAAACTTCTGGAAGAAACAGTGTTATATTTATTTTATTCATTCATTCATTCATTCATTTATAAATGCACTTATGTTCAAGTTGTTTTGCAACCCAGAAGGTCTGAGTGAGAACTGTGAAGCATTTATGGTGCTTTTATTTTATTTTATTTTTCTTGTGTGTGAACTGCTCCCCAATAACTTGCAGGGACTTCAGGGTAAATCTGGCCAACATGTGAATGCAGCACCTCCATTCCAGAGGAGATGTGTGTTAAAGGGCTTTAAAAGCCTCCTGTGAAAAACCTCCTGGAATCGAACTTGACTGAATTTGTTCAGAATTCTGAGAAAACAAACATAGGCTCACCCTGCATGGTTGAAAGTCTCCTTTGCTAATCTGCAGCGAGGGATCCATTTTAATCATTCATCTTTCTAGTGTGTTCAAGGCATTAAAAGTAAAACAAATGTATAGTACTCAATGTATATCACTATATATTGTGACGTGTGCGTGTGTGTATTCAGTGAAATGTATTTGCAGGCAGCATACTTATTTTGGAATATCAGACTTAAACCCTTGGGGGCCTGGGGTGTGCGGAGGCCCTGGACTTTGAGTGGGGGGGGCCCATTTTAAAATCTTGTCTCTGGGCCCATTCCAACCTTGCTACGCCCTTGCTCCCAGCCCTACCTGGAGGCCCCCTACCTGGGAGCTATGGCCCCATCCCTTAAGGGGAATATCTTACAGTGCCTCCCATCCAAATGCAAACCAAGGCAGGCCCTGCTTAGCAAAGGGGACAATTCATGCTTGCTACCACAAGACCAGCTCTCCTCCTGAGGTCCAAGAAATAATCACCTGCCTGTAACCTAAAAAAAACCAAAACTTTTTTTTAACCTACATCCTTTGCTCCTAAAGCTCAGTTGTGTTTCAGGTTGTCTTTTTAGGACCCATGTAAGTCTACTCTTGCTTCTCAAATGTAAGTATTAGAGAAGGAAGCATGAGCCTACTACATGGAAAAGGTTAACCATACTTCTGAGTAACAACAGATCAAAGAAGAAGCAATGAGCAAATCTGTACCTGACAAATTTCCTATTAAGAGAGGATTGGATTCGTTTCACTAAGTTATGGTTTAGGGTAGTCTTGAGAAATCGTAGAAATTAGAAATCGTAGTCGAATTCAAAATCCAGATGCAGGTTGCCTTTGGGCTTCCTCACTTGACGCTTTCTTACTTTACAGTTTGTAAGTAAGTACAATGCTCCTTGAACTATGCTCCTTGCAACTATCTTTCACGAAATGCCCCATGTAATCAATGCTGTGTTGATGTCTTAAGCTCGGTCTAGGCTAGAAAGTCTATATGTGCTGTACCAGAAGCTATATCAGTAAACAGCTGTTTTGCTCTTGAGTACTTATATATAATTATTGTCATTACAATACCCTCATGAGCACGAACCCACAGTGTGGGGTGATTTCTGGATTGGCGCTTTACACACAACAGCTTATCAATATATATATAGCTTACAGCTAATCTATATCTGGGGTGTGACTGTGAGAGAGGTCATCTACCAGAGGCAATCTGTGAGAATGGTTTACTGCTATGGGAGAATACCCTTTTCCCCATCCTGTTTTTGCTATTTCCCCATCCTGTTTTTGCCCCACCCTACCTCAAAAAACATACAGGTGTGTAGCATCGGAGTGAATGGTAGTCATTCACTTCTATGGGAGAAAACAAAAGGTAATACTCAGAGAGACCATTAGGGTGAGGACTAAACCTGCTCCAGGTGGTTCCAGAGCTTGGAGCTGGTGGAACATTTTGCCCAGCATCAGCTGTGTACCTGGAACATAGGAACATAGAAAGCTGCCTTCTACCGAGTCAGACCATTGGTCCATCTAGCTCAGTATTGTCTACCCAGACTGGCAGCAGCTTCTCCAAAGTTGCAGGCAGGAGTCTCTCTCTCAGCCTTATCTTGGAGATGCCAGGGAGGGAACTTGGAACCTTCTGCATGCAAGCTGGCAAGTGCTCTTCCCAGAGTGGCCCCTTCCCTTAAGGGGAATATCATACAGTGCTCACACATTTTATTTATTTATTTTTCAGATTTGTAGACCGTCCCAAATTTCTGTCTCTGGGCGGTTTACAATGGGTAGTCTAATGTTTACTCTCCTGACAGTACAGTAGGTAGCCTAGACTCCATCAGGAGAGTCTTCTTGCGGGGATGCAATATGCCTCTAGCTGTAGGACTAGGGACAAATTGAACATCTCCAGTGTCCAGGTACAGCCCATTTGTTACAATGGCATGCATTTCTTAATTTCTAATACACATACAATAACATGCTAAAAGGCAGTCCTGCAGGGCTCGTTTGGGGAGCATGCTTGTTAATGAGGAACAATTGTTTTAGTGATATCCCAGCTAATTGGGCAAAGTGGCATCTTTTAAAGTAGTGGCTCACTTATATTTAGCAGGAGGAGAGCAAGTGGTATTCAACCCATCATGTAGTCCCTTCCAGTGGCTGTTTACTGGTGTCTCTCTTACATTTCTTTTTAGATTGTGAGCTCCTTTGGAACAGGGATCCACCTTCCTATTCTTCTCTAATGTAACCTCTGCTTGTGAGATTTTTAAAAAAAATCAAAATAACTCTAAATAAAATACTTTTAACTGCTGTTTTTAGTGCTGTTTGAATCTTGTGTGCTACATTTTGTTGTACCACTTACTTTGACTATCATTGTCTTTTTATGGTTGAATATTTCAGAGTATTTATATACCACAATTCCAAGCATTTCTCAAGACAGTTTGCAAGTAAAAGCATGGAAAATCCCAGCAACACTGTTAAAAGAGCAATTAAGTAGAGTGGCACAATTAGGGAAGTAGGGTCCATTGGATGGGTCCATTTGCACCCAGGCCCAGAGGGCCAAGGGGCTCCACAAGGCTCTACAGACCCGTGGCCAGGGTGTGACATTGCCCCCCCCCCAACATCCCTCCCCCTCTAGCTGCGTGACTCCCAGTCACGGCCAGAGAGCTGTTTCTCTTTTTTCAGGCAGGAGGGTAGTGGCTGCCAAGAAAGGAAAAAACCAGCCCAGGGATTGGTCCTAAGAAAGGTTAAACCAGCCCAGGGATTGGCCCTCCTTCCTTGAGTTGTGCTCCTCCCTCACTCAGCAATTCAATGCAGAGTTGGTGAGGGAGCAGGAAGGAAGCATGGCCACAAGGAGAGCTGGAAAGGAAAGTCAGACAAACCAACCACCAGGGGTGTAGTTATAATTGAGCGGATGGGTTCAAAGAACCCAAGGCACTCAGCTCTACCCCTCCCTATTTTCTTCATTATCTCCCTCACCCTGAGGGCCGCCAGAGAGAGGGTAGAACATGGGCCCCCTCTCCCCTACCTATGCCCCCGGGCACAATTAAAACTTTAAAAGTCCAGAGAGAACAAAAGGGTTATTGCCTGGCACCAAAAGGATAGTAGTGTGGGTGCCAGGCAAGGCTCTATGGGGAGGGAATTCCACAAATGGGGTGCTACATCTGAAAAATAGTTTCTCTCCAATTGCCACCCACCTCACCTCAGACAGTGGGAGCACCCAAAGTAGAACTTTGGAGGATGATCTGAGTGTCTGGGCAGGATAATGTGGGAGCAGGATGTGGGTATTCTTTCAGGTACCCATGTCCTAAACCTGCAGGGCTGCTCAACCTCAGCCCTCCTGCAGATGTTGGCCTAGAACTCCCATAATCCCTGGCTATTGGCCACTGTGGCTGGGGATTATGGGAGTTGTAGTCCAAAAACAGCTAGAGGGCCGAAGTTGAGCAGGCCTTAACTTTGGTGTAGGGCTTTAAAGTTTAGCACTACCTGATGGCACATTGGGGAAGCAACCTATCTAGAGAGCAGGAGGCTGTTGGTTCAAATCTCCACTGGTATGTTTCCCAGCCTGGGAAACGACTATATCAGGCAGCAGTGATATAGGAAGGTGCTGAAAAGGCATCATCTCATACTGCATGGGAGGAGGCAATGGTAAACCCCTCCTGTATTCTACGAAGAAAACCACATGGCTCTGTGGTCACCAGGAGTCAACACCAACTTGACGGCATGATCTTTCCTTTTTATTACCTGATGGATACTGAATCCACCCCGAGATATTGACTGTTGTACAGGAGAACCTTGATAACTGCAGGGGTTCCATTCCAGGCTGCAGCCACAGATATGGAAACCGTGAATATCGAGTCATTGGGGCTAAGGGATCACAGGAGTTAGGTTCCCGGTTGGCCAAAAATGGCTGAAAATGGGCCAAATTTTGCGGGGAGGGGGGGAGCTTCTTTCCATGCTCTGCTGTTCCCCCTGAGTCGTGCTGTGCCCCCAAATTGGCCAGAAATTGGTGTTTTTTCCTTTCTATTTTTTTACATAGATGGGAGCCATTTTGTACCTCTGCTGAAGAAAGTGGCGGCTGGAGATGATCTCTTGGTCATTTCCGGCCACCTCCAACCTGCAGATATGTGAGGTCACCATGTCTCGTCCCCTTTTCCACGTATGCCAAGGTCGAGTGTCTTTTTCTGGACCACAGATACGCGAATCCGCGGATAAAGAGGCCCACCTGTAAGTCTAAGGGCAGATCACTTGAGCAGAATATTGTTCCATATCCTCACCAATCTGTGTGGCAGGGAGTTCTGTGGCAGCTGCACTGGGTTGCTTTCCTTTTCAGGATAGAGACACAGAAATCTGTAACTCCTTACCCCTTCTGATGTCAAGCAGGAGTGAAATGAATTATGCAAAATAAATACATCTATGCAAATTTGCTTGCATGCATAGTTTATAAGAGTTGTCAAATAACACATTTTTTTGTTACAGAAACTGGGTTACCTTGAGAAGAAATTTTCAGGGTCCCCCCCCCCGTTCTATGCAGAATACTCTACCCTGACTATACTGATCTACAAAAGCAAGCTAATTCCACCCAGGCATGGAGAAGACATGCCATTTTCTGCCATTGTTCCATATTCCAGGCCATAGGGTTGCCATAGAGGAGGCATGACAGTTTCTGCTGCTTTCCCAAACTCTGAGCAAGGAGCTGGTGAGCAGCAGCTGACCAGAAGTGGACTTCACTGAACTCAAGCCTGCACAATTTGTGACCCATCCATCTGAAGTTAGCACACTGGATATTTCTCCCAAGCCACCAGGGGATTGATAAACCTCCTGGCTTTGCTGCCTACTAGGACTGCAGGGGCAGGATAGGGGTCTAGCAACTGGTAGCAACCATGCATGGTGGATTCCATTTAGCTTGGTGGATTCCACATGACTAGCAGGTTCCATTCATCTTGGCAAAAGGCTTCACAGGCCTGACCTTTCCTCTGAATGAATGAATGAATGAATGAATGAGCTGTCCTCTTGCTAGCAGGGGAAATCTTGCTAGGAGGGGCAAAGGGGAAATTCTATAAGGAACAGCAGTGGGAATCACGCACACAGTTATGTGACTGGAGAGTATTAAGCCCAAGTATAAATACTGAACACTGGTCTTTAACCCCTGCTAACTGAGCAAGAGGAACCTTTTAAAGTGGTGTTCCTCTTTATTTAGCAGGGGGAGAGCAACTGGCCCTATCCATCCCCAGCACAGCATCCCTCCAGTGGCTGTTGCTGATGTTTATCTTATGTTTCTTTTTTAAAAATTGTGAGCCCTTTGGGGACAGGGAGCCTATCTATCTATCTATCTATCTATCTATCTATCTATCTATCTATCAACTGCTTTGGGAACTTTTGTTGAGAAGTGGTATATAAATATTCGCCATTGTATTCATTTGGTACTGATGTTGAAACTGGCATGTCTTTTCCATGTTGGAAAAGGAAAGAACACATGTCTTTTCCATTTTGAATGGCCTAGTAGGCAGGGGCAGAGCCACCATTGGCCAAACAAGTTCAAAGAACCCGGGCCACGCCCAATCAGGGGCCATGAGCGCGGCCCCAGACACGTCCCCTGCACCTGACATCAGACGCAGGGGCATTATTTCGGTCCCAAACAGGGCCGTACGGCCCCGATTGGAGCTGAAATTGGCTCATGCTGCGTTGGCAGTCCTGCCAGAGCGACTCTCCCTGCCTTAAAGGCAGGGAGAGCCGTTCCTGGTCCCGCTGTCAACGCAACAGGGCTGACCGATCTCCCTCTCAAACGGGGCCACGCAGCCCCATTTAGGAGAGAGATTGGCCCGTGCTGCATTGGCAGCATGGTTGGAACGGCTCTCCCTACCTTTAAGGCTGGCATCTGCCATGTTGAAGAGGAATATGACGAAGCTGGTTGGAGGCTGAGGTCACCCAATGAATGTGGTACCAGACACCAAAAATATTCACACAGTTAGGACAGGGATGGGCAAACTTGACCCTCCAGCTGTTGTTGAACTACAACTCCATCTACCTCAGCCACAATAAAGTGTGGCTGAGGATTATGGGAGTTGTAGTTCAACAACAGCTGGAGGGCCAGGTTTGACCAAACCTGAGCTAGGAGGAGGAAGCGGGTGTTTTCCCCACTCCGCTGCCCCCAGATTCAACCCTGAGGCCTCTGGAAAGGCACAAGGCAGCAGGTACTGTCAGGAAGATGACAGACTTGTACCAAGCCTTCATGGCTACGATACTATGCTATAAAACAGGCAATATGCTAAAAATGAACGTTTAGCAGGGTTTGGTTTTGTTTAAATACAAGGCTAATGTGTTATCTCCTCTTTCCACTGATGATGTTTCCAGCGTTTCTATTTCCCGGTTTACCTTGTGACACCATCTGAGCTTCAGATTCTGTGGGTGTGGAATCATATAAGATCTTTTGTCAGGAAAATCATGGCTGTATTTTACCGCTTGTAAATTGCATTTGGGGCAAGAATAGTCTCTCGTAGCCTCGGGATGAAGTGAATCAACCACAAATAACCTTCTAATGCGTGTCAGCAAATGCATCTGGCAAATAGCTCACCCTGTCCGCATTGGCCCTTTTTCATGAAAGTCTGCCTGTGGCTGAAGGATTCAGTCTCCTTTGCCAGACGCCTGCCACTGACAGGCAATTTCTGTGGAAAAGCAGGAGACAGAGGGAAGAGGAATTCAGACAACCAGCTTGAAATGCCATGTGATGCATGCTGCCAAATGTCCCATCTATCACCATCAGAAGCTCTATGCTCAGCAGCTTTTCCAGCACTTCTGAATCATCATTGACTTTATAGATTTTTTCTCTCTACCCCAGTCCTAAATCTCTTTCTCAGGCTGTATCATTTTTCATTTTAGCAGATATTATTTCTCATGATTCCTTTTTTTGCTTCCTGACTTAAAGTTTTGTGCAATTCGGAAAAGCGGGGGCTGGGGTGGGGTGGGATGGGATGGGGGAGCTGTCACCTACAACTAAGCTGCAAACTGAACCATTCTTGGCTTGCAAACGTTTGCTTGCAAAGATTCTGGCATCTCATGCTGAAATACACTGAGCATGTGCAGAATACATCCATCCTCAGAGGTGGCTAGTAGTGCCTATATTCAACTCAGGCTTGTCTGCCAGTTAAGGGCCTTCCTGGACACAGAGATAGTCTGGCCACAGTGATCCATGCTCTGGTAACCTCCAGACTGGACTACTGTAATGCGCTTTATATGGGGCTGCCCCTGAAGATGGTTCGGAGGCTGCAACTAGTGCACAATTCAGCAGCAAAACTGCTGATTGGTACTTCTGGCTGGATGCACATCTCACCGGTCTTAAAGGAACTGCACTGGTTGCCAGTTTGCCACTGAGCCCAATTCAAGGTTTTTACATTGGCTTAGAAAGTCCTGAACAGCCTGGGCCCCCAGTACCTGAAGGAATGCCTTCTCCCATAGAGACCTGCCCGTCTGTTGAGATCTGTAGGAGAGGCCCTCTTGGTAGTGCCACCATTGTCAGCAGTTAAAGGGGTATGGGCATGTGCGGGGCCTTTCTCTGTGGTGGCCCCTAGGTTGTGGAATGCCCTCCCCTCTGAGGTGCGCCAAGCTCCGACACTGTGCACATTCAGGAGAATGGTGAAGATGTACCTCTTTACCCTGGCCTTTGACTAGAGTGGTTCTTCCTCTCTCAGGCACTGTTTGGTTTTTTTTACTGTATTTTTGATTTTATGATGTTGAATTTTAATTATGTTTGATATTGGTTTTATTGTAACCCACTCTGAGACCTTTGGGTATAGGGCAGGCTAGAAATGTAAATAAATAAATAAAATAAATAAAAATGATGATTATATTTTTATAAAGAACCTGGAGCAAAGTGTCTCTGGGCACGCACAAAGTGGCTTTTACAATAACAATTGTAGAGTGCTCTGAAGCATGTGCAGAGTGTCTCTTTCTGAAGGGTGTCGTACTTTAAAAATATATTTGAGATGTAGAGTGGAAAACACGGATTATACCTTTTTTCCTTTTCTTTGTCTCGTCCTAAATTGGCAAACCTACCCATTTTCTGAAGAATGGGCTGGGGATGTCATTTAGTGGCAAAATTTGGGAGTTATGAACTATGATATATATGTCAAAATCTGTTTGCTTATGGAAGTACAGATTATTATTATTAATTAGATTGGGAAGAAAGAATTAGATATGCAGCAGCAAGCACACTGGATGTCCTGCTCACAAGGCAGAATTAATGGAGGCCCCAGAATCTCCCCCCCCAAAGCTGGGCCAAACCTGCCCCCCCATCCAAATTTCACAGCCCCATAATTGGGAGGGCATTTTGGCAGTTTTCAGGGAAGCACAATTTCAAGTGGTGGTGGCAAAATTCAGCGCCTCCTACGTTCCATTGGTTGGCGGCTGCCATTTTATTTCCCCCAGAATGCCCATACATAAAAATGCTATGTCATGATGTTCCAAAGGACTGTGGAGGTCACATTCCTCCCCTCTCTGAGAAAATGCCCTTCAGAATCAGGGCCGGCCCTTCCACGAGGCAAGGTGAGGTAGTCATCTCAGGCAGCAGATCACTAAAGCATGAGTGAGTTGGCAAGATGTCCTTCTGCCTCTTCGAGGAAGAATTGGAGGAGGGTGCACAAATCTGGCACCCTGCCTCAGGTGCACAGAGGCCTTGAGCCACCATTGCTCAGAATGATTCTACATCATGACATATGCCTAATTCAGACATTATTCAAAAGAGACACTGTACCTGCGTACAGCGTCTTGAATAGGGATGGCAGTCCCACCTCAGCCCCATCACTCACCGCTTCTGCCTGCCGCTCACACAGGCATTTGTCTGAAGAGGGGAATGCTGCCTCTGTGATGGCAGTTGCTGGGATGTCAGCCCCTCCTAATTATGGAAGTGCTCACCATCATGGAAGCAGTGTTTGCCTCTTCAGACAAACACTGCAGTAAGTGTAAGCAGCGGGCACAGGAGGTGAGTGTTGGAGCCGGGGCTTGTTTGAGACACTGTGCTCGGGTACAGCATCTCTTTTGGATGATGTCTGAATTAGGCTACAGTGTAATTCTGGGGTATTCTGGGTAAAAGAAAATGGTAGCCACCAACCAATAGGAGATCGGAGGAACTCTTGTGAGTTTTGCCCCTCATGTCTGAAAATTACAGTCCTTCCTTGGAAAAATTGAAAGAGGTGAGGTGCTTTCACCCTCACAGTGAGAAGTAGATCTTATTGAGCGTCTTGTCGCATTCTGCACATATAATCCCACAGTCAAGGCTTTTCTCAGCATAGAGATGTAAAAGGGATGCTTCACCTGATGAACTTCTACTTGATTCTCAGGTGCTTGGTTTCCTTTTTTAGTTTATTTTTTATTAAGATCTTTACAACATTTAAAAACAGAAAAACAACAGGAACACTGAGCATCAATAACAAACATAGCCGCCGCCGCCGCCACCACCACACATTCCATGAAAGCATTGTGTGAAGAAGGACTTTTCCCCTGCCTGCACTGCATTTCCTGCCAGTCAGCTTGACTGGATGACAGGGCAAGCTCAATAAGATTGGCACCATGTAGGAGTAGAAGCTTTATAGTTTTGAAACATGTGTGCTTAGTCATAACACGAAGAATGGGGAAACTGGGACATGTTGGCACTATATGTCAGTGATCTTCACTGTTTTTCATCAAGTGGGGGCCACTTTGGCAAAAAGCCTTCAGTGTGGGAGCCACTTCCCACTGTACTGACTTCCACTGCCATGCCCCCCGGAATTCCATGTATCACCCAGATTTTAAGCATCTCATCTGGATTGCTTAGCCCACCCAGATTAGCCCAGATTTCAGCTTCCTTTAAAAAAAAAAAAAAAAAAGCTAAGCTCTAGCTCTTGTAGAAGCAGAGTTATGGCGTAAAGAGCCAGGCAAAGATATCTTCCCCAACTATCGTTGCTAATCTTCTTTGACACTGCTGTTATTTGCTGCTTAATTATTTCCAGGACTTCTCTAATTTTCCTTGAATCTAGGTGGTATTTTTGGATCAGATACTGTTTGGTGTTTTCATTCTTCAGTTTCTTGTCTTTCAAATCTTTCAATTTACTAGCATCTGATCTGAGCCTGGAGATTTTATTTTCTAATCTAATCTTCCATTTAGGTGATGTACTGCTTTCTTTTTTTACAAGTCCATTGATGATGATGATGATGTGATGATGATGATGATGATGATGATGATTTTACATTTATATCCCACTCTTCCTCCAAGGAGCCCAGAGTACTACATACTTGAGTTTCTCCTCACAACATCCCTGTGAAGTAGGTTAGGCTGAGAGAGAAGTGACTAGCCCAGAGTCACCCAGCTAGTATCATGGTTGAATGGGCATTTGAACTCAGGTCTCCCCGGTCCTAGTCCAGCACTCTAACCACTACACCACGCTGGCTCTCTGTGCCAGCATGCTGTGCAGTCCTTCCAAGATGGTACAGGGGCTCAAGAGGGCTCAGTTTCCCTTAAAGAAGCCACCCCCGCCCCACAACCTGCACTAGGGGTGTGCATGGAACCGGCTGGCCCGGTTTGGTTCGGGTGTGAACTGTACCCAAACCTGACTGGGCCAGTTCAGTCTGGAACCGCCCCCCGCAGTTCGATTCGGTCTGGGGAGGCCATCAGGGGGGTTCCTAAAGGCCGTGGGGGGGGGGGTTCCACAAAGGTTTTCCCTCCCCTGTCAGCCTCTTAAATCACCGCCACAGCCCATTTTAATAATCCTTTATGGCCTGTTCGGGCCTCCATATACTGGCATGGCGGGCATTTTGGAGGCTGCCACACATACTCAAATGGCCTCTGCGAGGGCCACACAAGGACAATCTGCGCACGCGTGGTGGCCATTTCCCCCCCAGTGGCCATGGTGGTTATTTAAGAGGCCAGCAGGGGAAGAGGGGACCTTTGCGGACCACTCCCCTCACGGTCTTTAGGAAGCCCTCTGAAGGGGCAACAGGTAAATTTTAAAAATTAATTTTAAAAAATCACAAACTGTGGCGGCGGGGGGGGGAGCGGTTCCGTTCAGTCCAGCTGGACTGGGGGAGGGTGTTCGGTTCTAACCAGAACCTCTGAATCGAAACCCCAAACTCCCTGAACCAGTTTGCACATCCCTAACCAGCACTAGTCTGGGCAAAATGCAGCACTGTGAAGTGAGAATGGTCATCTCTGCCTGATGCCAGGGGGACCATGCAGAGTATTCAACTTTTGACTTTGCCCAGGCCCAACAAACAGCTATTCAGAAAGCCACACTTTGGGTTGATGGGGGATGCCACTGCCCCCCAGGCCTTACAATGAAGAACACGGCTTTATGTAGAGGTGGGCTCTTTCTTGCAACTTGACATCTCTTTCCCAATGAAACTGTTGCAAGGTTTTGTTTTAATTCTCATAACCTGATTAACATTTGGTAGGGTTATCCCAAAACAGTCTGATTCAATTCCTTTGTGGGTCGGACCCAGCTTGTGACCGTTGGCAGTGGCTCTCCCTGTTCGACTGAATGCAGTAGACTACCGTATAGAATTTCAGAATAAGTGCTCCGTGGGGAGAAATAATGTTAGCATATTTGTTTAACTCTGTTTGGCTCTGAAGTGCACTTTCTGTTCTTATTCAGCAAGACGAACAGATGATCTAAATCTCTCTTATATGACACATTGACAAAACAAGATCGCTTCAGACAGACGCGCAAGATCTCTGCAGAATTCTGATATTCTTTTCAGCCCAGGAAGTGCTCACTGGTGACAACCTGCTATTTTGCTGCTCATTGTCCAAACTCCATCCTTATCTGCCAACAGCTCTTTTTTGCATTCTGCAGTGCTTTTACAGGCCTTAGCTAAAGGATGCATCCTCCTGAATACCATCCCTCTCTCTCTCCCCCTCGCACCCCCCTATCTTCAAAGAACTCTGACAAAAGATGCTTTTGAAAGCCAGAAAGGCCTGGCAACTTAAAGTATTCCTTCCTTTGATCCTTTCAGCTAGATTGTATGTGTGACTACCCTGTGTATTCCTGTTACATCTCTTCACGCCTCTTTTTTTTTTTTTTTTTTTGTAGTGTAAGGACTTGCTTTCTCATCCTAAGGGATTTTCTCCTGAGCTTTGAGCATCTGAAAAATATTTATATAGGAGTTCAGAAGTCTTCTGTCATTTGTTATTTCCTCCCCACTGTTTTGGTTCACCTTTTATTTCAAT